>NC_051185.1:68970390-69570390 GCF_013339695.2 Rhipicephalus sanguineus | reverse complement strand
TGGGATTTTTTTTTGAATTATCAGAAGTTCTATAGATGCGGCTCAAGCAACAGACCAACTAGAGTGGCGATGTTTATTGTTTTTTTTTTTATTGTTTACTGCCTCCAATATGATTGGTTTTGTACTTGTATTCTGCAACCCTGCTTATTCCTCAGTAAATAGAACTCCTGTTCAATGGAACATATTTTCCTGGTCTCTTCAGGTTCTGTGTTGGTAGGCATGCCTCTGGCGTTCTCTGCATGACTTCCTTCTGTCACTACAGTAGACTCTAAGTAATTCAAACCCCGATTCAAACTTTCGGTTCACTCAAACAAACCTTATATTTTTGGTCGGCCCACTATGTTTTCAATGGAGAGTAGACTCTCACAAATAAATGTCCTGCATACACTCCTTTAAGGCTGCGCGGGGTGAAGGGGGAAGAGTGCCAGCATTGGTGGACCAATCCCACGAGGGAGGGTTGAAATGGGACGGATGCGTGTTGGTTGCGGGTCTCGGAGGCTGGTGTGTCTCTAGTTGCCGAGAGGAGAACGAGGTGGTGCGAGTGTGAAGTGAGAAGTGAGGGCGCGCGTGTGTGCCCAGGAATACAAGAGGAGAGACGCAAGGAGAGTGGAAATGTGGCATGTGGTAGAAAGGCGTGGGCTTAGAATGTGTTGGTCTATCGTCGATTATGAGAAGGAAGGGGAAAAGTAGTTGTACACTCAGACCTCGATATAACGAACACAGATATAACGAATTATCGGTTATAACGAAGTAAATGAAGAATAGTCTTGTCATAGCTAGTGTTACAAATCAACGTTTATAACGAATTTTCGGATATAACGAAGTTATTTTCGTGGCAGATGTGACTGTTATAATGAGGTTTGAGTGTATCTTGAAGTCCTAGACGTCTGGTTCACCTGCGTCCTCGGCACCTTTGGTTTTTGTCATTCCCTTACTGTGCTCATCTCTGACGTGACTGAACTTTTCAGGGTGTCTACCGAGTTGACTTTTCTAAATTCCCTGAGTTTTCCAGGTTTTCCCTGAGTGTTTTTGCTAAAATTCCCTGAGTGAAGCAGAACTTTGTTTTATGTCAAGATTGGTAGAGACCATATCGCTCGCTGATGTCACTCTCTAATACGCGCGTTAGAAAAATAAAAACGACTTAATCCCATTTGAATAGTACATAGAACAGTTAAACCTCAATATAGCGAAGTTGGTAAAAGCGGCAACTCACTTCGTTATATCGAAACTTCGTTAAACTGAAATTCGACCTCTCATGCAAGGCATAGTTACTGAAGGATTAATCTTAAACTGAAAATGTCACAAGAATGCTCGACTAATATGGCAACATGAAAAAACCTTTTTTTATTTTTGGCGTGACAAAAAAAAATCAATTTTGTTGAGCCTGGGGTGCAGCAATCACAGTTAGATGCCTTGCCAGAGTGTCACATGTAAATACGAAACAAATGCGGGTTCAATGCACTGTGGAATTTCGCTTGTTCTGCTGCTGCGGGTTGTCAAGTCCTCGCGCGTTGCCCAGAGCAATGCAACACCTTTGCTACCATGTTGCCCAGCCGAACCATATGCTCTCCACGAACGCAAAACATCGAAAACCATCCCACATTAGAAAAAAAGAGTCACAGTTTCACCGCGAGAGTAAAATAGTAAATCCGATAGCAACAAAGAGCAATTTTGTATGAATATAGGCTAGCAGCTCGCTCCTCCAGGAAACACAGCCGCTGCACTAAGAGAAGTGCCCTATCTATGGCTCAGGGGCGGATTCAGGTACCTAATAGGGGGATAGCGGCTTGGGCTAGTTGGTAGGTCATGACAATTATTATAGCGCAAAGCAAGACGAAGACAAAAAGGTTCACAAAGACGAGCGCTAACTTCCAACTGGGTTTATTGTGCAGAACACGAAAATATATAGGTGGCAGAACCACGTGACTGAATATGAGCAATGCAAAGAATACCAAAGACATACAAAGAAACCAAAGAAAACATCAAGGAAAAGCAAAAAACAAGAAAACAAAAAAACAAAAAAAAAACAAAAAAAAACTATCACTAATAGGGGGGGGGGTACAAAGGCTAAAGAAGCCCCCGCTCAGCAGTGCATTTTGGTAGGTCACGCATATTTACAACAGCCCAGAGGGGATTATGGCGGTGCCTAAGAAGCCTTCGTTGTAAATGTGCATAGGGAAGCAGGAAAAGCTAGAGCGATGAGAGAGGTAGAGAGCAGGAACAAGATTCTCTTTACCCCTTTTGGGCCGTGGCAGGTAAAGCAACCTGAAAAAGGGGGCAAACTCAACAGGCAGTCTGACAAAGGAGGTGGACGACAGGCACTGAAGGGAGGGGGCGGGGGCTGGCTTAAGGAGGGGGGGGAGGCGATCGCCGCTACGCTGCCCCTCCCCCTTCTTTGGATCCGCCACTGCTATGGCTTCAACGGAAGTTTTGCAATTAGAGCACAACACCTACAAAGGTATGAGCAGTCTGCTGATCCCTACTAAAGATACCGCGGCGCACGCGACCACGCCCGCTGGTACAAAGTACGCACTTCCTGTGGGACTCACGCAGCGCTCCCCCCCCACCTCCCCAACCCGCCGGCTCCTATCTCCATGTGCCCATCGCGCGAACGAGACGGTCGGCTCGTTTCATCTCTGCTTAAGCCCTGTTCGTCGGCAGCGCTCGCGCGCTTTCACTCGCGCATGGAGCATACAACGCGCGGGGTGATGTAATCGCGATTTGGACTTGATAAGGAAGATCATGGCGAAGGCAAAAAATTCGCGTCGGAGTGTCTATATAATTGCTATCGCAAAAAAAAAGCAATAAAGCTGCGGGCTAAGATCGCATGAAAGCACGGCAACAGCCTGAATTACGACACATCCGATTACGGTGTAAACGTTACTGTTTTCCGATATCGCGCGCCGAATCAAGCAAATGGGACCCGTGCTGGTGTCGCGAATTTCGGTCGCCGCTATGCCTTGGCTCTGAAAAGTTTTGTAATTCGGCTTTGTAGCAAACATCCACGTGGTGTGGCTGGTAATAGCGAGCTGCAGCCCCCAAAAATATCGGTCGACTGCCTAAAACTTGTTTCAGCAGTGCCCTCATCGGGAAAAAAGAAAGAAAAAAGCTTTCACTTGCTGTCAATGGGCCCGTTAGTTACGCTAGCTCTCGCCTGGAAATTTATTCTATTCTTCACGGAGTCCTAAATAGCATCTTTGAAGCTCGGGATCAGAGCGAGTGAGCTCTCCGAGAACAGCCAATAAGCGTCTTTTTTCTCGCCGATCGGGATGGCTTGCCAGATACCAGCCTTGTCGAAGACATCCGCTTCCTGAACGATAGCGATCGCTTACAAGATAACTCAAGCTCGTTATCTCTACTGCTACCGCTTCTACAACTAATCATGCTTGTTACTTGACACGCGGCGATAACAAAAACACCATATCGGGCGCTAACGCACAGCACGCGCGAGAAAGAATACAGAACTACACCGCGTAGTCACAGAACACCCTGACAACATTGCGCGATACGATGTGTCGTGGTTCATGGTTCCCGCATCCCACGCATTAGCCGGGTTCTCTCCCACTTCACCGCTCCGAAGGCGATGACAGCATCGAGGTGCGCCACTTCCCCGCAGCCGCAGCGGCCGTTCTATTTGAAAAATGCGTTCACAAAATATCAAACCTGCGATACCGTGACTTTCGTTGCCTTTCAATAAAGTTACTGTGGATTCTCCCTGATGGGAGCACAATTTCCCTGAGTTTTCCCTGAGAATTTCCAGACTACCCAAAATCCCTGAGAATTCCCGGTTTTCCCGGTTTTCCCGGTCGGTAGACACCCTGACTTTTGCAAGTCGCCCAGCTCATCCCTTTGTTCATTCAACTCAATGACAGCTCAGTCAGCAACGAAGACAAGCAGCGACTACCCACCTTCCTGAGGCTGTGGAGTGGGCAGCGGGGTGGGCAGGACGTTCAACAGGTCGCTCATCACTTGGGCCACCACGTCACCCACCGAAGCCGTGGTTGTTGGCCCTTTGGCTGCGACGCACTTGAGGATCTGCACGGCGTTGCTGCTTGTGTACCGGCTTTCTTCTTCTTCGGCTGCAAAAGAGCAAAGAACAATGCCCTCTTGAGATGCAGCCAGATGGAATTTTTTTCGGCAGCTAGATGCCCTACGTCAAACTGTCCACTTATTTTGACGTAGCCAGTGAGTTTGACGCCATCATACAGACCGCGTTAAGATCACTCTTCACTTTCGATAGCTTCTGCCATGTTTGCGACATTAAGTGCTCATGGCACTAAGTTTTACTCTTTGCCTCAGCCAGTGCCGAGGAAACTGTATCCTCTATATCAAATAACCATGTAAATCTAAATAATAAGACTGATGACTAAATTAATGAGACTTTACTTTTGTACAAGGTAAAAACAGCGTGAAGGAGACGCAACACAAGCGAAGGAACACACAGGACGAGAGCTGTGTTGTGCGTTCCTTCACTTACGTCTCCACGCTGTTTTTACCTTTTACAAATGTGTGACCAACTAGCCCAACAAACCACACTTCTGGGGCTTTAATGTTTTCATTTTAGGTGTTAAATGAAGGTCCAGTACTGCAAAATTCATCAGAAGGAACACAATAAAAAGCCTCAGCGCATCCTAAATAATTTGTTACAAATTACTTTACTGCAGCCGATTTAGGTTTCATTCCCAAATACAACATAGACCGCTTATAACGTAAGTCGCCGGAGTCTCGAATATGCGCACTATAAGCGGTACCGCACTATAACCAAAACAACATTTTTGAAAGGTTGCACGTGTGCAAAACATGACCAACAGGCAGGCGCGCGATTCCGACTATCGAGGCATGCGACTGGGACGTAAGTTTGCATCTGCTTACATTTGAAAATGTTGAACGGTTAGCGTCCGCGGACCCGCGGTGCCGGCACGGGAAAAATGCGCCGTCACGGGAAGTCGCCGCGGTAACACACTGCGCGTGCGCGATGTCGAAAACGGTGGCGACCACAAACCAGCACTCGAGTGTTTCACACGCACGCCCGCGTTTTCGTTAAAGATGTAAGTCACCCCTTCTAAATGCAACAACTGCAAAATGTTTCATTGACTCGGCACCAAACCGCAACTTCTGTAGTCCGCGGCCGCCGACATGGCAGCTAGCGCTTGTTAGGCCTAGCGTGCGCGTTGCAACTTGGCATACCGTCGCGAGAAGCTTGCCCTAGACAACACGGGGATCGGGCGTAGAAGAAATCGCACTCGCGAGCTAAACCCGAGGGCATCACGCGTGAAACGAAGTTTCGCGGTCGGGAGAGCAGACGCGGCAACTATCCTGAAAAGGTATTTCAAGCTTGTAAGTCCGCCTGTTGATGGCAAAGGCGAAAGCTCAATGGCGTCTCAAAGCATTGTTACTTGCGAGGGAATCGAGGTTGCACGCGCGATATCTGCGCTCGCGGGTGCCCGTACGTAGCGGAGCGCGCATGTCAAGCGGACGAAGTAGAGGGGGCAAAGGCTTTTCCGTCGGCCACGCAACCTCTCCCCCTCCTCACACCACGCACCCGCGCCAAGCTGCTGCCTCCCACCACCATCCCTTTTCTCTCCCCCCGCTCCTTGTTCGTTTGTTCCGCGTCCCCTCCTCCTTCGTAACGCCGTCGCCGCGCTCTCCCCCGCCGGCGCATCTCCGCTGAGAAGCACGCTCGCTCCCTCGCATCTCTGAGAATGTTCCTGCAGCCGCATTATAACCGGTCTTTCATCTCGGGGGACTGCACAATAAGCAGTATGCGTATACAGTCGCCAACCGATAAATCGGACACCGATAATTCAGACATGCTCGGTAATTCGGACAGTCGCGCGGCACCGCCGATGATCCCATAGAAGTAATGTGTAAAGACGACTGATATTTCGGACAGCTGCGAGATCTACATTCGATATTCCAGACCCTGTCCGAGACTACCGCGCACGCCGAATCGCCAGCCATTATCTCCTCCGGCACCCGTACCATACAAAGTATGGCCTCAGAGATCAAAACGAAAGCTAATTGGTGATCTATGAGGCTCTATTTCGATCGCTACTTTATGCCTCAGATTTGCGATTGAAAATGTTGATCTTGGAGGCACTGGTCAACTGTGGGAAATCGTATCGACATCGCGAACATCCTACATTTCGTTTCCTGTGCTATCGCCGCCATTTTGTCGAATGCGTCTGCGGTAAAGCGTTCTGCGCGCGCGTTCATTTTTATCTTGAGACTTGCTTTATTTTACGCTTTGCTGTCTCAAAAGATCTGAGCTAAATGGTGCTAACGGTGCCCTCACAGCCAGCGCCGAAGGCCGCGCCGACGACAACGAAAGGCGGCAGATACATTCAACTGCCGATTTTTCGGACATGCTCGTAAATTCGGACGCTTTCGCGGCACCATCACCAGCCCCATAGACGTCAATAGTCAAGAACGTCGGAAATTTCGGACGCTAAATCTCTTCGGCGTCCGATTTTTCGGACTTTCTGCAAAAATTGCAGGTTCGAAAGGCAATAATTGAAGCCCCCACCCCTGCCGCGTCTATCATCTCGTACGTTCGAACCAGCGCTTTCGCGAGTCGACCTGTTTGCGACAGCAGCAGAGTCCGAAAGTCAGGTTTGTCGCGATGCCGAAGTGTTATGGGGTGAAGCGGACCGGAAATTCAAAGGGGCCACTATCACGGCGCCGTGCGGCGATGTCTTTACGGATAAGCAGTGGAAATGCACGGAGGTATGATGGCGGCAGGTGGCAAACGCAAACATACGGCTCAATCGCTGACAAGCCTTACGATAAGCATCTTCAGTCAACTGCTCGATAGTGCATGTGGCCTGGTGCAGTTGCATGCGTAGTGCAGGCGAGAACCCAAACGCGCCGCGCCGCCATTCATGCTGCCTCTTTGTGCGACCGCTAAGTGCGCCGCATAGACGCGTTGCCTTCACGAACGAAACCAGCTCGTCATCGTACAGCGATCACATCACACAGGCGGAGATACAGGTGGAGTTGGTTGCACGTAAGCGGAAGTGCGGGCAGCAACGCATTGACAACTTTTTTTCGGCCACCGGGACCTTGAAGTGTCAAATAAAAGTATTTTTTTTGGCGCATTCGTTTTTTCGGACATTTGATAATTCGGCCTTATTTACGTTCCCCGTGGAGTCCGAATTATCGGTCGTCGACTGTACATGGAGTTCTATGGCAGGGTAAACGGGAGTCAGAAAAGACCGCATTATAGCCGGTACTGCACTGTAAGCGGTTACGTTATAAGTGGTCTATGCTGTATTATGTTGAATCGCGACATGATGACCAAGAAGGTGATTATGCCAGAAAGACATTGTGGCAGTTTGAAGCTTGATCTCAGTATTATCCTTTCTATGGTTTTGAGGCCCAGGACTGATTTTATGCAAAAAAAATGAAAAGTCATCATGTCAGCGCTCCTTTAAATCCCCATTAGAAGTTATTGCAGCCCCAATAAACTCCACACAAAGCCACTCCACGTTTCAGCAATGGAATGACATAAAGAAGGCTTGAGCAAGAGATAGAGGAAGATGAAGGTGCTCACGTCTCTTGGACATCGGTAAAAGAGAGATGCGGAGGACGTTGGTGGCCACCTCCTGGAAAAGTTTTGGATCACGGCATGCAGCCGGACCCAGCACCCGCAGCACGTAGTGAAGCTCCTTGGAGCTCACGGGACTGCCCCCTGCTGTTGCCATGGTGCGTGCAACCTGCAAGAGAGCAGTCACACATAGCATTCAGTTTGACTGCCAATCCAGCTCCTGTCCGAACGCGTCAAAGCAAATAGCTTGCCACACGCTGACAGATGCACAAGCTGGCCACCCCATTCTAAGATGTCAACACAGTAAAATATCAGGCTTCTGCACTACATTTATGTATTACAATATGCTACATGTGTTGGTCACCAGTACTGAATCTTTGCATACCTGAAGCTGCACTGCAACACAACGCATGTCAGATTCACACAGCTGTCAAATGCTTAGTCACATCACCATCATGGCACCAGTGCCTGTCACAAAGTGTTTTACCACATACTTCAAAAGGGAAACCTTTTTTTTAGTGTGCAAAATGCTTGAAGAAAAATGGTTTTCCTTGTCAAGTGTGTTATACCAACCAGCCCAAGCAGCCACCTTGTTGGCATGTTTTACCACCCTTCTCATCAAAAATGAAATGCTGATGACGTTAAAGGGGCCCTGCAACACTTTCAGCATGGTGAGAAAACGCTGCCGATCGGTAGCCGAGGCTCCCAAGAACACGTGAGCCAAACATCATAGCGCAGCACGCGGCCCAGGATTTACAATAAATTCTCAAAGTCAGCTAAATATCGCTTCCCCTACTCTCGACAAATGGTGCTATTGACTCAAAATCACTGCCTCACTGACACAAGTTCCATGCCATTTGCTGGTTTGAACATGGCGCACTCGGTAGTAACTGCGGCTGCCGCGAGAGGCCGCCGATTGCCTGCACGTGCAAGATTGCACTGAAAGTACGCCGCGCATTCGAAGAAAACGAAAAAGTGCTGAAGGTCATGAGGTGCGCATGACGAACCTTCTTCCCTCGTGCCATCCCTCCCTACTTAGCTTCCAACGCTTTCTTCGGTACAAGAAAAGAGAGAAAGCAATTACAGCATGCGACAAATCTTTGCTACTCCGCTCACACTGGACCGATTCTAGCAACTTTTGCGGCAGTCGATTCGTGAGGCAATAAGCTCTTTTAGTGAGGCCATTCCATGGCTACTTGGAAAAGTGTTGCAGGGCCCCTTTAAGGGGGGAGGTGGCGATCGAAAAAAACTTTTTTGTTCGTTGACCTAGAGTAATGAAATTTGGCAGGCACACTGAAGAGTGTCTCAAATAGCTATATACAGTAGAACCCCGCTGATACGTTTTTGAAGGGACCGTAGGAAATAAACGTAAGAGACGGGAAACGTAAGAGCCGAAAAACAGGAAAAACGGCGAAATATTTAGTGGTACAGAATTTTATTTCAATTACGAGCAGCACGAAAATTGGCGCGCTCAGCCGCGATCTAGTCGATGGATAGAAACGCGGAGCTTAGGACGGCCTCATCCACAGAAATGTAATCAACGTATGTGATTTTTTTAACACCAACAGCTGTAGGCATGAAAGAACTAAGCACACGCAATCACGACCGGCGCGGCGAGTCCGACCGCGAACCGCACGCACGACCGTGCGAGCTCCAACCAGCTCGAACTCCTCCCGCTCTCCGACAAATAACGATGATGATGAGTGAATGCCAATCTCGAAGGCCTTGCTTTCGCATGCAATTACGTCATACACGCCATGTTTGTGCAATACAAATCTCAAAGGCTATGCTTTTGTCAATAGTAAATGCCAATCTCGAAGGCCTTGCTTTCGCGAGCAGTTACGTCATAGACGCCATCTTTGCAATTTGAATCTCGAAGGCCATGCTTTTGTTTGCATCAATTGAAAGATTCTGTTGCTTGCGCCTCTCATGCGGCTAATATTACGGTCAAACGAGGCGAAGCTGCGTGAAAATGCACCATGGCGGCTCTCTTTGGTAGTCACTCGGTCGGCTCCGAGCGCACTTCGCGACGTATCATACGGGAACGGTCCGACAGTTAAGACGTAACAGCGGGGTTCCGAATACATTGTATCCTATGGGAGCTATGCCGGGACCGGCGGAAAACGACGTAACAGCCGGGAAAACGCAGCAGTGAGGAACGTAACAGCGGGGTTCTACTGTATGAAGTTTCATTGCGATATCTCAAGTAGTTTTCAAATTACACTATGTTACATAATCTGATGACATACTCTGCTGGTGAAAAGCCTAGCATTGTAACAAAACATGCCAGGAAGGTCCAAGTGGTTTTGATCTTTACTCAAAAGAACACTACACAGGATGACATTATTAAAAAATTGTCTATTCCTTTTAGTTTTTTTACAAATAACATCCCCATCAGCTTCATGTATTGCATCAGAACTTCTCATGCACTAATTATCACATACAAAAAAAAACTATGCCCTAAACAAGGTAAAGAATAATGTCATCCTGTCAACAAGACTTCAAGGATTAAAAGAAAAAAAACTGAATCAAAATCTGTGTAGTAGTTGCCAAGATATCTGCTCCACGAGCTGAGCAACATGCCAAAAAAACAGTACAGTGGAACCTCGTTAATGCGTACCTGCCGGGAACGCCGCATAACTACGCACTAAACGGTAGTACGCATTAAAGGGACACTAAAGGCAAATAACAATTTATGTCAGAGTGAAAGCCCAATGTATGACAACTTCTAAAACGGCAATATTATCAACAGCAGTGCACTACTTACCGAGAAATTAAGCTAAATGTATCACATGACGAGCGCCACGAGTGGGACATTTTCGAAGTGATCCCGATGACGTAGGGAAGTCGGCCTACAATAAATCACTAGCAATCAAACTAGCAGCAGTAAAAAAAGAACATTCCGAGCATCAAAAGACGTAATAAAATGCTGTTTGTTCGTTTCCGCTTGATTCATGGAAAACAAAACCTCCGTGGCGTGGGAACGGCGCGCGTGGTTCAAAGGTTCCGTTTTCGCCTAACTGTGCCTCGCTCGTTTCAGTGGTAGTTTCGGGATCGCGTACTGCCGTGCGTGTTTTGCGCGCTCGTGAAGGTCGCTCTGACAGAAAGTTCGACAAAATGCCGCATGCGTGTGATATTGCCGGATGCCCGAATGGTGCACAACGCCAGTGCTGCAGCAAGGAAACCGGTGTGTCTTTTCACTGGGTGCCGCGGAATGAACCCTTACGCTCAAAGTGGTTTAGTGTCATGCCATTGCGCCAGTGTGCTAAACAGTCAAAACCTCTGCGTGTGTGCTCGCTGCACTTTCGTACTGAGGATTACGAGACCAACCGCAACTTGGTGACGGCTTTGAATGTGCCCATCCGAGCAAGTCTTTGCCGCAGCGCCGTTGTTGCTACTGTGGGTCCCGCTACTTCCGCTCGGCTGCTACTAGTGTCGGCGGCCGCGCAGTAAAAGCGGGCAACGTTGGGCATGGCAGCAGTGACGTATGAGAGTCGTATTTTCAGGCGGGAGATTTGAATCGCGCTAACGCGATGCGGACCACTAAAAACGTGATTTTATTTCAAAATAAGCACTTCCTTGGCACAAAAGCAGCGCTACGAGGTTTCTGGACCGCTATTTCAACAATTAACGTCGACTTAATATTTGCCTTTAGTGTCCCTTTAACCACCAAGTAAAAATTTGCATCTCTTCGCATACGCCATCGCCGCCAGCAAAGAAATAAATACAGTGCCACAGCAAATATTGCCTAAAGTACCCACTGGAAAGCCTTTTCTTTCTTTTTGCCAAACTGGAAAAAAGATTCTGGTACTCTCGCACGACCGTGCGATAGTGCCGATAGCGCGCGGTGGCGACGCCAAGGAGCACTTCGGAACTATTACAGGGTCCGGTATTGACCAACGTAGCGACATAACGGACAGTGTCGGCTTTCCGCAATATATGTGTGGTGTGCGTCTGTACCGCGATCTGCTACTAAATGAAAACTGACACAGTTCTAGTGAAACGCGATACGGCTGCGTGGAGCCGATCGTCTCCTGGCTAGTTGCGTGCAGCGCGTCGCCTTCTCGGCTCACACCGTCACTGCCGGGCCGCCGGGCCGCTTGCTGTGCCGCACGCGCGCATTTGTCGTGGGAGTGTTCTTCGTACCCACTTCGCTCCAGACCGTGCACAGATGCGGCGATGAGCACAGATGAGCTTGTTCGGTTAACACGGCGATGACGAACTTCCTGCAAGCATGCGCACTCCGCGACGCTCTAGCGATCCTGGCAGCGGACGGAAGTGCGTTTGGGTGGTCGCCCAATAAAAGCGTGCAGTATGGTTACAACAGCGCTACGCTTAATTGCTGTACTGTACGCGTGCGTTTAGCGTGATAGCGTCTATGCAAAGAGGCTTCTCGTCGCCCACGACCAGCAACGCTCAACTCCGCAACAGCGAGCTGCTTTCGTTTCTACAAAGCGGCGCGCACTTGAACACGGCCCCGCACAACGAGGCGGCAGCGATCGGCGGCCCAGCGCGTTCAGGTTGTCGCCTATTAAAAACGTGCAGTAGGCTTAAAGTAGTGCTGCGCCGCACGCGTGCCCGAGCAGATATCTGAAGATACTTGTGATAAGGTTGTCGGCGATAAGTCATGCTGGCGCGTTCGTCGGTGGCCGCCGCCTCACCTTCGTTCTTTCCCGATGCTTACCCGTAAAGGTACGCCGCAATCGCGCGGAAGTCGGAATCTGTGATCGACCGATCTACGCACTTCTCGAAAAGACCTTTGGCGGCACATTGTGGCGTTGGGAAGTTCAGCGGCACAGTAAAATTTTACGGCACAAAACGTTATCGCGGTACGCAGGGTACGCACTAACCGGTAGGCGTAGGGTGAAGCACTACGGCTTAAGCGGTCAGCGAATGCATTAGGCTCTACGAGACTCGGTCGGGGATTCGTCGCAACTACGTTTTAACCGTTAGTACGCTTAAAGCGGGTACGTATTAACGAGGTTCGACTGTATTGAGAAAACTGCGTTTAAAGTTTGGCCTTCTCTAAAACACCTAAAGATTGTGGTCTTTGCTTTTTTTTTATGGTGTTTCACTTCTTGGACAGGTGGCCTTTCTCCAGTGTGCCTTTGTTCTTTTTTCATAACCTCCTTCTTTTTTTGATCTACAAAAAACCAGTATGGATTTCAAACCAAGTTCTCTGTATGAAGGAGTGGTGTGATAGACATGACAGAAAAGAAGATATTGCAATCTAATAAGGCCATATACTGAAATAATTACACATATTTCTTGTATTTATGCTGTCATTAGCATAATTGTGTCTTGCTTATTGATTACAATTAATCATTGAATATTTTTTATAAAGAGAGAGGTTTGTTGTGACAGAAAATGGCTCACACCGTGATAGCCGATGCCTTCGTTCCAAATAACAAACAGTTATGGCCAAGACGTTAGTGGCACAGGGATTTTTGAGCAGCATCGGACCAATGGCGAGGCGAGCTGGGGCAACATGGCGGACGCGGCCAATCGGAGGCCTCGGAACGACTCTCCAGTGTTTGCTTTTTGTGCGCTTCTTTCTGAATGGAGGAGCCCGCTGAAGCGGGGAATTTGAACACGGAGAAATGCCCTTTCGAACAAGCCCAAGAAGTTGGTTCGCGGTCACGCCATCGCGGAGCTACAATTTTTTTAAAATCGCTCTTTTTTTGCGATTTCCACAATAATTTTCGCCACCTCGGAGGGCAAAACAAACTTTTCGAAGCACTTCTGGGTGGTTTTCAGTGTAGATATTTTGGAATCAGATAGAAAAAGGGTTCCAGAAACTGAAAACTTGATTTTCAGAAAATCGATTTTTTTGCCATTTTTTGCGATACGAAAGCCGCGTCCCCCCTTAAGAGCATCGGCTGACACCATCAGCACAAGACGTTTAGGAAACACAAGCGAGAAAACGCTGTCTCACAACAGACTCAGGTGCCGTGATGGTAATGCATCTATGCTGTCAATCGAACCAGGGGGGAGCAGACGGGAGCAGACATTACCTTGTCCATGGCATGTGCCAGGGTTGGCGGCTCCTCAACCACGTGCCGCACCAGCAGCGAGGCGAGCGAGGCGAATCCCGAGAACGCTGATGCCTGGGTGAGTCCCAGTAGCAGGCGAGGCCCTCCCAGGGCGGCGAACGCCTGTGCAGCCTCGTGGCACCGCGTCAGCCGCAGGGACAACCGCAGCACCCCGTGCAGCGTGTCGGGCTCCACGGGGATGCTGAGCAGTCCGACGCATGCCCTGCGCACAAACACATTCGGGAAGAAAACTCAGACCCAATTTTGGAAAGACTGTTATACACTCAAACCTCGATATAACGAACACGGATATAACGAATTATCGGTTATAACAAAGTAAATGAAGAATAGTCTTGTCATAGCTACAGTGTTACAAATAAACGTTTATAACGAATTTTTGGATATAACGAAGTTATTCTAGTCTGATGTGACTTTGTTATAATGAGGTTTGAGTGTAGTGGGCATGAGTAAGTCCGAAATCACTAGATTAGTAATCGAAGCTGAACAGATAGACTATTTCGACAAAAGTTGTGTTAGCAAAACGTTACTGTCGTTGAGTAAAAAGGAATTAGACTACTTTCGCATGTGCTAAGGCTTGTTTTGTTGTCGGCTATCCAGAAGCATTCATTTTCGTCGTAGGCAGTTTTCAGCCCAGTCATTTTGTTGATCGTGCTGTTGGTTTTTTTCATGTTTTCTGAAGTGGTCACGTGGATGTCGTGTGCAAAAATAGGCCTATTACAGTGAAACCTCGTTAATACGTACCTGCCGGGAACGCGGCATAACTACGCACTAAACGGTAGTACGCATTAAACACCAAGTACAAATTTGCATCTCCTAGCGTACGCCATCGCCGCCAGCAAATAAATAGTGTGCCACAGCAAATATTGCCTGAAGTACCCACCGCAAAGCCTTTTCTTTCTTTTTGCCAAAGTGGAGAAAAGATCCTGGCACATTCGCACGACCGCCCGATAGCGCGTAGTGGCGACGCCGAAGAGCATTTCGAAACTATTGCAGGGTCCGGGATACGCGGTCAACGCAGTGACGGACATAGCGACAGAACGGACAGTGTCTGCTTTCCGCAGTATATGTGTGTGCGCCTAACCGCGATACGCTACTAAACGAAAACTGACACAGTTTCAGTGAAACGCGGTACGGCCGCGTGGAGCCGATCGTCTCCCGGCTAGTTGCGTGCAGCGCGTCGCCTACTCGATCAGCTCACGCCGTCACTACCGGGCCGCTTGCTGTGCCGCACGCGCGCATTTATCGTGGGAATGTCGTTCGTACCCACTTCGCTCCAGATCGTGCACAGATGCGGCGAGTAGCTTGTTCGGTTAACGCAGCGATGACGAGCTTCATGCAAGCGATGCGCACTCCGCGATGCTCTAGCGGTCCTGGCAGCGGACGGAGGCGCGTTGGGTGGTCGCCTAATAAAAGCGTGCAGTATGGTTACAACCGCGCTACGCTTGCTGTATTGTACACGTGCGTTTAGTGTGATAGCGTCAATGCAGCGAGGTTTCTCGGCGCCCGCGACCCGCAATCGCTAACCACGCAACAGCGATCTGCTTTCGCTTCTACAAAGCGGTGCACGCCTGATAACGGCGTAGTAGCGTAGTAGTAGGCTAGTTGGTACATGGCTGAAGTTCTTCGTCCCTGCCCGAGCATTTGTGCCATCAATCAACTTCAGCCTTGAAGACGGCCGCGCACAACGAAGCGGCAGCGATCGGCGGCCCAGCGCGTTCAGGTTGTCGCCTAATAAAAGCGTGCAGTAGGCTTAAAAAGTAGCGCTGCGCTGCACGCGTGCCCGAGCAGATAGCTGAAGATGCTTATTGTGATAAGGTTGTCGGCGATAAGTCATGTCGGCGCGTTCGTCGGTGGCCGCCACCTCGCCTTCGTTCTTTCCCGATGCTTACCCGCAAAAGCGTCGCCGCAATCGCGCGGAAGTCGGAATCGGGGATCGACTGATCTGCGCACTTCTCAAAAAGGCGGAAGACCTTTGGCGGAACATTCTGGCGTCGGGAAGTTGAGCGGCGCAGTAAAATTTTATGGCACAAAAAGTTATCGCGGTACGCAGGGTACGCACTAACCGGTAGGCATAGGGCGAACCACTACGGCTTAAGCGGTCAGCGAATGCATTGGGCTCTATGGGACTCGGTCGGGGATTTGTCGCAACTACGTTTTAACCGCTAGTACGTTTAAAGCGGGTACGTATTAACGAGATTTGACTGTAATTGGCTTGGCAATTGAAATAACCGTTTTTTGTTGTCAGTAGCGCCAGTGTGTGTGTACATTCTTCCTTTCGTCCTTGTCTTTTCGCACCCACATCCAAGAAGTAAGTAGTGCCATGAGCTCAAATGACCAGCAGAGGTTCAAAGGTGCATGCCAGGATGGTGTCAAGGCACATGCAGCCGTACTAACCTGATTAACGTCGAGCACTGGTGGGGACTCAAGCCCTTCACCGTTGTCGGTGTCACAGGCGTTGTCGAAGATGCCGACGCATTTCCCGAGTCAGCTCCCGTAGCAGGGACTGCACCGGCCACATCAGCCGAAGCAGACGACAGTGTTGGCACAGAAGCAGACGCACCCACGGGAGGGGCAGCACCAGCCGGTGCAACGGGAAGAACTGCAGTGCCGGCACTGGTTCCGGCGCCGGTGTCAACTGCCGCGGCCGACGAAGCACCCGTCGCGGCACTCGTCGCCGCGGCTGGTTTCCCATCCCAGGCAAGCATGACGGGGCGCCAGTTTCCTGTCTCCTCGTTGATCTGCACCATCGTCGAAAACTGCACCGTGTACTTGCGCCGGCCAGCCGTGAAGTGGACGCTGGGTTCGACGGCACAGTAAGCATCGTCGATGGCTTTGTTGTTGAGAGCCGTGTAGGCGTTCCACCGGCCCGTCCGATCGTCAAACCACTTCCACTGCCTCTTGGGCAGCTGCAAATGAGGCACAAAGAAACAATGACCATATTGAGACGAGAAAGCTTATAAGTTTGTCACACCGGATTAACGATTTTTGAGTAAAAGTTTTCAGTAAGAAATTAGTTTGCAAACCCAGTTCAATGATCTTTACCTTTTCTTTATGCACTCTTTACGTAAAAATTAAGATAGGAAGGTCTAATACAAACACCTGCAATGCATGGCAGAAAGCCAAAAAATGGTACTGAATGTGCCAACCTGAAGTAGGGGTGCTCTCCTCTTGGATGCCACCGACGCCTTCTCATACAGGTCTATAAGCAGGATCAGAGACACCAGCCACCTGGACATCATATAGAGGACAAATAGCATACATTTTTAATGCATTATTCATAATTAGTACTATTGGTTGCTGTGCTGATTATGGAACACTAACACCAGACTACATCGTCAGCATTCATAAGTGTCATTTGCCAGGCTTCACTAGGAATATCGGCTGGATGCTGGAAATTGTGAAGCAAGAACATCCAAGCCATATTTTCGATTGTTGGATACACTCAAGTCTTTTGGTTACAGTGGCAATATTCAAGACTACTTAAGCGTTAGATGATCTGCGCTGAAGAACACCTACTTGGGTGTGGTGGGTGGCTCCTTGGGCGGGGTCGGCAGCACCAGCACTTGTTGGGCCGCGTCCACCAGTTGCACCAGGAGATCCACCAGGCTCTGCTCCTCGAGCAGGGTGGCACATGGCAGGCGCATCTCCTGCACCATGCGAGGATCGTCAATACCACGTCGACGGACGACACAAGCTATGTGCGGCATGGCAATACATTCGAGTATACGTAGTGTTGCATTGCTGGCAAATGACTCCTCGTGTGCCCTGACGCACAAAAGAAGCCTGGCAATCATCACTTTATAACGGGCAAACAGAACCATTCAAGGGAGAGACTGCCGCAGACTACTGTGGGAAGCGCAAACGCACGCAGTGTGTACCCCACCATGGTCATGGTTATTCAATTCTCCGTTTGCCAATGCTTATCATGTTTTACAGTTTGCTTTAACCTTAAGGGGGGACGCGGGTCTTAGAATAGTAAAAAATGGACAGAAAATCAGTTTTGAGAAAAATGAATTTTAGGCATGTTTCCACCCCTAAGCAGCTGCCCTCAAAATATTATCGCCAATTTCGCCCGGGAAATGGGTTAAAACTTATTTTTAAGACGCCACGGGAGCCGCAAAATGCATCTCAACAGGCAAAATTTGTTCAAACTTCCTGCGCGCGCCGCGGGCGCAGCAGCTGGCTGATCGCCGCCATCTTTGGCTTGTTTTGAAGCTGTTTTCTTTGTGTACATTTTGCGGCGTTTCAAAATGGCGTCGCTGCAACAGAACGGCCGCTATCGGCGCTTTTCCGAAGGGTGGTTGTAGAACGCTCATTGGCCAGAGCGCGCGCGCGCGAGGCGAGCCCCTTCTCTCGCGCCTCCCATTGGCTGGCGCAACCCGAGGCGGCCATTTTGTTTTTGTATTTTTGTTCTGCGCTCACGGCTGCCGTGTTGCCGGTGTCGTGTGCTCGTGTGTTGTTACAAGTGTCATCTTCCTCTGCTTACACTCGCACTCGTGCGGCCCGCCGACACAAGTTACCTTATTTTGTGCTGGCACATCCGGAGATTCTCGTGTAAAGAAGACGCGCCAAGCGTACGAGGGCGCGATGCTGAAACTACTTGTCGCTACCAGAGCGTCGAGTCTACGAGAACTGCCCGGTTCCCCTTGGTCAAGCTGCAGCCATCGGATCATTAGGCAACGCTTCAGTGGCATTCGAAACCGCGTTCGTATGGCATACTATGCGGGACTGCCGAGTGCGCGGGAAATACGGCGACGGGAGGAGTGCTTGGAACGAGTGCGCGCAACGAAGCAGCAGAAATTCAAGCCGTTGGATGTTGGTGAACGGCGGCAAGGAAAATGTCACAGAATTTATCCGCGTCGACTTATCCGTGATAAAAACGTTCTTTGGGCTTGTGCTTCATTCCGAGTTCGGCTCAAGCAGTGACCTTTTTCAAGGCAGAGGGTATAGGCTGCTTTCAAAGCCTGTGCTTCATTATCATAGGTGCAACTCGCGCGAGAAGCGTTTCTCGTAGGACGTCGCTGGTGATAGTGGTGCTAAGATAATTAATGTCATATGAAGTGAAATGCATTAAATTAGGGCCACAAATACTGTCGACAAGGGTGCAACGGTAGTCGCTTCAACCACGACCTGACAGAGCAACACCGAAATTGCAGAGACGCGCCGTGTTACACTTTGGGAAATTGATTTGTGCTCCACAGCCTTGAGAAGGTTAACCCTTTGAGGGTCGAATTTTTTCACGAAATCCAGTCCAAAAATGTGTAATTTTTTTATTGCTGAAATAAATTCTTCAGAGGATTCTATTTAAGAAAAAAATTGTCTAACATTTTTTTTCGTGACCGTAAAGTGACAAAAAAATCAGTTTTGTTGTTAAATACATATGGTTTATTGGTAGTAAAATCAAGCAGAATCCTAAAAAAAAAGCTTCACAGTTTTTTATGAATAAAAATTATGCATTGTATTAAACATAGTTCACAAACATACAAAAATAAGCGCACCAGACTACGTTTCCGGTTAAAAACGCTCGTGCTCTAACACTAAAAACTTTTCAGCGTGTGAAAGTCTTTGAAGCATGGCTCCCCGCGCACGCGTTTCAGATGTCGCTCCTTGATCGTCATCGGAGTCTGAAGTCGTCAAAAGATCCTCGTCTGACGAATTGAAATACAATGAATCAGATTCTGACCGGCAATTGGGGAATAGTCCGCATCGGAAGAATCGCTGCTTGACTCACCGGCAGCAGCGCAACCGACGCGCGCTTTCATAGCGTCAGCGAACTGCGTCAGTGAGCGCACGGAAGAAAACTATGGTTGTGCGCCCGTCCGGAAAGCAAAACAAGTGAAAAAGCTACAGTAATACTTCTTCTTATCGCCAACAAGACGTAGTTAGTTTCTCCGAGAACCCAAAACGGGAAACGCAATCACGGCGGCGTCGTTTGTGTAATTTAGCGCCGCACGGAAACAGATGTAATGGCGCGCCAGGGTGCAATAAATGAGAGAGTAACAAGGGGTCACCCTTTGAGAGATTAGAAACCAAACAGCCATCAGCTTTGCGGGCGCAAGAAGCGAAAACCACCCGAAGGACGAAACCAAAACAAGCCGGACCGCGTGCGCGCGTTCTGCTTCGAGACTACAAGCCGCCGCGCCTCTTTGGAAAGAAAAAAAAAAAAGGCGGAGAGACATTGGCGCATTAAAAAAATTACACGTATTCCCGAAGCGTGGCAGCACATTCCAAGCAAGAGAAATGGGAGAAGGCGCGCGTTTGAAACCAAACCGCGCCGCGGGCGCTCTCGGTTGCGCAAGCGATAGCCGGCGCGCGGCGCGCCATTTTGCGAAGCATAGAAAAAGCAACAACGGAGAGACATCAGCGCATGAAAAAAATTCCACGTATTCCCGAAGCGTGGCAGCAGATGCCAAGCAAGAGAAATCATCGAAAAAGGCGCGCACTTTAAACCAGCTGCACCGCGAACACGGTCGGATGGGCAAGCGATAGGCGGCGCGCCGTTTTAGGAAGCGAAAAAAAATACAACGGAGAGACATCGGCGCATGAAAAAAATTGCACGTACAGTCGCCGACCGTTTATTCGGACTCGGCGGGAACCGCTGAAAAGTCCGAATAATCGGGAGTCCGAAAAAAAGGATTCACCAGAAAAAAGCGCTTTTATTGGCCCAGCGGCCGGAAAAAACTTGTTAGTGCGCGTCTGTACACATGTACGCTTACGCGCGACCAAGTCGGCCTGTATTTCAGCCAATGTTTGGCCACCCCTGCGGGTCTTCAATAGCACCGCAACAGCCTACGCTAAATCTGCATTTGATGGCTGTGGTGTGGGAGGTGCATCATCACGGCAGTCACTGTCCACATGCGCTGGTTCGAGTAGCTGACGGATCTCATCGCCCAACTCGGCGAAAACTCCCAAGCAACTTCCACCTGGTGAATAATCGCCGCTTTTTTTCGCCATCGTCAGGGCCTTGTAGTTGCCGCGTTTCTTTAGTTCCGACGGCGCACATGGAACGGGCAGCGTCGGAGCAATTTCAGCAGATCAGGCCTCGCATGAGCAGGACACAAAGCTCGGGATGCAGATCAGGCCTAGCCACAGAAACATGAGAACGCAAACCCTCACACGCCAAAAGGAAACGATGTTGGTCTAGTTGATGTTGCAGCGCTTCTGTAATCTGTTGTCGTACTCTCTTCGTCCGAATTAGGATCCGCGTCGTACTCGTACGCGCTGTCATTCGCCTCAAACGCCGCACAGAGCAGATTCCAAGCTTGGCTTGGCTTGGCCTGCTGTTTGGCCGTTGTAGCCGTTCAATGGATACGTGACTGGCTAAAGCCAAAAGGCAACCGTTACGTGTAGCCAACAAACATAGCCTTCGAGATCGGTAATTTCTGCGTGAATTTTTGACACTGGCACGATCTCCAGTTATAGCCAGTGCAACATTTCAGTGCTGGCAACCCAGTAAAAATATTGTAAACATTGCTGACAGCTTGTTATGGCGTTCAACGTCGCACTCTATCAGCCAGTCGGAGTCCGAAAAATCGAACGGCGGGCTGTGGGGCATCCGAATTTTCGGTCGTTAGTTCACATTACTTCAATGGGACGAGTGGCGGTGCCGCGAAGGTGTCCGAATAAACGAGCATGTCCGAATTTTCGGCGTCCGAATAAACGGTCGGCGACTGTATTTTCGAAGTGTGGAAGCACAGGCCAAACAAGAGAAATGATCGAAAAAGGCGCGCGTTTTAAAAATAAACGCTATGCCGTACATGTACGACGAAAACCCTTTGGTACCAGGAAGCTTCAGCCGTACATGTACGGCGAAAACCCTGAAGGGGTTAAAAACTGACATTGGAAGTTGCAAAAGAAGCACTTATACAGTAGTGACACCAAGCACAGACTTTCAAAATTACACAAACCAGCAGGAGACCCCGAGTACAGCCCTTGCCTGCTGTTGAGCCAAGTGCTATTGCTGGACAATAATAACTGAACAATAATAACCCACGTGCCTTTTAGACTTACCGTATTTACTCGATTCTACCGCGCCCTCGATTGTAATGCGCACCCGTTTTCCGCGGCCAAAAAAAAAAAAGTAATACATCGATTGTCACGCGCACCCATTTTTCATGAGAGAAAAGAACAAAAAAAGTCCGTAGGAGTCAAACTTCGCACATTCGGAAGAACAAGTATTTGGGTTTTAATTTCTCTGTCTATTTTATTTGCCTGTTGCAGAGCCACATTCATAGACAAATTTTGTATTTCTTTAGCTTGCAAGGAATTGGTACAGGCCTATGAATTGCTAAAGGTGGAGTTTATCACTCTGGTACTGGGTGCACTATGTGGCTTTATAAGAAGATTTTGCCAGTACATTGGCAGGTCATGGTCACATATTTGGTATGGCTGTTCTCGTGAAGAAGAAACCTATCAAATGATATAACCACTAGTGCTGTGGCTGCACTTCCACAAAAGCTACAGTTGTCTGAAACTTCAAATGCGTTTTTCTCAGTTTGATATTTTTGCTCAACGCACTCAGCCTTACGGGGTTTTTTTCCATGTTGTTGCTCAGTAAAAATCACAAATTTGGTATCATTTTACGCGTATTGAAACGATCTGGGGGGTGATGCTATTTGCATTACTCTAGCACCATTTTACAAATTTTAATTAAGGATACTAATGAGAGTGAATCAGAAAAAATAACCACCAGTGAGTGTTCATCTGTTTTCTGACCTTCACAGTGCTCTCAAGGGAATAAAAATAGCATCACCCCCTACAGCATGATCTGGGCATTGGGCCCATGCACTTACATATTGGTTTTAGTAGGTCGAAATTGCCTAAAAGCCCCGTAAGAAGCAAACACTAATTATTTTTTCGAACCTCGAGATCTTTTGAACTAGTGCAGCAATTAAAAAACTAATTACATATTTGAAATCAGCATAAAAAACTGGTCAAGACAGTGAAGTTTAGTTCATATTGACTCAAAAATAAAGAAAAAATTTTAGGACCCACGTCCCCCCTTAAAGAACTAAAGTTTCAAAAAGTAAAACACAAAGTCAAAAAGTGGGCCTCGCCGCTAAAACTGTCACCACTACGGCGGCGATACGAGTCGCGTAATGGATCAGTCCTCGTCGCTGTCAACACTCTTCGATTTCGGGAAACCGGCCCTGCTTTTGTCCACAGAAACTTTTTCGCGAAGCTTTGCTGTAAAAAATTTTCTGCTTCTGTTTGCGCCAGTCTCACACGCACGTTTCGGGAACTCCGAACGACAGCGATGCGGCCCGATTTCCGTCCGTCTCTCTGCACATGTAATAACTATTCTTTTAAATGCAGCATCGTGGTACACTAGTCGAGTATTTGGAGTCGGCACTTCCATGCCGTCGATGCGAACGCAGAACGGGATGACAATCTCCTCAGCACACGTACGAAGTGAAAAAATGGCAGAAATGGCCAAGGCGCGTAGGAGGCGGCCATTTTGAAATGTCGATGGCAGTACGATAAGAGTTTTTTTTTTTTCGGTACTCGATTCTAACGTGCATGCGATTTTTGGACTCGTTTTCCTGGAAAAAAGGTGTGCGTTAAATTCGAGTAAATACGGTAATCTCTCTGTTTATTTTATTTGCCTGTTGCAAAGCCACATTCATAGACAAATTTTGTATTTCTTTAGCTAGCAAGGAATTGGTACAGGCCTATGAGTTGCTAAAGGCGAGTTTATCACTCTGGTACTGGGTGCACTATGTGGCTTTATAAGAAGATTTTGCCAGTACATTGGCAGGTCATGGTCACATATTTGGTGTGGCTGTTCTCGTGAAGAAACCTATCAAATGATATAACCACTAGTGCTGTGGCTGCACTTCCACAAAAGTTACAGTTGTCTGAAACTTCAAAATGTTTTTCTCAGTTTGATATTTTTGCTCAACGCACTCAGCCTTACGGGGTTTTTTTCCATGTTGTTGCCAAGTAAAAATCACAAATTTGGTATCATTTTACTCGTATTGAAACGTTCTGGGGGGTGATGCTATTTGCATTACTCTAGCACCATTTTACAAATTTTAATTAAAGATACTAATGAGAGTGAATCAGAAAAAATAACCACCAGTGAATGTTCATCTGTTTTCTGACCTTCACAGTGCTCTCAAGGGAATAAAAATAGCATCACCCCCTACAGCATGATCTGGGCATTGGGCCCATGCACTTACATATTGGTTTTAGTGGGTTGAAATTGCCTAAAAGCCCCGTAAGAAGCAGGCACTAATTTTTCAAACCTCGAGATCTTTTGAACTAGTGCAGCTATTAAAAAACTAATTACAGATTTGAAATCAGCATAAAAAACTGGTCAAGACAGTGAAGTTTAGTTCATATCGACTCAAAAATAAAAAAATTTTAGGACCCACGTCCCCCCTTAAGAAATTGTCTTTTATATTGTGTGCTGTCTGTTCTTGCTCACCAGAAGCTGCTCAACGAACCATGCATAAACAACACACTTCAACCCCATTAGAAGTAGGCTAATCTGAGGATCCATCACCTGCCGCAACACTGAATATTAACCTTCAACATTTTTTCACTCAGTGAAGATATTACATTTATTTTACGTGGTTGCAGTAGTTGAGGGCACTTCTCAATACAAAAGTCCAGCTGACCTTTGGTTCGGAGCAGCTAAACAAACACTAACGCTGGGCACACTTTACAGTCAGCGTAAGGGAGAGTGCGTGTTCGAATTGGATAGATATGGCACCTGTATCATCACTGCAACATTCTGTACATCAACACAGATAAGGAGCTGCAACTACAGGAAATGTCATGCTGAAGGCTTCAGGGAGTGACCTGGTGTGCATCAGTGTAAGGGACACAACTAGCTCAACCCTCACCTCGAAGAGCAGGGTGAACAGGTGGATGCGCACAGCCGCCATGTTGGCCACAGGCAGCGTGGCGAGTTGGGCAGCCTGCTCTGCCTGGGGCAGGTCGTCACACACAGCTATCTCCAGCAAGGACGTCACTGTAGTCCGAACCTGCCGGTACAAGAACACACATATGTCACCTTCGTACAGGCAGTCATTTATAGCAATGTGCCGACCCATACTGAAGGGACTCTCAATACAAACACATCACTGTGATTCTTACAAATTATGCATGTAATACTGCATTTTCTCGCATAAAAGCCGCACAAAAAGTACAGAAAAGTTAGAGCTAAAGTCAAGATGAAAAACACAAATTCCGGTCTGCAATGGTGGCTTCATGGCATTGCCTCACCCCTATGCAAGAAAGCTAGCTTTGCAGTAATACGTGTGGATCATTTTTCTGAAATTTTCTGCACATTATTGTCGAGGATGTGGGCTATACGCGAGAAAACAAGTTAGTTATCGAAGGACTCTGAAGGCTTGACAGATGCATGGCTAGTGATAACACGACACCTACAAGTCACCCGCACCAATCTCTGGCACCTGCACCTGGAGCATCTGGTGCACGTCCTTCAATGTCCAGTAACACCGCTGCGAGATAAAGGTGATGCAACAGGGTGATGTGACAGTACTCGGGCATCACTTAGTGTTTTAATCGCACGCGGGAAAGGAAATCTCAATATGTCCTTGTTAAAGGTCCGCTCGAGGTCAAAATTTGCCATTAGGTGCAGAAGAACCTCAGGAACATGAAAATGATGAGACTGAAAATAAGATTCTTTTAGACAGATTTTCATCTTCCTAAGTGCCGCGTCCCCCCTTAATTGGGCCTCTCATGGCTCGAGCCTCCGCACGCACCTCCTGAAGAAGGCTGGCAAGCATCTGGTCCCGCCAGACAACTCCATTGCGTGCCACCACGGCACCCAGCAGGTCGCAAACGCGGTACACTGTCTCGGGCAGGGCGTCTAGCAACCGCAGGCAGCCCGGCAGCATGTTTTCCGTGAAGCGGTCCATCACCGCCGGGTCCGCCGGCTCCTCTTCCGGCTGGACCTTCTCGTCATCTTCCTCTTCGTCACGCATCACTTTGTCACCTTCTTTAGCCTGCATGGGCAAAAGAAGAACAAGGCAACATGGAATGTGAGGTGAAGATTGTTTTTGAGGTGGATGGTTTGCTAGGCTAGTTTGTGACACATCTTGCCTGTACACAGGAACAATTAAGACAGCACCAAATTCACGCTTTTCTTCCTTCATCTTACACTTTAAGAAAAAAAAAAAGTCCTGCCACTTTTCTTTGAGAGTTCTGACTAGCCACGTATCTGACTCTTTAAAAAGACACACGTGAACTCTCTTAGGAAATCGTTATACTCTCTTCAGAGTGTCGTGAGAACCAAGAGAGTTAACGTCTCTCTTTAAAGAGAGTCATATTCGTGGCAACTCAGGACATACCGAAAAAAGTAACACATACTCCTTTTTTCTTCCTTAGACTGTAGTTGTTCTCACAGGCCGCAACAAGAACTTAGCTTTGATGGACACTAACAAGAACGAACCTGCAACTTTCACAAACGGCCACGCTCCATGTCCATCTGGATCAGGCAGCATTTTGTTTTGGGTGTAGTACAGGTGGACCAACCACAACCTTTATCAGAAACAGAATTGTAACTGCATGTCCTAAACAAAGCGACCACAACCAGTTTCGAGCTCCTGCAATTGCTTGGGACACAAGCAGCCCATAATGGCAAAGCCTATGAGATGCGTTTCTGTAACGCCTAAAAAAGCGGACACTGGGAATTATATATGGATGCCACATGCTGCCAACGACTGCAAGTTACAGTGGGCATACATTATAATAAAATTTTATTTCTGACATTCTAGATGCCAAAACCCACAATATGATTATGAGGCACCTTAGCTGCTGATCGAGCTACCAAGGCGGGTAGGACATAAAATGGGACGACAGCGGTGCAATCATGCAAGACTGCCAATGCAAATGACAACCCAGGTACAAAAGAACATCGGAAGTTGCTCATCACCTGTCCTGGTGTGACGTTTTCCCCTAAGGACATGGCAATGGCCCGCATCATTTGGTCTTCTTCAGACATCTCCAAGTCAGAAGGCAGTTCCTGCAAACAAAGATGAGGAATATTTAAGTCAATTACCATACAATACACGTTTTTCAGACACCCACAAACCCTTTGAAGTTGCTTAGGTTGGTCACAATTACTAGACCTCATGACTAAGCCATAACAGACTACACTATACTGACGTCACATTAACTTTGTGCTAATGGACTGTTTGATGTGAAGTCGATCACTGTTATGCCATAGGGACTACCAACTCTCCTGCACCCACTGACGAGATGAAACAATACTCCGAAGCCTTCAGAGAGTACCAAGCCGATCATCATCAGAGATGTCGATAAAAAATTATTTCCCCTAGTTTACCAGCCCACTTCAATGAAACCTGACAGCCTCTTCAAAACCTGCCTGTACGTTAAACCACATTCTATCTCATCAATTTTATAAGACTTTGAACATACAAGAAAATCCTGCTCGCTTGTGCAAGATCTCAGCATGTTGCCAAGACCCAGAGGTCCCATAAGGGCATCAAACGAAGCTAACGAAGGCATGGCAGTCTTGCCACTCACCGCCAATGGCCGTCCGGACGGGACTAGAGGCGATCCAGCCCCGCCTGGAAGGAGTCCAGACCCGCTCGGTGCCAAGGGTGCCGGGTGGCTGAGCAGGTAGTCCGTCGCCTGCTCCAAGGAGGCAGAGTGTGCGAGGGCCTCTGTGGCCAGCTCTCGGCAGAAGCCCATGTCCATCAGCTGCAAGAGTGAATGAATGAACATTATTTCTCCTGCTCATGACAGAGAGGAAGCAGAAGCTGAAGGCCATGCGGCCCGACAAAGGCTTCTACTCCTACAACTATTCGACACGCAGGTAGCCCACAAATCATACAAACATACTGTACATATGGATTTTAACTGAAAAGTCGTGAAAAGAAAAAGAACATGCCTACATCCACAAGGGAGGGCAGCACAGGGACCAGCGCAGGGCACAGGGTTGCGCTTGTGAACGTGTCTTATTTTCGCGCAAACTTTTATTTTCAAGCATGTCGAACATACTAGGCTAAGAACAAGTTTTACTAGATGTCTACATCACATGTCAAAATCCGACAATACAATTAGGAAACATTTTGCCTTAAACCACCACTAAAACCTGGAGTCGAAACAAAAGTATTGACAATATACAGTAAAACCTCGTTAATTCGAAGGCCTCGGGACCGAGAAAAATATCCCAATTAAGCGGGATTCCCAATTATCCGAAACAACGCGAAATCAAAGAAATCAGCCAGAAAACGTGATGTACGGAAGTCACACCTTTATTGTGGCAAGTCAGCCTACTTGGAGAAAAATTCCTCCATGCGTGACTGACGCGTTCGGTAGTTCCCAGCACTGAAAGTCATTTTCCAGCCTGTCAATGAGGCGCAGCATCTCAGCCTCGCCGCCGTTGCACTCGACGAAGCTGCGCACAACACTCAAGGCATCGATGACATCCGCCAAAGGGGGTGCTCGGGAGGGCTCGTCATCGCTGTCAACATTAGAGGCCGAATCGGTCGATCTCGCAGCTATCTCGCTGTCGATGTCGGCGTAACACGTCTGCACTGCGCACTCGACATTTGCGTATTCGGAGAATCCGATTGGAGTGCACTCCTCGTCCGCGTGCAAAGCCTCATATCGAGCGCAGAGAGTCTCCCCTTCTTCATCAAACGGGCAAGTGACAGCGGTGACAGCAAACTCAGCGGAGGTTGCCTCTTCTTTCACAAAACCGGCGTGCTCAAAACACCGTCGAATAACGGTGGCCTCCACCTGCCTCCATGCGTGAACAATGAGGCAAATACCACCGAGGAGGTCAATGTTATACTCCTTTCCGTTGTCATAGCAAAGGAGCATTCGCTTCAACAGATTGTAGCGATATATTTTCCTGGTATGGTGTATGACGCCCTGGTCCATCGGCTGCGATAGCGACGTCGTGTTCGGGGGTAGAAAGACCAGCCTGATTGCCTGCAGGTTCTGAATGTCGCCGTGAGCTGGGCAATTATCGACGACGAACAAAACGCTGCGCCCTGCGGCCGCAAACTTGCGGTCAAGGTGCCGCACGTATTCTTCAAAGAGTGCAGCCGTCATCCAAGCTTTCTTGTTGTTTTTATAGATCAGGTCATCCTTGGATGGCAGTCGTGCATTTTTGAAACAACGAGGCTTTTCCGTCTTCCCAATAACAAGCAGTGGCAGCTTGTGCTCACCGCACATGCTTGCACCAAACAAAACAGTGATTCTATCTTTGTTCTGTTTCCGCCCCTTAATGTCTGCCTCCTTCAAAGCGAACGTCTTCGTAGGCAACATTTTGTAGAACAGAGCAGCTTCATCAAGGTTGTAAACATCTGCTGCTTCGTACTTGGCGAGTAGTGGAGCCAAGGTGTGCTGCTTCCAGCCGTCGACAACAGACTGATCCGCGCTGCCACTCTCGCCACAAACAGTCACGAATGTCAGGTTGTTGCGCTCCTTAAATCGACAAAACCATCCATTGCTGCATTTAAACTCAGAATGCCCAAGTTGCAGCGCCAGCTGGTTGGCCTTCTCACGCAATATGGTCCCATTCACAGGAAGGTGTGCTGCGTTGGCTTTCTGCAGCCAGTCGATCAGAGCTGCTTCAACGTCGGCGTACGTAGGCGGGCGTACTCGTGTACGCTTTGACGAGTGCGTCTTGCTGTAAGCATCGAGAATTTTCTCCTTATTCTTGATGATGTTGCACAGCGTTGACAGAGGCACGTGGTGCTTTTCGGCGAGAGCCGTTTTCGACGCCGTCGACTTGCTGGCCTCTTCAATTAAGCACACCTTTTCGTGCAGGGACAAGCTCTTGTACTTCGGCATCTTCCTTCCAAGCACACCTCAATCAACTAATTCACAGGGAAGACACTCAAGCGGAGACAGGAGACAAATGGAGCAGTCGCACCGAATCACACAATGCTCGCCAGCCGACATCCAAATGGCACAAAGACTCCACAAAACATTCACTTCGCTAGAGTGGCTAACATCGCTGTTGAGATGATGATCATGATCGCAACCGCACGCATCGCCGCCTGGCAATTGCTAAAACATGGCGTCTACGACGTATTTCCAGTAAAAAAAACATGGCCTTCGAGATCCGTACATCAAAAAAAAAAAAAATGCATGTTTTAGTTACAGCCTCCGAGATTCGCAACACCCTTTGCATATCTTGGAAGTCGCGGCCAAGTGTGCCAATTAACCGGGAAGTCGCAGACTGGCCGCACCAATTATCCGGTTAAATTTACATGTAAAAATTTGGGACCGCGCAAATAATACAAATTATCCGTGATTCCCAATTAACCGAGTACAAATTACCGAGGTTTTACTGTATACTGTATTGTGTGCTTCGTCTGTCGTGTTAGTTACTCTCCTTTGTCCTTGTCATTTCTGCGCTGTTTAGACTTTAGTAATATAGGGGGTGTTTTTTTTAGACAATACAGATTTTTTTTTAATGAAAATGCTACGACAGTCAAGCCCCTGCAGTCTTCACAAACGAAGTCCACACCGAGGTGGAAAAACTTTGCCATACCTACGTTACATTCACATGAGCAATTAACGAAAATTCAACTAACGTTTTAATCGTTAGCTTTGAGGGCTGTTGCTTATATAGAAGGGTTGTAGGATGTGGCAACTGATGACATGACTATTTTCTAGAGCTGTGCGAATAGCAAAATTTTGGGTGCGAAGCGAATTCGAATAATAAAGATTGAGTGCGAATCGAATCGAATAATTTCAAATAATTTTAGAATAGTCAAACCTCGATATATCGAACACGGACATATCGAATTATTGCCTATATCGAACGGTTCCTATATCACGTGGGAAATCGCATGCATTTTTAATTTTTTATTTCGAACGAAGTTTGACGTATAATGGATATATCGAACTCGGCCACCCCAAACCGCCCGCGCTCCGTTGACAGGCGGCGAGCTTTCCCGCCGCGCTCCGTTGACAGGCGGCGAGCTTTCCCGCAACTCTCGAAAATAGCGGCAGCGCGGTGGGCGTTTACGACTGCTGCACACATCGATGGCGCCGAGTGCGCCACTTGAACGTAGCGGCATATGCACGCCGCAGCCTTGCAGCAACGACGCACTGCACTTGTTGCACCAGCTCCTCCTTGATAGTATCGCCAGGCATCCGTCGCATCGGTCGTTGTTGTGCTCGTGTGTTAGGCCTGCCGCGCGTTGTGGTGTGTGTAGCGATGGCTGCAGACGCGAAGAAACGGACGACCCTGACTTTTGCAGCAAAACTGGAAGCAATCCAGCGCGTTGAGAATGGTGAGAAGAAGTCGAGCGTCGCGGACGGGTTAGGCATACCAAGGAGCACATTGAGTACTCTGCTCAAAAACAAAGCCGACATAAAGGCCAAGGCCGAGAAGAGTCAGCACTCGGGCGCGCGGCGTGTACGCAAAGCTGCTTTTGAAGATGTTGAGAAGTCTCTCCACAAGTGGTTCATGGACGCAAGGGCCCGAAATATTCCTGTATCGGGGCCGATGTTGCAACAGAAGGCAAAGAACTTTGCATTCATTCTCGGCGTCGAGAATTTCAGTACGAGTAGCGGTTGGCTACAACGTTTTAAGACTCGTTTCAACATTGTCGGGAAGACTGTGTCGGGAGAGAGTGAGGACGCCAATGATGAAGAAATTCAGAAGTGGCTTGATTATGAGTGGCCCAAAGTTCTCGCCAAGTATGAGCCGAGCCAAATCTTTAATGCTGACGAGACGGGTCTGTTCTGGCAAATGCTTCCGCGGCAAACGCTGGACACTCGCGGGGACAAGTGCCACGGGGGCAAGCAAGGCAAGGCCCGTGTGACGGTCCTATTGGCTGCCAATATGGATGGGAGCACGAAGCTGCGGCCACTTGTAATTGGCAAATTTAAAACCCCGAGGTGCATGCGGAACTGCCCCAATATTCCGGTGACTTATGCCTGGAATAAGAAGTCGTGGATGACGAGGGATATTTTCCTCAAGTGGCTGAAGGCATGGGATTCGGACCTGGTGCGTCAGGGACGGAAGGTATGCCTTATCGTCGATAACTGCACGGCACACCACACCGATGCCCAGCTGAGCAACATCGAAGTGGTATTTCTGCCGCCCAACACCACTTCGAAGCTCCAACCGTTGGACCAGGGCATTATCCGCACATTTAAGTCTATCTACAAGCGTCGGCTGATCGACATTTTGCTTGTAAGACTCCGGATGGGCCAAGATCTGAAGATCGATCTTTTGGGCGCCATCCAAATGCTCAAGGCGTCGTGGGAAAACGTCAAGCAGTCGACGATAGCCAACTGCTTTCGGCATGCGGGCTTCGGTGGACGCACTGACGAAGCATCAGTGGAAGAATCCGAGGAAGCTGGGTTGGCATGCGCAGATGAAGAAAGCGAGCTCGCCGAAACGTGGAGCAAGCTGGAGAGCTTTGTTGGTGCGGAGCCGCAAAGCATGTGCATCGAAGACTTCGTTGGAGGTGACGACAGCACTGGTACAACGGCGGAGCTAACGGATGTAGAGATCGTCGCCGAAGCTACCGCTGAGCAGCCGAATGAAGACGCTGCCGAGGTGGATCCCGCAAGCGCTGATGGTGCCCCGCTCCCGACATCAGCTGAGGTCGTAGCCGCTTTGGCCCTTGCGCGCCGCCACTGCAGCGCGATTGAAGGCACCGGCCTTTCACTTGTGGATCGCCTGGACTATGTTGAGGACGCAGTCGTCAAACACGCCATTGCCAACAAAAAGCAGGCTACTCTTTTTCAGTATTTTAAGCCAACACAATAAATACTTTGTTTGAATCTTCAAGTGAGTATTTACTGCACCACGATTGGTTCGTTGGTTGTTTTCCACAAGTTCTTGACGCATTTTTTACGTGATTCTTTATATCGAATTCTGGATATATCGAACTATTTCGCGATCGCCGTGCCGTTCGATATATCGAGGTTCGACTGTATTTCTCAAACATTTTTCGAATAATTCGAAGTGAAATTACAGAAAAAGTTGCAGAGAATCCCTAAGTATGTTCTTGTGAGATCGCAACATGAAAGTGTTTCTTTTCGCTAGGTTGATGAAGCGCTGGTGGGGTCATACAGTAGAACCCCGCTGTTACGTTCTTCACTGCTGCGTTTTCCCGGCTGTTACGTCGTTTTCCGCCGGTCCCGGCATAGCTCCCATAGGATACAATGTATTGGGAACCCCGCTGTTACGTCGTAACTGTCGGACCGTTCCCGTATGATACGTCGCAAAGTGCGCTCGGAGCCGACCGAGTGACTACCAAAGAGAGCAGCCATGGTGCATTTTCACGCACTTTGGCCTCGTTTGACCGTAATATTAGCCGCATGAGAGGCGCAAGCAACAGAATCTTTCAATTGATGCAAACAAAAGCATGGACTTCGAGATTCAAATTGCAAATATGGCGTCTATGACGTAACTGCTCGCGAAAGCAAGGCCTTCGAGATTGGCATTTACTATTGACAAAAGCATAGCCTCAGAGATTTGTATTGCACCAACATGGCGTGTATGACGTAATTGCTTGCGAAAGCAAGGCCTTCGAGATTGGCATTCACTTCTGCCATCGCGTTGGCGTAGACTCATCATCATCGTTATTTGTCGGAGAACGGGAGGAGTTCGAGCTGGTTGGAGCTCGCGTGGTCGTGCATGCGGTTCGCGGTCGGACTCGCCGCGCCGGCCGTGATTGCGTGTGCTTAGTTCTTTCATGCCTACAGCTGTTGGTGTTAAAAAAATCACATACGTTGATTACATTTCTGTGGATGAGGCCGTCCTAAGCTCCGCGTTTCTATCCGACTAGATCGCGGCTTAGCGCGCCAATTTTCGTGCTGCTCGTAAGAATTGAAATAAAATTCTGTACCACTAAATATTTTGCCGTTTTTTCCTGTTTTTCGGCTCTTACGTTTCCCGTCTCTTACGTTTATTTCCTACGGTCCCTTCAAAAACGTATCAGCGGGGTTCTACTGTATTTCATAGTTGTCTTTCTTATCAAGAGTGAGGCAATGTAGAGGCCGAATTGTGTTTATGTACATGATTTGGTGCAACCAAAGTGTTGCCGACAATACTTTACACGTGATAGGCAGAGATGCCATTTCCTCAGCCTCTCCTCCGCTTTCAACTGCTGTGGAAGGCCAATTGATGTGGCGGTCAAGGGTGTGCTCCCTTCAAGTTTGGAGTTCCAAATCTGCCAAGTAGACGTCGATATATAAGAACATCTGAAATTTTGGATGCTAAAAAGCTTCGGCGTCCGATTTTTCCGACTTGCTGCCCAAATTTCAGGTTCAAAACAGCATTGAGCCCCCAACTCTGCCACATCTTTCATCTCCATGTTGGAACCAGCGTTTTCTTGAGTTAATACATTTGCGACCTAAGCGGAGCTTGAAAGGTAGCTTTGCCGCAATACGGGGGTGTGATGAGGTGAAGCATATTGAAAATCTAGGGACCACTTCCAAACGGACGTTGACTGTCTCTTGGCTAAGTTCGACCGTAACAGACCTTGAAAGGCAGCTTTGCCGCAATACGGGGGTGTGAGGTGGTGAAGCATATTGAAAATCTAGAAACCACTTTCAATCAGACGTTGACTGTCTCTTGCCGAAGTTCGACCGTAACGGAGCTTGAAAGGCTGCTTTGCCGCAATACAGGGGTGTGATGAGGTGAAGCATATTGAAAATCTAGGGACCATTTCCAACCGGACTTTGTCTCTTGGCTAAGTTCGACCGTAACGGAGCGTGAAAGGCAGCTTTGCCGCAATACGAGAGTGTAATGAGGTGAAGCATATTAAAAATCTGAAGGGGTCACTTTCAACCGGACATTGACTGCATTTGTCTTTGGGAAGTTCGAATAGTTCGAATAGTAAAATTTCAGTGCGAATCGAATCGAATAGCAAATACTATTCGAAAAATATTCGAAATTTCGAATATTCGCACACCCCTACTATTTTCTTAAAATCTAAAAAAAACACGCACGTAATTTGAGATCATAATCATTGAAATTTGAGGCCCCGATCTAGGCGAAACTGAAACTGAGCGCACCGGGTGTGCAGGAAATCCGTCAGACCTGCTACGTTGGACCGGAATCCCACGTGACAATTTTTGCAAAAAAAAAAAAAGAAGGTGCATCGTCGCAGAATATGGTGAGGAAAATTGGGAAGTCCTCCCGAATATCCAAATAGACTCCTTATTTTTGCGTTTGGTGTGTAGTGCACCCAATTCTTATTCTTCTAGTCACTTCAGCCCCATGGTTCGGATCTGCGGCCACTACCTGCCCTATGTTGACACATTCCTTTTGATGCACCCATGACGAAGGCCAAAGTAGAGATGCTGCTCACTACCCCGTTATCCAATGACTACTGGCCCTTGCTAACCTGTTGTAGGTGGTCCTGGTTAATGTCTTCGTGTGAGGGTGCTCCCAGGGCCCCTCTCGACGACCGGACACTACCGTGTAGCAGCGCACCTTCAGACACAGCAGAGGAGGCTGGGCCTCCTGAAGCACCAACTGCTGATGCTGCTTCCTTTTCCTTGGCAAGCTTATCCTGCAGACAAAAAGGACACGTGTCATCACAACATGCTATCATTCATTATCACTAAAACTGCCAGTCCAAACTACTTGGTATGCAGTTAAACTTCAAAATAACAGTCAGAAAAATCGGCAATTCACTTTGTTATATTGAAACGTCATATTAAAATTCATCCCTTTTAAGCGTAGCGTGGTCCTCCCGCTCAGTACCTGCCGTACCTCCTGCATCCTTAGTACTCTGTACTCAGTACCTCCAGCAACTGGAGGCAAACAATGTACCACTTCAAAGCCACTGTGGTCACTGCAGACACCCGATTCGCACACTGGTTCAACTCTCCTCTTTCTTCCTTTCATTCCCTCGCTCCTTTCCCTGTGGGCCACACTCGCTTGCAGGCTGTAGAAGACGCCTCCACCATTTCTTTTCCTAATAATAAGCCCTTCCCCTACAGCCAGCATAAAGAAGATGCGCGCTCTCCTGCTTCAAGTGGCTTCTACAAATCTCATCTTGTGCTCTAACACGTCAATCCATCCATCAATCCATCCATCCATCCATACCTCTCTCATTTTTTTGTAGAACTTGTAGCTGGAATGGCTCGTAAATACTACTCCGAGTACAGTCAACTGCCGATTTTTCGGACTCCCTAGGGACCGAGAAATCATCCGAAAAATCGGGCAGTCCGAAAAAACAAATTCATGCTTTTTTATTCCGCTTAAGCGGTCAAATCGGCACAGCCACGTCCAAAATAGCTTTAATGCCTCCCAGTACAATTATCAGGCATTTTGGTACGCGCCCAGGCTCTCGTAAATACATTCGGTACCTGCCGCGAACCCCGCTTAACTACGTACGTGCCAACCGCCACTTTTGCATCTCGTGATGAGCGCCACTGATAACAGCAAAGCGCGTAATTGATTACGGCTATCTCGCATGAAGCGTTCGTAAACGATGACGCGGAACACAGACTGTGGCGGAAGAGCGGACGACTCATCCGGCTTTCCCCGATGCGTGTGCGCATATGCGCACACACATCGCCGAATCGCCGCCGATACGCAGCATTTGCTGCAGTGTCAAACCGATCGTTTCTAGTTGTGTGCAGTACATCGCCAACTAAGCTGACGCCGTCACTTTACTGTTGCTGTATCGTACGCATGCATTTATCATGAAAGGGTCCGTGATGCCAACTTAGTTCTTGACCGCACACGGGCGCGGCAATGGCGAGATGGTTTCGTCCACGAAAGCAACGCGTCTATGCGGTGCGCTTAGCGGTCTCACACAAAGAGGCAGCAGGAATGGCGGCGCGGCGTATTTGGGTTCTTGCCTATTAAATGCGTGCAGTACGCATGCAACTGCGCTAGGCCATGTGCACTACCGAGCAGTTAACTGAAGATGCTTATCGTAAGGGTTGTGAGAGATTAAGTCTACTGGCGCGTTTGCCAGCTGCCGCCATCACGCCTCCGTGCATTTCCGCTGCTTATCCGTAACATCGCCGCACGGCGTCGCGATAGCGGCCCCTTTGAATTTCCGGTCTACTTCACCCCATAACGCTTCGGCATTGTGGCAATGCTGACTTTCGGACTCTGCTACTGTCTCAAACAGATGGACTCACGAAAACGCTGGTTCGAACCTACGAGATGATAGACGCGGCAGAGGTGGGGGCTTCAAATAATGCCTTTCAGACCTGCCATTTGGGCAGAAAGTCCGAAAAATCGGACGCGGAATAGCTTCAGCGTCCGAAATTTTGGACTTTCTAATACATTGAAGTCTATGGGGCTGGTGAAGGTGCCGCGAAAGGGCCCGAATTTTCGAGCATGTGCGGAAAACCGGGAGTCCGAAAAATCGGCAGTTGACTGTAAATACCAAGGACACCAATAAAACTGACATCTACTTTTATGCCTTGCGCTCCCTGCTACGCATTATTTACTCAGAATTTCCCTTTTTTAAAATATAAATTGCCACAAAGGTGCATTCGCAACAACCAGATAGCAACGGTGCACAACACACATAGCTCACCCGGATGAGGCCTTCCCCACGCAGCAGGTGGCAGAGGATGGCCAGCATGGACTCTGACATGCGGTCGCCGTACACCTTCAGGGGCTTGCGGTCCCACAGCTGCATGATGGCGTCGAAGGCCCGCTTGTGCGTGTGGATCAGGTAGAGGACTGGACTGAAGGCCGGCACCGCACCAGTGGTCGCCGACCGTGCGGGCAGCGTGTGGGGCGACTCGAGCACCATGCGGGGGTTCACCATCTTCTCGAGCAGCATGAGCCAGGCATCGAGGAACTCGCCCGTGCCTTCAGGCAGGTCGGGGCTCTCCAGCCCTTCGTTCAGGGGCACCTTGCCGCCACATGTCAGGGCCCAACGGAACGTCCTGAAGGTTGCGATAGAATGAGAGTTCGCTTTAAAGGGGCCCTGAAACACTTCTCCAAGTACAGATGAACCCCATTATAAGAGGCACTGATGTAACAGACAATTGGGTATAAGAGACACTAGTGTGCTTACATCGAAATAGGGATTAATCAGAAAATGAGAATCTGGTACCCTGCTTATAGGAGACACCTCATATAAGGGACAAGAACTACTCCGCAGTACATGTCTCTTATAGATGGGATTAACTAATCATCGAATCACTTCACCATCGAAGTGTGTCTCACGAATCGACTGCTGCAAAAATTCTTAGAATCCATCAAATACGAGTGGAGTTACAGGGATTTGTCGCACATTCTGAGCACTTTCTCTCTCCTTTCGTCCCAGTGAGCACGCAGAAAGCTACACAAGGGGGGATAACAAATGGGCAAGAAGCTACGTTCATACATCAGCACGCATCATGACCTTGAGCCCTCTCTTTACTCATTTCCTCTGAATGCGCAGATCACTTTCAGTGTAATCACAAGTGCACTTCGAGCGCAGTGCAGGCATGACATGGCAGCCACGGTAAGTATGCAGCTCACAATGCTCAATTCAGCCAATGGCCATGTGCTTTTGGGTATGTGACGCACTTTATTTTGGGCAAATGGCATCATTTTTCAAGATATGAACGAGCGATTTCTAGCAGACTTCAAAATTTATTGGTAAATTCCATGCTGCATGCCCCGCTATAATGTCTTGCTCACGTGTTCGCTAGAGCCTCGACTACCGATCGGCCGCAATTTCTGACAGTGTTCAAAAAGTGTTGCAGGCCCCTTTAAGGGGTCATGAACCACTTTTCCAAGTAATGATTTAATGACCTTAGTACAGTGCAGACCACTTATAACGTAACCGCATATAGTGCAGGACCGGTTATAATGCGGTCTTTTTCGACTCCCGTTCACCCTCCCATAGAACCGCATGTATACGCATACCGCTTATTGTGCCGTCCCCCAAGATGAAATACCGTTTATAATGCGGTTGCGGGAAAATATTTCTGACAAACGCGGTAGCGAGTGCGGTTCTCAAAGGAGGTACGCCGCTGGGGAGGCAGCGACGAGGTCGTTATGAAGGGCGAGGGCACGCACAGTGAACGAACGAGGGGCGGAGGGAGGAAAACGACTGCGGCAGCGCTGTGCGGGCTCGCCGAGTGGGAAGGATGGTGGTTGCCTAGACGACGGAGTAGCCTTTGCACCGGCGGCGGCAAGGCGGCAAGGCTCCGCGGCCGCTTGCCGGCAGCGCGTTACGCGTGGAACGTACGATCGCGTCCTCATCAAGTGCGCTTTAAAGTAAGTTTCCTGTCGGGAAAAGCGTCGTCGTTATCACACTTGCTACAGATATCGCGTTTGCGACCTCGTCCGCAAATTGAAAAGTTTTGCGGCTTCATCACGCGAGCTTTCGCCTTTTCTGCCAGTGCGCGGACTTAAACGAGCTTGGCGGGCTTTTGTCGCCGTCGATCTCCCGGCCGCGAACACAAACTTCGTATCACGCGCGCTGTTCTTAAGTTAGTGCTTGAGTGCGATCTTTTCGACGTCCGATCTTCATGTTGTCTTGGACAAACTTCCCACGACAACATGCTGAACGGCACGCTAGGCCTAATCAGCGTTGGTTGCTTTTCGGTAGCGGTCGCGGGCGATAAAAGTTGCGGTTTGGTGCGGAATCAACGAAACTTTTTGCGATGGCTGCACTTGAAGGGAAGAGAATCATATAGTTAATGAAAACGAGGGCATGGTTGGCACATGCAACTCTCGAATTGTGGTTCCGGATTCGATTGCAATGTCTTGGACATCGCGTGCGCGCCCGTGAAATCGAACGATCGGTACCGCTCAGCACGTGAAATTTCGGTCGCGATTCGACATGGTTTCTGTGTAATGCGCATACCTCGAGGTGGCCTGAAACGTAGTCGGCGAATTTCCGCGATGGCACTTTGTTTTGTTTGCTTTTTTCCCCCGTGTTCATTTCGTTGGCAATGCAGGTCTTTGGCGGTTAATTTTTGAACATTCGGACATTTAAGTGGTTGTAAGCGCCCCAAATCGCATATGTCGATTATCGGACACGCGAGGCTACATGCTCAACACGTTTTGCGCAAGTGCAGCCTTTGTAGAAGGTTGTTTTGGTTATAGTGCGGTACCGCTTATAGTGCGGATATTCGCGACTCCGGCGACTTACGTTATAAGCGGTCTATACTGTATCAGAGTTTACTGCTTCCCGAATCGATTGCCGCAAAAATTTCTCGAATCTGTCAAGAATCAGCGGAGTTACGGGGGTTTGGCGCACGCTCCCAGCGCTTTCTCTTCTCGTGCCGACGAGCGCACTCGAAGCTAGACAGGGAGGGATAACACGGGGGAAAGAAGTTACGTCAGTGCGCGTCATGAAACGCGATCGCTCTCCCGCTGTGATTCGCTTGCGCGAGTGCGGCTACCGTGTACTGAGGAGTGCGGCGCCGGCAAGTGGCGGCACCCCGCGGCAAGAAGCGCATCTGATCCGAACGCCGCTCTCGATTTACGTCGGCTATCGGCCAATAAGCATGCTATGTCTCTTGCGACGTAAACTGCCAGATGCCCCGCCCACCGACGAGAGTGAGAACTGGCCTCTGTTTGAAAAGAGGGCGCCTGGGGAAACGGCAACTTCGCGCTCCGCTTGTGGCCTTTACGCGGTGCGCACGACTGTAGTATTTGGCAGAGCAGTTCATAGCCGTGTCAGCTTTCCGCAGGATGTGTTTTTTCAACAAGCCCAAGGGGTGCTTCATGACCCCTTTAAGTTGTACCTGATTACAACCAATTCGAGTCACCAACATGACCAAAAGTGCATGGCAAGCCAAACCACTAAGCTGTAAAGGCTGCGTTTAGTCTGTTATGCAGGTCAAGCGAGTTGTCCAATCCAAGTAAAAAACTTCACACATGGCAGACCTCACACATCACATTTGACACCTATCAGATGCGCTGTGCACAAAACCAAGAGCCATCAATATATTAAAAAAAAAAATGCGAGAACTCACTCGAAGAAGGCATCCTGTCCTCCAGATGAGAGGAACCGCTGCAGCATCAGGTGGTACGGGTATTTGCGTTCATCAAACAGCATCGGCGATGTGAAACCCACAGAGCAGATGTAGAAGGTCAGCCTGCGGCAATTGACAAACCGACCACTCCGTTTATACTCGCGTGAAGTGAGCGATCTGCCTGTACTGGTTAACACTGACAACAGGGACAAGAAGAAGTTAACAGAATGCTGAGTAAGACAGTCGCCGACAGACAATTCAGACCGATACCAAATTTCAGGCACGTCCGCTTGACGGTTGATCACCGCAGCAACGAAATCGACGGAGAGCACAAAAAAAAACTTGCTCTCTGGGAGAATTATGCTTTAGGGCAAGTAGACAAAGCTGACAGGAAATGCAGTCCAAAATGAAAGCTTACAGTTAAAAAATCTCTTAGCCTGCTTAGGCAAGCCTTGCTTTAGGGTATCCAGAGTGGTATTGCTGACAGCACAAACATGTTCAGTATGCAGAGGGTTTGACTGCACAGCGTTTAACGTCATGGCACTGGTTCGAATATGAACTAAATAACCAGGTCACAATAAGTACACTGATCCTTGCTACGATGCTTTTCGGACCCTCCTGAAGTTAGGTCACTTAATTCCATGGTGTTATATAAGGCGTCGCTACCGACGACGGCGCTGGGAGATGGCACACGCTTGGCGGCCGCCTCAGGGAGAAGGAAGAAGATAGAATAAACAGTGATGTCTTCGCTAATGCTGTTCTAATCATTATGCATGATATAACATATTTTGGCGACGAAGATGGGATTGTCGTATCCAGAAAGACCTATTGTCGTAGCCAGAAAAAAAGATGGCTCGATTCGCATGTGCGTTGACCTACGGGAGCCAAACAAAGCTGTAGTAGTCGACAGTTTTCCTTTGCCGCAAACTGAGGAACTCCTGAACAGCTTGGCTGGGGCACAGCGCTTCTCGAAGCTAGATTTAGCTTCTGCATACCACCAGTTACCGCTCAGTCCAGAGAGCCGGGACCTTACCACGTTCATAACGCATGACGGACTATTTCGCTTCAAGAGGGTTTGTTTCGGACTGGCATCGGCGCCCTCAGCGTTTCAGAAAATGATGCATATGATCCTGAAAGGGTGCAAATGTGTCCTATTCTACATTGATGACATCATCGTGTATGGGCACTCCCGAGAGGATCATTTGGGCAATTTGCGCGCTGTTTTGAAACGTCTTTCTGATGCTGGCCTCAGGCTCAACCACAAATGTGTTTTTGACGTAGCAGAGTTGACTTTTCTAAGCCACGTTGTCACCGCCAGAGGATTATTTCCGTTGATGTCATCCATTGAGGCGATAACCAAGGCACCATCACCTACAACCATAAACGAACTTCGCTCGCTGCTGGGACTTGCAGGCTTCTACTCCAAGTTCATCCCTCATTTTTCTGATGTTGTCGAGCCAATGCGTGCCATCTCCCAGCGCCGTCGTCGGTAGTGACGCCTTATATAACACATGGCACATAACGCTCTGGATTATCGTCGACAACGCTAATCCAATAAGTTGTCAGTGGTTTAGTGTTTCAGGTAGCAGAAAAGATGCAGTTACACAAACGTAGACGCCATGTTGTAATGCACAGTTCTTATTAAGACACACAACACGAGATGACGCACGAAAACTCGACGCAGTAACAGGGACAGCCTGACTCGGGGTTAGCACATTGTCATTATTTCTAGACAAAAAAAAATGGGGGGAGGGGGCCTAGTCTTACACCTCGAGGTCGATCCAGGGCTCCTGTAACCTGTGGCCACATACAAAAATGCATTTCAGTTCAGGAGAGCAAAGAGAATAAATCGTAGAGAAGCATTCACGGAATGCTGATGCAATCGCGAAACTAACTTACACTAAGCTCACTGTAAGCCTCTTCAGAACACCAGCAACGAGTACGATGCTAAAAAAAAGGCATAAAAACACATTTATAAAAATATCAGTTTTAAAAATGCATTGGTTATAACGGGCAGCCACTGCAACATGACGTTCTGTATGTACCTTCTGTAAAAATAAACCACTTATAACAATTTTCCCCTGACACTGTTACAGACATCATTCACTTCTGTCTGCATGGAAATGGAAAGGAACACTCGAAACACCAGCAAAAAAGGTACAATGCGAGTCGCTGCACTTATCTCACTACTGCGCACCCCGCGACGTATGTTCAGAGGGCAGAGCCGGTTTTCCAGCCTTCTCTGCACCCCCAATATCGACATGCCTATACACCAGAGCACGCCTGTCTCGCACCCAGACTGCTGGCGAGCCGAGCGGATACTCCCGCACCCAGACGCCGGGCTGATCGGGCTGCCAAGGCGCGCGCGGGCTGCACCAAGTAAACAAGGCAAGCTGCAGTTCTGAGGCTTTAAAGTGCAAAAAAGTACCCGTTCACGCCGCTTCCGCGTATAAGAGCTCGTCTGGGCACTACTGCGTCGTCTTTGGATGCCAAAACAAGCAGCGCAACAAGAGGATATTAGCGTTGTCTGTGACGATTACGACGCGCCACGGAAATAGTGCCGGTGCGGTGTTTTCAGCTTCGCCGCAAGTGCATGACTGTGATTCAAGCAAAAAAAAAAAAAACTAGGAACCGAGTGAAAATGCACGAGTAAGTACACTAACTGCGTGTATTCTGCAGTGTGATGCCCGCCTATTTCATTTTGCGAACCTAATTTGCGTGACACGCAGCTGGGTTGAAGGCAGGCGCGAGCTTTGTGCGGGGGTGAACTTGATATCTTTGAGCGTTTGCTTTGACGAAAATCTAGTGCAAGGTAGTGCTTTCAAGCACAAGCAATCAGCACGCTTTGCCACTTTCAACGTAGTATTAAGCTTTAGTGCTTTTGATGGCATCCACGCCTTCGAGATTTCGTCTTCAAAAGGTAATAAATGGCACGGTGCTCCTCAACAGCTGGACAGAATTTCGTGCTTTCATTTCAGTGTTTGATTTCCCCAAGTTTATTTGGACACGAGGCATCCAGCTGCACATAATACATATATTGGCACGTAAGTAAACAGTACTCGCGCCAGTGTCCTTTACGTCGCAGGCATAGCTAACCGGCTTAAGGGAGGACGTGGCTTTCGGTACCAACTTTCTTATTTCTTCATGGATTTTGATGAAAATTGGCGCACTTATTTGAAATGTTTTTTTAATGCTACTGTAGAAATTTCATGAATATATCTTTACAACTTTTTGATTTACCATATATTTCACCTTCTGCTCTTGTTCCGAGTCTGACTCGCTTAAAAAATGAGATAGGAAACTCGTTCAAAGTGCTATGCATTCTAAGATGTCTGATTGCGGGCATGACATTCTTAGATTTTTTTATTTGCAACAAAATTTTTTTTAGTTTTCATTTTTCATGAGGTGACTGTGCAACAGGCATCGAGGCTTTGTGCAACTCGTCAAATAGCTAATTATCAGAACGCCATACTGAAAAAGCAAGAATGTCACGCCCTGAACTGTGCTTCAAGGAATATAGAACAAAAAACGGAACTGAAATAGACCCAGCGGTTAGTGAGAAATCAGCGGAACAAGCGAAGCAGGAAGCAAGAAAAGTCGTTTTGAGAAAACGGCTTTTAAAGTTGTACCAACGATATTACTTCATCAAAAGGCACTAAGGTCGTAATCTTTTGAGTCCTTCGTAATGTGCACTTTCTTGAGTGCCCTGTCTTTAGTTTGAGGTGCCTTGCTTCTCTAAAACACAAGAAGATTGTGATCTTTAAGGTGTTTTATAAGGTTGGACCTCCTGCACATGTGGCCTTTCATAGGTTGTGCCTTTGTTTTCTTTCTTTTTTCTTAAAATCCTTTTCTGATATACAAAGAACATGTAGCATGAATTTTAAAAGAAGTTATGTAGTGGTGTAATAGGCATGACAAAAAACAATATATTGTAATGCAAGTAGGTCACGTACTATGATGATTTGCCAGCTTTCTTGTATTCATGCTCTCATTAACCCTTTCAGCCCTGGATTTTTTATTTTGGTCGGGGACTTTTTTTGTGCTTGTTTTCCGAATAGTTATGACCTCAGAAGACCACAAACGAAAAATTGAGCCTGTGGTACAAGTATTAATGGATTTACAGACATGACATCAAATTAGGTCATCAGGGCTCAGCGGTTGTGAAATGAGAAATATGGCATCTTTTTTCGTGCTATTCACTAAAGTACACAAAATGTGAACCACGTCTCATTTTTCAGTGAGATACTCATTGAAACAGCTTCGGTACGTCGACCCGAAAATTGCGCTTAGCCGCCTCAGCTCACCCACCTCGGCGTCACCCATGACTTCGGAACATAATTAACAGTCTTGATTGGCAATTGATCATTGAATCATTTTTATAGGATACTAAGAGCGGCTCTCATCATGGCAACCTATCCCTTCCTCCTAAATAACAGGCAGTTGTGGCCAAGACATTGGTGGAATAGGAATTCCTTAGAAGTTTATTCAAGACGCGAACTGGGCAGATATGAATTCATCTCCCTGTTTCACTCGTCAAGCTAATTTGTAAACCTCGCCTGCGATGCGCTTCATCATTCACCCGGTCGCGGACACGGTTTTCTGCGAGGCTTTTATTTTTTCAGATGATTCATGAGCGCTTACGGCGATACCAAGCACGGCCCCAAGCGCGCCTAAATTGCATCACCAGTGCGTTATTTCACCTCTAAGTGCTCGGCCGCGTAGTCCGGGAAGTCGGCACGCGATGTGCTGGGTGGCGGCATTCGGTGACGATGCGCAATATGCCTAGGTGCGGCGACGAAAAATAGGCGCGCAACGTGTTTGGCCTCGCATTGCGGGACGCCGACGCGCGCCCGCTGCGTGACGAGCTTGGCCGTGGGGTCCGCTGCCGATGCGTAAAATGACCATCCGCTGTACCGAGAAGCCGGCGGGGGAAGTGCTTCGTTCCTTGCGAAGAAGCACACTGCCGCGAGTCCGCTAACGCGTTGCTCTTGCCCGCAAAGTTCGAGGTTCGTCTCGCGTGCCGACGCCGTGAGCGGAGTTAGGCCTAGTGACGACTCCGAGCAGTAGACGCGCCGGCCGCGGTGCCCGATGTTTCAAAGTACGTAATGCGTGGTCGCGAGTACGAAGAGTCGTCCTGCGATCATCTTCGTCACGACGTCCGAAGTGCGCATAAGCAGAACCTCCAACCACGGATCCGACGAGTCAACGCTAGAGAGTCGGTCCGAGACGCGCGTTTGCGATGTTCGCTACGAGTGCGGCGCGCCATCGTAATCCCACCGAGCTTCCGCTAGTAGCTCCAAACTAAAACCGCTAAAACGTAGTTCTTGTTCAAAGTTATTGTCGAGCCGTGAACACAGAGCGATTGCGAACACGCAACGATGTAGCGCGACTTTCGACAGCCGTGAGCTCGAGACGCACGAGCTGCAGACGACGATCTCCCGGAGCGAGCATCGGACCAATGGCGAGGCGCGCTGGGGCAACATGGCGGACGCGGCCAATCGGAGGGCTCGAAACAACCTTCGAACATTTGCTTTTTGTGCGCTTGTTTTCGAAGGGAGGAGCCAGCTGCGGCGGGGAATTTGAAGACGGAGAAATGCGCTTTCCGATGAGCCCAAGATATCGGCGCCCGGTGGCGTCGTTGCGAAGCTATGATTTTTTGAAAATCAGTGTTTTTTTGCGATTTCCCCAATAATTTTCGCCACCTCGGCAGGCGCAACAATTTTTTTATAGCACTTCTACGCGGTTTTCGGTGAAGATATTTTGGAATCGGATATAAAAAGGGCTACAGAAACTGAAAATGTGATTTTCAAAAAATCGATTTTTTTGCCATTTTTCGCGATACGAAAGCCGCGTCCCCCCTTAACTAAGAGTAGCACAGTTTCGCTTGTAAAGCACCATCGTTACAAGAATAAAATCGCGCAGGTAGGTTCCAAAAGGGATCGCTGAACGATACTGCAGGTTATACTCTCTGATAGCACGCTTTTGCGAGCAAGACGCATTATTGTAAGAGCGCTCGTGAAACAAAAATTACGTTCCGCGAAACTACCTGTAAAGCGTACTCTAATTATTATGCGATGCATGCTGAAATGATGAGCTTTCACAAAACTTTGTGCACAACTTGTAATATGGGGCAACAAAACATCGTTTCACTCTTTCGCGAGCTGGACTGCAATTACGATTCACGCGTAATACAGCGAGCACGTTTTTTTTTTACAAATTTAACAGCGTACGTATCTGACGAAGTTGCTTCCGCAGCCCACTCAGCACGTACTGTATGCATTGTGGACTTGCATGAGCAAGATGTTCTTGATGTTCCAAATAAATCAGCGAAAATGTGCAGGCTAGAAAAGACGCAAAACACGCCCTCCGACGGGCTGAGTTTCGTGAGTTTCACGTTTGCTCTGTGTAGCGTCTGCTGGCGTGGCAGCCTGCGGCATGTTGTTTCGTCGCGTGTGCGATAGATGGCGGGACACGCGATGCAAATATGGCGATGCGCATGGAATTCGCTGTGTTCTGGTCTATATCCAGTCTCCCTTCCAACCTTTGGAACATAAGTGGATCGCGCCGTTCACTTTCTGTGTGAAAGATTCTGTCATGTCACACAGGCTGTGGGATCCAACAGGCTCTTTGGGATCCATCAGGCTCTGCGGGATCCGACAGGCTCTGTCGGGCCCTGAAAGCTTTGTCGTACACCACAGGCTCTGCTGTGCCCCAACATGCGCATTGATGGCGTTCTGATTTTTTTACTCGATTGTAACATGCAGGCAAGCTTTTTTCATTTTATGGGAAATAAAGGTGTGCATTAGATTCAAGTAAATAATGCACTCAATTGTAATGCTTTCTGTATTTCACCATCTAACTGTAACTGAAATGCTGATTTGTTGATTTCGAGCCACCTTGTAGCTTCAGTTACCACGCTCTACTTTAAGGGGAGACCCTGCTTCTGAAACATGTTTCTTGTTTTTGAGCGTATCATTATGAAACTTTCACAGCTTATGTATTTTTGTGTGCTGATTTCAAACATGCAATTATTGTTCTAATACAATGTGTAGTTTTCAAAATTTTAAATAGCTTTTGTATTGTTAGGAGCAGGCTTTATTCCTAAACTGTGAGAGTTATCAAGCAAATCAGCCTATCACAATAACCTGGAATCAATGCTGTATGCAATAAGACAAGAATGGATGTTCTAGGCCCATTTGAACAAAAGTTATGGCATTTTGAACATTCCCAGCTTGATCCCAGTTTGACCGAGCTCGACATTGCTGACTTGCCATGTGTTCAACGTACTATAACTTTTGTTCAATTGGGCGTAGAACATCCATTCTTGTTTTATTGCAAACAGCATTCATTCCAGCTTATTGTGATATGCTGATTTGCTTTATAACTCTTACAATTTATAAATAAATCTTGCTCCCAACGATATACAAGAAATATTTGATATTTTGAAAACAGCATAGTGTACGAGAAAAATAATTGCATATTTGAAATCAGGACATAAAAATACATAAGCTGCGAAAGTTTCATAAAAATGTACTCAAAAACAAAGAAATATGTCTCCGAAGCAGGGTCCCCCCTTAAAATGGCTTTCAGTTCAAAGTGGCTACCGTAGTGGGTGCAGCACACGTAGCCATAATTCCGAAAAGAACAAATACATTCCTGGTCAAAATCCCAACTGCACGCACCAATGAAAGTGACGCTAGCGTGACTGGCTCACATTGAAGGAATGCCCGAACGAATAAAAAAGTTTTGATGGTTTCAAATGTGGGTGCATGCGCACATGTTGCCAGCATGTAACGCAAAGCCAGTGCATCTGGAGGTTTCTGGTTAGCAATGATATTGATCAAGCATCAACTGCGTCCTTGCATAAACGTCAACCGGGTCACAAAGAAGTTCATTTGCATACCTAAACTTTGGCATGGGAGAGGTCAGAGGTGGCTCCCAGGACAGACCGTTGGCCAGCAGTCGGGTCAGTGCTGAAGCCACTGCTCGTGCAGAAGGGGACGGCGCCGTAGGGGACGGCGGCACCTGCTGACCACGTCGCTGACGCATCGGAGAGCCCACACAGAGCTGGCACACAGGGACGAAACGAAGCACATAAATTTCAAAAACGCAGGAACACACACAATACAGACCACATCTGCCTGAATGAGACTGTCCTTAGACTTCACACTGCTCGTTAACATTCTCTGAAGTATTAAATGTCTTTAACGAACGCTTCACAAAGCATTAACTGCTTCACGAAATGGACAGGAGTGCATTCCAAGTGCCACTAAGGTAGCGTCCACTGGTTTCCTTTTTTTTACATTTTGTTAATGCGAGGATCAAAAGCAAGTTGCAAAAGCTAGTGTACATTGAATTTCTACTTTGGTTAAGAGCTCTAATGTCGTATGTTCATTACTGCTCCACTTTGAACACACGAAAAGGAATGTTCAATATATAGGCACAATAAAGCTGGCAACCACCGATAAGACCAGCAGTGTGCATAAGGTTCTTCCCTGTCTCTCACTAGTTCAATCATTCATTCTGCTGGTCCTGTAAAGATAAAATTACCGAAGGTTGACTGCATTGAGAAGATTACCATATTTTCTCGTGTATCACCCACACAAAAGATACAGTAAATTTAGAGCTAAAGCAGAGACAAAATAAAACAAATTTCAGCGTTCAAGACTGCTTCACAGCACTGCTTCAGAGCCATGCAACAAAACTAGCTTCACAGCAACATGAGGAGATGAAATTTGCCGAGCATGCCGGTTAGACATAATACAGTAATAAGCAGTCCGCTGCCCAACAACGAACAGGCCTACCTTGACAAGGAGGCCAAACAGCTCGGCAAGTGCACGTCCCAGTCGCGATGCTCCCGTCAGCAAGGGCTTGATTTGCTTGACAGCTGCCTGCGAACGAGCCTTGTTGGCCTTACCATCAACCGAGGTGGACGATGCGGCCCCTCCGGGGCTGTCGGCTATTCCCACATCCACCTCCATGCCGTTCTGTGGCGGAGAGTCGTCCAGGGCAGTTCCCGAGGCGCTCGCTGCCGCGTCCGGCATGTTCTGCGGGACGTAAAAAATGCAAGTCTCATTGAGGATCCGCAAGCCAGAGTTCACTTCGCATACTTTCCAATTTTCAAACAGCCTGGAGGCAACAATAAGGGGTGTGAGCTAGAGAAATGAATGCCCACCTTTAGAAGAAGCACACATTTACCTCTACATGCAGCAAACTACCTGCAGCAAGCATTGAACAGCAATACACTGTTTTGAAATTAAGTTCTTCAGTAGCACTGCAGCTATAGTTTCACCCGCTCCATAAACATTTCAAACAAACTTGTTTGAAACGTGTAACATTGACAGGAGCCCAATTTTCATAAAGTTGTCGTGAACACGAAAAAGCTTTTTGCATAGCTTGAACTGGCATTTGTAAGACCAACAACCGAGCCAAAATTTGTAGGCCTTGCAGAAAATGAGAAGAGTTGATGTGCACACATTTACACAAGGAAAATCCCTTGCACAATTGTGAAAACAGCGCATAAAGAATGAAAAAACACATGAATACTTGTGTTTTGTTCATTGTTTATGGGTCATTTTGACCACCATTTACAACCAATTAAATTAGCCCAAATTACCGCCCTTGTGAGGTCCCTCGGAACACTTTAGAAGACGTGTGACCAACAAGACGCCCGGAGAAACAAAGGCGCACCTGTAACGTGCCCTGCAGCCTCTGCAACTGGTGCCGGCCAAAGGGGCAGCCGGGAGGCAGGGCAGAGTCGTTGCACAGGGCCAGCAGGACGGTGCTCTCCCAGACGAGCGAGGTGTAGAGACGAGACAGGCCCCGCAGGACACCCAGGCCTAGCTCTGAGCCCCAGTGGCTCATTGAAATGGAACGAATCTCACTCTGCAGAAAGGGAAAGGAAGAGGGCATGAGGCACTCCAGAGTACACACTTACTGGCCCAACAAAAGATTACGGGTCGTGCATGGCATGTAAGAGAATGGCAAATCAAACAAGACGGATGGGCTAACGGGCTACAAGCATGCGCGGTCACAGCACTGGACGCCTTGGCATTTCCAAGCAACAAATTTTTGGCAGCCTACAAAATATCACACCGAAGATGAAGGTTGAACAGTACCTGAGATTGTTTTTAATATCATGTACAAGAGACTTCTTTATGCGTTCTTTTAAATGCAGACAAGTGTTGTGATCACCGTCATCGTCACTACACTAAAGATGCGGCAATATCTTCGAAGAAAGAAATGTAATCACTATTCCTGTGGTAGGGCATGTCCTGCTTCTTCTGTAAAAGTCTGCAAAAGGGCTACACAGCAATGAAAGACGAGGCCGCAACTGCAGAACAGACAGGATTAGGCTTGTGCAAACATTCGAGCAGTTCGAATATTCGAACAAATACACTTAAGGGGGGACGTGGGTCCTAAAATTTTTTCTTTATTTTTGAGTCAATATGAACCAAACTTCACTGTCTTGACCAGTTTTTTATGCTGATTTCAAATCTGTAATTAGTTTTTTAATAGCTGCACTAGTTCAAAAGAGCTCGAGGTTTGCAAAAATAATTAGTGCCTGCTTCTTACGGGGCTTTTAGGCAATTTCGACCTACTAAAACCAATATGTAAGTGCATGGGCCCAATGCCCAGATCATGCTGTAGGGGGTGATGCTATTTTTATTCCCTTGAGAGCACTGTGAAGGTCAGAAAACAGATGAACATTCACTGGTGGTTATTTTTTCTGATTCACTCTCATTAGTATCTTTAATTAAAATTTGTAAAATGGTGCTAGAGTAATGCAAATAGCATCACCCCCCAGAACGTTTCAATACGAGTAAAATGATACCAAATTTGTGATTTTTACTTGGCAACAACATGGAAAAAAACCCCGTAAGGCTGAGTGCGTTGAGCAAAAATATCAAACTGAGAAAAACGCATTTGAAGTTTCAGACAACTGTAACTTTTGTGGAAGTGCAGCCACAGCACTAGTGGTTATATCATTTGATAGGTTTCTTCTTCACGAGAACAGCCACACCAAATATGTGACCATGACCTGCCAATGTACTGGCAAAATCTTCTTATAAAGCCACATAGTGCACCCAGTACCAGAGTGATAAACTCCACCTTTAGCAATTCATAGGCCTGTACGAATTCCTTGCAAGCTAAAGAAATACAAAATTTGTCCATGAATGTGGCTTTGCAACAGGCAAATAAAATAGACAGAGATATTAAGTCTAAAAAGCACGTGGGTTATTTATTAAACCAAAAATCAGTTATTGTCCAGCAATAGCACTTGGCTCAACAGCAGGCAAGGGCTGTACTCGGGGTCCCCTGCTGGTTTGTGTAATTTTGAAAGTCTGTGCTTGGTGTCACTACTGTATAAGTGCTCCTTTTGCAACTTCCAATGTCAGTTTTTAACCTTCTCAAGGCTGTGGAGCACAAATCAATTTCCCAAAGTGTAACACGGCGTCTCTGCAATTTCGGTGTTGCTCTGTCAGGTCGTGGTTGAAGCGACTACCGTTGCACCCTTGTCGACAGTATTTGTGGCCCTAATTTAATTCATTTCACTTCAAATTACATTAATTATCTTTAGCACCACTATCACCAGCTACCTTCTACGAGAAACGCTTCTCGCGCGAGTCGCACCTATGATAATGAAGCACAGGCTTTGAAAGCAGCCTATACCCTCTGCCTTGAAAAAGGTCACTGCTTGAGCCGAACTCGGAACGAAGCACAAGCCCAAAGAACGTTTTTATCACGGATAAGTCCACGCGGATAAATTCTGTGCCATTTTCCTTGCCGCCATTCACCAACATCCAACGGCTTGAACTTCCGCTGCTTCGTTGCGCGCTGAGATGCCAAGCACTCCTCCCGTCGTCCTATTTCCCGCGCACTCGGCAGTCCCGCATAGTATGCCATACGAACGCGGTTTCGAATGCCACTGAAGCGTTGCCTAATGATCCGATGGCTGCAGCTTAACCAAGGGGAACCGGGCAGTTCTCGTAGACTCGACGCTCCGGTAGCGTCAAGTAGTTTCGGCATCGCGCCCTCGTACGCTTGGCGCGTCTTCTTTACACGAGAATCTCCGGATGTGCCAGCACAAAATAAGGTAACTTGTGTCGGCGGGCCGCACGAATGCGAGCGTAAGCAGAGGAAGATGACACTTGTAACAACACACGAGCACACGACACCGGCAACACGGCAGCCGTGAGCGCAGAACAAAAATACAAAAACAAAATGGCCGCCTCGGGTTGCGCCAGCCAATGGGAGGCGCGAGAGAAGGGGCTCGCCTCGCGCGCGCACGCTCTGGCCAATGAGCGTTCTACAACCACCCTTCGGAAAAGCGCCGATAGCGGCCGTTCTGTTGCAGCGACGCCATTTTGAAATGCCGCAAAATGTACACAAAGAAAACAGCTTCAAAACAAGCCAAAGATGGCGGCGATCAGCCAGCTGCTGCGCCCGCGGCGCGCGCGGGAAGTTTGAACAAATTTTGCCTGTTGAGATGCGGCTCCCGTGGCGTCTTAAAAATAAGTTTTAACCCATTTCCCGGGCGAAATCGGCGATAATATTTTGAGGGCAGCTGCTTAGGGGTGCAAACATGCCTAAAATGCGTTTTTCTCAAAACTGATTTGCTGTCCATTTTTTACTATTCTAAGACCCGCGTCCCCCCTTAAACCTCGATATAACGAACACGGATACAGTCGAACCCACTTATAACGATCCCACATATAACGATCTATCGGTTATAATGACCATATTTCGGTGCACTTACGATTTTCCTATGCTAACCATTGAAGCTGCGTCCACATATAGCGAACGTTTTTCAAAGCCTCCTACTTTTACAACGAACACTTCAGACACGGTCGCGGTAAAAATATGGTGCATACGAAGTGAAAAAAAGTTAAAACATTCCTTCTAAAGCGTGACAGGGGAGCGCGCTCGCGCGTGCCCCGTTCCAGTTAACTCGCGACCACGGTGCTCGTGACCAAGATATCCCAGATCGGCGAGCACCGCACGCAGATTTCGGACGCTGCGAGCGAGGTCGCTCACTTTCGAGGCGTTTCTTCAGTGGCAGAATGGCAGTGAGGAAGAAAAAAACGCCAGGCCTGCGCTGAAACCGCAGCACAGTCACAGCGAAAGCTGGAAGAGCAGCGTTTCTAGAGCCCGTTAAGCTCTCTTGGGGCTACAAAACAAGTACACTAGAAAGGTACCCACTACACCATAAATCACAATTTTTGTGAAGTTGGGAAGCACCTACTAAGCCATTATTCGTCATTCTGCGGAGAAGCGAGGCACCAGCTACACGTCAGTAAGGCATCATGTGCACTTTGTTGACGCGACGACTGATGACTATGAAGAATTATGGCTCAGCCCTTTGTAATGGGTTGGAATCTTTAAACGGCCCACCAGTTATGTAATTTGCATTGGGTGACGCCCGGTCACTATTTCCCTCTCCCGTCATGCTGTATAACATACGTTGACGTGGGAGAGAGACGGGGTGGGGGGGGGGGGGGGGGGGCAAAGAACTTTACTGAGACCCCGAGGAAATGGATCATGCGCTTATGGGCTTCCTTGGCAACCAATACAAGTGCACTTGCGAGGAACCCACTACGCTATAAATCAGTGTAATTTTACTGAGACCCCGAGGAAGTGGATCATGCGCTTATGGGCTTCCTTGGCAACCAATACAAGTGCACTTGTGAGGAACCCACTACGCTATAAATAATTGTAATTTTTGAGAAGTAGGGCAGCAGGCACTGTGCCATTTTTCGTCATTCTACGGAGAGCGTTGGTACCTGCTATACGCATGTAAGGCATTATGCGCACTTTGTTGATGCTGTGCCTGATGACGATGAAGAATTATGGCAGAGTCCTTTGTAATGGGTTGGAAGCATTCAACAACCTACTCGTTGCGCAATTCGCATTGTGTGACGCCTGGTTACAGAATTCGCGTTGTGCGACGCTTGGTGCTTATTTTACTCTTCTACCACGCTATATTGCATATGCTAATGTGGTTCCTTCCCGACATGAAGCCTGTATAGGACCTTTTTGCAAAGCAGTTTCAAGCACCGGCATGGCTCAGAGGTTGAATACTGGGCTCCCACGCAGAGGGCCCAGGTTCGAACCTCGTTCCATCCTGGAGTTTTTTTCTTATTTCGTTTTTTTTCTTATTTCGAGCGATACTGGTTACGGACACCGGCGGCGGCGGCGGCGGCGGCGGACAACTACGGCGCCAAAAACGGCCGGTGAAATGATCTCATAACAGCTTTCGCTGTAAAAAATAGTAGGCAGCATGAAGCCTTGCGGTCAGCTTTCACACGGTAACCTATCCTGACACCGTTCTCTGCAGCTACGACCGCCTGCGATGAACCGAACAATGCCTTGGAACGCAAGAAGGCATAAATGCAAGAAGTGATAACCGCGATAACTTTGCATCGCAAAAAGGTTCACTGCGTCCCTTAACTCGTCGACGCCACAATGTGCAGCAAAAGGTCGTCCGTCTTTTCGGTAACGGCAGAGACCGGTCGATCGGTGATTACGACTTCCACGCGATTGCGGCGATGCTTTCGCAGATAAGCATTAGAAAAGAGCGAAGGCGAGGTGGCGGCCGTCGATGAACGTGCCATTATTACTTATAGCCGACAACCTTATCACAGTCATCTGTAGATATCCGCTCGGCTGCGCGTGTGGCGTACGCCGTACACTGCGGATTGACGGCGGTACGAGCGCACCATGCTGCCCGCCGTTCGCAAGTTCGCCACCGCCGCGTCTGCGAGACCGCTTTAACCCCTTCAGGGTTTTCGCCGTACATGTACGGCAGAAGCTTCCTGGTACCAAAGGGTTTTCGTCGTACATGTACGGCATAGCGTTTATTTTTAAAACGCGCGCCTTTTTTGATCATTTCTTTTGTTTGGCCTGTGCTGCCACACTTCGGGAATACGTGGAATTTTTTTCATGCGCCGATGTCTCTCCGTTGTTTTTTTTTTCGCTTCCCAAAACGGCGCGCCGCCTATCGCTTGCCCATCCGAGCGCATTCGCGGTGCAGCTGGTTTAACCCTTTCAGTCACGAATTATGATGCACTGTCTGCAATGCATCAAATTTCCATGGCATGATTTCAAGGCACTCAGTATTACATTCCAAGAAATAAAATGAAGGAATGTGTTGTTTTGTGTGAGTCAGTAATTACTGCTAATTAGCATCTAATTAAATATCTAATTATTCTGCAACCAGTCAGCTTCAATCCTTGCATAAAAGGAATCAACTATTACGCCCAAAATGCATGCACAGTTTGTTTTTTGGTTCTACAAGGCCCTGACGATGACGAAAAAAGCGGCGATTATTCAAGAGGTGGAAGTTGCTTGGGAATTTTCGCCGAGTTGGGCGATGAGATCATCCGTCAGCTACTCGAACCAGCACATGTGGACAGCAACTGTCGTGACGACGCACCTCCCACACCACAGCCATCAAATGCGGATTTAGCGTAGGCCGTTGCAGTGCTATTGCCGACCACAGGGGTGGCCAAACATTGGCTGAAATACAGGCCAACTTGGTCACGTGTAAGCATGCACATTTACAGACGTGCATTGACAAGTTTATTTCCGGCCGCTGGGCCAATAAAGGCGCTTTTTTTCTGGTGAATCCTTTTTTTTCGGACTCCCGATTATTCGGACCTTTCGGCAGTTCCCACCGAGTCCGAATAAACGGTCGGCTACTGTATTCGCACAAGCCTAGACGGGCGCCATGCTAATCTTTCTTTGTCCTATTCATGACTTCGATCTTATCCTTCTAAGCTGTCCTGGGCAAACTACTGAGCAGCCCAGAAAACTACACAAACAATCCAAACTGGGACCCTCTCGCGCACTCACCTGGCCAGTGCGGCAGACGTGTACAAACATCACAATGTAGGCGTGAGTGGCGGCCATCGCATGAAGCAAGGGTGATTGCTGCTGCGTCGTCACTGCAGCCGCTGCGCCCTCGCCACCTTCGCTGCCCGATGCTCCTTGGGTGGCAGCCAGGGCCCCCAGCAGCTCTTCGAGGAGCACTGAACCCCCCGGGGGATCCAGGGGCTTGTGCAGGGGCTCCAGGCTTGCCAGCACAGCGCCTAGGTGGCTGAGACCCTGCTGCAGCACTTGGGCCTCGTGCGCCAGGTTCTGGGCACAGTGCAGAAAGAAACAAATACGTTCAACAACCAGCTTTCAAGTTATAGAAAACACAGCAAAAACGCCAGGACGTAACACAATTTATGATTCACAGAAAACAGAGAATCACAGGAAGATGGAGATTGCCAGAAGCGTCAACTATGGCTAAACAGGGGCAGTCACTAGAAGAAAAAAAACGACCCAGTTCAACCCCGTCCGTAACAGCCTCAAAATAAAGGGTCGCTGACGACATTTGAACAGGAGTAGAACCTTAGCAACACTGCAGATTTCAGCATTCACAGGCTTGGATGCTTCTCACCAACTTCCTGCCCAGAAAAACCTTAAGGGGGGAGGTGGCGATCGAAAAAAACTTTTTTGTTTGTTGACCTACAGTAATGAAATTTGGCAGGCGCACTGAAGAGTGTCTCGAATAGCTATATATCAAGTTTCATTGCGATATCTTGAGTAGTTTTCAAACTACACTATGTTACATAATCTGATGACATACTCTGCTGGTGAAAAGCCTAGCATTGTAACAAAACATGCCAGGAAGGTCCAAGTGGTTTTGATCTTTACTCAAAAGAACACTACACAGGATGACATTATTAAAAATTGTCTATTCCTTTTAGTTTTTTTACAAATAACATCCCCATCAGCTTCATGTATTGCATCAGAACTTCTCATGCACTAATTATCACATACAAAAAAAACTAGGCCCTAAGCAAGGTAAAGAATAATGTCATCCTGTCAACAAGACTTCAAGGATTAAAAGAAAAAAAACGGAATCAAAATCTGTGCAGTAGTTGCCAAGATATCTGCTCCACAAGCTGAGCAACATGCCAAAAAAACAGTATTGAGAAAACTGCATTTAAAGTTTGGCCTTCTCTAAAACACCTAAAGATTGTGATCTTTGGCTTTTTTTTTTATGATGTTTCACTTCTTGGACATGTGGCCTTTCTCCAGTGTGCCTTTGTTCTTTTTTCATACCCTCCTTCTTTTTTTGATCTACAAAAAACCAGTCTGGATTTCAAACCAAGTTCTCTGTATGAAGGTGTGGTGTGACAGACATGAGAGAAAAGAAGATATTGCAATCTAATAAGGCCATATACTGAAATAATTACACATATTTCTTGTATTTATGCTGTCGTTAGCATAACTAAGTCTTGCTTATTGATTACAATTAATTATTGAATAATTTTTATAACGAGAGAGAGGTTTGTTGTGACAGAAAATGGCTCACACCATGATAACCGATGCCTTCGTTCCAAATAAACAGTTATGGCCAAGACGTTAGTGGCACAGGGATTTTTGAGCAGTTTATTCAATGACTCGAGTCGGGCAGATAAAAATTCGTCCCCCTGCTTGATACACGTTCTTTTGCCACTCTCGCGTATGAAACGTATTATCATTCGTCCGACCGCGGCAACGCTAGCCTACGAGGCTTTCATTGTTTCAGAACATTCATAAATGCCTGCGGCGATACAAAGCACGGCTCCAAGCACGTCTAAATTACATCGCTAGTGCTTATTGACAGCACTCTGAGCGCGAAGTGCTCGGCCGCGGGGTCCGTGGAGCCGGAGCGTGATAGGCTTGGTCGCGGCGTTGGGTGACGATGCGCGAATGCGAAGCTATGATGACGAAAAATCTGCGCGCAGTATACTTGGTCTCGCATTTTCGGGTGCCAACGCGCGAAATTGCTACCGCTGCTCCAAGCAGTTCGTGGCCGTGGGGTCTGACGAGCTTGGCTGTGGAGTTCACTGCCGATGCGTAAAATGCCCATCCGCGGCTCCGAAGTGCTGGCGAGCGATGTGCTTCTTCGCTTGCGAAGACGCACATAGCCGCGGGTACGCTAGCGCGTTGTTCTTGCCCGCAAGGTTCCAGGTTCGTCTCGCTCAACGGCGCTGTGAGCGGCGTTAGGCCTAGTGACGACTCCGAGCAGTAGGTGCGCAGACCGTGGTGCCCGTTGTTTCGAAGTGCGTATTGCGTGATCGTGAGTACAAAGAGTTGTCCCGCGATGGCCTTCGTCACGATGTCAGAAGTGCTGATAAGCAGAAATCAAAACATCTAACCGCGAATCCGACGCAGAAGTCAACGCTAGAGAGTCGGTCCGAGACGCGCGTTTGCGATGTTCGCTAGGAGCGCGGCGCACCATCGTAATAAGATCGAACTTCCTCTTGCAGCTCCAAACTAAAGCGTAATTATATTCTAAGTGATCGTCGAGCCGAGAACACAGAACAATAGCGAACGTGTCACGAAGTAGCGCGATTCTCGACAGCCGTGAACTTGCGACGCGCAATCGGCAGACGACGATCTCCCGGACCGAGCATCAGACCAATGGCGAGGCGAGCTAGGGCAACATGGTGGACGCGGCCAATCGCAGGCCTCGGAACGACTTTCAAGTGTTTGCTTTTTGTGCTCTTCTTTCTGAATGGAGGAGCCCGCTGAAGCGGGGAATTTGAACACGGAGAAATGCCCTTTCCGACAAGCCCAAGAAGTTGGTTCGCGGTCGCGCCATCGCGGAGCTACAGTTTTTTGAAAATCGCTGTTTTTTGCGATTTCCACAATAATTTTCGCCACCTCGGGGGGCAAAACAAATTTTTCGAAGCACTTCTGGGTGGTTTTCAGTGTAGATATTTTGGAATCAGATAGAAAAAGGGTTCCAGAAACTGAAAATTTGATTTTCAGAAAAACGATTTTTTTGCCATTTTTCGCGATACGAAAGCCGCGTCCCCCCTTAAGGGGGGACGTGGCTTTCGGTACCAACTTTCTTATTTCTTCATGGATTTTGATGAAAATTGGCACACTTATTTGAAATGTTGTTTTAATGCTACTGTAGAAATTTCATGAATATATCTTTACAACTTTTTGATTTACAATATATTTCACCTTCTGCTTTTGTTCCGAGTCTGACTCGCTTAAAAAATGCGATAGGAAACTCGTTCAAAGTGCTATGCATTCTAAGATGTCTGGTTGTGGGCGTGACATTCTTAGATTTTTTTTATTTGCAACAAAATTTTTTTTAGTTTTCCTTTTTCATGAGGTGACTGCGCAACAGGCATCGAGGCTTTGTGCAACTCGTCAAATAGCTAATTATCAAAACGCCATACTGAAAAAGCAAGAATGTCACGCCCTGAACTGTGCTTCAAGGAATATAGAATAAAAAACGGAACTGAAATAGACCCAGCGGTCAGTGAGAAATCAGCGGAACAAGCGAAGCAGGAAGCAAGAAAAGTCGTTTTGAGAAAACGGCTTTTAAAGTTGTACCAACGATATTACTTCATCAAAAGGCACTGGGGTCGTAATCTTTTGGGTCCTTCGTAATGTGCAGTTTCTTGAGTGCCCTGTCTTTAGTTTGAGGTGCCTTGCTTCTCTAAAACACAAGAAGATTGTGATCTTTAATGTGTTTTATAAGGTTGGACCTCCTGCACATGTGGCCTTTTATCTGTTGTGGCTTTGTTTTCTTTCTTTTTTCTTAAAATCCTTTTCTGATATACAAAGAACAGGTAGCATGAATTTTAAACAAAGTTATGAAGTGGTGTAATAGACATGACAAAAAACAAGATATTGTAATGCAAGTAGGTCATGTACTATGATGATTTGCCAGCTTTCTTGTATTCATGCTCTCATTAACATAATTAACAGCCTTGATTGCAATTGATCATTGAATCATTTTTATAGGATACTAAGAGCGGCTCTCATCGTGACAACCTATCACTTCCTCCTAAATAACAGGCAGTTATGGCCAAGACATAGGTGGAATAGGAATTCCTTAGCAGTTTATTCAAGACGCGAACTGGGCAGATATGAATTCATCTCCCTGTTTCACTCGTCAAGCTAATTTGTAAACCTCGCCTGCGATGCGCTTCATCATTCACCCGGTCGCGGACACGGTTTTCTGCGAGGCTTTTATTTTTTCAGATGATTCATGAGCGCTTACGGCGATACCACGCACGGCTCCAAGCGCGCCTAAATTGCATCAACGGTGCTTTATTTCACCTCTAAGTGCTCGGCCGCATAGTCCGGGAAGTCGGCACGCGATGTGCTGGGTGGCGGCATTCGGTGACGATGCGCAATATGCCTAGGTGCGGCGACGAAAAATAGGCGCGCAACGTGTTTGGCCTCGCATTGCGGGACGCCGACGCGCGCCCGCTGCGCGACGAGCTTGGCCGTGGGGTCCGCTGCCGATGCGTAAAATGACCATCCGCTGTACCGAGAAGCCGGCGGGGGAAGCGCTTCGTTCCTTGCGAAGAAGCACACTGCCGCGAGTCCGCTAACGCGTTGCTCTTGCCCGCAAAGTTCGAGGTTCGTCTCGCGTGCCGATGCCGTGAGCGGAGTTAGGCCTAGTGACGACTCCGAGCAGTAGACGCGCCGGCCGCGGTGCCGGATGTTTCAAAGTTCGTAAGGCGTGGTCGCGAGTACAAAGAGTCGTCCTGCGATCATCTTCGTCACGACGTCCGAAGTGCGCATAAGCAGAACCTCCAACCACGGATCCGACGAGTTAACGCTAGAAAGTCGGTCCGAGACGCGCGTTTGCGATGTTCGCTACGAGTGCGGCGCGCCATCGTAATCCCACCGAGCTTCCGCTAGTAGCTCCAAACTAAAACGTAGTTCTTGTTCAAAGTTATCGAGCCGTGAACAGAGAGCGATTGCGAACACGCAACGAAGTAGCGCGACTTTCGACAGCCTTGAGCTCGAGACGCACGAGCTGCAGACGACGATCGCCCGGAGCGAGCATCGGACCAATGGCGAGGCGCGCTGGGGCAACATGGCGGACGCGGCCAATCGGAGAGCTCGAAACGACCTTCGAACATTTGCTTTTTGTGCGCTTGTTTTCGAAGGGAGGAGCCAGCTGCGGCGGGGAATTTGAAGACGGAGAAATGCGCTTTCCGATGAGCCCAAGATATCGGCGCCCGGTGGCGTCGTTGCGGAGCTATGATTTTTTGAAAATCAGTGTTTTTTTGCGATTTCCCCAATAATTTTCGCCACCTCGGCAGGCGCAACAATTTTTTTATAGCACTTCTACGCGGTCTTCGGTGAAGATATTTTGGAATCGGATATAAAAAGGGCTACAGAAACTGAAAATGTGATTTTCAAAAAATCGATTTTTTTGCCATTTTTCGCGATACGAAAGCCGCGTCCCCCCTTAATCAGGTTCACACTTAAAGCACAGCAATTACTTCAGCACATGCAAGTTATCACAATTACTGCAGCACATGCCTTAATTCTGCAACATGCAAGAGTCCAAGAGAAGGGTTACTGACCAAGATAGACTTGCAGACAGACGCAACCGCCTGACAAGCTGGCGAGACCGGGAAGTCGACGGGCAGGTTGGGCAGGCCGAGGATGCTCATGAGGGGCACGAGCCCCTTCTGCTGGACAAACTCGCGGCAGTGGTCGTCAGTCGAGTTGTTGCTCAGGATGGCATCCACAAACCGCATTACATTCAGGATGTAGTCCACCAGGGGCACGGGCGTGCGCGCCTCAGCGGTGGTGCCCCCGGTGCCCGACGCCGCCTTGCCTTCGTCATTGGCTTTGGGCGTTGAAGGGACCGTGGGTGCCGGGTCCACGTCCTCCTCTTCTTCCTCTTCGTCGGAGGAGCCTGCGTCGTTGGCCATTCCAGAGCCTCGACCCCCGGCTCCGCCTCCGGAGGCCCCGCCCCCATGGCTGGAGGCCTGGGCCCCACTGCCAGAGACTCCGCCCGCCTCGCTCTTTGCTGCCGGCCGGGAGCACACAAAGGCAGGGTTGCGGCCCACTGAGCACAGCTCTTCTAAAAGCTGCAAAGGCAATCATGAGAGTAAATGACAAAGTTGCAAGATGGTTCGTGCGACAAGTATGGTTAGTACAGTAAAAGCTCGTTAATTTGGCTCTCGTTAATTCGGAAAATCGGTTAATTCGGACACGTCATCTGGTCCCTGTAAATATACGCATCACTCTATGAGACTGGGCGCTCGTTATTTCGGACAGATTTGACCGCAAATCGGATAATTCGGCGACTTTCGGGCCGCTGGCGAGGCTCGAAAACGAAAAAAGGAACAATTCGGAACAAAAGTGAAGCTCAAACGCAGCATCGCCATGGACATCAATTATCGACTTGGCTTGGATTGAGACTGGTTGAACGCCTTTTTTTCGCGTGTGCGTTTTGTTGCTTTGTTCCCGTTGGTGTGCTGCATGGTGTGCTGCATCGTTGATCGCCGATTTATCGAGGAACGTTTCAGTACGGCTCCTTTAGCTTGATCGTTGCTGGTGCTTTTGTGCTGACTTCTCGTGCGACCGCACTCTCCGCCGATGGCAACGCCGGCGAAGCGGCCCAAGTACGAGGCCAAGGACTTCACCACGAAAGTAGAAATTTTGCGTGCTCTGAATAACGGGATCTCCCGACGAGAAGTGATAAAGAGTGATGAAAGGGGATCCTTCAGTCGGCGGCAAGAAGCAAGGAACGAGTAACCGTACTTTTAATCCCCCAACGTGACGGGAACAGAGCGCTTGCCGCTTCTCGTTATCGGAAAGGTTCAAAAGCCACGCTGCTTTAAGAACATCAACAATCTTCCCGTGGATTACCGTGCCAACCGAAAAGCGTGGATGACGGGTGAAACTTTTGCGGTACTGCAGACATCATGCGAGCTGCTGAGCACCTTGAAGGGCTCAGAAAAATTGTGTCCGCGCGAATTTCTGCTCGAAAACAGACAAGCATCCGCGATTACTTTGTTAAGTAAAGGTATGTTGAAAAAACTCGTGCATTTATTGTGTTTATTTCGGCCATTCGATAATTCGGACATTCGGTTAATTCGGACATTTTTTCCGGTCCCTAGAAATCCGAATTAACGAGCTTTTGCTGTACTGGCAAACCTGTGTGTGTCGAACTTGGGCATAATTCTATGTTCAACAGCTGTACCATTCCCATCGGAAATGCACACGACATATACCCATTCGCCTACATACTAAACATACAAAGTGCTGCCACTCTGCTAGTATGCTTCCCTAATCAAATTGCAATCACTTCTTGCGTCACTGGAAATATTTATGCCGACGAAACAGAACAGGGCGTTGAATCCAGGTCAGTGCATGTCAAAATAGACGGCTTGTACAGCAAATATTTATGCTCCATGATTAAATGGGGTTAATAAGCTTTGCCACAACACGGCCGTGTGATGCTGTGAAGCACACTAATAGCAGAGAGAATGTGCAATCTAGTGCAAAATGTGCAAATTGGACAGATGAGGGTAAACAGGTGACCCAAACTGCAACTGAACTGCAACGAAGAACCATGAAAAAGCCCTACATGGGCTAGTTTGCCCACTTTTAAGATTTTTTTACTCAATTTTAGATGGCCAACACAACAAAACCTTGCTAACAACTTACTGCCCATTTTCCCAGTTAAAAATTCACTGAAAACATACAATGCCTGACAGCGAGTTCTACGTGTAGCGTCCTACAGACAACATTCGAGAGGGGCTGTTTCTGCAATCAAGAAAAAGCCTAACCTTGATAATGGCTGCAGTGGCATCCACCCGCAGACTCGGCTGATGCCTCATGAGTTCGTCCATGGCATTTCCCAGGTTGGATGCCGTGTCGCCCATCGGGTCCGATGAACGGCGTCGACGCATGGCAGCCAGATAGTCCGGTGACAGCAGAACCTGAGGGTGCAAGCGCAGGCATGGTTGAAACAAACGACATGACCCCAAAGGCAATAATGGATTACTTTCACACGTGACACTACAATTTCTAACAAATGATGCACTCAGCTTTTGCTACAGGGTTCGTTACAAGGCCTTTACTCAGCTAGTAGGTATACAGCAACAATTTAAAAAATAAACGAGCCAATAAAGAAAACCAAAACGAAGTCTTTGTTGCTAAGTTTCACAAACAATTGCCAGAAGTCCTGAATCGATTACATGTCACTGATCACTTCACAGCAGAGTTCATAGAGAAAAAGATTGAACATTTCAAAATACATCAATGAATAGGCTATAGAGTGCAAAAACAGCAACTGCAGTTCATCCATGGCCACACAGACAACTTTTCACAGGGTGTATCTTCAGTGGATCAGACCTACGTCATCGGCTAAGGATCCAGATGTTTGTGCACACTTCTCTATCACTTTGCTGAATCAATCAGCTATGATAATGAACCATTACCACTGAAAAACCCGATCAGGCATCTACACTATCTGCTTTACTGCTGTCCCCTCAGTTTCTTTTGCAGGAGCTTATGATGCAATTCTATGCTTGTACAAACTCCTTAGTCACAAATATAAGTAGGCTGTGACATTCCTAGTAAGAAGGCATTCAAAGAAGGAACAACGAGAAAACTGGTATGAGCTCACCTTGAAGAGTCGTTCGAATGGCCGGCAGGCCACAAATGCTTGCAAACCCCGGGCATTGAGGCACAGTGCACTGAACACGTTGGGCAGAGATGCCAGGACTTCCCTCGTCGCTGGCACCTGCAACAGAGGATGTGCGCGAGAGTGCCCCAGGGTCAGCAAAAGACGAAGCCCAGCATTCAAAAGTGACAGCACAAGCAAGAACATGGAAAGTTCTACAGCATTTCACCGATTTCACTGCTGCTAAGCCTTTACAACCTACAGCCTTGGCCACCTTCCCGCCTCAGCATGCGATAGATAAGCTGCACCCCACGGAAAGACGCTTGGCTCCCTCACTTCCAACGTGTACCCTTCCTATGCCACACGTACATCTCCTATTTTCTGCTTTCTCTGCATGACATGCATGTAATGATGGAAGTCAACTGTCGTAGTCAACAACAAACAAACATGTTCTGTCCAGAAAAAGTGAAACATTGGTTGGTAATATAAGGATCGAGAAAATTACCTGGCATAGACCCTTATCATAACCCGCAAGTGCAATTCCCTGTGCTGCACATTTGCTCAACTAATGACGGCACCTGCTGTGCTTCAAGTGGTGAGGAGGTCCTAGCTGCACGTGCTGGGGCTCGTCTATTATGCGTGTCTATATCAAGAGAGCCGAGTCTACACTTCCCGTGCCATTGTGCAACCAAACTGAGCTTGAACACGCTGTTTGCATAAGAGACTGCCACCATTAGTTGGGCTAACTGCATAGCAGGAAAGCTAGCTTTACAATCATGAAAATGGTCTATTGATTACTCAGTGAATTATCATTTGGTCAAAACCACACACCCTGAAATATTTCAAACGCAAACCATAGCTATGCTTCTTTCGCAACTTCAACAATCTAAAGCATCCCACGCAATGAAGGCACAACCCTTCAGAAAAACCGAGACACACCTCTTTCACTAGAAGGGCATGGAGAACAACATCTGTGAGGCCATTGTCCTGCAATGAAGACAGGAGCGATGGTTCCTGGAAGACATACACTGTGACCACGTCGGTGGCTGCAATGGAAGAAGGTTGACGTAATTAGACATTGCGGTTCACATTAAAAATGCATAAAGCAATGTAGCCCCACATTGGCTACGTAGTCAAACAGCAGTAACATAGGCAGTGCCCCAATTATGGAACTGCATGCAGTAAGGCATCAAATTTTGGTTGTCCTGATACAGTATAAATGAAGTTCATGAAGCCAAAGGCACTACTGTGAAGTAATCGGAATAATCACGTATGTCCTATTTATTGGTGGCTGCGTTATGAAAGATCGTCTGTACTACTTTTTTGTAAAGCACTTCTCAATCCAACAGCTACTCAGGGAAATACAAGACAATCTGTACAGAGGGAATAAATGAAACATAAATGCTCACCTAATAGGAACAAAGATGGACCGTAGTACTCCGAGTTGCTAATGATGTGCTTCAAGGAACGTGGCAAGGAGCCATCCATCACTGAGTACAAAGAAAAAAAAAAAGGACAATGCTGCGTCAGAAATCACTATTTAATCAGAACAATCCATTGCGTTGAAAAAAACTTTCAGCAACAATCCAAGGGCAGTTCAGCTGGAACAATTGTTTGCACCTATCTTCCTTACTAATACTGCATTCAGCAAGTCATTGTAATCATCATGATCAACATTAATTGGCAGTAGGCATACAAGCACTATTTTTGGACAATACAATTGTAATTAACTAAACAGTACAATTCACCATAGGCAGGTCTACGTAGCCAAGCTAATGTGGAAATGATGCGCAACAGGCAATACAAGAAATGCCTAAACTTCATCTATTGTATTACAAAAAAAAACAGCCCATGATTCAGTTATAGCCAGAAATTATAGCCAGTTGTGGTCACAAGAAACGAAAGATGATGCTCTCACAGTGCCGTATGCTGTCTGCAAACGACGGGTCCTGGATTGCCTTCTTGAGAAAGTTGAGCATAGACTTGAGAAGGGCCGCCCTCTGAGGGAAGCACTGAAGGCCTGCACAAGACGAGACAAAGGCTTACCAAAAATACAGTCTTAAGACCTTTTTTTTATTGTTATGAGTGAGAACCAGTGCTGAAAGGGGTATTATGTAGCACATTCACACAGCTTCAGGTTTTTGTGAACATCACGTGGGCACATGACAAGGAATAAGGGGTCCAAACAAGGCATGAGGTGATCAGTCAATATGGCGAGATCAGTCATGATTTTATCATGTCTCTTGAGAGGACGAGTCAGCCAAGATGGCCAAAACTGCCAAAACAAACACATATCTGCTTAATGTACATCTAGCACATCAAAATGATGTTACGTTAGAGATGGTGTCGCATGACACAAGGACAGTTCGCGTAAGATGGCAAAGACGATCACAGAACCACAGTGGGAGAAGGTTTCACAGTATATCACAAGATCTCACTCACCTCTCCGAATTTCCGGCTCCTCGTCTAAATCGCTGGACGCAACAAGTGATGTTGGTGCTCCGCCTTCGATGCTATCAACACCAGCGTCGCCCCTAGCCGACGTGGAGCTGCATAAAGTGTCACCAATGAACACTCGTTTGCAAGAAGTGCCATGCAGCAAGCACTAGCCTTTGAGCACTCCCTATAAAACACTGTCAAGCCAGCTGTAACAATTTATGACATTCGAATTGCAGAACACAATTCGGAATACGCTTATATCTTACAAGTTCAGTTATCACACAAAAATGCGTGTGCATGCCGCTAACCCTTCTCAGAGAGCTCCCTGAACATAAAATTGCAATCAAGGCTCAATGCTTCACAGATGTATCAATGTAGATTCCCATGTTGCAGACATCGCCTTTTATGCGATACTGTTGCAAAGGATACCGCATTTCATCATGTAAGCCCAGCACTTCCTTTCACAGGTTTCTTTCCTTTCACAGTACTTCGGTTCCCCTATATAAGGCTACTGGTCCCAAACTCCGATTGTTACACAAAATAAAGCAACTAAAAGCGAGCCAGCTATTCACACTTTCGTTCAGTCATCCTCGTCACTTCCACCGCATTGTCACTTCACAAGCTCATTGGTATTCTCCAAATGATGGTTATCTGCCATGACCATTAACATTCAAGATTCCTGCCAATTTGCTTTGACTGAAACCGCATGCCTCGCAATCAAATAAATGCACGAAGCAACGGTGCCGCCCACTTGATGCTTCTGAAAGCATCATGCATTTAAACCAGCTATGCAACAAGCCTCAGCACAGCTAGTACAGTTGGAGCACACCGGATCCATGCCGAATTGCCGCTAATCGGCAAGATACAGTAGCGAAGATTCACTTGCTGGCAATAACTACTGGGAAACTTGTAAAATGGGCTAAGATCTGTCACCTCCCTTTCATCCGAGTACTGCTCACTTCAATCCACAAGAAAGAACCAAATTGGCTCACGCTACTGGTTCACTCCGTGGCGACTGATCTACTTCCATTGGCGTGGGATCCTGGGCAGCATTCTCATCCGTTGAGGCAACAGAGGGCTCCCGGTGTCGTGGCCGGATGGCAAATGGCTGCTCCTTCCTACAGTGCTCCACTTCAAGCTGTGCACATGAACGTTCAGAAGATTAAAAAATGTGCAAAGGAAACAATGTTTGTGCATTACCATGTTTTTGCATTAGATTCAATGCCCCCAATTATATTGATGGGCATTTATAAGTGTCATTTAAATCGGCCAAGTAGTAAACACTACAAACATTTACAGTAAAAGCTCGTTAATTTGGCTCTCGTTAATTCGGAAAATCGGTTAATTCGGACACGTCATCTGGTCCCTGTAAATATACGCATCACTCTATGAGACTGGGCGCTCGTTATTTCGGACAGATTTGACCGCAAATCGGATAATTCGGCGACTTTCGGGCCGCTGGCGAGGCTTGAAAACGAAAAAAGAACAATTCGGAACAAAAGTGAAGATCAAACACAGCATCGCCATGGACATCAATTATCGACTTGGCTTGGATTGAGACTGGTTGAACGGCTTTTTTTTCATGTGTGGGTTTTGTTGCTTTGTTCCCGTTCATGGAGGAAGGAAGTAACTGTTCCCGTTGGTGTGCTGCGTCGTTGATCGCTGATTTATCGAGGAACGTTTCAGTAGCTCCTTTAGCTTGATCGTTGCTGGTGCTTTCGTGCTGACTTCTCGTGTGACCGCACTCTCCGCCGATGGCAACGCCGGCAAAGCGGCCCAAGTACGAGGCCAAGGACTTCACCACCAAAGTAGAAATTTTGCGTGCTCTGAATAATGGGCTCTCCCAACAAGAAGTGATGAAGAGTGATGAAAGGGGATCCTTGTATCGGCGGCAAAAGAAGCAAGGAACGAGTAACCGTACTTTTAGCCGCCAACGTGACAGGAACAGTGCGCTTGCTGCTTCTCGTTATCGGAAAGGTTCAACAATCTTCCCGTGGATTACCGTGCCAACCGAAAAGCGTGGATGACGGGTGAAACTTTTGTGGACACTGCAGACATCATGCGAGCTGCTGAGCACCTTGAAGGGCTCAGAAAAATTGTGTCCGCGCGGATATCTGCTCGAAAACAGACAAGCATCCGCGATTACTTTGTTAAGTAAAGGTATGCTGAAAAAACTTGTGCATTTATTGTGTTTATTTTGATCATTCGATAATTCAGACATTCGGTTAATTCGGACATTTTTTCCGGTCCCTAGAAATCCGAATTAACGAGCTTTTACTGTACCATGTTGCAGAACATTACAAACCAACGTTGAAGGGACACTGAAATGAAACACTGAATCACACTAGACTGACGAATTCTTTGGGAACTCCACTATTGGTAACTTCACGAGCAAAGGTTCATTACTCGAACATAAAATGAAGATCGACATCTTTTTTTTTCCCAACAGTGAAGCCCCAATACCACTTTCGCCATCATAACGCCACAAAATTCCAAGTATTTTCTCGTATAATGGCCATATTGGCCTAATGAAATTTCACAGAACTTGCCAAGTTCAGTCTCTGGCTCCATTACAAACAATGCAATCCATTTTTATTTATTGACTAAGGATTACACAGGCCCTAGCAGATGCTGTTGAAATGGAAGATGTCGTGGCAAGATATAAGCGAGAACTTCAGGGCAGTTTCACCACCACTCGTTTCATCCGAACTTTTTTTTTTGCTTACCAAAGGCCCCTTTGCGGCAACAGCGGCAGTTTGGCTATTTTGTAAGGGTGATTAAACTTACCAATACAAGCAAAACAATTTTTCTCTTCAGTGTCTCTTTAATGCACACCACTATCAGCTTGCTTGGCCAAGCCTTGTACCACAAGCCTTCTATGCCTTGAACGGGTCAACCTACCTCAAGTCGGCGGATGAAGCTGTTGAGGCCACCATGTGCCTGAAAGGTCTGCATGTCCAGCCCTGTGATGAGGTCTATCACACGAACTGCCCGAGTCACAAACTGCAAAGACGAACGATATTGTGTAACCACACATTATCATTCATGGGCACTCGAATGCATGGCAAGCACTGGAAGAATGCATCAAGGAATTGATGATGCGGCGTTCCAACACCCTCATTTTGTTTCTGCCCATTCGTGAATAGCAAAATAAAAAAGAATACTGTTGAGTGAAGTGACTGCTGCTAATACAGAATGACTAAAATGAGCTTTAAGGGGAGACGCGGGTCTTGGAACGGCCAAAAATGGTCAAAAAATCGATTTTTCGCAAAGCTTATTTTCGAGGCGTTTGTACTTCTGAGCACCTACTCTCAAATTGCTAACGCTAAATTTGGTCGGGAAACGCGATAAAATCGGCTTTCAAAGCACCCCGGCAGCACTAAAATGTCCCCAAAAGGACGAAATTTGTTCGAACTTCCCGCGCGCGCCATGAGCGTTGCAGCGGGCCGAGCGCCGCCATCTTGGGCTAGATTTGAAGCTGTTTTCTTTGTGCACATTTTGCGCCATCTCAAAATGGCGTCGCTCAAGCAGAACGGCCGCCGTCGCGGGTTTTCTGAAGGTCGTTTCCAGGCCACTGATTGGCTCTCACGCAGCGTGCTTTTCAAGCGCGCCTTTCCGAGTCTCCCATTGGCTGGCGCGACAGACACGTCTTTTTTTTTTCTTCGTGTTGGTTTCTCCGCCCGCCGTGGCTGTCCGTTTGTGTGCGCCTGCTTTTGCGATCGTGCGTGTTTCTCGACGGACCGTGTTTCCACTTTGTGCCGGTAGTTTTTCCACGCAATCGAGATGCCTGGAGACTCTCGTCTGAAACCATCGACGCAACGAGCTTTTGGAAGCCGCAAAAAACGGGCTTGGAACAAGAAGGCGCCGGCTACAAGTGCACCGTCGGCAGCGGAGTTGGAGTCGCGGCCGGACCCTTTGGATCTGCCGGGAACTTCAACTGACGACACCGTGGGACCAAGTTCGACTAGCGAAACACTTCGGGTTGATGCCGCGTACTACTCAACGGCGGAGCAGGCGCAGCGAGTTGAGAGATCGGCGCAAACGAAGACCGTTCTGTCTGGAAAGTCGGCTACCCAGCGCAAGTTCGACCTTCTTGGAGTCAGCGCGGAGTGCCAGACCGGTGACGCCGGGACCGATTTTTTGCTCGTCGATATGAAAGTTTTGAATAACTTTTTTGCACAAGCGAAGTGCGACAAATGTGACGCAAAAAGTCTCAGCGTGTGGAAGGCAACGGACAAGGAGTACGGCCTTGCGGTAAAGCTTATTTTTTCTTGCAGCAGTTGTGATTTCGAGAAGCAATTTTCTTCTCAGAGAGTGAGCGGAACTGCCACCATCACTCCCTTCGAAGTCAACATGAGGGCCATGAAGGGGATACAGATGATAGGCAAAGGTGTTACTGCCCTTTCAGACTTTTGTGCGTGTATGAACCTTTCGCACCGAGGCTTGCACCACAAGACGTTTCAGGGACACCTAAAAAGTTTAGTGAAAGCCTGCGAAAACACAGCGACTGAAAGTGAAGCTGCTAGTGTGGCAGTAATAAAAGAGCTGTATACAGACTTCTTGAACCCCATAGGGAACATCGATGTTGTGTTTGACGGCTCATGGATGACGCGAGGTCGGCGCTCACACATAGGTGTGGGCTGCATCATTGAGCTCTACACTGGCCTTGTAATTGACCATGTTGTTTACTCAAACTTTTGTCTCGGCTGTGCCTTGGGACCACAGCCGCAAGACGAAGGGTACACCGACTGGCTGGCAACCCACGAGTGCCAACGAAACATAGAATGCAACTCTGGCCGCATGGAAGTAGAGGCTGCGCTGACCATGTTTCAGAGGTCCTGGGCCAAGCATGGTCTGCGCTACACGACTGTGCTCTCTGATGGAGACAGCCGCACTTTTCATGCCTTGTCCGAAGCCGAGGTGTACGGCTTTATCCAAATAGACAAAAAGGACTGCATCAACCATGTCCACAAGCGAATGGGTGCAGCTTTACGGAACATTGTGGACAAAAAGAAGGCTCAGGGTGAGTCTCTTGGGGGTAGAGGAAAGCTCACACAAGAGAAGATTTAGAAGATCGCGAATTACTACGGATATGCCCTGAGGAGCAATATCAATGACGTGCCAGCTATGAAGAGGGCAGTCGAAGCTACACTGCTGCACATGACATCGACAGATGATGCACCAAAGCACTCAAAGTGCCCCGAGGGTGCTAGCTCTTGGTGCAAGTACAATAGAGCCTTGGCCAATGAGGAGAGTCCACCTTCACACAAGAATGCCCTGCCGGCTTGTGTTGCGGCTGCTCTGGAGCCAGTCTTTGCGAGGCTCAGTGATGAGAGCCTGCTGGCACGGTGCTGTGAAGGGAAGACCCAGAACGCGAGTGAGAGTTTTCATTCAGTCATCTGGACCCAAACTTCAAAGAATGGGAACGCTTCGCTGGAAAGTGCGAAGCGAGCTGCCGCTGAGGCTGTTGCCATCTACAACCAAGGAAGAAGGGCAACCAACGAGTCCATTGCTGCAAGTTTGGGCTATGTTGCTGGGGATTGCCTTGTTCGACGAAGCCTGGAAAAAGACTCTCTGCGTTTACGCAAGGCAAATGCAACTCATCTGAAGAGCACCAACACAAAAAAGACTCTTGCAAGGCGACACAAAACGGGTGCAACTGAAGATTACAGTCCTGGACTACTTTGAAGGTATTCTCTCAAGCATAGCAGCCTATTACCCAGGGTAACATGCTGCCTAACATCTAGAAGGTTCTTCCTAAAGACTGAAAAGACATGAGCAGCCAGTCGCTTGAGCCTCATACCCCATGGCTTTTCCAGAACCCCCCAGCCGCTTGTCATGGTGGGGTTTTGATCATGCTTTACACATTGGAAAATTTTTTTAGATATGATTCCTTGGGTGGAACAAGACACTTTCTGTTTTGTTTTGAAGGGAAACAGATGGGGAACATGTGAATAAAATTTATGGTTAAAGGTTCCTTTCATAAATTTATACAGTGCGTGTCAAACTTCAAACGCGATTTTCTCAGCTTCACATTTTTTGCCAACTTGACCAGCCTTACGGATCTTTTCGTTATGTTTTTGTAAGGTAATTTTGATAAATTTTATACCGTTGAATTCGTAAGAAATAGGACTGTGGAGCTATGCTATTTTTTTGTGGCTAAGATGAACATATGAAATTTTGTGAACAATAATGTGAGCTAATTGCATTTCAAGATTACACAGTGTCAATACAATTGAAAGTTCTTATATGATGATATATCTCAGTGACAATATAAATAGCATAGCTCCACATGGCAGGTCTTTGGCTACAGCTGCATCTTAAACAGAACCTAAAAATACTGAGGGAAAGTGTCTTAATGACCCGTAAGAAATTACCTAATTAGATTTCACTTATGCTCTCACAATTTGATAACTAATTGAAGTACATGAAAACTAATTATATTTTTGAAATCAGGAGGAAGAAATACATATACACACCCAATTTCATTACAATATCTCCAATAATAAAACTTTTCATTTCGAGACCAGTGTCTCCCCTTAAGGCAAGTGAATATACACATTATATTAACATTTATCAGAGTTCCTTTGTCCAAAACACGAGTTGTGCAAGAAACACACAAAAAAGGAAAACACAGGCACAACCAAAAGCACTTGCTCACCTGTACCCCGCACATCTTCCAATTATGTTACATAAAAAACAGGCACTGGAATGACTACACACTTAATGTATTTACGACCACGTATGCATGCAGCACCACCACCCAGGACAAACACCACGTGCCATGTTTTGCATTCTCATCATCTTAATTACGAGTGAAGTGCCTTTGGTCAAGAGAGATAACTGTTACTGTTACATAGCATTACGTTTCGAAATCAGTCCGCGCGTTCCCTTGGTTCAGTGAAAGCAAGCCGTGCTTGCTGCCAGAGGTAGTTCTCTCGGATGAGTAGAGTTGCACATGAAACGGGACAAAGGAAGGAACACTATGACACACACAGAGCTGTGTGTGTCATCGTGTTCCTTCTTTTGTCTCGTCCTACGTGAAACCCTTTTGTAATTCTCCCCCTTGCACCACTGCTTCAGCTTCGACAATACACACTTATGAAAGTAAAATGAAAAACAGAATCTCACCGTGATGTGTTCCGGCTCTGTGCCGTGCCAGCCAATCACTTTCAGGAGAGATTCCACCATTCCACAGGATACCAATGCCTCCCCGCCTGCACATTCACAAGCAAGAGTCCGTGAAGCCTTGTGCAAGCAAGCAGCCAACACCTCGTTAGCTGACAGCACACTTTACAAAGTAGCTTTCTGTGCAAGTTCAGCTACCACTCTATTGGAACCAGCATTTTCATGTGTTCGGGCCATCCTGGCAAAGAAGAAGTTCTCGAAATAGCCTATGTTGGAACTTTGGTTTTTATTAGAAATTACATAATCTCCGTTCAAGCGATTAATCCCAAACGTTGCTGTGGAAATCACGCCGCCAAATGCTAACAGAACTTCAAGCCAGCCTTTCAATCTAGACTTTTGCTACTTATGAACACTTCTGTAACGGCAAGGCTGATGTTTCTCTGCCTTTAATGTGCGCCTAATGTCAAGTACATGAGAGTTATCACACTTTGCATGTGCAATATCAGTTCAGCTTCATCACCATTCCATATAACCACAGCCTGGTCTTTCTTCTTTAGCCACTGCCCTTTGTAATGTCCAGACGACAGGTCTAAGCAGCCTGTTTTTTTTTTTCTTTTTTTGCAGATAATCTACATAGTCTGTCTGCAGCAATTGTTGAACCAGTGGTTGGTTTTACATGAGGCCCTCAATTCCCCTAATTTTTTTGACACCTGCGCTCCACATCCTCAAACAATCCTTGACTCAAAGGACCTCCTTCACTCTGCAAAGTTGAATACAGCGTTGCTCCACTGCGGAAGAAGATGCTATGCTTCTCAAGAATTGAGAATTGATGCAGTCTACAGAGTGCAGTGACCACTTGCATCAAGCACTGTAATCGATTTTCACGAGTCAAGGCAGTGTGTTGAGGAGTGCAGTGTTCTAGAATACAGAGATCGACATTTTTCAAAAAGAAGCTTCGGAGCCACATCCTCAAACTTGGCCCAACTTGACAGTTTCATTCCAACACCTTTGCAAAAACATTGGCACAAGCTTGAGAAAATGCGAATGCACATACGCATGTGTCATGCACTACCTCATAAGTGAGAGCACCTGAAGTACATTCAGGTGCTCCTCAATGTGCACAGCCACATTCAAATAAAGCACAATCAATCACCCCTCACCACTCTCATAGCTGGCCAAGTGGTACAAGAACGAGAAGAGGGCCGTGGCAAACGGCAGGGGGAATGGATCAGCACCAGGTTCTGCAAAGAGGAGACAAAAAATGAATGCACTTAAAGACCTCATTTCATGGCACCTAGAGATTTTGTTAAAGTGCACTACGAATGTGACCAAACAAACACGCTAGCACAGTATGCGCCCATCGCTGGTAATTTAAGAGGCTACCATTGCAGTCGACACTGGAACAATCCCACAGCTAGGTGGTAACACATGTCCACAAATATGGAAAAAAAATGTAATGAAATGGCAGCTTTTGCATGTCAATACACATTTAATTATGCTGTCTCATTGTTCAAAATACTTCACATTATCAGAGTTCTGTTATGTGACTCTCGGTGTTAACATGACTGCCATACCTGTGGTGTACACAGAAACCGATGCCAGATTAAATGTGATGTTCCAATTATGAAACTCAACGCCCTTTATTCAACCAGCAAGCAATTCTATTCAACCACCAAGCTGCGAACAATGGCACCATTATCTTTCATCTCGCGCTGTGAACTGATTTGCACTATACCGCAAATTTGAATTTGGTACTACAGTCGCCGACCGTTTATTCGGACGCCGAAAATTCGGACATGCTCGTTTATTCGGACACCTTCGCGGCATCGCCACTTGTCCCATTGAAGTAATGTAAACTCACGACCGAAAATTCGGACGCCCCACAGCCCACCATTCGATTTTTCGGACTCCGGCTGGCTGATAGAGTGCGACGTTGAACGCCATAACAAGCTGTCAGCAATGTTTACAATATTTTTACTAGGTTGCCAGCACTGAAATGTTGCACTGGCTATAACTGGGGTGTCAAAAATCCACGCAGAAGTTACCGATCTCGAAGGCGATGTTTGTTGGCTACACGTAACGGTTGCCTTTTGGCTTTAGCCAGTCACGTATCCATTGAACGGCTACCACGGCCAAACAGCAGGCCAAGCCAAGCCAAGCTTGGAATCGGCTCTGTGCGGCGTTTGAGGCGAATGACAGCGCGTACGAGTACGACGCGGATCCTAATTCGGACGAAGAGAGTACGACAACAGATTACAGAAGCGCTGCAACATCAACTAGACCAACATCGTTTCCTTTTGGCGTGTGAGGGTTTGCGTTCTCATGTTTCTGTGGCTAGGCCTGATCTGCATCCCGAGCTTTGTGTCCTGCTCATGCGAGGCCTGATCTGCTGAAATTGCTCCGACGCTGCCCGTTCCATGTGCGCCGTCGGAACTAAAGAAACGCGGCAACTACAAGGCCCTGACGATGGCGAAAAAAAAGCGGCGATTATTCGCCAGCTGGAAGTTGCTTGGGAGTTTTCGCCGAGTTGGCGGTGAGATCATCCGTCAGCTACTCGAACCAGCGCATGTGGACAGTGACTGCCGTGATGACGCACCTCCCACACCACAGCCATCAAATGTGAACTTAGCGTAGGCTGTTGCAGTGCTATTGCCAACCCGCAGGGGTGGCCAAACATTGGCTGAAATACAGGCCGACTTGGTCGCGCGTAAGCGTACATGTGTACAGACGCGCACTAACAAGTTTTTTCCGGCCGCTGGGCCAATAAAAGTGCTTTTTGCTGGTGAATCCTTTTTTTCGGACTCCCGATTATTCGGACTTTTCGGCGGTTCCCGCCGAGTCCGAATAAACGGTCGGCGACTGTACATGATTTCACGAACCTCCAAGAGGGATCACAAGCATAGTAGTTAGCATACTGATGGTGATATAATAAATGCGCTCTCACCTGTGAGCGACTGGATGCAGCTCCTGACAAGCACGGGTAGAAAGCCATGGTACGATGCTGCACCAGTTGCATCCACAATGGCGCCAAGCCTGGAGTGAGTACACAAGGAAGGTGAGTCCGCTTTTCTAAGGCACACTGATTGATTGATTAATTGATTGATTGATTGATTGATTGACATACTTAATCGACTAAGACACTTGAGCTTGGACTAAAGAAGAAAAAAGCTTAACGAGTTAAATGGGGCCCAGATCTTGCTTAGCTTGCGGAGACTCAGAGGGGTAACTGCATGGATCAGGAAAGCCTAAGGCAATGATTACTACCAGTTAATGATCTCAGTGGAAGAGTAGACGTGAGCACGTTGAGTGACATACGAGTGCAGAAGAATAGTCAATTATAAGTGATGGAGTTACGATTTATGATAAGGCTGAGAAATTCGTAGTTACGAGAAAAGAGCTGCAAAGCAGCTGCAGTTAAAACAGTTGCAAGAGTCGTCTTGCAATTGACTTTCAATGTTATGCAAAATAGACCGAGGACCAAAGGGACGTGTGCTGTGTGGACATCGCAACGGTCTTGCACAATTTGTACATCAGATCTTCTAAAGCACCAAAGCAAAGCCTTCAACGGTTTGCATTTTCCAATGGCCTTCCACTGACCAAACTACTGACCCCACAAAATGCTGCCCTGCTTCAGCGATCTGGCAATAACTGGCATATTGTGCATGACATGGTCGATGGCCAGCTCTAGCACAGTCCTGAAGCTACTACGACTGTTTAGGAATATGGACAGACATTTAACACTTGCTGTATATTTTGTTAGTTTATTACACCGGGTTCAAGAACAGCCAGACTCTGTTCTTGCACATTACTCACTCAGGAGGAAGTATGAGAAAGCAATAAATGAGACCCCGCAGTTCTATCTCAACAGCGTAAGACTTGCCACATAAAGCTAAGAGTATAACACGGCCTTTTAAGCATAGATTTCTATTACCATTACAGCCTCACCAGCTTAATGTGCTAAAGTTCATACAAACCAAACGCCCCAGGTGCATGCATGGCACATAGTAAATGTGTGCCTTAAAGCTATGAAGTGGCTGGAATACTAAAGGTAATGTACATATCTACCCCACTAGGGTATTAAAATAGTGGCTTATTTTACAGCATTCAAATTAAATATTTTCATGTTTAGAATGTAAATACGAAAGACATTCAGAAATGCGTAGATGTGGCACATTAACTCCCACATCCGGCCAGGAAACACGCCCCTAAAATCTCCTCACATGCCTATGTAATGTGACAGGATGTGTCGGTAGACTGCAATTACAACACAAGTCTAGTTTGGGTCAAAGCTTAATAGTAACAAGCAAAGCATCTGAATACATACCGCATTGGGCCAACCTGTATTGGATGCTGAGAAACCAAGGGTCTAGCTAAGCCCCGTTAACGAGTGCCAAACTTTGCCAACCAAACCGTCAAAGAGTTTGCCCTGAAAACACCGCAAAAGCAGTGACTGTCCCAGAACACTGCCATGTATATTCAATTAAAGCTAGCTTTCTTTTTTCCCTTACCATCACTGATGGCCTGCACTAAAGAACAATGGACGGTGAAATTCTTGGAACAAAGAAGCATGTTACGCAAGGCAGCAGGAAAAAACCTATGCCCAGTGAGAACACCAGACTAGCATTAAAAAAGTAGTTCAGACAGCGTTACACTCATCTGTTCGATAAAATTTTTATTTTGCAATGCTCCGCATCACACATACAGTTTTAGACAAGTTCTAGACAACGTTAGTTCTAGAATGTTTTATAAAATGAACACAAGTTCTAGCAAATGAAATCCGTCAATACAAGAAAAAAAGTGATATGTGAAAAAGCAAGGTGCAGTGAAAGAAGGATAGATGTGTGAAAGTGAAATTTCAGCGTGAGCCAAGTATTATGAATAGTGAAACAGCATTTCAGAAAGTATTAGTACTGAGTTGAATACCGCTTTCTGATCTCACACAGAACGACTGAACTGCTTTACCTTGTAGTGACACCTAAAGTACTAACAAGACAGCAGTTTCCAAAAGCAAAATACTGTACGCAACAAATTCAAGAGCTGGAAAGGGCGGAAGATGAAAGCAGGGGCAATGACTTCCCTTTGAAATCCTCGCATCCCCTTCAACACTGCCAGTACAGCTACTTGGTGAGCAATATCAACTGCCGAATCGACGTGCCTACGTCCAGTCGCAGCGTTCTGTCACAGTAACCTTGCCTGTCTCTCCAATACTGTACTGCCAGCATGTAACAAACACATGCTTCTAACAAACATCAAATGTGATGAAGATACGTACTATTTGTTTATGGCGTTATGACAAGCAGCAACTGCACCGCGCACTAAAATTCTAGTCTCCCCGCTACATGTATACCAACTTGCCCAACTATCAGTGTTACTCCCCACTACACCTGGCATGCGTGCAATGTTACGATGCAATACACAGTGTGGTTAGCCAACCACCCCAACAATACATCAGGCAAAAAAAGGAATGACAGATAGAAAGAAAGCATGCCAACAGACCAACCTGAAGTAGATCTTCAAATCTATGCTGGACAAGCCAGCAGGAGAGAAAGAAAGAGAAACAAAAACAAGACAAAAAAAAAGAGAAAGAAAAGACGAGATAACTCAAGTCATCATACCAGGCAAATAAAGACGGGGCAAGCGAAAACAGACCGTGCAGCATGCAAAACACACAGGCATGCTGAAATAATGGCGTGCGCTTACTTTGGATTACGGTCTAGGTGAATGATAGAGGTCAGTGTTCGTAGAGAAGCGGCCTTGATTTCCTGGAAAACAAAAAAAGATTGTTGCAAATAATTTTTTTTTTAGAAATCAACTTGCCATACGTTGCACATATGCTTAGTGTGTGTCAGAATCGAGAAAGAGAAAAAGCTTTGCATCACCAGCCGTAATTCGGACGTGGAGGATGAGAAACGGACCAAATCAAGTAGTTCACGTAATTACAAGAGTACAGTGAGCAACTATTGTATACCTCATCTTGAAGATTGGTGTAGTCCAAAATGTATGTTTTCCATGGAGCCTAATAAGGCCACCGTTACAAATTCTGCTAGGCCTTTTCCAGTATTCTCGCTGCCCTTTCACAACAACTTGGTAGCCTTTTTTTTGTGTTCATTGCGCTGTCCAAACCTTAATAAAAATTAACATTTACAGTTGAACCCCTTTAAAAGAGGCACTGATGTAAGAGACAACTCGTTATGAGAGACACCACTGTGCCCAACATGGAAATATAGTTTGGTCAGAAAATGAGAAGACAGTACCCTGCTTATAAGAGACACCTCACATGTGGAACAAGGACTACTCCCTGGTGCGTCTCTCTTATAAGGGGTCTCAGCTGTATCTCTTTATTTTGACTTAACGCATGTGTGCCATACAAAAACACTGACGATCACCACATCACCATACCTGACCTAACATAACCTTAACTATTGCCCAGAGTGCAGCTGACTGCAAGGAGAGCACTCACTATGAGATTGGGATCCTTCAATTCAAGGACATCCACAAGCTCCTCAATGAGGCCGTTGTACAGGAGACTGTTGATGTTGTCCTGGATTGCACTGCAGTACACTGGTAGAGGAGAGAAAAGGACAAGCACAGTCAGTACGCTTGCATGCTAAAACAACATCCTGCAAGTCCACGCACTAGCACAAGCAACAGCAGAACATATTGATGCACTGTGTTAGCATAACAGAATTTTTTTTTCCCTTTCCATTAAGACTGCCTCAAAAATTAAACCCTGTACCAAAACCACGATGTAATTATGAGGCAAGCTGTAGTCGGGTATTAAGGATTAATTTTGACACTGTGCAGTTCTTCAACATGATAATTGTTGGGGTTTAACGTCCCAAAACCATGATATGATCATGAGGCACGCCGTAATGCAGGGCTCCGGAAATTTCGACCACCTGGGGTTCTTTAACATGTACCTGAACCTAAGTAACGGGCCTCAAGCATTTTCGCCTGCATCGAAAATGCTGCCGCCATGGCCGGGATTCGATCCCGCTACCTTCAGGTCAGCAGTCGAGCACCATAACCACTAGACCACTGTGGCAGGTCTTCAACATGAACCTAAATCCGAGTCCACAGGTGTTTAGCATTTCACCCCCACCAAAATGCAGGCACAACTGCCACGAATTGAACCCGCACCCTCATGCCTAAAAACATGCAACACCTTAGTTACTAAACACCACAGCCAGGTTAGTCAACCTAGACCAACCAGGGCACTACGTCGAACGAGGGTCTTGATAATACTTTAATGAAAAAACACGAGCCCGTGCTTGTGAACTTCTACGTATTCCCACCAAACACTCTGGGAGTGGAATCGCCCCACAGGCCAAGGTTGCCATAAACAAAACGGTTCTCACCGAGTATGGAGAGTGCTTGAAGCCGAGCCTGAACACACTGTAGCCGCTTGGCGTAGCTGGAAAAACTGTGCGCTAAACGAACATGTGTCAGCAGCAGCATCTGCACAGGGAGAACAAAACAAGAATGTGCGTTCATTCATTCATTCATTCATTGGGTATTTTTAATGACTCAAAGCAACGTGTTAAGCCCTATTTGAAGGCCCTCAACTTTTCCTAACATCGCTTAAAGACATTAAAACACTGCATGAAAGAAGGTCTAGAGTGGTCGAGCACCCTTTCACCGCCCGTTCACGATAGAGGCACGGTATTCACAGAGAAAGCTGAACTTCAAGAACAGTAAAACCTTGCTCATCTGGATTTCACGAGACCAGAAGAAATGTCCAAATTAGTCAACATCAGATTTTTCTGACATTGACAAATAAAAAAAAACAACACACATGTGCTTTTAAGTGGATTTATATTATTTTACTTTCAGCGACACGAATACAAAAATAAAGATCCGCAGTGCCACACAATTTCTGCGAGAAACACCTGAACCACTCAACAGCCGTTCAGAATTGCCGTGTGGCACAGCACTACAATTCCATCGAGTCCATAGAGTTGTGGCATTTCGGCGGCCATCGACTGGACGGGCTTTCAAAAGTGCCCGTGAGACGCAGGTATAACAATGCGACCACGGATGGAGGACGTTCCAAAGTCACAGTGTCACACGCGGTGGCAAACGCAAGTAGAAGTGTTCCAGCTTTTTCGATGTTACTGTACGGATCCCACTGATGACAAGGGCGATGCGGCTGTGCCGCTTTATTTGGGTAGGAGACTAGTGCTGCTTTTGCTCTTCCGCACAACACATTTGTGCCACCTCGCACTTCGTGTGCTTTCACAATTGTCCAAATTAACCAGGATGTGACTAGACATATCTGAGAGCTTTATGCCATTAAGTAATGCGTATATACCAGAGGACGAGTCCGAATTACACGATTTTCCAAATGAATGCGGTCTGACTGTACTGTATCTGCACATTGGTGAAAACGGCATCACTGTCATTTTCTTAGATTTTTTTTTTTCACCGATTTATGGCATTTTTCTAAAGCTAATATTTTCAAAGTTACAGAGCTGATTCGCTGATTGCTAAAAAAAAGAGGAAAGGAAGTTGGGAGAGGGGGGGGGGATGACAATATGCAGTTACAGACACGATTAGCTAAAGCAAAGCAAAAAAAAAGGTTCTGAATGTTGCTCAGACATGGAAGCTTCAAGATTACTAGAAGCGACAACCCGAGAACTCTGACTCAACACACTATAAAGCTGCAATACAGGAGCTCCAGAAAAAACATGGCTGATCCCTCCGTCATAGGAATCGGTATAACACGAAAGTGAAGCGTGTCTTCACAGAGGTAGTTGAGCGTTTATTGTGCATTGTTTCGCCGCAACGGCGAAGCCATGAATGTGACAGGAACATATTGGAATGTCACGCGAAGAACGGCAAGCAGCTTGAAACTTGCAGTGTGCTGCTCAAGCACAAAGGATACACGAAAAGAACACACACAGGACGAGCGTGAACTAACAACTGTCACAGTTGCTACTTCTTTGTGTTTGAGCAGCGCGCTCCTTCAGCAAACACAGCCACTGCAGCGAGCAAAGTGACCTTCGTGCACTCTAACTTAAACTTGCGGTGAAAGCAGAAGACATACAAACCGCCCCCATCACGAGATAAGCGCTCGCATTGCAACGAGCGGGGCGGCAATCTTTAAAGCGCGCCCTTTGCGCCACCTCACTGGTGATAATAAAAACAAGTGGTCCCCGGGCTAATAAAACCTCTGGGTGGTTTAGGGGCCCTTTAAAGGAGTCAATGGCTCATCCTAAGAATGACACGAAAATGATCGGTCCCTGCCGGCAGCAAGTTATCTTTTCATCCACTTTACTTTCTTCCCATTTACATCATAATTACTACAAACAACATCCCTTCACTTTCCTTGGCTTTCTTTTCTTCTAGTTGTAATTAAGAAAAAAAAAAAGGAGACACGCACATGTTTGGCTGGCGGGACAGCGTATGTCTCAAGCAGTTCCTCCATGATCTGCGATGGGTTCTTGTTCGTAATCTGCGTTAGAGAAAAAAAAAAGCAGAGATATTAAAGCAAGGTTCCACATCATCTATCTGCACACACTGAAGAATGAACAGTTGAACCCCACCTCGATGCCATAAACTTTTGAACTATCTGATACGGTCAAACTCCATTAATCTCAACCCAAATGGGCCCACCAGTGATTCATCTGGCAGTATTTGCTTGATTCTGATACATCCTCACATTAAACACATACAATACCCCCTTTTGGTGGGTTTAAAATTGAAGAGTAATGTATAAATGACATCAGAACCTCAGCTAAATAAAACCTAATTTACACACTATTTTCTAGTAAAAAAAAAAAAACTCCGGCATTAAGACAGACAAAAAAGTCAACTAACCTTACCTTCACCAAATGAAAATGAACTTCAAGTCCCTTATCTCTCTCAAGCTGCTTGAATCAACTAATACTACAAGAACAAAACGTAATGGGCAGGCCGTACCTTGTCCACATTTTCCATGTGGATGACTGAGACTGTGGTGGAGGGCTGCTTCTTGGCCCCCGTGCCGTCCGTAGGCTCCATGTAAAACTCAAAGTGAAGCGTCGTGGCACTGGCTGGAAATTTCTGCACACCCAAAAAAAAGCCAACCCAACGAACTCTTTTTGAGTATAAAAGGTGACAAAACGCAATCACTGAACAAAAAAAAAAAAGGTTTCCAACGCAGTCACTTGTCTACGGCTAGTTGTGCAGCAGGTTACAAGATTACACAATGTCATGTGTAACTTACACTCATTGGAAGGTCCCTACAGCATTCGGCCAGGCCAAAACCGTTCTCCTTGCCTCCCCAGTTCTGGAAATGAAAAATATCAAAGCAGAGATGAGACGACAAGCTGACAGTAAACTGTTTTGCCTTTAATAATGAGCCATACTTTCGGCCTCGTTCTTTACAGGTAACAGTATAGGTAGTAAGAAAATACACAGACTGACTACATAAAAATGTTAGCTCAAGCTGGCATTGAACTGGTTTCAAGTATCCTAGCCAATACACTAGGCTACATATTGCACCATTAATTGCGAAAGAACTGCTGATGTTGCACAAAGAACACAGGCCTGACTCCCTGGAAAGCTAGCATAAAACTTGCAAACATGACAGACATGGCACAGCAAACATGGCATACACACACAGACACAAAAACGAAAAGTCTACTGCTAGCTTCCTGCAACACAGATGTGCAAGACGAAGAATTGCACCCACCTCTGCCAGGTACGTCAACCGTGTCAGGAGGGCCTGCCGCCTGTCTGGGTTTTAACCTTGTGATGAAGTTGGAACGTTTGCTGCCGAGAGACGAGGGCACAGGTCAAAAGGTTATAAATATGCGCTCTGCAAGGCCTGCCCATGCCCACTGTACAGCACTCAAACAACAGAAGGAACAAACTACCAGACTCCGAAGGTGATAGCAACGCCAGTTGAACTATGCAACATGCGTAAAATGAGTCTTTGAACACACTTCAAGCATTTGCAATTGATTCCATTGTGCGTTTTACTGAAAGGCTGATCTGATAAGTTTTTTGATGCAAAGCGGCAGTTGAGGACCAACCTGCAATGGACAGGACACTTTTCCCAAATGCAAGGCTAACTTTCCCGTAATGCAGTATCTCCATCTTACTGCAGCAAAGTCATTTTTGCAATCAGCACACAAGTGCACAGTTTGTTTGCCCTGGTTCATAGACAAATGTAGTCATGGCTGTTGCGATGAAACAATGGGCAAGGCTGCTATCGTTAACAATTGGGAAAATATTAAATGGTGAATTGCACTTCCAAAGTAGAACACGCATCTATTTAATACTTCACAGCATAACACCACAGCTAAAGAATCACTGTAATAGTCATCTCATATGAAAAAAGTAAACTTTCAGGTTCCTTTGGCATTTGCGTTACCTGCAACACACTAGGCTGTAAGTCGCTGGCTATCAACAACCACTCAATGGCAGGTCATGGAGCTTATGACCACATGTCATGATGTGATCAACAATGCACATGAGAAAGGAGCTCATTCTTATTGCTGCGTGGAAGCTGACAAAGCAAGAAGTTCAAACACTCACCTGAAAACGTAGAGGAGGTTGAGGACACCCAACACCACTTGCATGTCGCTTGACGACAACAGTGCCGTTAGGTGCTGCGCAAACATAGAAAGCAGCTTATTACAGGCTCATGGCTATGCAAACTGAGCTCTAGATCTAATATTTTTCCTGACAAAAAAAAAACTGTTTCCTTACTGCTAAGGCTTTGAGAAGCAAAATTTTTTACCTACCAGACTCATTTGGATACAAGAGTTAGAAAATGAACCCATAGCTCACTAACCGAAACATAATAATTGTTGGGGGTTTTATGTCCCAAAACCACGATATGCTAATGAGAGATGCCTCCATCAAAATGCGGTCGCTGTGGATGGAATTCGATCCCACGACCTCCGGGTACTAACCAAAACATAAGCAACTGTTAACAATACAACATCTAGTTTCTATGAGACAGCAGAGTAACATGATGTGACAAGGACACCTTTCTAATCTGACCTGTGCCTCGCGCATCACAGATGTGAATCCAACTTCCCGTTAATATTACCACTACTATAAATAACCCCAAGTTTCGTGTTTTATCTAACAGTTCATAATTAGGACCACAATTATTGGTACGGATTAGCTGCACTGACTGCTTTTCCTCCAAAATGTTTTGTATAGAACTGGCCTCTGTAAATGCCAGCTGTCCCGGACTGTAAAATAAAATTTAAGAACTCGCTCGTGCCAAACTCACCTCCATGGAGTTGTAAAGATGCCGTGAGAAGCTGTGTTCGATCAGGAGGGCTGTAAACTGGAGAATGTACAACAGCAGTTCCTTCTCCTGTTACAAGAGGAAAAGAAAGACATATGCATGTTACAAATCTTAACTCAGATCCCAAGACAGAATGCAAGGGGCCACGACAACTTGTTCACGTGGTTTTCGAGGCCATATTGAAAAAGGCATAAGTTGTACATTTTAAATGTTCGCATTCATCCAATACACCGACAGTACAAGAAAGAACAAGAGACAGCACCAGGAGAAATAGTTTCCTTAAATGCCACTACAGCCAGCAAAAAAAAAAAAAAGAAAACCAGTTCAGCGGATATAACCAGTCCCTGTGCTATTCACACGCAACAACTGCAACAGCCATGCCCACAGTTTACGTTTGTATGGACATTTTGACATATGCTGCTCCCCACAACTCGGTAATTTACAGAAACTACGGGTGAAAACAGCAAATGACACCAGTGGCATTTGGCTAAGCGTAAATTACATCTTACATCAATAAGAATTGCTGGGGTTTGACGTGCCAAACCAAAACCATTGTATGATAATGAGGCGTGCCCTAGTGACTCGGGATTAATTTCAACCACCTGGGGTTCTTTAATGTGCTAATAAATCCAAGCACATGGGTGTTCTTTGTATTTGGCCCCGTCGAAATGCGGGCACGGTCATGGGCGTCGGCAGGGAGGGTGTAAAAGGGAAGGGGCACTTGCCCCCAAGCTGAACCAGAGCTCCTCCTTCCCCAAGACAAAATCCTGCCAATGCCCATGGGCACTGAGGTGGGAATCAAGCCCACACCCTCAAGCTTTCATCGTAAATTGATTCATAAGGCAATCCCAAAGCAACGGTGGTACTATTCGAGATGCCACAGACGCTATGGTCTCACATCTTGGAAGAGTATAAACGACTGCGGATTCAAGCTTAGAAAAAAAAAAAAAAGAGGCCCACCTGTTCTCGGCCGGGGCTGTCGCATGGCAGACACCACTGGCCTTCCTGTGTGGTCTGGCACGCCGCCTCCAGCAGCGAGTCAAACAGGTCCAGGACATCGATCCAGTGGTACAGCTCACACTGCATGCAATTAAACAAGGGAAACTGCACACTGTGAAACAAAGGGAACTGTTCCGCAGCACTCGAAAGCAAGGTGACTCTCCAAAACATGCCCCACAGACGGATCACAGCAACGTCCGCGCACATCTTTCCAGTACGGTTTCACTTGTCGCCAGCACCATGCAAAGCACGAGGTGACAACAATATTGTCAAGAGAGGTCACCTCACAAAAATCAGAGTGCCCACATTACACACAGTGCAAAGCGAATAAGTCTACACACCAGATTCACGGCATTCAACACCACAAAACTGCAGTCGGTTACGAGGGCCATCGTAGTGGTGTATTTATTTTTTACTACTTTGTGAGCACTACGCCATTTCCCTAAAATCCTTTAATGGAGCATCCCTCCAATCCCATTATGTACTCAGCAAAATGGTTATGCTTGTGAAATCGCACAATACTTTGTTATCTATGAATTCTGTAAGGCATTTGAATAAACAGTGAAGTCTAGCACTCCACTTGCTTGTCCCCCTCCCAATTCTTCCTTTTTTGATGCTAAGCAATCAGTTTTTATGGTTGTTTAAATAAATAGCAGGAACCGATTAGTCTAGCAAGAAGTGCTACTGAGGTCCTTTAACACGCATTTAAATATTAAGCACTTTTTTGTATTTCATCTCCATTAAAATGCTGCCAGCAGACAAACGGGTGTTAAGGACATCTTAGTCAAAACCAAGAAGACGAAATGGACATGAGCAGGGCATGTAGCATGTAGGCAAGACAACTGCTGGTCATTAAGAGTGACTGGATTCCAAGAGAAGGCCTACGCGTGAGGGGGAGACAGAAAGTTAGGTGGGCAAATGAGATTAAGAAGTTTGCGGGTATAACGTGGCAGCAGGACCGGGTTGATTGGCGGAACATGGGACAAGCTTTTGCCATGCAGGCTGATGATGAAAATGCTGCCACCAAGGTTTGGAATCAAACTCGCGACCTCATGAACAGACAATAAGACTGCAGTGGATGAGCATCTCGGAAAGAGAGAATTGTAGTCTGTCTGCAAACTTCTCACCATTTACATTTTCCTGGGTTACCACAGAAGTATACATGATGGGCAACACTGGTAGTGACACCTCATGATACAGAACCTAACCAGAGACATGCTAGGCTATTATTGCAATGACGTAAATGCCTTACTTAACTGCTGGTGTGAAGCGTGGCCAGTTAGATCATCATTAGCTCGCGGTACTTTCAATGTCTTGTGTTTGATGAGAACACAGACCTAACTGAAAATTTTTGCTGAGGTACTGTAGTTTGGCAAAACGCCACAAGATGTTGCTACCCGCCGTTGACAGCTCCGGTAAACCGTAAAGATGTAAAGAGTAAGAAGTATACAGAAATATATTAAAATTCTCTAATAAGTATCATGCAAGCTGCCTGTCCCATGCCCCACAACAAAGCCGGCACTGGTAATGCTGCCACTCACTTTGCCCCAATTCCAGCTTTTGACGGCCTTGAGCTCCTGGAGCAGCTCCTCCTGGGTGCAGCTCTTGAGCCGCTCCACCAGGAGCTTGCAGTCCAGGGGCACCTCCGAGGAGCTCTTCTTGAGCCGGCTGCGCTCGATCTTCATGGCGGCAGAGGCCACGCAGGGGTCACTGGGACCCCCGACTGCACCAAGGGGGCGGACAGAGGGTCCTCAGGGGGGTTCACTGTCCCGCTCACTCGGCAGCGCTACTCATGGCCCCCCTCCTCACCACCCTGCCTGCTTTTTCCTTGCTGCTGGAAAGAGAGCGAATGACCGGTGAGGAGTCAGCATTTCAATAACGGCACACTGTCTCCATAACAAGTGTTGCCCTGTCATTCAAGAGAGAAACGAGGTTCAGAGTTAAGTAAAAATTGCGGCAAGCACAAGCTCTTTTCCGAGACTTCTTAATACGAAAGAACAGTGGCGCCAAAGAACTGCAGTTACATAGATAGTCAACAGGCGGCAGCAGCCGTGTGGTCATTTAATGCCATGGACGTTTAATGCCATTTGAAGCCACGTGGCTGTTTAAATAAAGGCAATGCTCATAGCATTCATCCATGCAAAAAGGTCAACAAGGACAAGAGGAAACCATTTTGTCATAGTAGGCAACCGCAAGTGAAGTATGTGCAGTGCCATCAATGTCACGTCATTAATGGCACTTGTTCAAGAACTACTTCCACCACTGCACTGTCAGTAGGCTATCTATTTTGTGTGGCTTGACCCTACATGGACTGCACAGAAATACGACAGAAAAACAGAACATTTGTCGCTGTGTGGCTGAGCTAGGCTAAAGAAACCATGCACACCAATGACACATAGACCATATGAAGTATCAGCAGCGTCCACAGCTATTTGCAGTCTTTTTATTTTTTTTTTCAGCTCCCCACCACGACAGTGGGTGCTACTTCAGCATCAACCCATGGACACAGCAGGCTTGAATAGGCCAAGTTGTTTTTCACTGATGTAGCAACATTCACAGGTGCTAATGTCTCAACTAGCTCATTAAATTTAATGCGTCAAAGCTGCACTGCAGGCAATATAATGAGAGAAATGAAGTGCTGTAGATAGATCTCAACGACGTAGGAGTTCTTACCGTGTGCCTTGTACAAAAGGTATGCATTTGCATACCGTTCATCTTGTAATGTTCGAAGGACCACACTATTTACAACCCCCGCAACCAACTTGTAAACCGTCGAAACAGGAACACCATGGCAGGGACTCAAACCCGGATGTTTGTGCTTGGCTGTTGTACCTGTATACTATCTCAAAAAATACTTTTCACGCAATGCAAGATTTCACCCCAGTTGACATCAACTGATAGTGCCATTCATATTCGGCCTTGTTAGGTGCCCAATGCACCCTATCGCAAAGCTATGAAAACCAGCAGTTGTGCAAATTTCTTAAAACAATATGCATCTCTTCCCATTCTAAACCCCTTGAAGTGATCAGAAAGTCACAACGAAATATCTTCACAAACTTACCATGGACGTTAGGGTTTGCAAATACATGAAGCTAATGATGGTATGCTTCTTTTTGAAAGAACAAAAACATCACAAAAATGATGACCTAGCTTGTGCATGGCAGCGGTTGTTTACAGAACCGTGCATGAGTCATACAGGAAAGTAATTGAATCTAGCATTAAGATGCCAATTTACATAAATACTAAATAACAAAAGCTGCAATATAATCATAAAGCAGAAAGAATAACAAAGTAGAGAGCTTTGGGCTCAGGAAGAGCTTTTTTTTTAATCACGTTACTGCATCACATAACTTCCAACCAAGCCCACCATGACTTGCCTTTTATTAAGTACAACCTGCAATTCACCTGGCTTTTTAAAAGCCCATCGAAAAAAAATACTAGACAAACGTGTTCAACAGCAACACAACTCTCCTCAGGAACGGCCAACATATTAGAACATTACAGACACAGCACTGTGTGTATGTGTAAAAGGGACACAAAAAAAAAAGCTTTCACCTGTATTGGTGACTTAACCCTTCTACAACCCTGTATACGCCATATTTATTGCATGAGGCTTGAAAGCCAGAATGGGCAGGTGATACGCTTTCCATGAAGTTCTTGCAACAGCTTACTGTTTCATCACTGATTTTGAAGCTGTTTACAAAGACCCATATTTTTAATGGTAAAAAAACTAAAGAGACAATAAAGGCAAATATTAAGTCAACGTGGATTGCTGAAAACAGAGTCCAAGAAACCTCTTCGTGCTGGTTTCGGGTCAAGGAAATGCTTAGTTTGGAAGAGCCCGTTTGAAAGCTCTCGTTTTAATGGTCCACATACCGTTAGCACAATTTAAACCGCCCGCCTTCGAGAACGGCCTTCTGACATAGAATTCTCCATGCTTGCACTGACATGTTCTACACCCCCAATTCTTATTTAAGAGACATCGCAAGTGCCAGTAACCAAGGTATGTACAGCAAAAAATGCCACAAAAAATTAGCCCTAAAGAAATCCACCTGTGGAAACAAGGTATGTTTAACCTGGATGATTAAAGAGATTTTAAAAATGTCTGCAAACCCTGAAAGGTCGTGAATTCAAAAGGCATTCAAATGCCCCACATCTACCTGCACGCCTTCCATCCTGTGAACTCTACAATCCATTAACATCTCACCGATGCGTGTTTGCTTCTTGAAAGCTTACCCTGATGAGCCGCCTCTTGTGGGATATCCATGCATGTATTTTACTGTTGGACGCAGCATTCGAGAAACAGGATATTTCCTTTTTCGGTGACCCTCCTGTCGTCAATTTCACCAGTTAAGAAACTTTTCTGTAAATAAACTTGGTTGTTGCACGTGGCACCCACTTTACAAATCAGAAGGCTTCCAACAAGAAACTCGAAGACCAACGAGTTGAAACATGTCCGAGTGCGATTAGAAAGAACGTTTTCTGTAAAACTCGAGCAACAGTCGTAAAATTGCTAACCAGATCAAATTTGTAAACTCTATGGGAAATTATGGGTATTGGACAGGTATTTACTTCTTGTAGTGTTCACGGATTAAAATGAGACAGTTTAGGGCTAGGCAGTGCACTTTATATCTTTGCTGCCATAGTTTCCTACAATACTTACTAGAGGGAACTCCGGCGCTAGTGTCTATGGGCGCTGCAACGCATGGCGCTTCAGCCAGCATGGGAATGATGGGTAGTACACGGATTTGTCTAAACTTCATCCTTTCGGCTCAGTTTGGCTCCGCGTCGCCAGCATCCGCTTTGTCAAAAGACAAAGTTCAGCAAAAGTCAGCAGTTCCACTTCACCACTTGAACTTTTTTAGGCTCACCAATTCAAATCTGGTCCCCAAGTTCACGACGGTGTATTCTTTTATTCGAAAGAAAACCAAAACACTAAAACGCAAGCATGAAGACTAGGCAAATCCATATATTACCCATCATTCCTATGGTGGCTGAACGATCGCAGCGCCAGAGTCCCCTCTAGTTAATTTTAGGAAACTATGTTTGCTGCCAGTCTTCAGTTCGTGCCATATCAGCCTAATTTCCACTCTAATGCTTACATCAGAGCCAACATTACTCTTAGTGACAAGATTTGTGCCAACATGAAGTCATTATCTCGAGCAACTGCGCATGCCATTCATTATACTAAAAATTTTGATATTTCAATCTGCAAGCACCGTACACTTTACGAAAGCTGGTCGAGATGCCCAATGGGCAGCAGCAGCACAACTTTGACGCATTCAGAGTAAAACCGACCACACCAGAGAATGAAAACCTCGTGCAACACATCACAAGGGACCAGGAACGGGGAAAAGGAGAGCGTAAAAAGTGCGAGCTGAATTGCCAAGTACACAAATGGACACCAAGGCTGCGCACAGTAAGGCAGTGTGAGGATAAAAGCAAAGCACCACTGTTTGGCATAATGTCCCTGCAGTTCCATACACGGATTTAAACAGAGTATGCGAAAGCACAAGGATAGCACAAGGATAACCCTTAAAAAGAACTGAATACTTGGCAGCTGCAGCTACGGTGCATGCGTTTATCTGATGTAAACAAATACGTTGGCATCTTGTGTGGCAATGTTTGCGTCACAGTTGTGACCTTGAGCTGAACCGGAAAAGCTTGTTGTGTAGGTTTGAATGCAACAAACAAAGCTTACAAAAATTTTGGTCTTAAAAAAAGGCAAACCAAGTTTCTTCTGCTTTAGATGCGACAAAAAAAGGTGCAACCAGAGACCTTTAGATATTCGTGGTGCAAAGTGATTCATTTAAGTGGTGATCAAGGTGTAGTGAACAGAAGAAATTTCAAGTTCCTCATTAAACTCTTTACTGCACATAGTTGCATTTACGCAACATTCCAAGAAATGGCAATTAAAACAAAAGGGAAGCCTGTTTGAAGCCACCTGTGCATGTTGTTGCATTTCCACGACCTTGCTTTGAAAAAGGCATCACTTTGTGTTGCCATCAGTGCACATCCTGTGCACCTATTTCAGAAACATCCACGGCAGACGTTGCACGCACCAGCATGCAGCGATACAGGCACGTTTTGCCAATTATAAGTGCATTGCCTACCGCGATAAAGCACGAGAAAGTTCTTGAGCTCCGATTGTCCTCTCGTAACAGTTTGTTCCTGGCAACGGAATGTTGTCATGTTGCGCAAATGCAACGTGTACACGGGATTTGTTCTCAGAAATGGACCCTAAGTGCTTCTATGGCAGAGTAATTCCTTCTGATAGTGAAGATAGTGACCTTTCAGGATTGACGACGACCGCGAGTGTAAATCCATTTTGATTCAACATATGCGCAGCATGTTTTTAGGTCATACGTCCAAACTTTCCTCACAGGAGTTCCGTGTATTCGCACACCACCATGTCGCTTCGTTCCAGGTATACCCTTACATCTCTGCTTTAACATTCTAGATCGTTTGGTTTGGTTTAGTGGGCAAGTTTCCTGTCTGCAAGTTTCCTGCCTGCACGGAAATCTGCAAGACGTAGTGCTGGAAGTGTGGAAATGAGCTTTGCTCAACAAGCAAGAGCAACTGCTTTCTTTTGTACCAGACTACAACACGAGTGCACCCACTTATTGTCATGTGCAGATAATTATTTGAGTTTGAATTGCAATGAGTATCTTTCCCCTTCAACTTGTTCCAAACTTGCTTGTTGTTGCAAATTTGCAATGCCCCTTTTTTCCTGCTTATACAAACTCCACAAAATTTATTTTCGATGGTAGTACATCTATTGTTATGCTTCCGTGCAACTCCATGAATAATATTATGGCGAAACAAAAAATTGTGCAGTAAAGGGTAAACTGCACTACAAGGATACCAAGGTCTGACCACAAACTGCATAGGCAATCTTACTAGAACACCTTAAGTTAGAGAAGAGCAGGAAAGTGCTGTTCATTTCTGTCTTCTCATGGTATTGTATCACAGGCTAAACCCAACCCTTTTCAATGTTACCATTACGGTACATAGCTTCACCTGAACCTGTCTTACCAGCAATCTTGTTCGCAGATATGATGAATTGAAACAGCTGTCCAGAATAAAAGAATGTGCTTACATTATCATACTTTAGCACTGTACAAACTAACTTTGCAAGTGAACCAGCTCAAATGCCGAGGCAGTGAATACAGAAGTCTGTATTGCAGATTTGACTGCAATGGATGTACTAGACGCAGTCACTCAGACTGGAAATTGATCGGAACATAGTGTTCGAAGTGTGACAGTGACGCACTGATGAGCTTTTGTCGAACGACCCACCCATGCCGTCAAAACTGCGCTACCTCTCACATAATTCAGCAAACGAATGAAATTTAGGAGCTATCTTACTTTGGTGCTTGAGAAATTCCAAAAAACGCCAGGCCTGCGCTGAAACCGCAGCACAGTCACTGCGAAAGCTGGAAGAGCGGCGTTTCTAGAGCCCGTTGTAAGCTCTCTTGGGGCTACAATACAAGTACACTAGAAAGGTACCCACTACGCCATAAATCACAATTTTTGTGAAGTTGGGAAGCACCTACTAAGCCATTATTCGTCATTCTGCGGAGAAGCGAGGCACCAGCTACACGTCTGTAAGGCATTATGTGCACTTTGTTGACGCGACGACTGATGATGAAGAATTATGGCTCAACCCTTTGTAATGGGTTGGAAGCTTTAAACGGCCCACCAGTTAAGTAATTTGCATTGGGTGACGCCCGGTTGCTATTTCCCTCTCCCGTCATGCTGTATAACATACGTTGCCGTGGGAGAGAGACGGGGTGGGGTGAAGAACTTTACTGAGACCCCAAGTAAATGGATCATGCGCTTATGGGATTCTTTGGCAACCAATACAAATGCACTTGCGAGGAACCCACTACGCACTAAATCATTGTAATTTTACTGAGACCCCGAGGAAATGGATCATGCCCTAATGGGCTTCATTGGCAACCAATACAAGTGCACTTGCGAGGAACCCACTACGCTCTAAATCATTGTAATTATGCTGAGACCCCGAGGAAATGGATCATGCGCTTATGGGCTTCCTTGGCAACCAATACAAGTGCACTTGCGAGGAACTCACTACGCTATAAATCATTGTAATTTTACTGAAACCCCGAGGAGATGGATCATGCGCTTATGGGCTTCCTTCGCAACCAATACAAGTGCAGTTGCGAGGAACCGACTACGCTATAAATCATTTTAATTTTTGAGAAGTAGGGCAGCAGGCACTCTGCCATTTTTCGTCATTCTAAGGAGAGCCGTGGTACCTGCTAAACGCATGTAAGGCATTATGCACACTTTGTTGATGCTGTGCCTGATGACGATGAATTATGGCAGAGCCCTTTGTAATGGGTTGGAAGCATTCAACAACCTACTCGTCGCGCAATTCGCATTGTGTGACGCCTGGTTACAGAATTCGCATTGTGCGACGCTTGGTGCTTATTCTACTCTTCTACCACGCTATATTGAATATGCTGATGTGGTTCCTTCCCGACATGAAGCCTGCATAGGACCTTTTTGCAAAGCAGTTTCAAGCACCGGCATGGCTCAGAGGTTGAATACTGGGCTCCCACACAGAGGGCCCAGGTTCAAACCTCGTTCCATCCTGGAATTTTTTTCTTATTTCGTTTTTTTCTTATTTCGAGCGATACTGGTTACGGACACCGGCGGCGGCGGACAACTACGGCGCCAAAAACGGCCGGTGAAATGATCTCATAACAGCTTTCGCTGTAAAACCAGCCCGAAGAGATAGAGTGCCTCTACACCAAGGTGGAAGTTACCGTGCAACACCACACACTGGATGTGATGTATCCCACAGCGAAAAATACCACATTACATCCGACGAATTTCATAAACACACACCAGAACCTGGGCGCATGATGAGCACATTCGCATGCTCGCCCTTTCAGAATATCAATCAATCAAAAATTGTTTTCAACATAAAAGTTCGGTCATGACTACCACTGCCAACCAATTGAACCTGCAGCCTAACGCTCTTGCAGCAGAACACTATACAATTCAGACACTGAGACAGGTGCACCAAGTTGAAAGATGTATAGGTAGGACAAATGCACACACCACATGTTCATGCAGCCCATTTCTACGTATTTTAACCGTTACAGCAGCTTTTTCTTGATTTACGCACTCAATGACACAGTAAGCCTTAATATCAAACATCAGTTTTACACCATGTCATAACAGGAACATAAAAGACATGCACAACAGTTAACTGAGAACTCATTGTTTACGAGAGCTAGTATAAATATGTTATGTGCTAGGGAAATTGAAAAAAGAAAAATATGCATAGCAATAAAACGAAATGGAGAGTGATAAAAAAGTCATGCTGACGCACATCTTGCCACATTTTTTATACCCGTCTACCATTCCAATTATTTCTCTTCAACTAAACATGCCTTTGGCTGCCTCTGGGGGTCTATTCTCTCCTATCGGGCATTTCCGTTATCTTTCATGTAACATGACAAGTGGCACAGCGCCATGCCATTGTTGTGACGGGTGTTTCGCCCCATGGCTTTTAGCCAATCAGCATCCATCAAGGTGATGCCACCCTCCGACACCTTAAGATTGAGATGTTCTGCATGATTTTCTGGAACTTTTGTGAATTCTGCACTTTTTATAGTTTGCATGGTGTGGAATGTGCCGAGTCTTTACCTGCCCTAGAAACCAGAACACGAATGTTTCCAGAAAACATCCCCATAGCAAGAGTGCAAGCCTCATGCAAAAAAAAAAAAAAAAAAGTTGAAACAGCACAATTTTCCAAAATTAGTTATTTCAATGTCGACTGTGACGAAGAGGTAGAAATAGTTCGCTCTGGTAATGCATAGGGCACCTAACTAATGACCTATAAATGCAACACAACAGAAATTTTATTCCAGTGCAGCAGCCTTGACAGTGCAATAAGACTATTAGGCAATGCAGGCGCAATTTGTGATCAGCTGATGATACAGATGTACTCGAAAACTTTTTTTTGCGGTAGTCATCGAATGGGTTATTAGTGATGAGGGATGTGTGGATCTTCAAGCAAATTTTCCTTCTTTATTTGCTAAAACAACTAAACATTTTATAACCCATGGTGAGCATTCATTACAGAGTTTGAATACTGTTTAATATAGATTACCAGTTTAAGACTAACAGTACTGTTTGCAAAGTTAATTTATGAAACATATTCCTACAAAATTCGAAATTTCAGTTGTCAATAATCATTAGTTCTATGAGCAAATTATGCCACAGTGGGTAGGTCTGAATAACCAAGAGAGTATGAAAATTCAGGCTCTGAAGACAGGGTGTTTACAATTTCAATTCTCTTGAAACAAGTCTCGCCCTGTTTTGCAACCCTTTTACCCCACAACTGGATGCAAATGAAAAAAAAAAAACTAAATCTTAAATTATTGGCGTATCTAAATCTTAAACTAGCTCCAACTATCTGGTACACCAGGGCACAACAATATGTAGAAGTTGGCAGTTACAGTTTCAACATGAAACAAGAGACCAGTATTTCAAGCCACCGGCACTTAGACTGATACTAGCTTCAACCAGCACCATGCGCTATCTAGTCTCTGCGTTAAGTATCTAAAGGTTGCCATTATCAGCTGTTTGCCTTGACACTGTGAGATTACAAGGAGATATATCTAAAAGCCAGCTGTGCAGCTGACTGCACATAGTGTGCAGTGCTGCCAGGTCATACGATGGATCCAGCTTATATAGCAGACATGTTCCGTTCACTAAACGTCAAAACAATCTTGTGCATTTTAAGTCCCACAAACCAGTGCAACACAATATATACCGTAATTCGTTACTGTAATCACTTACAGTGCAATCATTTCCAGAAAGCCGTATGCCTTAACCTAATAGGTCGCAAAAACAGTTTGAAAACTATTTGTAATTATTTTAAAATAAGGCTTTATTTGCAAAGACACCACATGTGCTGCAGCGATGATGTGCCAACATTTTTGCCTAAAAGTTAGTCAAATGTGAATATCTTCATGGGATTACAGGTGGCACTAAGAATGATGCAAAACAATAGACCAAGACCGAAGTCAAATCGTTTTGAGCCTTCCTTTCTTTGTGTTAGTTTACTAACCCTGATCCGTCAAATGACTACCAGCTCCAGCTCTAGAATAAAATGTTATCCCAGATAACATGATGTAATATTACACATTCGCAAAAATATGACTTTAAAACATCAGCAAAAGTTTTCTGGACTTACAGAAACTGTGGCTGAATGAATGCAATCAATGTGCAGTATACAGAAAACACTAACACACATGCTGCTTATGGTTATGCATAAATCAGTGAAGGAGTTGTGATTAGCCAATATGCTGTAATACTAGTAAGTATACCAGTAATGTGTAGTAAGGTTGCTGTAATACTAGTAAGGATAATTTTATCCACCACGCATGACTGGTCAATCATGCTGTCTAGGTGCAAAACCGCTCAGTCCATTCCCGAAGCACGAAATGGAATAGAAGTGGCTCATTAAATTAGCCCGAACCATACCACAAATACTGCATGTTGCCAATGTAATGGCCCCAATAACCAAGCCGTTGCGCAGTTGTCAGTTACATGCAAGTGTGACGCAAGTACCATAAGCCTTATTAAAATGCGTGCCCGACAAAAACGACAGTAGGCTTCACAGAACCTCTGGTAAGTCCACTGCGCGATGTGACGCAGCCTGCAACCCGTCAACGTTCGCTTCCTGCCACAGCTGCTTAATACGCACGCACACACAACCGACACATCGTTCGTGAGTGCGTCATTCAGTGATAACAAAGGAAGGCACAATGAAGTAGTGACGTATAAATGTCATTCCTGAGCAAGTGATGTTGCAAGCGTGTCTATGGTAGGTCCAGATGAGGAAATGGGACCAATGAATCCCTCAGTAAGTGCAACCAAAATGCAAGGTGGGCTGTGCTTACGTGCAATAACATGCCTACAGACATTGCCTTCACTGCAAGCAATGCACCGATCCCTTGAAAAATGAAAAGAGTGTTGCATAACTTAGTATAATACAAACCAAGTTTTCTGACACCCACGTCGCCACTTGAAACTTCACGGAGACATAAGAGAATATTCCAAAGGAAAACCTTAGTTTACGTTGCTACGGTGGTCGTTCATAGCAAAAAAAGAGGAAAGGGTTACGTTCAACACGCCAAATGGTAGCAGCCTGTCCATGCAAACCTCTAAACCGCGTTGCTCGCGATTCCGACAGGCTTACGAGACAACTGGTTCAAGATCGAGCAATTCGTGCATATGACGACTAGGTGGGCGTCAAAACGCGGGCCCCGGGCGCGAAATCGCCCAGGAAGTGAGTCCCCGTTATTACAACGTGACGAGCTTCGTTGCATCACTGGCCCCACGTTTCAGCGAAAGCTACGACTGTCGCAGAGGCGGCGTTCGAGAATGCAACCGCGAAAGGCGCACGCTACCGTTTCGAAAATGTCCTTGACAGAGGCGATTGTTCCCGCGTGGTTGTTACCAAATGGTGGGAGGGGTGAGGAGAGGGCGACCTCCTGTGGTATCACATACAGGGGAAAAGTGTGACACAGCGAACACTAGTCGCAAAGGGCGACAACACGAGGTTAACGTTAACAGACCCGTCGTTTGTCAGAGAACGTGGCAAGAATGCGCTCGTAGTCCAGCACAAAGGGGAAGCGCGAAGTTTCGCACGATATCTCACACCTACGGTGGTGCGAGCAAAACAACGAAAACGGCTTGGCATCGAGTGCGCACATCTTAACGCAACAACGCAGTTCGACCCACGAGGGGCGAGCGTGATCGGGGAGGCAAACAAAAATTTGCGCGCCAACACGCCGTTAATGCGACGCGAGGCCGTCAGCTGTTTTTCCTCCGCTAGGCAAAACAACGAGCCCCCGATAGGTTCAACAATCGTCGCGGTCACTTGGCACGCGCAATTGGAGAACGCACAAAGGCGCCGCGACGACTTGACGGCAGCTCGTACTGAATGGGGAGGACGACAGCGACGCAACTCTCTATTCTGTTTAGACGCCGGGTCTAATGAACCAGGCGCCACACCGCGCTCGACGCTTTTTAGCCGTTTCTTTCGCACTGCGTTCGCACAACGAGTTTCTGAAAGTAGAAGGGGAATAATTTCGTCCGGCTGACGGAGAATGCGTCGGCGTGCTCCGCCAAAACTGGTGAGCGATGCCTACCTGCGAACGGCCGCTAGCACACCCCGGGCACTGAGACTGCGTCCGCGACCGGGCGCCGGGTCGGGACTGCGGTTCTCCCGCACGCGTGACGGCTTTTCTCGGCGATGTCTTTAGGCCTAACCGTCTTCATCGACGGCTCCGGCCCGTTACGGTGCGGGCCCGGCGTGGCGAGCAGCGCGCGGGCTCAAGCCCCGGGCTCGTACACGGGCAGGAGCGCTCTCCGGCGAGCCGCACACGGCGTGCATCGCCGCGGCAGCCGGCAAACAATGACTTCACGCGCGAGCACAAGTGCACAGAGGTCGCCATTATACCGAACTTCGAGTGGACGCTGTTTATTCCGGGGCTGCCTGCTGACTTGCAAAAAGGACGCCTACCTTGCCACGCAGAGGAATGCAACCACTTTTCGTTTCCGGGGTGCTCTGTCGTGCTCAAATCACAAGCAGGCGCTCATGGCAGCGTTGAGGGATCAAATCGGCGACAAGCACATACACACCACCACCAACACGATTACCATGAACGGCGAGAGCGGCACACAACTATGGGTTACAAACGAGAGTTTTTCGCCGCCAGGTGGAAGCCGGGTAGCTTTACGCAACATGCGACCGGCGTTTTTTATTCGCGAATGCGAACGCTTCGCCCTCTAGCAATTGATTACAGAGATTTAAAGCAGGTTTCAGTTTCGGTATCATTTGAGGTGTATGGTGCCGGACGCGTCTATATCTCAATTCTACGTAGTACTATTCACAAAAACTCACAGACTCGCGTCCCGCAGGACCTCATTAAAGTTACTTCAATCAATCAGTCATGGAGTTTCTCACTATTATAGTGAGAAACTCTAGTGAGAAACAAAAAGAAATAAAGAGCACAGGAAACCGCTTTTGTGGAACAACCGGCAAATACCGGTGTAGTAACAGCATGAACAAGAAAAAAGACATTGTACAGTTTCTGATAAATCCTCGTACATGATGACATAAAGAACGTGAAGGATACAAGAAACAAAGCAGAGGCATGAACCCAGGGGAAAACATTTTTTCCAAACGCTTTAAACGAAACCGCTACAATATATACACAAGAAATGTATGGATTCAAGTTGTCACGAGAGTAATACAGGCGATCAGACGAATGAAAGTATCCCACGCGTTTTTCTGAAGGTGCGCGTGAAGCTAAAGATATTTTGAATAGCTGTCTTGACTTGTCGTGAAGGGGCGTCTGTGGTAATGAACCACGGTGTAAGAAAAATAATTTAGGTATGGACACTCTCCGCCCGCCGCGAAGGAGAGCGCGTCCAGATCATAGAGTTTAGGAAACTCTATGGTCCAGATAATGTTCGCCTTTAATACATGCGCCGGCCGCAGTTTCGTGGGGGGCGCTGCGACATGGGGGCTTAAGAAACCTATTGCGACGAGGCGAACGCGCGTTTTTTCTTCATTTTTTTTCACCTCATTGCATTTTTTCACGGCGAGTTTTCATACGGCCACGGTGTAAACGGCGCACCCGACGCACATAGCGTCCCTAACAGCGTTGCGTACGTAAAAGCGCGGCGTCTTGCTTAGAGCCCGTGAGCAGTCTTTCTGCTCGCTGACTTCTCACGTGCGCAACGCCGTTACGGACGCTACGCACGCAGCTCGTCTTCTATAGTACATGCGCCGGCCGCGGTTGCGTGGGAGGCGCTGCGACATGGGGGCCGACATTGGATTTAGTTTGTCACACAAACAGGTCGGAGCGATGGTTGAGCAGAAGCTTCCAGGTCTATTTTATGCTGATGATATTGTCTTATTTGCGGACAGTCAAGATGATATACAGCGACTGGCAGATATATGCGGAAGGGAGTGTGAGGCTCTAGGACTAGGATTTAGTGCAACAAAATGTGGATTGATGATATTCAATGATCACGGAGACCATACGGTCTTAATACAGGGCCAAAAAATACCGAGGGTAAGCGAGTACAAGTACCTCGGAGTATGGGTAAATGAGGGGGATAGATATATGGAGGTACAAGAGAAAGCATCGGTAGCAAAGGGAAAGAGGAATGCTGCAATTATGAAGCACAGAGCTTTATGGGGATACAATAGGTACGAGGTGCTTCGAGGGCTGTGGAAGGGTGTGATGGTTCCGGGGCTTACATTTGGGAACTCAGTGGTGTGCATGAAGTCAGAGGTGCAATCAGGAATGGATGTAAATCAAAGGACGGTGGGCCGCCTCGCCTTGGGCGCTCACGGGAAGACGACAAATGAGGCGGTGAAGGGTGATATGGGATGGACAGGCTTTGAAGTGAGGGAAGCGCAGAGCAAAATGAGATTCGAAGAGAGGCTGAGGAAAATGAAGAAGAGTAGATGGGCAGAGAAGGTTTTCAGGTATTTGTATAGAAAAAGCGTTGACACGCAGTGGAGAAAAAGAACTAGGAGGCTCACCAGTAAATATACGGCTGGCAGTGCGGGCGATATGGCAACAAGGAGCATTAAGCGGAAGGTCAGAGAGGCGGAGAAGACTTATTGGATGACAGCGATGGAAAAGAAGCCGGCTCTGAGTAACTACCGAAAAGGAAAAAACGAAATAAGGAGGGAAAGGTTTTATGATAATTCAAGGGGAAGCGCTTTACTGTTTGAAGCAAGGTCGGGCTGCCTGAGAACGCGTAGTTATAAAGCGAGATTCAGTAACGAAGAAGAACTATGTACATGCTGCGGGGGAACTAAGGAAACGATGGAACATGTACTGATTGAATGTGGCGATATTCACCCAGGTATACGTGTGGGCACGAGTCTACATGAAGCCTTGGGTTTTAGGGACAACAATGGAAAGCTGAACACGCCCGCGATAGAAATAAGTAAGAGACGGTTAGAGTATTGGTGGCAGAAAAGTAGAGATAAAGTACAAAAATAAATAATTGGGGGAAAAAAGGTTATTCTGCCTTAAGAGGCAGAGAGATGGACTGTGAATTTATATTTTTTGTTATAATAACATAGATTTAATCAATGTAGATAAGGCATTAGGACAACATGAAACAACGAAGTTTTTTTTCTTTTTTTTTCTTTTTTTTTATCCTTCGAGCCTGGTGGCAGACATGTCACCGCCCCGTTATAAAGGGGACGCTCATAGCATCCATCCACGAGAGGAGGAAAGAGGCGAACATTATGTGGACGCGCCGTCGGGCGGAGTGTCCACACCTAAATTATTTTTCTTACACCGTGTAATGAACCAATGAGGTCTTGTGTTGTTAACATATTTAAGAATTAATTGTTCATTACGAATTTATTGCTCGGCGCAAGACGCCATGTATCGGAAGCTTCTCGGTGGAATGTTATCGGCTTATCGCCGATTCTAATTTCGACGAGGCTCGGCTCATGGTTATATAATTACTAAGATTATGAATCAGACTGCCCAATTTTAAATGTGTTCAAGTGCCAGTATAAGGTATTTCTAACGAGGGCACCGATACAAAACTAAAACATTTCATTAATTACGCACAAGTACTAGCATCAAACGATTCGCACCAAATGGCACCATGCGCGAGGCAGATCCACGCGCATGGTGCGTCAACACGAGTTATGCAAGAGATCACCACTGGATGACGTCATCACGACGTCACATCTCGCCAAAACTTGTGTCGTCATCATGACGTCATCACATGACATCGTCGCCAATTGGAGGTGGGCCGATCACAGAGGCAGTGCAAAACCAGGTGAAGTGCAGAAAGCTTTCAATACCTCCAATCCTGGAGGCAGCATAAGACAAGACGACGTTAGGTGCAGGAATTTTTCGGAGGGGGGTTTGAGAGGATCAGTGCATCAACTTAGAAGAAGTAGATGTCCTTCGAGAGTCTTGGGTGAATGCATGCGACTCTGCGAGTTTTTGAGGTTGAAAGTGAGGAAAATTTGCTCCCAACGCACTATTTCTGTGCGTTGGGAGCACTACTCGGCGTGTCTGGCAATGAGAGCTCGTCACGCTCTAAAAATGATCGCGTAAAAAAGGGTCCTTCTGTCCCATAACAATAATCGCCATCTATCTTGCATGGCTTCCCTTGCGTTATCGCCGCGCCCCCGGCACTTCCAGGTCGCAAACAGCATGAGCATTATCAGCGTGACAAAGCATTCTTGAAAGGAAAGGGGCGAGGGCCGAGTTTTCAAGAAAGGAAACGCAAGCGATCCAGATGACGGTTATTGTTTTGCGACAAAAGAAAAACGCTCGTTTTACTCGATCTTTTCTCAGCTGAGAAAAGATCGAGTAAAAAGAGCGTTTTTTGCGAAAAAGAGCGTTTTGCGAATACGCACGCCCTACGGCGTGCGTATTCGCGTGACGGGCACCGCCTCCTGTTATCTTTTAACGACGGAGCTGTTTAATCTGAGCATATGGTCCGATGCATGTGGAGAAATGATCATCATCATGAACCGGCACGCGCTCTCTTCGTTCTCTTCGTTTTCCCCCTGGGAGCGAAACGGAAGCTTCTGCTTCGCGGACGGATTTATGCGCCGAGCCATATTTCGTTCGCAATGTCCAGATCGAGCGGCCGTGGTCCAGGCCCGCATGAACTGCCCCTAGTACTTTAAATCACGTACTTTAAACAAATCAAGAAACAATCCCCGGCGGTAATATGCGTTCGCAAGGTCTATCATTGAAAGGGGAGGGGTGGGGGGGGGGGGGGGCAAGTATCACCGCTGCGGTGAAACTTGCCCCCCCCACCCCTCTTTGGTCCGAAAGAAAAGCTCCGCAATGGATGCGAAAATAAAAATGAAGTGATCACGTGCTACACACAATTAAGGGCCTGCCGTTAATTGGTCCCCGGCTTCCCGGGGACAAAAATGGTAAATAAATAGTTCTTGGAATGCATCAGGGGTCCTTGGTCACCGTTATCGTAAAGAAAAATGCTTAGTCATTACTCTGAGCATTGAAAAATGACGTGAAAGGTCCGACTGAGTAAATGTGTGGGGAAGAATTGGCGCCACCCTTTAGATGATTACAGCCGACCTTCCCCCCCCCCCCCCCCCTCCGTGCGCACTCCTATATATATGCGAGCACCATTTTCCGGACACGCTCAAGTGCCGCCATCTTGGACTGATAACGCTGCAGTTTTGTGTCCGTATCAAATAAACAAAAAGTGCTACGGTGAACTCGCACGCACGAAAACGCTTGGGCCGGTACGCGCATTCAACGTTTCATGACCATGATCGTTTCATATTACGACATAGAAAACAGGTAGAACAATTGCTTATCAGTCCAAGATGGCGGCTCCCATGAATCGAAAATAAAATTTAAAAAAACCATGATTCTCAAGAAGCAGCTTTTGGGGACATTTGTGCGACAAAGGGACGTACAATACTTATTTTCCTTTTATTTTCGTTTAATTGTGAACTTGCGTCACGTACGTACGTACATATTGCAGAAGCAGCGTCTGCAGAGATCCTGGTGACAGAACACAGTTTCTGATACTGCTTGGTAATGCATCTACTTCCCATTATCCTCTTTGTTCAGTGCTGAGTCGCTGAGTTTTCACATGCAGCGAATATGCAGTGCCAAGCTAGTCACGGTGTCCTGAAAAAGCTGAGTATTTCAGAAAATGGTAGAAACATAGGCGTGCGCAGGGTCCCCATCAGGGGGGGGGGGGGGGGGCGAAGGTTCATCGCAGCGCCCCCCCCCTCCTACTAAGTCAATGTACGAGGCAAATTTTGCGCCCCCCCCCCTCTCTTAGGTGACTAGTGGGGTCAATGTGTGGGGCAGATTTTGCGCCCCCCCTCTTAGGTGATTAGGGGGGCGCGCGCCCCCCCCCTGCCCCCCTGTGCGCACGCCTATGGGTAGAAATGTGTTTGAGCTAATGTGCAGGTGAGCTTTCAAGCGTGTATATTAGGTTAATTAGGGACTATATGAAAACCGATAAACCCTTTAAAAAAATTGACGAAGCTTGCATTGAGTCGCGCAACGCTTGAAAAGAGCGAAACTGGACGATTCCGAAGTCTAATCTGCTTGCTACCAGGTTGTTGCTAGGCTTTAGCTAGGTTAGTCACGACACGGATGTCCAAACTCCAGACCGAGCCCGGACGCGCTCAAGCGCCGCCATCTTGGACTGATGACGTTGCAGTTTTGTATCCGTATCAAATAAACAAACGGTGCTACGGTGAACTAGCACCCACGAAAACGCTTGGGCCGGTACATTCAACGTTTCATGACCATGATCATTTCATATTACGACGTAGAAAACCGGCAAAACAATCGCTTATCAGCCCAAGATGGCGGCGCCTATGAATCGAAAATAAAATCGTGTTATTATTTATCTCTGCTTTTTTCTCTCTCTTTCTTTCTCTTTATTTCTCTCTTGATCCTTCTATTTTTGTTCTAGCTCTTCTCTCTCTTTCTATATCTTTCTGTCTTTATTCCCATTATTTCTCTCAATTTTTCTCTCTCTTTCTGTCTTAGTGAACCAGTAGTGAGTAAAAGTAGTGAGTAGTGAGACTTGCCCAATTTCTGTGACACACATCCGTTCATGACGATGATAGTTTTCTGACAGGCCGCACAAATTACAGCTAGCTTAAACAGCTTGGCTGTTAAAAAATGCACAATAATCCCTCTTCAGAGCGGAAAATATTTCGTCATTCAACGGTGTTTCTTGCACTCACGTGCGTGTGCGTGTGTTTAAGGTATGAGGCCAAGTGGAAAAAGCAAATTGTTTTCAAGATGTCACTTTTTTTTAATTTTTGGTCATGTTAAATGCAAAATTTATCGCCCATCATTTTGATGCATAAGATTTCTGTCTACGCAGTTTCTTTCAAAAGATACGAGTGGAAAATGTCAGACCACCCATCATCTACGAAATCCAAAGTGCCAGTTTTGTGCGCATCGTAAGATTAGCTTGATATGTATACGTATTTTGTTCGTTATTTAACAATCATATCAAGTGCGAACATGTAGTAATGCTCAGATAGCATTGTAAACCCATAATTTTAATCATAAAAGTCATAAACTTCTCACCAGGTGCACGCGCAACGCCGTACATGTGTGGAATACGCTCAAGGACAGGTATATATGTGAGCCTGCCAATCATCAAATTTGCATTGTATGACGCTGTGTGTCATTTCCATAATGGCAACAGAAGCACATTTGATATTTTGAAGCAAGTTGGCATCGAGCCTGGCCTCCACACTGCAGAAGCTTAAGTTCACTCTTAAAAAAAAGTTAGTAAAAAGGTTGTAACTGCAAGCAAATAGGTAGTAACTGCAGCGGTTACTAACTTTCTTGGACCGTTACTAACCTTTTGCTACCTGTTTACTACGTACGTTAGTAAACAGTTACTACCTGCAACCGTTGCTAACATTTTCCTACCCGTTTACTACCTACGTTAGTAACTGAAAGCAGATAGGTAGTAACTGCAGTTGTTACTAACTTTCATGGACCGTTACTACCTTTTTCCTACCTGGCGGTTAACTATACTTAATCTAAAATTGTAGTTAATACCTATTGTGTTAATTTATAACTGGAATCGTCTCGACACATCATTTTAAATCGAAAACAGCTGACGAAAATGACCATGGATCAAGAAAAAAATATAAATTTTCTTTTTAAAATTACGCAACCGCGATTTCTAAGCATCATTCTCCTATTCTGAAAACGGAGGAGCAAAGGTTAATGAACTGCAAGCAAGTGCTATATGCGTTTTAGTACACAATATAAATTCCAACAAGCTAGCATGACAGGCGGATGTGAAAGAACCACAGGTGGTTAAAATTAATCTGGAGTCCCTCACTATACGGCGCGTCTTATAATCATATTGTGGTTTTGGCACGTGAAATCCTGAAATGATAATTATTAGCTTCCCAGGTGAAAATGATTCCCATTCCCAGCTGGGTTATGAAACCTGGAAATCTTTCCAGGCTGGAAATTTTCCCAGCTGGAAATGGAAAAATTTCCAGCCTGGAAAAATTTCCAGGTTCCATAACCCAGCTGGGAATGGAAATATTTCCTGCTGGGAATGGAAATATTCCCAGCAAATATTTCCAGCAGGAAATGGCAAAATTTCCAGTTGGAATCCTTCATTACCAGCTGGAAATGAAAGAATTTCCAGATTTGACCTCGCGGCTATCGCATGTGCCTTAGCATGGTTCCTACAGGACCTGTTCGTCCAGTGAACTGCACACAGTCAAAGAACATGGTGGTGAAATTTAACAGCATTTATTTTAACAGCATTTATCTGAACGCTTGTAGCAAGTGTTGGAACATATCTCGAGATGAAGAATGAGTTTGCTCATATCCTCGTACACCACCTGAAAAAAAATATTTATACATAGTGAGCGAACATCAAATCCACAATGATCCATAAAACGCAATTCTACCAAAAGTATAGTTTTACCAAATCGCATGAACAGCATCCTTTCAAAAGCAGTACCACAATACAAAGTCAATGCAGTGCAAAGCAAAGGTGAGCAAGACCTGATGAGCACTGCGGTGCTAAGTAACGATTATTTATATCGACCTTAAACTACTCCGAACAGCCGTCTAATGAGTTCACTCGAACACATGTAATTACTCGCGTTTGTTGCATAGACGCATGCGCACCAGTAGGCGCAAGCATTGCACAGCACAGGGCTATTGGAGACAAAGGCTGCTTACACAAACCGGCCTGTAGCGTACTTCGCGCATATATAAACATTACACACAGCCAGGTAACGCGACACCGTGATAACGAAGCCCACAAACATTCGGGACAAACGTTCACTTATACTTGAAATATATAGGTGCAACTTACCTCCAAATGGAACACTCAGAGCTGAGAAAATCGCTGTCCCTTGATCGGCGCTGGTGTATCCAAGACATCGCACGCAGTACAGCAATAAAAACCGCTCGAACATGCTGGTCATCACTCGTAACACTTTCCAGAGATAAACCTGACCAAAAATAACTATTCCATGCAACTGTCACACAGATATTCATCAAGGAAACACCCTAGACTATCGAACACCGAGCACACACACTGTACACATGTCACCACGACTGGCCGCCATGTGCTGTTCGAAACTGTGGCTGACTGCGGCGACATAATAATTTATGCGGTCTATTGGACCGCTGTCTTTAATGGTATTAAACTTAAAAAAGGAATGCAATTTTTGTATGACGTATTTACAATACAGAGTAGGTTATTATTTAGCATTAACGTCATAAGTCACCAAGAAATGATACGACAATAGAGCTACTGAGATGCCAACAAACATCGCGGCAGTGCGGCCGGTGCGGCGTTTTTCATGGCCGCGGCGTCGGAGAGAGCAAGTTGTGGGATTCAAAGAACTTTTTCTTTTTTTTGCAAGCTTGGCTTTTGCAGACCCCGAAAAATGACCTCGCGGACCCCCATTTGAGAACCACTGTTCTAAGTCCTGTCTAAATGCACGGTCTGCATTATACACCTAATCTGCTATCGCTTGTATGCAGATCAATCTTTGGGCAGCTGGAATTCCTTTTGTCAACTATACCACTTCCTCGCTCAAACAGGAAAATTTCATGCTGAGCAAATTATTTCCCAACTGAAGATGGAAAAATTTCCAGCTGGAAATATAACTTCCCAACTGGAACTGGAAACTTCAAGCTGGAAATGGCTTTCCAGTCGGGAATTATTTCCATATCCATGCTGGAAATACGATTTCCAGCCTGGAATGGTTTTCATTACCAGCTGGAAATACAATTTCCAGCCTGAAGAGCCGTTTCCAGCTGAAAACCAGGCTGGAAACCCGATTTCCAGCTGGGAATTCACATGCCATTTTCATGTGGGTTTCTACTGCCTATGTACTAGCACATTAATTCACTGAAATGCACTGAGGCTATGTTAGTGGGTTTAGTACCTTGTCTCGGCCGCTGTACATATTGCTTTTTTGCGGCAGTTTTATAGCAAATAGACATGATATATTGTTTCTCTTAATACGGTTGATTAAAAGTCTTGTGCTTCGTCCCCAAGCGCACATAATCCGGTAGTAGGGTAGGGTACTTTAGGGTCACATTTTTTGAGAATTCATTGTGAAACACAGGTGCTCACCGGTACCAGTCGTACATCTCCAATGTAGGGGCTATAAATACCCGGGGAGTAGCTTAGTAAGTACTGTCGCGTAGTGAACTTGTTGTTGCGTCTGTGCATTTTTCTAGTTCATGACACTCCACGCAAGATTAGCCGAAGGTGTTTCGTAGTGTGGCATTATGAATTTGATCACTGTTAATAATGTGGCAAAATGAACACGTTAGTATCAGTTACTACCTTTTTTTACAACCTTTATTTTACTACCTATGGTTAGTAACGGCTAGGGTAGTAACAGTTACTAATTGCTGTTAGTAACGTCAGCGGTAGTAGCAGTTACCACCCTTGCCGTTACTAGCTGCACTTACTAACAGGGTTGTAACATATGTGACAAGCCGTTACAACCCCAAAGTTAGCAAGCACTACTACCTTTTTTTTTAAGAGTGTTGGCCCAGAAATGATCGGCTCCGCATCGTAAAAGCATCCCGTCCCGGCCCTATCGATGCTGCAAAGCAAGCTAGAAAAAAAAAAAAATGACGAGTTGTCACTCGAGCAAAGACACACGTCCAGGATGGAACTAGCTACAAATATCAAGGATTTTAGCGCTCCTGATCACCTTGTGTAAGCGCTGCACCTGCTTCAAATCTTTTTTGTTGATTTTCTCAGAACTTATATTTTTGGCATTTTTCCGTACATGAACAATCATAACTTGCTTTGCTAATAAAGATTTTGCATTAAAACTTGGCACACTTCCTTATCGCATTAGTGGATGTGCAATGAAGCTCAATGAGCCAAATCGTGCCACAAGATTTAATATGGCTGCCTGTTATAGGAAGGTACCCCTATAGTGTTAGTGCATAATTTCTGGTTATTTAATTACTACGTTTATAGTATTCATCTTATCTCATTTGTTTTGGTTTACTGCACTGGACAAAGCTTCTTTCATGTCCCTACAAAAAAAAATTGGTTTTTTTTTATTGGGTAGAATTCGAGTTAGGAGTGCTCGCGTAATGTTCACTTTTAATATAAAAATACAACTTGCTTTATAATGCTCACATGTGCCTAAAAAAGTGTGCTTTATAATGTACACTAATGCTTATCCCTTTAAAAAAAAATTCCGACACTTGGCCTCATACCTTAATATTCATTGTAACTGTCCTTCCAATAAACTCTCCAAACGGTTAGCCAACCTTACGTAATGCGCGCTCTCGTTTCGAATTCCTAATTCGTCGACTTCCTACAACTATTCGTTGTTTGAATTACCTAAAGTAATTCACTTTCGTTGACCTAACAAAGCATGTCTAATAGCTGCCTTGCTTTTCATTGAATTTCTTTTTCCAATTCATCCGTGCAACGACGACGCATGCTGTAAGGAGCGTTCCAGAATACGTGATAAGGCGACCTCAAGTATGCGCTGGCAAGGGATGAATGCAAAAGAGGTTCCATCCCAATCAAGTCCGATTACTTCACTTGAAGTATACTCTTCGCCTCCGTATGTTTCCGCGCAGAAGACTGCAAGACCTGCAAAAGATTACGCTACAGCGGGCATAAAAGCGCTGGAAGACAAAGCATTGAAAGCTTTCAAAGCATTGAAGGTTGTGGTGATAATGATGATGATGATGTATTTGGCCTCTTCCCTTTGACAGGCTGCGCGAAATCTGGTCAAAAGGATGAAGAAGAAAAGAAAAGAATACCGCCCTTACATGTTGTGGAGATCGTTGACCAGCGAAGCTGTGCAGCACAGCTGTGACACTGAATTTCGATGAAAGATACGGAAAAGCAGAGAATTTTCATGAATATGGTACATAAAGTCCTCTTTTGAATGCCATTTGAGTAGCACGCGTATTTTTTGCCGCGACATGCGTCGTCTTGTCTGGCTTGCCGCATATGTGCTTGGCGTTTCGCGCTCGATCTTGAGGAGCCATTTGAGCACCATGCGTCTTTTTGCCGCGTTCTCCGTTTCGCGACACTTCAGTGGCAAATAAGTTTTTGCCCGCGGACAACTCCTTCATTTTTTACGAATTCGCACTGGTAACGAAGCACTGGTGGGTAGTGAGGCTTGTCTCATTTCTATGGCACATACCTGCTTTAGAGCTTATCTGCCTACGGGCATATGGCTTCGTGAATAAACGTAATTAGCTTGAAGCGTGTACCGAAGACGCGGACACCGGAATGTGGACAGGACAGCGCTTACTCTTTCCACTTCTATTGTCCGCGTCTTATTCGGTGCTCTTCAAGGACATTTTTAACCATGAACGTCTACCAAGCCACAAGCCAACCTCCTCTGAAGCCCCTACCTCCTCGTGTTCATGTTCTTGTTTCTTTTTCTTTTTTTTTATGGCTGGGCTTCAAGGTTTTCACCTGATGCTCCCTCTTAGTTTTTTTCCCTCCATGAAGTATCCCAACTCGGCATCTTGCTGCAATACGTCGGCTTTCGCTGTAAAAAGAAAAGAAAGCGCAGTGTTTGCACTCCCGGCTTGTCAAGCCGCCCCAAACAACCACGCACGGATCACTCGCACGGCGTGCACGAACAACCAAAACCACAGGAACTTTGCCGCCGCGTGGACCAACACCTCCTAGACAGGTTTTTAGGGGCGAAGCTCCTTAAGGCGGCACCCGTTCGTCCCTCGTAGTCGTAGTCGTAGTCCGTAACCAGTCTTACACTTTGACCTCCAAGGTGGTGCCGGTGGGAGATTTTTCCTGTGCGTTGTTGAACAATAAAAAATTCGCAGCGGTAGCTAAAAGCCGACTTCTTCTGTCTCTCATTCCCATTAGCAGCCATTCTTTACCTCCAAGGTAGTGCCTGGTGAGATTTCTCCTGTGCGTGATTAAACAATAAAAATTTTGTTCAAAACGCCGTTGATTGATGAAATAAACCAACGAAAGACGCCAGATGTTTTCTAAAAGCAAAACGGAAGAACGCCAGATGTTTCTAAAGCAAAAGGAAAAGACGCCAGCTGCTTAACGAAAGACGCCAGATGTTTTCTAAAGCAATGGTTTTCTAAACAATGAAAATTCGCAGCGTACATGTAAAATTAAAGTGAGCTGCAAGTCGTCATAACTCATCGAACCTTTAGTATAAACGCGCCCTATCTCACGTCGGTGATGATGTACTGGGCAGAATTCACAGAAGATTCACGGTTTACCGATGAACCTCCGCAGCTTCGCCCACTCATCATCATTCACTCCGTGGATATGCTGTGATTTTTGTTGCGTGGACGTACCAAGAAATGCTGAATAGACTGACGGACCCCTTTTGCACACACACACGCACACACACACACAAAGAAAGCGTGGCTTCGGTGTCCGAGTAAAAGCCGAAGGCGGGGACGAAAAGCTACCGTATTTTTACACAGGTAGCCGGCCGCGCTTTAAAAATGCTACGTTACACTTTGCCGCACTTCTAATATATTGCCATAGGCGTATCTACCGGGGGGGGGGGGGGGGGGGGGGCGGGGGGGGCGCTAGCCCTCTCCACTTTCGGCAGTGGTCACTGTCGACTGCAAACTGGGAAACTAACAAGTGAGGCCAATTTTTCCTTCAACACAGCAATCACGTAATCACGTATTGGATCGAATTTGCCCTACGCTTCTGCTGTGAAGATTGTCCTGCGTTTCTTACTGTTGGCTCTCTGCGGTACGGACCAGGGGCGTAGCCAAGGGGGGGGTTGGGGGGGTTCAAACCCCCCCCTCCCCCGAGATTTTTCAGTTTTGCTTGCGTATATATACACGCACACATACAAACGCACGCACGAACATACAAAAAGTATGGTTGAACCCCCCCCCCCCCCCCCCGAAAAAAATTTCTGGCTACGCCCCTGGTACGGACAGCAATCTGTCATGATTTTATTTTGTTTTGCCTGGCCTGACATTTATGTAATCGGCGACACAAATACGGGCGGGAACCAGTAAAACGTTTTATAGCCCGATCAAACGCTCTCCCTTTTCACAAAATTTAGTTTCTTTCCTTGAAAACCAATAGCACCACTGCGAGCTGCTGAGAGTTGATAGGTGTGTAGAAGTGCCGAGTATTTTAGTTGTGCCTAGCCAGGCGAGCTAAAAAAAAAAAAAGTGCCACTTTAGTCTCCGATTAGCCTGATTCACCTTGCTTATCACATGGTAGTCTGCAGCGGTCGCCGCGGCTTGTAACAAGGCAGTGGACTCGAGCACATTGAGAAGCCCAGCTTTCAAGTTTGCCCTGTAGCTTGATCTACCTCACCATGCAGGAGATGATCAGCGTCCACGGTTTTCTGGGCTAAGAAGGCTGCCCACCTGCAAAGGATTGTGTCTGCTCCTGATAATGTTTATTTCTCTCTCTCTACCTCTCTGTCAGCAACGACGAGATCACAGACAGTTGTATACGCGCAAAAACAGCTCACCATAGTTATACTACAAATGAAAGTATCTATTATACACATATGAAACCATCTCGCCCGCTGCTATAAGTAGCCGCTGCCAATGCGATTGGCGGGCAACTTTCTTGAATTATGTTCAGAAAGAGACATGGCTGGCTGTTCTGAAAAAAAAAAAATTGTGCTTTTTCAGCGCAGTAATGCGCTCCTTATTGTGCACACTTCATTTTAACGCCGCGAGTTTTCGCATACTTGTGACGTCGCGTAACAAGCAGCCGATTTTATGGCACACCGAAACTTTTTGACGACTAGCGAAGAACCAATGACCAATGAAAATAGTTTATTATTATTATTTTTTTACGCAGTCATGCGTAAGTGGTAATTACGCGGTCGATCATTTACGCGTCATTTGTTGCGTCGTGTTGCGAGCAGGTGCAGTGGGCATGACCCTGAAAATTTCGAGCAATCATTAATAGCTAACGACCTATGCGGAAGGAAAAAATGCGGGGTAGTTTAAAGGGACACTAAGGAGCAAAACGATTTTTCTCGCATTAGTAAACTGCTTTTTCACGATACCAAAAACACCGCGCTTGCTGCGAGAAAACGCTTAGTAAGCGAGAAATCGCGCAACAAGAAAATGTGGGTGGCGACGCCACCTTTTTTGCCGTGACGTCTGCACCATTTGCCGTGACGTCACATTTTCGACGGCGCCTACTAGGGCCTACGTAGTTCCTAAACGGTAAAAATGAAGTACACTGTCCTCTGAAGGGGCCATGGCATACCAAGTTTGAGGAAATTTTGTTGAGCCAATGCCGCCAAAATACAATAAATACACTTTGAAATCCGTGACGTCACGCGTGGAGATCTTGGCGCAAAATTTAAAAATGAAACTTTGACCTTCATTTTCTCATTTATTAACACACCTATGATGGTGAAATTAACGACATTATAGTTCCCAAAGTACAACTTATCAATCTAAAGCGATGATTCATTGTTTCTCTTTAGTGTCCCTTTAACGTTATAATCACCCACATTTTTTCAAAGAAAATTTAAGCTTACACAGTTTACGTAGGCTATTTACTTGGAGGAGCCGGAGGGGAGAAGTAAAGGGCCAGTTCCAACCCCTCCCCCCCCCCCCCCCCCCCGCCCTCCAAGCTGGGAAAAACAGGAGGGCAACAACGACACCTAGTATATAAGTTTGTAGTCGTTTATAATCTATACTAAACTATACACTACCAGCTCAATGTCGTTTCCATAAATACTAGTTGACTGAACTTAGTCTTCTTCTTTAGAATGACTTGGTATTAGAGCGCTCTAACAGTGAAGAAATTGGCACTCGGCTTATCCTGAAGGCTTCTGCGAAGTACCTTGCTTTGCCAGCCACATGTTTTGTTTAATAAGTGAGAAATAAAGATACTAGTGCAACGCCAAAGTGAGACTGTGAAGTTTGCAGATGGAATGCTCACATGAAGAACAGGTTAAATGTGACTGTACTTTTTAAACTTCACGGTAATATGTCAAAAATGTTATTAAACACTGCTGTGTTGTCGCGGTATAAGGCGGCCCAGCCTGCACAATCTGTTTGTGCAGATTCTTTCTTGATTTAAAACAAACAGTTTTGAAAAGGCAATCCTCAAATCATCTCCATGAATATAAAAAATCACGTCAAATTCAGGGAAAATGTAGTTCTCTCTCTCTCTCTCTCTCTCTCTCTCTCTCTCTATATATATATATATATATATATATATATATATATGTGTGTGTGTGTGTGTGTGTGTGTGTGTGTGTGTGTATGTATATACACGGTGGACAGCGTGAGCGACGCCAGCCCCCCCACTCGCGAACGAGTTGATACGCCACCGTTGTCAGATGGGGAGTTGGCACCCGAAGGAGTTTCAGATTTCGGCGGCATAGTTCGCGAAAAACCCGGCGCCAGCGAGTGAAATGCGGGTGCACACAACAGCTTGCATTGGCGTCACCGAAGCCGCCGTGTTCGAGCACTAGCATGGGCCCGGGAGTCGGCGGGGACGTGACGTAATTGCGATGTCACATTCATGTCATAAAAAACATCACATGCAGATTCTTTCGGTATTCACGCACAGAGGCCTTCCTGCCTCGTCGCAATCACATTGGAGCAGGTTAACCGCAACTTCTTTGTCGTCGAAGCCGCCATCGTGGAGTGCCAGTACGTTAAAAAGCTGCGTCCATGACGTCACGTGGAAGGCTGGAAGCCATCTTATATGCGCCGTTTTCCAGTAACCGATGCTCTCTCGATCGCGGGCTTTGCCGCGATCAACTGTTTCCGGTATGGGAATCTCATCTTTTATCGAGGTCACTTGTAATTTCACGTTGCCGCATCTCATCGTTGCCTTTCATTGTTGCGTTTCATTGTTTCACGTATGGCCGGCGTTGTTGCCTGTAGCAACAGAAGTGTTGCGCTGCTAAGCCCGTGGGTGAATGTCCTATTCCTGGCGTGGACGAAGGAAACAGTTTGGAGGGAGCATTGTGCAATGCGATAGACGGAAAAAAAATTCACAGCATATCGGGTGAATGATGAAGAGCTTGGGCGAAGCTCCTGAAGCAATCATGGTTACACCGTGAAATCTTCAGTGGCTTCGCCCAGCAGTAATCAAAGCGATAGCCCAGTACGTCATCAAAGACGTGACAAACACTGTATATATTTATACGAGAAATTTTATTAATCGTAAGTGGTAGCTAGACGTGGCTTCCGTTCCCCCTTCATTATAATGGCTTTATGGTCGGTGAAGTGATGGATCGTTGATGGGTCGTAGTGGGATGTTTGCAAAGACGAAGTAGGGGGCAGTTTGCAAAGGTGGCTTCCGTTCCCCCTTCATTATAACGGCTTTATGGTCGGTGAAGTAATGGATCGGTGATGGATCATAGTGGGATGTTTGCAAAGACGAAGTATAGTGGGCAGTTTGCAAAGGATCGGTGATGGGAGATCCTGTTCGGGAGATACTGCCGGTTACGCCTTACGCCGGACGCGTGACAAGGTTAGACTAAGAGGAGTTTCGCCCCTAAAAGAAAGAAATAATTCTAGTAGGTTAGGCACGCACGCGCCAAGCTTCGCTTGTCCCCATTTTCCTGACAGAGGAGGGGCTCCTAATTTTTTTACTTCTTTCCTCTTCATATGAGCAAAATACATATTGACAGTTGATCGGCAAAACGTTCAAAGGCTTGTCGCGCGCATGCGCTGCGGTGTCAACACACAACACAGCCTCCGCACGTGAGGCTGCGGATCGCCACGTATACATAGTAGCAAGTCACTGCCACGTACGCATGGCTTTTCACATTTGGTCATTGTCAGGGGCACTGTCAGGGCTCTCTGCGATATGTCCGGAACAAGGAGGTTTTTGTGTCGCATCATCGGTGGCGTACACGCCGGCCCTGTTCATGGATCCGTCAACCGTAATTCTTGTATCGTCTGTGTTGATTCCGCGGTTGCAGTTGTAGCACTTTTCCCACACACGCACACACACACAAACAAAATGCCACTAATTAGTTCGTTATATGCGATATTCGTTGTAACAGTAGATATAGAAATCGGCACTAAGAAGTCGCCATTCTGGCTAGCGCGAAAATCCTAGGTACACAAACGAATTATTCTTGTCTGCAAACCCACTATAATCGAAGTAATCCTTGTCTGTCTTCTTGTGGTATTTCAAACTAAACAGACCGAAACATGAGAAGGTAAAACGGTAAAACTGCAACAGAACACAGTTCGTTAGACAAAACAGGCCTGCGTTCACATTTATTTGAAGAAAGATGTGACCACACTTTTAAGCATTTTTTTAGTGTCACAAACGCAATAAAAAAAATGTGGTTGTGAATTGTCCTTCAATAATCATTTTGCTCATCATGCTACGTTTTGAGTTTTGAGCCTCGCGCAAACCGAATATTTCTTCTTCATAGCCGATATCGTGGCGGCGCTCGGGGTTTCGGTTTCGTAGCAAAAAATAATGAATGTAGCGTGGCCAACCAGAGTTCGTATTTAGTTCGCTGTAACCGATAAGTCGCTACATCAGTGTTCGTTGTAATGAGGTTAAACTTTAATTGAACTTTGCAACACTGCCATCGACCTGTCCGCAAAATGCACTACCATCGGCGTACATTATTAATCCTTACTCTCGCACCTGTGAAGTCGGGTACAAGTTTAGAAAAAAGAGGAATTTCCTCCTCACGGATGTACCAAAGCCTTCACCAATGAGCGCGCGCGCTATCGGCTGACTTCATGAGAACCGGACGGTCGGTGACCTCGCCGAAGCGGGGGACAGACGGTCCGATTTTCCATGCGATCCGACGGCCGACGCCGCGGTGGGGGAGAGGGAATGGTGGCTGTACGATGCTATGAAAGGTCACCGTTCCGGTTTCCCCTCCGCCGTGTCGGACGTCGAATCGCATAAAAAACCGTACCGTCTGTGGGACTATTTGTCACGGAGGCGATCGGCTGGCGCGCTTCGGTCATGCGAGCGGTGCCTGCCCGCCTCCTCCCGCCATTCAAGCCGTTGAACAGACAGCGGTTTTTACAGAGTGGCCCTTTCTTCCTCTTTTCATACTGCGCACTCTGCGGAACCTGCGAGTCGGCATATTTTCCCTTCGAAAAGTGAGTGACAAAAAGCGTCAGTCCTGCCCCTGCCCCGCCCCCCTCCCCCGGCGCTTTCGTTCGGGAAAATGGTAAAACATGTGGTAAAACTACTCCTGCAGCTACGGTTCTGCTGGCTGCCTTGAAGTCGCGCGTCGGGTTGGTGCAGCTCGCCTTTGTCCGAGCCGTAGCGAAGTCGCAAAGTGCCGCCTTCGCCGAATGCGGTGTGGGCTCTTTGAAATATCCTGCGAGAAGCCGCCATTCACCTTTTGAAACACGACCCATCGTTTTCTGGAAAGAGATGTGTCCTCGCGCTGATTGACTGTCGCGAAACCGTGCTGTGTGTCAGTCCTTTGAGTGTTCGGCCTTCATACGAAGGCAATGCTTGAAGAACTTGCGACTCGATCTCTTCATATTCGAAGGGCTGTGGGTTCGGATCCCACCGACGGAAAGGGAGCTTTTTTGTCCACTTTAATTCCTTTTAATTCACTTCACATAATCATTGCACTATACTTGAGAACTTCAACCAATGTCCCCAACGCTTTCCTTGGCTTAATTGTTTGTTAGTTACATTGGTTGTCGTCAGACAAAAAAAAAAATAAACACACTGCCCCTACAACAGTTCCCCATCTTTTGTCTTTAGAAGTATGTTACGTTTAACGCCATACTGTGAAGTCAACGTACGCACCACGTACGCCTCCAACCTTAGGCTCTTGTCGAGACGTGCTCGCGCTGTTTCGTTATTTCACTTTCTTTTAACGCATACCTATATTGCTGCAGTATATTTGTTCACTGTTCAAGATGAATTGATTCTGTTTCGTATACATTAATTAATTCGCGCAAGTTGTAACAGTGCGCTACTTTATAGGACATCCGCCCTGTGCGGGGCGACCGTGAGGCTTGCGCGCAAAGCGCACATCGGTGTCTGCGAAGAACTTGTTCATTTGTATGCCTGATGCTCCATTTCTGGTATTTATGCTAAAATCACGAATGTAAATGTTATAACGTTAATAATTTACCAGGAATGGAGCATCAGGTACAAAAATATCAGGAATGGAGCATCCGGTATTTAATAAAAATACCAGGAATGCAGCATTAGGTACGAATAAACAATTAGGATCTCAACAGCTATTTGATATTACAGCTGGTCAGTGTTCCAACACTGTTCGGCAGTTCTCATTTCGATTCCATACAATAAATTTGTCCGAGAATGCTCAAACACTAGGGAACTACGATATTTGCTCGCTGCCTTCATATTTGCTTTTTCTGTACCCGTAGACATTTTATGATGACGAGAGACACCAATGACGACAGTAATTAATAATTCATTGTTGGAGTTTAATGTTCCAAAACCACGATATGACTAAAAGGTCCGGAAATTTAGACCAGTTGCAGGGGTTATTTAATGTGCACCTAAATCTGAGTACACGGACCTCAAGCATTTTCGCCTTCATCGAAATTGCAACAGCCGCTGCCGGGATTCGATCCCGCGACCTTCGGCTCAGCATTCGAGCACCATAACCACTAGACCACTGTGGCAGGTACGACAGTAATTAAAGGGACAGGACCAAATAAAGTTCATTTCATCATCATCACTAAAGATCAAAACGATTTTTCTCATATAAGTAATCTACTTTTTCACGATACCAAAAACATCACGCTTGCTCCGAGAAGACGCTTAGTAAGCGAGGAAACGTGCAAAAAGAAAATGTGGGTGGCGACGCCATCTTGAAGTTTCCGCAGCATTCGCCATGACGTCACATGGTTTGAGGGACTACGTAGTTTCTAATCGGTAAAAGTGGAGTACATTGTCCACTGAGGGGGCCATAGGCTTAACATACAAAGTTTGCGGTAAATTTTGTTGAGCACATGGCGCCAAAATACGATAAATACACTTTGAAATACGTGACGTCACGCTGAAAAATTTCGGCGCGAAATTTAAAAATGAAACTTTGAACTTGATTTTCTCCTCTATTAATAAACCTACGATGGCGAAATTAACGACATTAGAGTTCTGAGAGCACAATTTATCGACCTTGAAAGACGTTTTATTACACAAATTTTTAATTAGTGGCGACATGTGGTCGGCTCAAATGGGAGAATTTTCTGTGAAGAGCCCATTGCCGCTTGGAGATTTCCAAAAATCGACGACTGGTAAATTTTACAGAAAGACGAAATCCCAGCGACTTCGGCGACAAAACCGACACGCAAAAGAGCGCAACTGCCATCGTGCATGCTGCGGTTACGTTGTCGGAAACAGTGACGTCATCCACGTCGTCTGCTAGTTGCGCTGTCCGGCGCTTCGGTTTCGCCTGTGACACACGCTGTTGTGTCGTGTGACCGCTGGTGTCATGCAAGCACTTTTTGGAAATCCCAAAGCGGCATAGCGTTCTTTGCTGAACGGACGTCAATCCTCTCATTTAACACGACAGCTTATCTCCACTAATTAAAAAAGTTTATTTTGATTCCTTTAATTAAGTGCTGTTTGAGCAATTAATATGTCAGCTAACTATGCCATTTGAAAGAAGCTTGCCTTTCCCAGTATCTCATATATATTTTTTTTATTTCGGAAGGGGATTTGGAGTGAGGATTCGAGAAACATTGATACATGGTCTCCAGAATGACTAAAATCTTAGTTCTTGTTCCACTGTTATGTTTCAGTGCATGGTGACCGCATGGGGTGCCTTACGAAAAAAAAATAATAATTGCTTGAAGCCAGCCATATCTGTGTAGCTCATGCACATACTTAGTAAAAAAAACAATTATGGGACGAAGGCAGTCATAATGTAGTCATGATCACGAGCGCTAAAGGAGACGGGGACGAGAAGAAGCAACACGGGACCACGCTAGACAATTCCCAGTGCCGCCGGGCACCCACCAGTTTTTCTAATGGGGAGAGAAGGTACCCCATTTCTCGAGAAGGTGGCCTCTCCTTTCCTCTATTCCTAGGTGAAACTGCTATTGACTAGGATGAACTGGTCCCAGTAGAAAACAAAATGGTTCCACTTGAAGATCAACTGGTCCCAGTTGGGAAGCGGCTGGTTCCAGTTGTAAGGCAACTGGTCACTAACTGGGACCAGGACCATAGTTGAACTGGAAGCAACTGGTCTATCACTCCCCCTTTCCCTTTACCCCCTCCGACGACGCTGAGCCGTGCTCCCTTATTGGCTGCAGAAATATGCGTCCTTTGGTCCTTATTCTAAAACCATTACAACCGCGTCTACGGTGTGGGCGGGTCGAGCAAGCGAATTCTTTCCTCGTCACATTGCAACTGCTCTCAGGCGCGGGAAAAGAGGCCGGAACCGCGCGTGAGTTCCCGTCAAATCTTAGCTCTGTCTCAAAACTAGGCGCCATTGCTGCAGCGCTAGTCGGCGGCGAGGAGGCGAGCAATGGAGCGGGCACGCCCTTGAGGCTCGCGAGGACAGCCGCGCAAGTATGCCACTGCGGAAGAAGCGCATGTCGCTGCTCGTGATTCTGCGTCTGCACGAGCAGGATGCTGAAGGCAAGGGGATCCCAGCTTTCGCCTTCTTGTGTTACAAGAGTGCAACACCTGCCCAGCGTTTTAATTGTTCATATTATTGTAAGCGTCACATATTTTGAAATTTTCTCTTGGGAACACGGAAACTGCAATGAAATTGAAGTATAACATGCGGACAGTCTAGGCTGGAGAAATATATGTACAGTCGCCCATTTTTTTAACCTGAACGCGCGAGCGTCGACCGCCGAGTTGATAAGCGCCGTACAACGGAGCGCAGCGGCGAAATGAACGAGAATACACGCATGCGCGCTATGAGCAGTCGTGGGCAACTGCCGTCTGCTAGGCTTTTCCGTACACAGCAGCTGTCCAAAACTGCCCATTGCGCGCATGCGCGTATTCTTGTTTATTTCGCCGCTGCACTCCGTTGTACGGCGCTTATCAACTTGGCGGTCGATGCTCGCGCGTTCAGGTAAAAAAAAAATGGGCGACTGTACATGTTCTCACCAATTCAGAAGCAAATGGGTAAGACGCTTGTTTGCTTGTAAAAGTTCTGACCAATTGCTTTTCTCGCTAAATTTGGTCATAGTTGTTCCTGCATGCGAGTGCTGTAGATTCCAAAAGTACGACATGTGGCTGGAGCATCGATGTCCAAAGGGAGCCAAATGGTGGGAACACAATGTGCGATTTGCCTTTGAGGAAGATTGGTCCACTTATCAAAACGTCCGCCAACCTGTATGAGACAACTTATCCCTGTTTATACAAACTCCAATGCGCATGGTACATTGAAGGTCTGAATTGTGTGCGTATTAGTTTTCCACTTGTGAACTTTGGCAGAGCAGAGCAACACCAGGTGAAATACACGAAAGACACCGTGTCACAAGCACTTTAAGTGCTTTTCACATATAGTGTCTTGCAACATAACAGGAGACTATTCTCCTATTCTGCTGTCACATTTTCTTAGTGCACACACGGTTAATGTTTAATTGTCACCACAGTTTCAACATTGCACATACAGACTAAATATCCGACAATATGCATACTACTTCGTTTGTGCAACAGCATGTTCTAAACTAATTCATTTACTATCCATGTTGTCTTCCACCACTGTTTTTTTTTTTCAATGACATTACAAGCTAGCAATCAGTCAATAGATCCATCCTTGTCCTTGTACGCCTCCTATAGTTGGATACAACTTCAGAAGGCAAGAGTGGCACCGTCCAAATGAACGAAGCATAGAAGCTGGTTGCCTTCATATCTAAAGAAATAGTCTCAGTCATGTACTCGGTGATGTTCTCTGATGGCAGGATCACTGACTGTGCACCTGATGACATCAATCTAGAGTGCACACTTATTAGCGCAGGATTGTGCGCATCCTCCTCTGAGGTGGATGTGACTGCAGCAAATGTGAAGACAGCAGAAAGACCGATGAAGACGAGCGCTAGTCTACATCGGTCTGTATGCCTGCTGTCTTCACATGCACTGCAGTCACATTTGAAACAGAATACCAACTAGCCCGTACCCAAACCTTGTTTCAAATGGAAATGCTGCCTTATATAAAGTTTTACCTGACTATAGTTTGTCTAATCTGGAGTGTGAAGCATGTTCAGAAGTTCAGCGCACTAAGGTTCACTGAAAGTGCACAATGTGTTTCATGTATGCAACACTTTTCACCCGTGAGATCACCTTACAAGGCAGCGAACCCTTGTGAAATGTGAATATACGCAGTAGGCAATACAAAGTCAACCTTGTAGACCCAAAAAAGGTTTTATTTAAACGTTCATATGAGCCTAAACAACATGGTACCAGCCAGGAGGAATGAAACAGTTTTCAGCTCGGCATGTCGATAGGAAGAAGGTACACACAGTACTGAAGTTCTACAAAGAAAACGGATATGCTGAAAAAGCGGCATATCTCGGCACAAGGGACTCACAAAGGAGATCGAAACAAGCATAGCGAGAGATGCTGCAGTGAAAGCTGCAAATAACAATAAAGAAACCCAGAAAGTCCAAGGCCCACTAGGCCTAGACATTAGCTGGAAACTAGAGGCCATACTTTGCAGCAGTTCATTTCGTTTCCCATCCTTCTAGCTTTTCGTTATTTGCTCGGGGACCACACCACCGAGGTGATGTTGTTGGCTACTCGGCATGGTGGATTATAAGACATGGAGAACGAAATGAACTGTGACAAAATGTGGTCCTACGCCTTTTGGCAGGCTTGGCCGAGCAATAGACCCATCAAAATATTCAGTATCAAAAGAAACATTTTGTTCATTAGCTGAACGAAAGCACTCACTACATGACCATCGATGGACAGTGTAGGCATGTGTGACACAACAAGCTCAAACAAACTGTAAGGGAAAAAGAAGAATCAACAGGTTCTTGCAAGCTTGCGCGAGTTTGACATCAACACGTCTTTGTAAAGGCAACAATGGGCGTCAGGTTTTCATCGATCATTGCATCCTTAATATCTTAAGTCTCAGGAAGAGCGCAAGGGGATATGAAACAACAAACATTACAATATAAACAACCATAAGCTCGAATGCACTGCAGCTATGTACACAAAACGAACCTCCTTATAACTCGGCAAGAGGTTTCGTCATAGAGTGAGCTTTGAATATTCTGGGAGTCATAAACGAACATGGTGCATACGCTTTCCTGCTAGCTCTGTAAGAAGTTGTATTTAGAGCTTCACAAAGAGCATTTCGGACAGTGTCCATAAAACCAGTAGCACCACCCGCCGCGAGATTGTAATGATTTCAACATCGGTAAACAGTGGATACAAGAACCATTTCTACACATAGTACAATTTAAAAACAATACAATCACTAGTAAAGTGTTAAGCAGAGGGTTGGACTGCTTTTTTTTTATTTATTTAACAGGGCCAGCCACTCAGGAATTCAAGGTGGGCTCACAAAGGTTTTACTACCTCTCGTGGAGCGTTGTTGCCGCACAATAATCATCACTTTCCTTTGAACGAACTACCAGTCAATGATAATCGTAGGTGATCAATAAACGTCATCGTTCGATGCTTTGTTCTCCTGTGTAAATGTGCGAACTCGCACAGCGGCCTGCGTACGATGATAACTATAGCGCGACAAAAGTAAGCCCCGAGAGATGCAAAATTTTTTACAGCGTACTACGTACTGTTCGCTAACAGACAACTGTTCCTCTGGGAAAAACAAGGCACGCAGCAAAGGTTAGCCTGGTGGGGCTTTTGAGCAAGGTCACACACGGTTATGCACGACGGTCGCATGATTGAGCAGACACGGTCACGATTGGCCTTGGAGGAGGACGCAACGACGCACGAAGAAGTCTGAGCCAGTTTCTCCCCACTATCCTTGAAGCGGACACAATGGCACGGGTTATGTACATCTCGGAGACAAATGGCGGCACGTTGGCACGACGGCACCTCAAATGCAGAATGAGCTGGGTACGTTCCGAGACATCGCGTGGGAAGACACATTGTAATAGAGATAAGAATCCACAGAATAAGTGTTATGATAACCCTGACATTATCTCCTCCCCCTTGTTTCTAAAAGCCTGGGCGCATTTGCATTTTGCAACTCGTGAGCATCTTTTTCAACTGTCTAGAAGTGCACTCGTAACGCAAAAAAAGTTTTCTGCGCGTCTTGAAATTTGTGAGTTTGCCAAGGCCGACTTTCCAGCGGGGTCACTGCCGAAGGGTGAAAAGTTTCATAATCAATGCCTGCGACAGTCCCTGCGGATGGCTCACATTCGTCCTCATTAGTTTAGTAGCAAATAGCTAAAGGGTTTAACGATTGTAAACTCTGCATTTGTACTAACACATCTCGCAGGTGCAAGCACCCATTGCTTACTTGTGTCTCACATTTAAAGCGCACGAGCATTATCGGCAGCAGCGCGATTGCTAAGCACTCATGGGGCAGCCACTCCGAAGTTGCTGTGAGTGGTCAAGAGTGCATAAAATCTTATCACCCAGCAACAGCGGTCAGTCCCTCTTAAACAACTAGTCGACCATCTGCACTTGGTTTTAACTGATCTGCTAACCTTCTGTGTACACATACACAATTTCTCGTGCCCTTTCTAGTAAACCGATGATGTCGGAAGCAAACGCTCAGGAAATATGTGTCGGCCAAACAGTGTTGCGCTGCCTCTCACTAGTGAATAAAAGCCATGGCTGAAGCGTAAAGAAATGGTCTATAGAACATGTGAGCTCATTACCTTTCCGTGACTTCAAGCCAAGCGTCACAGAACACAATGGAAGCACTCTAACCACACCTTGCAAGATGCCTGGGGCCAATAACCACTTGACGTGCTATTAATGAGGTTTTGGACTAGTTGTCGAGGATCCATTGTGTAGGTCTACGCTATTGTGCCAGATGAGGATGAAGGAAGAAGACACTGCAAGGGCTTTCTCGAATCTAAAATTTTATCCAAAGAAAATGCACAAATTATGCATGCAAATAGCACCACCAGTATATGAGCCAAATTGAAATCGCCTTGGAATGCCTCATGCGCCATCGACCAGTGCGGAGTGAAATGCACGCCACAAATCAGTCTCGGCAATAACTCCTAACTTCACTGTTTGCGATAATGTTCTTTTTCATTTCCAAGCAGGTAGTTTGCGCTGTCTTCTTCCTTCGTCCTTATCTGCTGTGCCAACCATAGGTTGTAATGGCAGTGCATAATGCTCTGTCTCAAATGATGGCAACAGCCATGTATGCGTAAACCATTTGTTTCCTGGTCACCTATTTTACTGTAGCGCAAAACACCTTCAGCTACCCGAAAACCTCGAAAATAGCACTAATCACCTCTCCCGGGCAATATAGGACTGTTTAGCAGGGCCAATTGAATAGTAATGCACGAGTGTATGTGAGAAGTGTAAAACGAGAGCCTCCAAACCAGTTGTTAAATGGTAGACATTCCAACACCGCAGTCTGGTCGGAACTTACAAGCCTTAAAAACTTCTGCGATGACGGCACAACGGTAATAAATATCAGTCGCACCATTAGTGCCATCAATTACAGACCAAATTGGTTCAACAGGAAGGGTAGACCGTAAGAATGCGTAATGGCACATCAAGACATCTTTTCCCTAAACTCAACAATTACGATGATGCTAACGCTGCCTTGCGCCTCTCAAATGTTTGACCAGTAAGATAGACCACAGTTGCATTTAACCACCCTTCCCGTCCAGCAATTATATGGATACACGCAGGAGGAGCAAGCTATTAGAGCGGAGAGCTGGGAATGGCGACGCAAATTTACAAACCTCAACGCGTAAACAACACTGTACACAATACAACAGGGCATTTACAGGCACACCGCAACACAGTTACGTCTGAAACTGGTGCCCACGCTAATGAGCAATCGCAGCAAAGTAAAAGCGTATTAGAAAAAAAATATCTAGCTCTCTTCGCAGAAGAGACAAAAGCACCATGCAGTATTCCTAAAAAAAAAAAATCATGCTGCAATGAATATAGTACAAGTGGCTGGCATTCGCAGCTGAACTATGAGTACACAGTATAATGCCTTCAAACATCGCTTAGAACTAGCAAGAGAAGTGACAACGATAACACCGCCAGCGATACAGTTGTACAATGCGATATCTACTGACACTGCAACGTTTGGGGGAATTCTTGCAGACAGGAATGGGCAAAAGGTAGACAGCGGCTTCCGCGCTTTACTTACAACTTGAGGACCACGTTCATACTACTGCAGCTACGCATTTAACATTAATAGTAAACTCGGCAAACACGTAGACTACCGCAAGTGTCGGCTCCGGCACTGTACTTTCGTACAGACATAGCTCGCAGCATGACACGTAAATCTTAGACGAGACCGACAACTTTACGAAACATGCAAAGACTTTACGGCACAGACGATAAGGCCAGTGTCCCACACTAATGGATGCACGTCTGAATTTACATGGTAACATTAATTTTCATATTGGCACAGAAATTTGCGGGAAATTCTAAGACTGGTGCCACATGACTTTGACTCCGTATGCTCATAACACTTGTAATCATATGCACTCTGGGGCAAGGCAGAGCAATAATTTCGCTCTCCGAACGTTCGCTTGGGCTCTTGTGATTTACTGGCACATGATAAGACAGGAGGGTGAAGGAAACGTCGCTGTCGGCATTTATGCTTCCTCTGTGACCGACCTGGTGTGTCTTTGCTGCTGTTCGTGCACGTGTCGGCTGCGTGGAACATCGTGGACCTGCACGGACGTCGCAATGGGGGCTTGCAGCGCGGTAGGCTGCTCTAAAGGCTCTGTTATACTCCGACGTGCGTTCGCGTCAGCCCGCGGCGGCCGGAGTTGGCGACGCTAGGTTCGTCACGTTACGTTGACGCGAAAACAGAGCACTCTATACTCCCACTTGCGCGACGCACTACGCGTCCCTTCTTCACGTAGAGACACAGACGCAGTTCAGTCTGGATAACGTCGCCGGCGTGGAATGCAGCATGTCGCATCTCGCGCCGGCTGCAGCCGGGGCGCGTTGACGGACGCTGGGCGCGTCAGTCGCATCGCGCGTTGGCCTATAGAGTGCTGCACGTTTGTTAGGGTAGCGTCACTGTGCCGAGCGTGCGCGCGCGTCGACGTTACGCTGCAGTATATCAGCCCCTTAACCCTATTCCGTAATGTAGAAGGTGAAGCAAACGCACCGGAAGCAAAATGCTTGTACGATCTCAACCCTAATCTTCATCAAAAAATATATCCCTATGATTAAAGCTTTTTGCCTGCAAATGCCACTTTCATTTTAACTACAGATATTTTCTGTTAACAAGTGAGCACTTATTCCAAGTCAGGCCAATACATAGCACTCATATACACGGGAATATCTGGCCAGATAGAAAAAAGTGATGGTATTCTATCGCATAACTTACCGAACCCTAGTTTCCCTTGCTTTACTGACTCAATAAAGCTCCAACTGCACTGTTTGACGAAAACGACTTTAGAGGCGCTTCCGAAGCTGTTGTGCGTCAACTGACATCGCGCTCAATTAACAGCAGTGCTGGAATTAGCATGCTTACTTCGAGGTATCACAAAAACGTACACTTCCAGATTACCTGCTACAGACGCTTTCCTTATCAGGCGTTTCGTCGAGCCAGAAAACAGAAAGACGGTCATTAAAAATTGGCTGTTGGTCCTAACCGTTGCTACAGGGATGCACACTCTCAAGGTTTGTAATGCAGCAGCTGGAAAAGACTCAGAGCACCACCGCAATGGCAATTCACCACGACGGCTTCATTCGTCCCGGTGGCTCAAGGTACTAAATAAAAAAGCACATATCAGCAATCGTCTGAGGCCTTCCATATGCAGGAATGTACACAAAACTCACAAGCAGTTTAGGCTTACAACTAGGACAGGAGCATAGCCAAGTGGAAAGGGATATTTTTCCGCCAAGTACTGCCCACGCCTTTCATTTAAAAAATAAAATGTTGAGACTGAAATAGGGTTGTGCGAATATTCCAAGCTTTTGAATAACAGATCATATAGTGTTCTATTCAATTCGGCACTCGAATCGAATAATGCATATTCAAAGTACCGGATATTCTTCGAATACTTTTCGAATAATCAGCACAGATGTGAAAACCCCAAAGGAACGAAAATATTGGAAGAGCGAGGAATAGTTTTCGTTGCTTTAATTATTGAATGGCCAAGATGCACATAGTTTAAGCTTTCACAGGATAATCAGAGCTATATTGATTACCGGATGAAGGCATTTTTGCTTGAAACTCTAGTGTTGACGAAGCAAGTGTGCCCTCAATCTACTATTGTCATCATGAGATTAGTGATGATTTTGAACCATTGCTTAATTTTAGGTCTCAGTTTTATTTAAATGCTGATGACGAAGTACCACCTTGAATACTGAAGTACAAAATACCTCAAAGGCTCTAGTCGCTGCTGTATACGAGCTTACTTCAGTTTACATAATTGTCGTATCTCGTGCCGGTTAAAAGTAACGGTAATGTTACTTTGTTAAAGTTTGCGAATATTTGTTTAAAACAAACTGTGGAATTCTAGGCCTGTGTTGAAGATGGCTGCCTTACCATTTGAAAACTATTCAACTTGATTCGGTTCTAAAATTCACTATTCACACACCCCTAGAAAGAAACAAAAACTACAGAACTGTCTGACCAAACAAAATGAAGACTGCAACGTGAGCGTCATAAATATCCGATGCCGCAACGACTAGTTGCCACCATGGCACTAAGAAAAATTTAACAATCTTGAGCACACATTTTAAAAACTGCAGCGACACCGAAAACACTGCTTCAACATAGCTCGATCCACTGAATGACGCTACAACAAGTTAAATGTTGATGATGCTTTGAAGAAAGCCAAAGCCGTTAACAACGGTGAAAAATTTCACCGAGGATAATCGGCACAAAAACCACTTCGAGCTCGTTATAAGCCATGGCATACTCCTAAGGGTTAGCGTGAATGTCACTGCGACCAGTTGTTACAGATTAAAAAAATGGAGGTGGCGGACACGTTTGTGGACGTTAGGAACGATGTTGCAAGTTGAAACTAAAGCTGCATGAATTACTATGGTGCAGCTGTTACACAGAGAGCCGGTAGTGAGGTGGGTTTTAACTTTCTTTCTTCATGCTCTATTCATACTCTGACACACTGGCAGCAGCAAATGTGTAAATGCGGTCATGTGAATCTGACCCTGCTCCTCCAAATGCAGTCCGCGGTAAAATTGGACACAGAACGACAGCTCGGGGTCTGCACTGCAGATCCTCCACATTGCTCAAAACAGCGTTACACTGAAAGCACCACTGCAACGCACCGCTGTAGGTAACCAGGGCTGCACGTTTGCATATTTCGCGCTGCAACTTATATTATGCGCTCGTGCCTAACACTTGTTAAACTAACCCTGACACTGCTAGCCACTGTAGCACTATCGGCAGAGCAAATGGCAGACATCGACGTACACAGTTCGACAGAACGAAGCACCACGATTCAGCAGCGTACAAAACACACAGTGCATGCAAACGAGTCAGTTCATTGTCGAAAAGTTCTCCCATCTACGCACAAATGAATACCCACATGGCACCAATCAGGGTTACACAACTCTTCCGGAACTTCCGTCGCCGTGTCGTAATGCAAAAGTGGGCGACTCGGCCACTCGGCTCTGTCTTCCACCATAAGGCACTTGGAGTTTACGCTCAGTCGAGCCTGCAATGAACGGGCCATCTTACAGCATCTTCTGCATACTTCCGTGATGTGATCGTCTGTTTCTTTGTACAGTTGGTTGAAACGAAGCCCTCCCTCCGACGCTAGTTTCGCAGCGCATGTGCTGTTGTGTATGAGCAAGTGGAGGCCTGGCAAATGCCGAAGTGCAGAGTGCACTCATGCGCTTACAATAAACATTTCAGAAGGAAGTACGCCAGTAGCAAAACCTGCTGCATCCAATCGGAGCAAACTCAAAGTAGGCACGTTCACAACGATGAATATGCATCACTGGCTTTTATGACATTTGAGAGCAAGAAGGAACTTCTGGCTAGTGTAGCGGAAGAGGCATTAGGCATTAAAATGATTGGGGCAGCCAAAGTTCGGAGCAAGAAAGCTCCTGTCAAATGTTAAAAAGCAACAGCTTCACCATTCAGCACATGCAGAACCAGCAGGAATGATTCTAAAGAAACAACGGAGCTGAAAGCAGGTGGCATCGACTTTACTGAGCAGACACGATGAGGCTCATCGACTATTGCAGCAGCAATTGAACTTTTGATACAGACAGCAATCACTGCTCATCCGGCAGATGGGACAACTGTCACGAAGTGCCAATTCTGAAACCTCTACGAGCCGTCCGCATTGAATGCACTTGCCTAGTGCCTTGTGGTGTCTTCGAGTACTAGGCCATGGACTCCTGCCTGACCGCCATGCTCCGAGTGTGCAGCATGACAGCAGGAGCTGCACCCGTAGCATTAAGAAACAAAAGAAAGAGAAAAAGCGCTAGCGCAATGTGTTAGTGAGTCACCCAAGGGCATGCATTGTTCGTACAAGCACAAGCGTGCGAGTCTGGAAGGACCTGCTCCATCGACGGCTGAAAAGTGCTAACCCAGGCTGCATCCAGCGCAGGCGGGTAAAGTGGTACTGGCACACCAACCTTGCCCCTGGGATTGCATGAGAATGCTCAAAAGAGTCCACGAAAGGACGCGCGAGAAAGAGGACAAGACTAGCACTTGCGGCTCGGCAGCGTCGCTGCCTTGCCGCCGGGCCCGGACACCGACGACGCCGACGTGTTGGAGCTGGAGGACGCCGTCGAGGGGAACTTGCGCAGGCGAATGGCCCCGGGAGAGCCAGCCGCGGCAGCGGCAGAGGAAGCTGCGTAGCCGCAGGCGTCGACGCGGATGCGCAGCTGGGCGACCCACCGTCGCTGCTCGTCCGTCGTCGAAGCGAGGAGCAGCAGCTCCTTGGCCGAGGTCGGGTCCACCTTGCAGGGTGCCAGCATGTCGACGTGGTCCCGGTGCAGCTTCAGGCGGCAGCGGCGGCACTCGAGGGCCGGTGGCGGCTTGAACATGTGCCACAGCGGCTTGGGGCACAGCTCACAGGTGGTCGGCATGTGGAACGAGATCGGGACTAGGTCGTGGCCTTTGTGCTCCAGTGTGCTCAGCTGCATGTGCGGGGCAAGGCACTGCTTTAGAGCACAGCTCACAAATGCCTAATCATCATGGAACAAGATGCTCCATCTCAAAAGAGTACGGCTGGTGTGTCAAACAGGGGTTCAGTATTTAGTAAGGGAGGAACAAAAAAAGCACCCTCCCCCCCCCACTTCTTTTCTAAACTTCTTTTTGCATGTTGTCTCCTGTTATGTGCCAGTTGGAATACAGTCGAACCTCGTTAATACGTACCCGCTTTAAGCGTACTAACGGTTAAAACGTAGTTGCAACGAATCCCCGACCGAGTCTCATAGAGCCTAATGCATTCGCTGACCGCTTAAGCCGTAGTGCTTCACCCTACGCCTACCGGTTAGTGCGTACCCTGCGTACCGCGATAACGTTTTGTGCCATAAAATTTTACTGCGCCGCTGAACTTCCCGACGCCACAATGTGCCGCCAAAGGTTTTCAGTCTTTTCGGGAAGTGCGTAGATCGGTCGATCACCGATTCCGACTTCCGCGCGATTGCGGCGATGCCTTCGCGGGTAAGCATCGGGAAAGAACGAAGGTGAGGCGGCGGCCACCGACGAACGCGCCAGCATGACTTATCGCCGACAACCTTATCACAATAAGTATCTTCAGATATCTGCTCGGGCACGCGTGCGGCGCAGCACTACTTTAAGCCTACTGCACGCTTTTAATAGGCGACAACCTGAACGCGCTGGGCCGCCGATCGCTGCCGCCTCGTTGTGCGGGGCCGTGTTCAAGTGCGCGCTGCTTCGTAGAAACGAAACCAGCTCGCTGTTGCGGAGTTGAGCGTTGCTGGTCGTGGGCGACGAGACACCTCTATGCATAGACGCCGTCACGCTAAACGCACGCGTACGGTACAGCAAGCGTAGCGCTTTTGTAACCATACTGCACGCTTTTATTGGGCGACCACCCAAACGCGCACCCGCGCTTCCATCCGCTGCCAGGACCGCTAGAGCGTCGCGGAGTGCGCATCGCTTGCAGGAAGTTCGTCATCGCCGCGTTAAACAAGCTCATCGCTGCATCTGTGCACGGTCTGGTGCGAAGTGGGTACGAAGAACACTCCCACGACAAATGCGCGCGTGCGGTACAGCAAGCGGCCCGGCGGCCCGGCAGTGACGCCGTGAACCGAGAAGGCGACGCGCTGCACGCAACTAGCCAGGAGCCGATCGGCTCCACGCAGCCGTACCGCGTTTCACTGGAACTGTGTCAGTTTTCATTTAGTAGCAGATCGCGGTACAGACGCACACACATATATCGCGAAAAGCTGACACTGTCCGTTCTGTCGCTACGTTGGTCCCTGCGTATACCGGACCCTGTAATAGTTCCGAAATGCTCCTGCCACCGCGCGCTATCGGCAAAGAGAAAAAACTGAAAAACGGAAAAAGAAAAATAATCAAAGCGGCGTATCGCTTTGATACTGCTGGGCGAAACCACTGAACATTTCGCGGTGTACACATGATTGCTTCAGGAGCTTCGCCCAAGCTCTTCATCATTCACCCGTGGATATGCTGTAATTTTTTGCATGTTGTCTCCTGTTATGTGCCAGTTAAAATAACGCTGAAAAAACTCGGCCAAAATTACACCTTACTGATGATGACAAAGCTACAGTACAGTACAATATTAATGGAAACACGAAAATCTGTCCCGACTGCCTAACTGCGATCAAAACATACAAGTGCTGTTGAAAAATCTGACGGGGTCAGCGAACTTACATCTTTGAGCTGTGGTGGATCGGTGCTGTCTCCAGGCTTTCTGCTCTCGCCTTCACCTGCGTACAGGACCTGCACAAACCATGCAGCGAGGACCACATAAGAGCTTGACACAGGAAGTGCACCACAGGTAACACTGTCAAAGTTTTGTGCGGCGTGAGCCATATCACGGATGTGGAATCGCGTGATGTGCACAGCAGATAAGGCTGTTTATAGTAGAGAACAAGGCATCTATGAATGAGAAAATATATTTTCTCTTTGATTTGCTCTAAGCACAGCATAAAAACGTGATTACTTCTTTGAAGTGTGGTGCTTATACTAAGCAGTCACCACCTGATTTCGCATCTTGTCCTGCAGTAGTTTTCTTTGCCAGCCATGACCATGCATTATAAACATCCTGTCGTTAACATAAAGTTGAACTACTGTTCTGTACATTATAAATATATAAACTTCACGTCCTCCTGTCATTATCAGCTCCTGCAATGTTTTCCTTATCTGTCTTTCCTCCCTTTCATGAATCTTTATAATCCATTTTCGTTTTCAGGATTCGCTTTTATCTTTTTCCGTCCATGATTCTCCTTTTCACAATTCTTTCTCATCCTTCTTTCTAGTTAATGCCCTTATTGCCTTCCTTTCCTTTCCATGATCTTTCTCATCCATTTTCTCATTCATGATTGTTACCCTTCTCCTTCCCTTTCTTCCCTCCTTTCCCGTTCATGACTTTGCTGTCCCCTTCCCCCTTTATCGCTATCAAATCTCCTTCCCCTTTTATGATTTTTATTGTTTCCTTTTCCTTTCACCATCTTTCTTATCCCCATTTCCCATTCATAATTTCTTATTTTCACTTCCTTCTCATGATTTTGTCCCTGTTTCCCATTTACGAGTCATTCTCATTCTCATTCTATTTTTTGTAATTTTTCTTACCTGTTTTCCTTTCTTCTCATTTGTGATACTGAACCTCCCAGTTTCCTTTTACCAATTCTTTACTTTCCTTCTTTCCTGTTAATAACTATTATAACCCCTTTGCCTCTTGTGATTCTTTATATTTATTTGCTTTTCACATTCTTTGTGCAGCAAAAGTGCACCCTAACTGAGGCCCATAGCTGTTCATGGGCCTTTTTGGAAATGAACGAATGATCGCAATTTAATCCCATTTCCTTACCATGACACTTTTATCCCACTTTGCCTATTAGTATGACTTTTTTGTATCCTCTGTTCCATTTCACCAACCTTGTTGTTCCATTTTCCATTCTCTCCACAGAATATTGGCAAGTGCACCTAGTGAGTGGGATCTTTGCTAATCTGCATCTAATCTTCCAAGTTAAATCTTGTGAGTGGGAGTTCTGAGAAACACTGCTTCTGCCACTGCAGTTTATGCACCGGGTAATCTGAGGCCGAAGAGGCAAACTGAATTGCCCTAAATGTTCCATGTAAAAGCATTGGAAACATGTATGACATTCACAACACACTGCTGTGTGGGTGCTGAACTTTGAGAAGGGATGTTATATGGACATTGCAATGACAAGAGCTCATCCAGTGCTTCACCTCTGTCACACAGTTAGTGCAGAAACACAAAAAGAACATCTCACTAATGATTTCATTTTAGTTGGTAAATGTACGTCGGTATCAGCAGCCAAAGTTTTATAGAACAGATGGAGCTAGCCGCAACTGATGCCTCTTTACCATAAGTTACACTTATAGTTTATGATTATGAAACCAGCCTACATTAGGTTTACATAAGATATAGACATATATAAAGTTATACATAAAATTAAACACTTGCATTTGACAAGTCAACAAAGGCGCCCTTAGAAGGTAGGAAACTTACATGAGATAAAAAAACAAGATGTTCGCAGTTTTCTAACATTGTTTCTTGATGAATGGAATACTTTATTTCTGCTACTGTGATATGGACATCAGTTAAATACATTCTACAAACACTTTAGTTCTCTACTGAAGAAGCATTCATAATTATCTCTTAGTACACGCAAGAAAAGACAGCAGCTCACTTGAAAAATGCGGGGGATGTCCTTGGCATCCGCGCGGATGACGTCGCCCTGGGTGACGGAGCGCACGTGGAACAGCTTGCTCAGGTCGAGGACAAGGGCAGGGTCCGCGTTCGCCCGGTCCTGCTCGCTGTTATAGAAGAGAATCTTGCGCGAGCTCACCACCACGTACTGCCGTCGCCAACCGTGCCGCCGGATGTTCTGTTTGTGAGGCACCGAGAGCCAGCCCTCGAGGCGCTGGGGGTCGCCGTCCCGAGCTCCGCCTCCGCCGGAGTTCGTCACGGGCAACAGGGCATCCGGAGACGTCAGGGCCGCAGCGGACGCCACTCGCCGAAGGACCTCCATCTCTGAGTCTTTGGAGTCCAGCTCCATCTGAAGCTTGATGCGTGCCTGGCCCTCCTCGTGAGCGCTTGCCTGCAGGAATCACGCTGGGTTAGCCTTACGAGGCAGTTGCTTGCTTTCGTAGCTCGAGATATCCCAGTGTTTTACCATCATGTTTTACCCAATGTTTTACCCTCTTTCCTACACAACCATTATGTGTGTTACGACGCAAAACAACCTCCCAAGGGTGTTTTTAGAGCATGCAGGAGCAATGTGAGGCCCAAAGAGATTTAATACAAAACTCGAGACCAAATAAGACAACGTTTATGTTATAACAGCATATATAACCAACTTTAAACTGTCGTTCAGCCAAGACTAGCCAGTGTTAACTAGCAAGAAAAATACAGTAGCTTAAGTCGTGACTTAGTGAGACGCTCTGTTAGAATGCCCTGCCTTCTAGGCCCACATTTTCAGTCAGACATAGGATGACATTGTGTTCCAATATAAAGGCTGCATTGAACATAAACTCTTGACACTGCTGCACTCGACACCACCTGAGCCAAGCAGATATTGTGTGGCAAAAGAAGACCATGCTTCATGCCCTTTTTGTGGCTCGACATCACACAAACTGGGCTGGTAGTTTCAAGCCCTTAGCTACACTTTGACAACTAAGGCCCTATCCTCCTTAATCTCATTTCTTGATCGATTTCTTGATCAATTTTGATGATACTTGGTGAGTTTATGCATATTTGTGTGCCGATTTCAAATATGCAATTATTTTTCTAGTATAACCGGTAGTTTTTAAAATACAATATATTTCATGTGCCTTTTGGGGAGGAAGATTTTTTTTTAACAGAGAGAGTTACGAAGTAAATCAGCATATCACAATAACCTGTAATCACAACTGAGTGCAACGAAACAAAAACTGATGTTCTAAGCCCATTAGAACAAAAGTTATGGTATGTTGAACATTCGTGAAGGAAATCACAGCTTGAAATTGACGCACTCGTGAATGTTCAACATATTGTAACTTTTGTTCTAATGGGCTTAGAACATCTATTTTTGTTTCGTTGCACTCAGTTCTGATTACAGGTTATTGTGATACGCTGATTTACTTTGTAACTCTGTTGAAAAAAAATCTGCCTCCCCAAAAGGCACATGAAATATTTTGTATTTTAAGAACTACTGGCTATACTAGAAAAGTAATTGCACATTTGAAATCAGCGCACAAATATACATAAACTCACCAAGTATTATCAAAATCGATCAAGAAATGAGAAAAAAATTTTACGAGTAGTGTCCCCCCTTAAGAAGCGTTTCTCAGGGAGACATACAATGCTGCCTTTTGTCTACTACAGCTGAACTCCTTCAGAAGAGACACCGATGTAACAGACAATCAGGGCAGTGCCAGGATTTCGTTACTGGGGGGAGGGGGGTGGCACCCATAACATGTGAATCCTTTCAGGGGGGACAGGGAGGCGGGAAACTTATGCGTTGTGTGTTATGTTTGCTCTTGGGGGGGGGGAGGGGCAAAGGGGGGCAGACGAAAATATTGTGGGGGCTCCAGCCCCCCCGTGCCCCCCACTGGCACCACCCCTGCAGACAATTGGGCATAACAGACACCACTGTGCCCACATCGAAATAGGCGTGGATCAGAAAATGAGAACATGGTCCCTGCTTATAAGAGACACCTCATATAATGGACAAGAACTGCTTCCCCGTGCATGTCTCTTATAAAGGGGTTCAACTGTAATGGTACATTTGTTTACTTCCTGCCATGCTCCACCCAACGCCACAATACGAGCGTCACTCATCACTAATCACAGAGCAGCGGTGTGTTCAATGGCTTATAATGGTACACTAGAGGGAAATCTGGCACTACTGTATTGCCTATGAGAGTCGCAACGCATGGTGCTTCAGCCAGCACATGGATTTGCCTTAGCTTCGTTCTTACGGTTCCGTGCGGCCTGCAGCCACTTTGTTGCAAGACGAAGTTAGCACAAGTTCATCACCTTGACCCTTTTGTATGACCAATACAAATCAGTTCATGGTGTTCACAACGAATCATTGTTTTATCCGAAACAAAAGCCAAAATGCAACAACAAAGCCACAAGTGCGTATGAAGCCGCAAGCACGAAGACGAGGCAAATCCATGTACTACCCATCCTTCCCATGGTGGCTGAACGATCGCAGCACCACAGTTCCCTCTAGTAAATATTGTAAGAAACTCTATGCAATGGTCCAGATCTGGCGGTGACTTGCCTGCAGTTCGGCAAGCTCCTTCTGGAGGCGGCTGACCATCTGCGCGTACTTCTCCCGCTCCTGGGTGAGCTCCTGCTGCAGCTTACGCACCTCGCGGTCCCGCCGCCGCAGGTCTCCGGCTGCACGCCCCTTGCCACCGCCTGCGATGTCCTTGCGGTTCATGATCTCGGCCAGCTTGTTGACGGCCTGCAGCTTGAGCATGCGCTCTTGGGCGAGCTGCTTCTGCAGCTGCTCGTGGCGCGTCTCCTCGGCCTGTCGCTCCTGCCGCTCCTTGGCCAGGGCTGCCTCGTGCATGGATCGCTCGGTGTTCAGCTGCTTCTGCAGCTGCTCCAGATCCAACTCGCGTACCGCCCTGTGTTCCGAGACGGGCGGCAGGGGAGGCATTAGCATAACCGGCACAACATTAGCCCACCAAACATGACAAACATAGAGCCCTTGGAGAGCACAGATTTGACACGAGACCAAGAAAGGAGGAACACTGATGCACAGGACAAGCGCTACTCGCCACTAAGTGTTATTAAAGGAGTGGTGACAAAAATTCGGACACAATTTCACTGTTACATCCCACTGACAGGAACATAGCGGTGCCATGAGTACAATATCAGCCACAAATACAGCCTAAAAAGTATTTTAATTGAGTTTTGAAGTTCGTGAAAACGCCGAATCGGAAATAGAAGCAAAAAGCAATGAGGTCATCAATGGCGGTAAATTGGGTTGGTTGGTTGCTCATATTCGTAAAATAACAGCGCGAAAGACGACGGACAAACACACAGAGCTCGTTTGTCTCTGTGTGTTCGTCCGTCGTCTTTTGCGCTGTTATTTTACGATCATGAGGTCATCAAGCGGGGACCTTTTGTAAACAACGTACGTCCCGAGTTCTGGCCGGGTTACCAGAAGTGTGTACAAGATGGACAATGCTGGTAGCGACACATGATGATGCAGAGCGTAGCCAGAGACCTACAAACATAACATTGTACAGACTTACCCGCTTACTGACTCTGTGTAAAACACTGGCAGTGGGATAACTATCAACTCACAGTATTCTCATTGTTTTCTTGTCGAAAAGAACAGTGGCACAACTGAGAAAACAGAAAAAAAATTATTGTGGTTAGACGTCCCCACGTGGGAGGCCTAGGCCCAGCCAACCAAATTGCTGGTTTCAATAAAAGTTTATTCCTCCTCCTCCTAGTTGGGCAAAATGCCACAAGATGTTGCTACTGGTTCCGCGGCTGTTGCTGCTGCTGCCACCGTCAACGGCTCCGGTAACCGGTTATCCGCAAACATTAGAAAGTCTACAGATAAACTAAATCTCTCTATTGCCAGGATCATACTGCATAGTAGACAGATTAACTGCTTCGGCGCTCCGACGTGCGTACGTGGGAATGGTATGCCTTTAGAAAGCAGCCTTACCCAATCTAAATACGAGCAAATAAAGCGCACATCACACCACTCATATGTTACACATACACACTGTTACAAAGCACCAATGTTATGATTTCACTGCATCATTCATCACTTCTCAACCTGCTACTTTACAAATGATCGGAGTGTAAATGTTTCAGCATGCCGAATGCTGCGGCTGCTCCAAGCCTCACGGGAAACGTCACTTCAGTTGGAAGACGACAACAAGAACAAAATCGCAGCCACCGGCGAGATTTACGAAGTGAATTGAGCTTTTCTGATTGATTTTTACACTCGCCCCCAGCTCCTTTGTCCATCGCCGTACTAGATAAGCAACGTAGTTTGACAATTGAGGAAACGGGCACTCGCAGCGATCAACACAGCAGACGAAACAGCAGCGCTGACAACAGGCAGAAGCTGGCCAGTGATGTCACTGGCTCTCACGGTCACCTGACAGTATTTGTTAACGAGTAGGCCGGCCACGTCACGGGGCCCCCGAGTGCTCTTCGAAATCGAAGCTACTTCCGGTCATAACATACGAGCATATAATTAAACATTCGTCTCGCGCTGGGGCAAATGAGTTCCGTTGCCGCTATTAACGAGTCGTCTGTAGCTGCTGATTAAGAGGAAAAAAACAGAGGTTCACAAATTTTCTGTCACCACTCCTTCAAGAAAAGCTTCCCTACTTATACACACAGCCGTGTTAGCACGCGCGCCGCCTGTTACTATCACTCGGCAATCAAGATCGGAAGAACAAGACATCGAAAATGGAACGGAAGGATGAGAGGCATATCACACATATTATGAACTGCACACTTCTCACTTTTCTGTTTAAGTGCAGTGCTATTGCATTTAAAAAACCTTTTGTGCCGATGACAGTTGGGACCGTTGTCCCAGAATATGCTTTTGTCTAAAAAGTGAGTGATTGCCTCCCCGTCTAAAGTATTTCGCATATTCAAGAGATCTGAATTTAAACGCTGCAGATAGGGCAGTCACAGCAGATAGGGCAGTCACAAGCAGAACGCGGGGCAAAAACGTGGAGGGGTGGGTGGGTGGCGGCTGCCTTTCCTGTGCACATGCATATGGACCTGAATGAGGCTGCACTGCATTTCAACAGATTGTAAGGTCTTTGGAAATGCAAAAGGTTTTACAGGAGAGGGACACGGATGTGCACAGGCTGCTGTTCACAGCCACAACTTCCGACAGCGTGGCACTGTCTCTTTTAAGCGTTTTATTTGGCAGCCACAGTGGAAAAAACGTAGCTCGCCGAGGCAAGGCCTTACGCACCTGTCTTTCTCCAGTCCCGCAGCAGTGTCCTCGAGGACGGACCGGTGGAGCTCCAGGGAGTCTGCGCGCACCGTGGCCATCTCGAGCTCTCGACTGAGCACCTGGCGCCGTTCCTCCAGCTCCTGGAATGCCTTGTTTCGCTCGTCCAGTTCTTCCTTCAGCTCGTGGACTTGCGTCTTGTACAGCGTCTGCGGTGTGCAACAAAAGAGTCAGGAGCTCTTCCCCTACCGAGAAAACGGGGACAAGCGAAGCTTGGTACGTGCGGGCCTGACCTACTACTTTCCTTTCTTTCTTTCTATCGCATTGTGCAATGCTCCCTTCTAACTTTTTCCTTCCTCCATGCCGGGAATGGGACCTTCAGCCACGTGCTTAGCAATGCAACATTTCAGTTGCTACAGGCAACAACGACGGTCACGTGTTCATATCCAGGCAACAATGAAATGTGGCAACGTGAACTAACAAGTGACCTCGATAAAAGATCAGATTACCATCCCAAAAATGGCTGATCGCCAACGAGCCCGTGATCGAGAGCATCAATTATAGGAAAACGGCGCACACAAATATGCGTGTGACCGGCATACCTTCGAGGGTTGCATTTTTACGTTGCAGTGCCGTGTTTGTTTTTCTAATAGTCAACACAGGAGCACGTCAGTTTTATATTAAAGAGCTGGTATCATTATATTCAGGTGAATTTTCATTTTGAACCCGCGAAAATTGACGGCGCATTAGATCCGAGTAGGTATTATTTTTTTTTCTCGGACACAGTGATGCTACCGAGGACTTCTGATTTGGAGCAATTTTTGGAGCAGCAAAATTTCCGTTTTGGAGCACTTTGGAGCAGCAAGATTTTCATCTTGGAGCACTTTGGAGCAGATAATCTTGCATCTGGGAGCACTTTGGAGCAGCGAATTTTACATCCTGGAGTGCAATACAGAAGCATATTGCATTAACATTCAAGCACCTGAGTATTATTATGGGGCTCTCATGAAGGCTAGAAATATTTCGATTCATTGCAAATCTCATGGAAAAAATCAACTCGGGAGCATAGGCGTGCACACAGGGGGGGCAGGGGGGGGGGCGCAAAATCTGCCCCGTACATTGACCCTTGCGATAGCAATTATATGGACACTCTCGGCGGATTTTTGCCGTCGCCGTTGCCGTAATTTTCCGTATAAAGTCCAAATTAATAACATCACCACGCGCATTCTAGCCGCGGGTAAAAGCTCGCGAGCGCTGGCGACGAACGCGGCTGAAGCGGAGATTAAACTAGCTGGCCGTCTGTTTCCGTCGCACGGAGAGCGCATGAGATAACATCTTCCCGCGTGCGGGCCTGCCGTCGATTGCTCATCAAACAGAGAGGAAACGCCCCGCCCGTCTTTCGTAAGAAGCATGAAGGGACGCCAGGGGAGCTGAAGGGGGGGGGGGAGCGCATCGTTCGAAGGGCGCAGTCGCTTGCACGCGCGCTATCTCGAGGCATCAGGAGACGGCTCGTAAACTTGCTGTGCTCTCAACGCTTACTTCGCGTTTAGAGAACTCAGAGCAAAAAAACGCTTCGGTTCCTGGAGGGGCCATATTCGCTTAAACCAGCGTTTTGTTGAGTTCGCGAGATCGGATCCAAAAGAGTTAGCTGCTAGTCTTACTTCGTTTCACAATACAATTTTTTGGTATCGCATTCATTGCTTCGCTCTTAAGCGAAACTGAGTTTTTTAGATGCGAAGTATCTTAAGGCGGAGCTCAATCCGGTGGTGGTGGTGGTGGTGGTGGTGTGCGGCGTGACCACCCTTACTGCGCATACGCATACCCTGTCCACACACCTCCTATCCACTCACCCTCTCCCTTCCCCTCTCCACTTTCCCTCTCCCCTCCCCTCTCCCATACCCATCTCCCCTCTCCACTTTCCCTCTCCCCTCCCCTCCCCCTTTCCACTCTTCCTCTGAAACGCGGGCTAGACATGCCGAAATTCTCTCCTGCGCAACGCCGCGGTGAGCTCGAGCGCATGTGCGTCCCCTCCCCTTCTCCCTCCTCTCCTACGCTGCCCCCCTCTCGCCCGCCTGTCGACCGCGTTCCCCGCTCGCCCTGTGAGAATTAACGGCCAGGCTAGATGGAAGGTACGACGCGAGTAGCGTCCCTCTACGTGTTCCACGACGCCAGGTCGGTAGCATGCCCAACGAACGCCAACGGAACGCGATCGTGCAAGTGCTCTGGCTTCGCATCGCCTCATGGTCCCCTTTAGCGGGAGATGGTGTAATTTTTAACCGTTAGCTATTGACCCCCGAAAGCGAGGAGCGGACGTGTAACATGGCGTAGCCGCTTCACTGTGGGCCGTCAGCGACGGGCCCGCTACTGACAGCTGCGCATTTGCGGCTGCTCCGACCAGGAGACATGATTTTACTAATGAGATGACATTTTTAAAAAAGCAAGCAAAAAATTCGAATTGGAACCCTAGCACGTGAGCTCGAAAGGGCAGGGCCTTTTAGGGGGTATTTACCGCAGAGTGATTACAAACTCGGACGCGTGCTGGCAGAAGGAATTACGAAAAAGCTGTTCTGGAATAAGATCCATGGATAAAGTATAGCTGAGGAAAAGTGTCAACGCGTTTCCACCGTTCGCGTGCTCTTCCGTAAACGCGAAGCAAGGAAAATTCGATATTGTCCCATTTATCTACTGCGAGCGATCCCAGATTTCATTCCGCGATGTCCGGAAACAGAAGTGACCAGTGGCGGATCCAGAGGGGGGGCGGTAGGGGCGATCGCCCCCCCAAAGCCTGTGTCAGCCCCCCCCCCCCCACCCTGCCTGCAATGTCTGTCTGTCTCCTCATCCCTACCCTACCACCCCCACCCCCCCAGTCAGATCAAAGAACCCCCCCCCCCAAAGTTGGCACCTGGATCCGCCCCTGGAAGTGACAGACATTTTAGCGGCACTCATGTAGTTATTACTGAACATTGCTTTCCTTACGTGCCGTGCGACGCTTGAAACGAGCTATCAGCAGCGTTTCTGGAACAGACGACGTCCGCCGATGAATCGCCGTCGCACTTTCTCGCTACCGATAGGCCTAGACGTCACGAGGCTCTGCGGAGAGCGCGTTTTGCTGTCGAGCCGACTTGCAGAACAGAAGCTGCGTCGGCACCGTGCATGGCATCGTGGCTTACTCGGAACGCACGCGCGAGCGCTATTTATTCAGCGGAATAATTCTTGGTCCACGATTGCGACTTTATTGGCAGCCCCAAGATCGAGCTGCACATGTTCTGACGCGCCGGCGGTGCGATTGCCTGTGATAGACGCACCCAAACCCGAGACTTTGGCGCAAATTTTGTCGATATTATCAGGATGGCGCAGTAAATACAATTTGGCGCATTTTGGCGCAGTTGGCGCAGGAGTGGAATCACTGCTCAGGACAGCACCAGAGAGGCGTCGTACGAGGTAGGCTCAGCGCAAAATTGTGTCCTATAATTGTGGTGCATTATTTCTCTGGGAGATTTGTCAGGACCAAGCCAATTCGTTGTACAATGCAGGTCACTGCCTAACTGAGGGATGTATAACCGAGCTTCCACTGTATAGCTGCATCTTGTTTTGTTATGCTGCGAAGTCGATTCTGTCGAATCAAGTCAATTTCATTCGCGAGTTTCATTCACCAAGCAACACCACACACAAAAAAAGCATGGGACCTGAATTGCACGTATGTTCACCTCTAAGTTAAAACACATTCAGAGATTCAACCACACTTGCCGAGAAGTACTGTTCAGCCTCAAGCTGGTCTTGGAGTTCCTTCATCTGCAGCTCGCCCACGGTTTTCGCCCTACAATAGAAAGAACAATAAAATGAATGATGGCACGGGATGAACAAGGAAATGACAAGTCCATTAAGTTTTCTTGCACTGTTCTGTCACTTTTAACAAAGCGGACGAGCTACACTCGTCCAAAATGGTTTGAGGACGGTGCGCCAAGGACGAGCTGTGATAGTCTAAAACAGGGAAGTGGTTAAGTAATAAGCTGCTACGACAGTTACCGTGCGGCACGAAACAAGAGGGAACGTACGTCTGCATCCTGGCCAGCTCCTCCTGGGCTGCCTGTTGTGCTTGGCGGGCTTCGGCCAGGGCAGTCTGCGCCTGCCGGTCGCGCAGAGCCAGCCGGGCCACCTCCTGGGCCTGCTGGGCTGCCTGCTGGCTCAGCTGCGCACGTCGGCGGGCCTCCTCATCCAGCTGCGCCTGTAGCGCCTGGGCCTTGTCCGCCTCTTGCCGATGCTCACCTTGCAGCCGCTGCAGCTGTGTCTGAACCACCGCAGAAAAACACGGGTCAAAGGGCGACCGCACCATAGCACTGATTGAGCAGCAGACAGAAAATCGTGGCAAAGATTTGCAGTGCAAGAGTTTTTTAATGCGCAGCACTGCACAGCGAGGAGGTTGAACAATTCCGTGTGAAGCCAGAAAAACACCTTCTGAACGAAAATATTGAGCTAATTGGTAGAAAATCCTTGGAGAAAAAAATAAAGCATGCAAGGACAAACAATAGAGAAGATAACTAGACAACACAAACACTGATTATCAATTATAAGGTAACAACGCAATTTCATTATTGCAATAAAGCTTGGTCCTATAGAAATGCATCGGCATTAATTGGGACACTTAGTCGGGATTGAATTACCGTATACACTCAACTAAGGGCCACGCTTGTGTAAGGGCCGCTCCCCCCTACTTGGCAGTCCAAATTTTGGAAAAAAGAAATCTCGTCAGCAAACGGTAGGGTCATCGCATCTCGCGCACGCCACATTTCGCGGGAGCCACCAGATGGCAATAGCTGTCCTGCGGCTTCGTCACGCGGCACTATCTGTGAGTTTCGGGCACGTGGCACCCCTACCTGGGAGATCTTGTCGCTTTTCTCGCCGGCGCCATTGATTCTTTGTGCCGCCGTTCATTTTGACGACTGCCTATAGCACAACCACTTGCGATCGAAAAGAAAAAACACTTGAACAAAAATTGAACCAAAATTTCACACTTCCGTGGAAGGGCCGCACCCCATCAAAATCGCAGAAAAAAAGTGCGGCCCTTACACGAGTGCATATGGTAACAGAAAAAATAAGTTAACCAGGGTCAAATTAACAAGAGCACGCTGTATTTTGTCTCTTATCATACTGCAACAACAATGCAAGAATCATGCCAACAATCACATAATGCTATGCATATCTTGGTTCCCGCTCAGAGTGGTCTACAAAAGTAGTCGCTGCCTAGCACTCAACAGCCGCTAGTACAGAGTATTTTGGCATAAACCACTGGCATGCAGCCCACCTGCAACTGTCGATAATCCACGGTAAGCATGGACATCTGCCGCTCGCGGTCTTGAACGGTGGCCTCGGCCTGCTGGCGCGCTTGCCGCTCCTCGGCTAGTTGGGCCGTGAGGGCCTCCGCACTGTTCTCGTCGTCCGCGGTGCCTCCGCCGCCGGGCCTCTTGTCGGGGCAGGCCTGTCGGTCCAGGCGGTTCTGGGCGTTGCGCAACTCCAGCTCGAGCACGGCACGCTGCTTCTCCTGCTCGAGGACGCGCGCCGAGAACCGGTGGGCTTCTTCAAGCGCGTGGGCTTCCCTCTCTCGCACCCGCTCCAGCTCCAACTGGAGCGCCTGCCGCCGGCTCTCAAGCTCTTGGGTGCGAGACGACCAGGCTGCCTTCTCCTGTGTTGATAGGAGAAGACACTCTGATCAACCAAGAGTAGCAGGGAGCTGATAGGCACGCCTATATGGGTTATCCAGAAAGGCATGTTTCCATATCCTTAAGAGCGCAGTAGCAAAACTTCCAGTTGCCTTCCCATGTGGGAATGTCCCGTGATGTCAAGCAAAATGTCACGTATGACATCACTGGTAGAAAAGCACGTCACTGTCGACCCTGGTTCTGGCAGTACACTTAAACATTGTTATAACGAACATTGATACAGTGAATTACTGGTTATAGTGAACTAAATACGAACTTTGCTTGGCCACGCTTCATTTCAATGACTTTTTACAATGCAACCGAAAATGTGAGGGCCACGGCGATATAATATTTGGTTCACCCGAGCCTGAAAACTCGAAAGGCAACAGAAAAAGCAAGAAAAAAAAAGCCGGCAGATCCCACACATTGTGGGAATCGATGTAATGCGAAGCAGCCAGCAAAGAGCTGCATACATCGTCTTGTATGTCATTGAGGAAAATGCGTGTCATAGTTTTCATGTTAACTCCTATTTTTTATGTTCGTCACACAGTGACGTCGCGCAAGACCGATTCCGGGGTAGATCAAGCTAGCGAAACGGCCACCAGCGCGCCATGAGCGTGGCACGTAAGTCATGCTGTACATGACATGCGTGTCATGATTTTCATGATAACTCGTGTTATTTATGTTCGTCACACGGTCACGTCGCAAGATACCAATTTTGGTGTATATAAATCTAGCGAAACGGCCGCCAGCGCCCCATGAGCGTGGCACGTAAGTCATGCTGTACATGACATGCGTGTCATGATTTTCATGATAACTCGTGTTATTTATGTTCGTCACACCATTGTAAGAGACGAATATTTGTATATATCAAGCTAGCGAAACGGCCGCCAGCGCCCCGTGAGCGTGGCACGTAAGTCATGCTGTACACGACATGCGTGTCATGATTTTCATGATAACGCGTGTTATTTATGTTCGTCACACGGTCACGTCAGAAGAGACCAATATTGGTTTATATCAAGCTAGCGAAACGGCCGCCAGCGCCCCATGAGCGTGGCACGTAAGTCATGCTGTACATGACATGCGTGTCATGAGCGTGGCACGTAAGTCATGCTGTACATGACATGCGTGTCATGATTTTCATGATAACTCGTGGTATTTATGTTCGTCACACGGTCACGTCACAAGATACCAATTTCGGTGCATATCAATCTAGCGAAACGGCCGCCAGCGCCCCATGAGCGTGGCACGTAAGTCATGCTGTACATGACATGCGTGTCATGATTTTCATGATAACTCGTGTTATTTATGTTCTTCACACGGTCACGTCGCAAGATACCAATTTCGGTGCATATCAATCTAGCGAAACAGCCGCCAGCGCCCCATGAGCGTAACACGTAAGTCATGCTGTACATGACAATCGTGTCATGATTTTCATGATAACTCGTGTTATTTATGTTCGTCACACGGTCACGTCGCAAGATACCAATTTCGGTGCATATCAATCTAGCGAAACGGCCGCCAGCGCCCCATGAGCGTGGCTCGTAAGTCATGCTGTACATGACATGCGTGTCATGATTTTCATGATAACTCGTGTTATTTATGTTTGTCACACGGTCACGTCGCAAGATACCAATTTCGGTGCATATCAATCTAGCGAAACGGCCGCCAGCGCCCCATGAGCGTGGCACGTAAGTCATGCTGTACATGACATGCGTGTCATGATTTTCATGATAACTCGTGTTATTTATGTTCGTCACACGGTCACGTCGCAAGATACCAATTTTAGTGTATATAAAGCTAGCGAAACGGCCGCCAGCGCCCCATGAGCGTGGCACGTAAGTCATGCTGTACATGACATGCGTGTCATGATTTTCATGATAACTCGTGTTATTTATGTTCTTCACACGGTCACGTCGCAAGATACCAATTTCGGTGCATATCAATCTAGCGAAACGGCCGCCAGCGCCCCATGAGCGTGGCACGTAAGTCATGCTGTACATGACATGCGTGTCATGATTTTCATGATAACTCGTGTTATTTATGTTCTTCACACGGTCACGTCGCAAGATACCAATTTCGGTGCATATCAATCTAGCGAAACGGCCGCCAGCGCCCCATGAGCGTGGCACGTAAGTCATGCTGTACATGACATGCGTGTCATGATTTTCATAACTCGTGTTATTTATGTTCGTCACACGGTCACGTCGCAAGATACCAATTTCGGTGTATATAAAGCTAGCGAAACGGCCGCCAGCGCACCATGAGCGTGGCACGTAAGTCATGCTGTACATGACATGCGTGTCATGATTTTCATGTTAACTCGTGTTATTTATGTTCGTCACACAGTCACGTCACAAGATACCAATTTTGGTGTATATCAAGCTAGCGAAACGGCCGCCAGCGCACCATGAGCGTAGCATGTAAATCATGCTGTACATGACATTCGTGTCATGATTTTCATGTTATGACTTGTCATTTATGTTCGTCATACAGTCATGTTACGCCATACCAATTTTGGTGCACATTCGATTAACCAAGCGACCAGGAGAGCACAAAGTCGTAGGCGGCTAGATAGATAGATAGATAGATAGATAGATAGATAGATAGATAGATAGATAGATAGATAGATAGATAGATAGATAGATAGATAGATACGGTCAAAGTCGCAGAAGTTCGCTAAGAAATGCTTCGCATTTAAAAAATACTGATAGACAATTCACAACCATGTTTTTTTAATTGTTTGAAAAAGCTGTGGAAATTTTGGTCACTCAGAGCAAAAAAAAAGTGCACTCGACTCGTTGTGCCACTGTATGAAGCGAAGTTTGAAATGCCGCAAGGAGAGAAGTAAAGGTTACCTCATCTATAGTGGTTTTGAAGCCTGGACCAATTCATTTTTGTATAAAGAATTTTTCGAAAGCCAGACTGCCAATTTGTCAGAGCTGATTTTTATCGCGACTGTTACAACGAATATTGGGTATAACAAAAAAATTCTTCATTCTTATGCTACTTAGGCCATTGTGATTCTTGCAAAATACTAGTGAGAACTGCAAAGTGGCACAGCACAGGTGCCACTTTGCAAATGATCCCCCAGTGACACGGGCCAACACTGACACTGGCGAAATAGCTATGCTTATGCAGCGCTGGGCAGAACCTTGCCTTTTATTTGAATTTTCGCGGGGGTGTGACCTCGCACATGACGTTTCTGCTCAGATCATGCGACTCTCCTGCAGTTCCATTATTGCGCTCTTTAGGATATGGAAGCACACTAAAAGAAAGCTTCGCGAGTGAAAAGTCTATTAGACAGCTAAGTCATTTGTTTGAGACTGAATAAGGACAACGTCGTAGTTGCCATAACTGTGGATGGCCAACGTCACATAACTGTGGCCATCATTTAGCCAACACAATCGAACATTGCTAGTATGCGAGTAGATGCAGTATTTGAATATGGTCAGAAATTACAATAGGCTTTCGATAATTCAAACACGAGGGGACCCCAGGATTTTTGTTTGTATCATCAGAAGTTTGAATTATCAGAAGTTCTCATATATATGGCTCAAGGCAACACACCAACTTGTGTTCTAATAAAACATTCACATGTACATACCTGCCAACCTGGAGGACCTCAAAATTAGGGAGATTCGTAAAGTGACAAAGGAAAACTGGCATGAGTTTTTTTTATTAGGGGTGTGCGAATACCGAAGAGTACCTTTCAAATCGAATACCAAATCGAACAAAGAAAGAATGAAGATAGAAAAAATTTTCGTTTAACAGCCTTGATTTTTACATGTCTGCGTGCAAAATAAATTTCCGTTGTGAAATGCGGCCATAGGTATGGTCCAGTTTTCTGTTTGCTTGACATGCGATGTTAGAGGGGGTGTACAGCTGTATAAAGCACTGCACTATGTGTTTGCTCAAGTTGCCAAACTAACACGCGGTCATATAAACGAAGTAGAAATATCAGCTTTTCTTGAATATCATTGAGTGGCAGACGTAGTTGTGACAGCTCCACGATGCATTCTCGAGGAGCCTAACGTATTCACTGGTCACTTAAGTAGTAGCTTATCCTATGCCTACTGGTTACTGCGTACCACGACCACTTTTTGTCGCTCAAAGATTACCTGCACTTCTTGGCTCTCTGTGTGGCCGAAACCACAATGTGCCACAAAAGATCTTCCACAATTGCAATAGCAACAATGGATACTCTCAGCAGTTTTTTGCCGTCGCCATCGCCGTCATGCTCCGTGTAAAGTCCAAATCAATAACATTGCCCCACACGTTGTATGTTCTACAGGTGAGTAAGAGGGCGCGAGTGCTTCAGAAGAACATGGTAGAAGCACAGATGAAATGAGTCAGCCGTCTCCTTAGCATGAAGGGCGCATGCGATAACATTGTCCTGTGTGCGAGGCCTGTGGTTCGGGCCATTTCCTCTCTGCCTGAGAGGAAATGGCCCGAATGTCTTTCTTCGGGTGAAGGAGCATGAAGGAGTGCTGAGGAGAGGGGGCCACGTCGCGCAGGCAGCAAATGCGAACTTTTATCAAAAGGGCATGGTTGTGCGCGTGTGCTATCACGACAGACATCAGTAGATGGCTCCTACTCTTGTACGTGCGATGCCCTCACCGCTTACTTCGCGTTGAGACAACAGACAGCATAAAAACTGCTTTGCTCCCAGGAGTGGCTGTACAGTAGACTCTCAGTAAACGGAAATCTGTTAAACGGAACTGCTGCTTAAACGGAACAACTGCCTGTGGCATGATTGGTTTCGTGCTTGAATTCTGCAGCCCTGCTCCTCTCTCAGTAAACGGAACTCCTGTTAAATGGAACACATTTTCTTGGTCCCTTCAGGTTCCGTTTAACGAGAGTCGACTGTATTTCCTTACATTAGCATTTTGTATAGTTACGCAAAATCAGATCCTAAAAAAGTTAGCCGCAAGCCTTACATTGCATAACATTCCAATTTGTTGCTATCGCATTTATTGCTTCACCCTTGCAACGACTGAGTTTTCTAGTTTTTGGCGACTGCAGTGACCGGTCAATCAATGATTCCGACTTCGCTTTTATTGCAGTGATGTCTTTCCGGATAAGTATCTAAAGAGAACAAAGCCGAGACAGCAGCCAGCAACGAACGCATTCCAGTGACTTCTCGTCGACAATCCTATCATGATAAGTATCTCCAAGGTATCTGCTCAGGCAGTGCGTCTGGTGTAGTGTTGTAAGCCTGCTGCGCGCTTTCAATTGAAGACAACCCAATTGCTCTGCCAGTGCCGTGCTGCTGTTTACTGTAGGCATCCTTGTGCTGGACCGCTTTAAGTGTGCTTCACTTTGTGGAAACTAGAGCAGCTCGCTGTAGCAGAACTGGCTCAAAGTGCTCGCCGCATTCGTACATGATCAGGCAACACAAGTGCACTGAGGAACCTCACTGCACCGAAACTACCATGGCAAACATACTTATTGCTGTTCCAAGCGTACTGCACGTTTTTAATAGGTGACAACCCTAATAGGTGACACTGCGCCGTTCGTTGCCACCTCCTTCAGCAAGAACGCAAGTGGGTTGCAGGTACGCGGAGTGCGCATCGCTTGCCATCGCCTGTGCACGGTCAGGAACGGAGTGGATACGACGAACACTCTCACTTGCAGCAAACACGCGTGTGTGGCACGTAAAGCAAGCACACGAGTCGAGTTGGCAACGCGCTGCACGTAACTAGCCTGGGGTGCTTGGCTTCGCGCGATAGCAAGTACTGTGTTTCTATGAAACGGCGCCAGTCTTCGCTCACAAGCAGATAACGGCACAGATGTGCACACAAGTACTGGGGAAAGCTGATGCGCATGTCCGTCTGCTCTGTCTGCGGTTGTGTGTTCCAGGACCTTGTAATAGTTTTGAAATGCTCCTAGGCATTGCCATAGCGTGCTATTCGATGGTCGTGTGAGAGCTTTGATAAAAAGAAAGGAAAGGCCTTCCAATGGGTACACTATGCAACATTTTCTGTGGCATTGCATTTAATTCCTTGTTGGCAGTGGCAGCGCACATCAGGAGGTGCACATTTGTACTTAGTACTTAAATGTGCGTTCTGTTTAGCGTGTAGTAATGCCATGCACCCGTCAGGTACTACATATTAATGAACTTTCGCTATTTGAGAAGTTGAATGTAGATATCCAATTTGCGAATCGAAATATTCGCGGGGCTACTATTCGATTCGTATTCGTGTATTCGCACACCTTTAGATTTTATTTAATGTTTCTAAGGGCTGCAGGAATGTCATGTACAGCACTGAATGATTGCCAGAAAAGTATTTAGACGTCAGTGATCGTACCGGTAGTAGTTATTACACGGCACTTGCACAAGTAAGAGACAAAATGTGGTGTGTCCCACGACAGTTGGTAGCCCCTTCCCGATCTTAATGCGCTTTTCTGCATGACAATAGTATGATGTGGCGAAAGTGACTTAACGGGCCTCTCACTAGGTCTGGCCATCTTGAGCTGACAAGTGCAATGCTTACATTGCGAGCTCACGATCGTGTCTGCTAAGAGTTACATCGCTACGCGCCGCGAAAAAAGCTGAAATTTCAAACTGAATGTCGTCTGCTCTTCTCCTAACGGGCGCCGTGCACCAAAGACAGTTTTGATGTCCTCCTCAACTGTCTTCCTCAACCGCTGCACGAAGCAGCGGGCGAGGAGGACACTGAGGCACTACAGCGCAGTATAAATTGCAGAGAAGGAAGGAGAGCCCATGTCACCCACGCATCGTGGCACATGCGTGACGTCATTCACCGGCTCCGGCATGGGAGAACGCAGGGAAGGAGTTTGGCTTGCGAAGGCTAGATAGGGTAAGTGGCAAGAATGCGAAGTTCGCCTCCTCACATCATTGTTGCGCACTGCTTCAAAATATTTTTACTACTGCTTGTAATGAACCAATTTGAAAAATTATTGCGGTAGAATGCTCTTTATTGGTCACAGAGCAACTTCCAGTGCATAAGTAAAATTTCCTATGTGGCCTGGTGAGGGGCACTTTAAGAAGCATTTCAAATGTGATCGACCCAGGTCATACCGTCTAGCTTCTTTGCTTTCTTTCTTGCTCAAAGGCTGATGATTGTTTTCATGAAAGTACAACAATGAACAGTTTCAACACGCCAGCCTACCTGATCGAGTTGTATCTGCATGTTGGAGAGGTCCCGCTCCTGGGAGCCCACCTGGCCGCGCAGGGCACCTACAGTCTCCTGCAGCTCCTGGCAGGTGCGCTCCCGCGTTGCCGCAGTCAACGCGAGCTCCGCGTTGGCCTTTTTCAGCTTCAGCGCTGCGTCGGCCTCCTGCTTCAGCTTGTCATTCAGCTCCCACAGCTGCTTCTCGAGCGCAGACGCCTTCTCTGATGCCACCTGCAATGGACGACGCAATGCAAACCAAACACACACAATAGCAAGTCAGTTTTGTTGAAGCCCATGAGGTGGAGAAAGGTTCGTGAAAAGGAAAAAAACTGTCACCTACCTGTTTTCTAGCACGAGATTACAAGCTCAAACGAAACACACGCACATAGACCAAACACAGATATTCTATAGTCACATACTTGCATCTCGTTACATTTGCGGTTAGACAAAAATGCATCTAGCAATGCAGTACGTATATGAACGCTTGCGAAAATGCGTTGCGGATCAAAAGTGTACCATCTCGAACAGAGGAGCACTCCACACAGAATAGCCTAACAATCATGGGAAGTGGTTTGTTCCAGTCATGGCAGCTGTACCTGTTGCAAGCATTGGCACTCTACTGCACCACTTGCAAGAGTATGTGGGTAAACTATGTCAATTATTTTTCGTCAGTAAGATGGCAGCGCATGCTCATTTCTGGGCACCTTTTACTCAGCTTCGTGGGAAAACTTGTGGAATGTTTCCCTTTGTGACTACAGACATAGAAACGACGTGGACAAGCACTTGAACCTCCTCGCATTTTCTCTCTGCTATTACTGTCTCTCTCTTCATGTTCAGGCCTGTTGGTCACAGCGTGCTTGTATACCACATCTGACTAGCACCCAAATGCTCCCCAATTGTATATGCATTAAACAGACTTCCAATTAGTTAAGCACATTTGCCCCTTTGTGTTATATAGCAGTTTGTGGCACAAGTGCTTTACTTGGAACAAATCCAACGCTTTGTTCAAAAGGAACAGAGGCACCTGTGACAGCCAATGCTGAACACTGCAGGGCGTCATGTTTTGAAGTGGCGAAAAGCACCAGAGCAATTATCGTTCATTTCTGTATTGCTTCGAACTACATGTAGTTTTGCGATTTATTTTACACGAAACAGGCAAGTGCTGCGTCTTAACATGGCTTTAAAAGAATGCCCTATAAATTGGAAGCCCATTAGAAACTTGAGCCCAACTAGCCAGAGAGACCAATGCCTACCCAGCGCACTAACTTAATGAAATATTTGCCTACTTTGCCACAGCCTAAAAGTGTAGTGGTAATCTTGCCAGACAGATAGGCAAAATCCCAAGTCAAATTCTGCTTGCGGGAACCCACTTGAGACGCCGAGGCCAGCTGAGACCGAGACTGTTGTTCACACTCCAGCTTGGACCACAGTTCCTGCAGCTTGATCTCTGCCTTGCGCCGGTGTTCGCACTCCGTCTCGTACTTTCGCTGGCTCTGTTTGTGACAAAACATGAGGATGGCCTGTAAGTCTAAACAAACAGCCAAGAATATCTGCAAGCCAGCTCTCGCAAAATCTGCAATGTCCAAGTAAGTTCATCTCGCCGTTGACACGCACTCTCGGCCATGCTGGAGGTAATTCAAGAGCGTGGAACATCCGAAGTCTGGTTGTGTCGTCTACTTAGAAAGCGGTTAAAGTTCTTGTTAAGTTTTGTCTCTGTACAGCAGTTTACTTGACAGAGCTTATCAACCGTTGGTGTTGTTATTCAAGAAAGAAAAATTCATGACAGGTTCATGTCATTCCCATACAGTTCCTACTTTTGAACAGTATCGCTATGGCAACTGCACCCCTTCATTTCACTGGGATATCAGCACTATTTTCACTTTCTTTTGCTCTTTTTGCATTGCACATTATCAGCACACAATGCTGCTGGGGGGCCATCCAATCGGTGATGGCAAAACATGTCCAATTTAGAAGCATTTGATGTCATTAAATACACTCAAACCTCGATATAACGAACATGGATATAACGAATTATCAGTTATAACGAATTAGATGAAGAATAGTCTTGTCATAGCTACAATGTTACAAATAAACGTTTATAACAAATTTTTGGATATAACGAAGTTATTTTCATGGCAGATATGACTTTGTTATAATGAGATTTGAGTGCAATGCATTCACTTGCTGAAACCAGAGGGACAGTCTCACATGATCCGATCTTTCTTCATTAACAAGCATCAAGCTAACAAGATCTTAGTGCACGATGTGTGCCAACGACAAACACTGCTTAATGCGCAAGGTATGAGAATGAGACGTAAGCTGGCCCTGCCATACACGGCAGCTCCAGTCATGCCGTACTTCTGCGTTACGGAATGTAACGAGCTTAACAAGACGTGCCGCAAGATCACACGAGAGACAATGACTTACCTCTTTGATTTCATGCGAGAGTAGCGTCATCTTTTTGTTGAGCTCTCGGTTCTCGGAGACCAGGAGAGTAGCCTGCTCGTTCTGTGCTGACACAGTCTCCAGTTGTTTCAGCGTGTGCCTGCACAATGCCAAAAGCAATACAAGCACTGCTTAAAGGGACACAAATAAGAAAAATGATTTTACTCTTCATAAATTATTCTTTCTACAATATTAAAAACACTCCTCTTGGTACAACAAGATGCTTAGTGAACCAGAAGATGCTTTAAAAGTAGGCTTTTGCGAATATTTGAGCAGTTCGAATATTCAAACGAATATTACAGTATTTGAATCCACTTCGAAACGAACTTAAATTATTCTAAATTTCGAAGTATTCGAAATGGACGAATAGGCATATATAAACCGCTGGTACCCTCCTGTAAAGATGGTTTCACTGCAGTGGAGGGGTGCTATACCGTGAATACACCTATCCAGGGGAAATAGGCACTGCCGCAAAGCCCCACTTCAAGGTTAAATGAACAAATTACCTTCACATCGATTCATCATCTCTTAAGATTAAAAGCTCATTATACCGGATCTAAGTATAGTAAATTTTCAAACATAACATATTTTACAGGTTATCACTTGCATTCTACTGAAAGTCAAGTCCTGCTAGTATTCAATGTCGCTTCCACTTCCCTTTGAACCAAAAAGAATGACATTTGCACATGGCTACTTTCAATAAAAAAAAATATTGTGCAAGTTAGCTGGGTCATGACAAATATGCTCATTTTTCTTTATAATATGTGATATATATCATTCGAATTCGATTTGAAATTATTTGACCAAATCACTATTCGCTTCGAATTCGCTTTGAACCTGAAATTTACTATTTGCACAAGCCTAGTGAAAAGAAAGACATGAGTGGCCACGCCACCTTGACGTTCCTGTCACAGCTCACAGTGAAGTCAGAAGATTCAATGTCACCTGCAAAGCCCTGCCTAAATTTTTGTCAATAAAAAAAATTGCACTGTCTTCTAAGGCAGCCCGAGACTTAACGTAGCAACTTCCAGGAAATTTCATTGAAATTTGGCGAAAATGAAAAAAAAAGACAAATCCGTGATGTCACAATGACAAAAGGTGCTGGTGTTTCCATGTCATATTGAAAAATGAGACTCTGACATTCAGTTCCTCTTCTAATGGCCGACCTATGATTGTAAAAAAATGTCAATAGAGTTTCCGAAGAACAATTCATCAGTCTGAACCGATTTAGGGTTTCCCTTCAATGCACGTTTAAAACTGAGAACGTGTACACAGACATTGGTTCCCAATTTGCAGTGTTCATCCGAGGTTAATAATATGCACGTTGTAATAGCCATGAAAAAGAAAAACACAAACATTTACTGTGAAAACCTTTTCACAACAGTTACTCTATTGCACCACACAAACAATTTCTAGTCAATCAGGCGTGATAAGATGGCAAATTCCGAAAACCTGGCAGATTTTGGGAATGGCCCCTACAGTTTCCTACTAAGTAAGGCCTGCACAGTCTTAATGCCTAAGTGTTAGAAAAAGCCCTTTCATGAAGGGAAAAGCTCAAATGAAGTGTGTGTGAGCAGTACATCCAAATAGCAGGGCCCCTTAAATGAATGAAAAATAAAAAAGAACAAACAACAACAAAAGAAAATAACTAAAACAATAATAATGCATAAAATATCAAATCGAAGAAGTCAAACAAGTTTAAGTTTGACTCAAATGCAGGGCCATCAACCATTACATTGTGGACGTGTATATCGACTGAATAGAATATTTTTCCGTTGCATAAACTTGCCCACAGTTGTTCGTCAACGCTTCTGTCGTTCGATTGTTACCCTGCGTCCCATTCTCATGCTGTTTGCATAGCAGTAACATGTACCAACTGGCCTTTTAAGATACCCTGTTGAGTACAACACTTCTAACACTTTGTGGTTGGTTTTCAGGCATTGCTGGACAAGCTCTATCATGGTTGACTCACGCATGCATTTTCTCACGGCATTATGTCCAATCTTTTAAAGGAGTCAGTAAACTTCTTTTACTTGAGCATCGCTTTTTTTTTTTAGTTTCAGACAGGAACGGACAGAAGGTGTGTAAAGTTTCGAACCGCAAAGAGTTAGGAAGTTCCAGAGAGCAAGCTGGCACCTTGAGATGCTCCACACATTTTCAATTTGCCATGGATGCATGGGCCCTATTATCTTGAATGCTGCGTCTGCATCTGTTCATCGTGCTGCAGCGATTTGCTCAAGGCTTTGACACTTGATAGCGGAGCTGATAGATGGCACGCTATTGAAATTCTGCATCACTTGTTAGACATTTGTAGTTACTTTACCAATGAAGAGACCCAAGCTTTTCATCAGGAACTACAATAACACTGGCAACATTGTCTGAACACATCACTTTTTTTACCCGGTCGCTTAAATTATGCTCGAAACACCAATAAAAATTGTTACTAAAGGAACAGGTAAAGCCAACCTGTATTTCTGCTCTGCTTCCTCTTTGGCCTCGCGGAGGTGTGTAATCTCCTCCTGAAGGACATCCGGTGACGGCCCGTTTCCCTGCACGACAAGCAGTTCCTAAAACACAGCAACAACTACAGTTGGCTGCAATCTAAGAGAGAACATGAGCTTGCCCACAGCTGCCGCTTTCCCACCCAAAAGAAAATTTGTACAGATCCACTAATACCATTGTGTCCACGCATTTCCGTGCGGTCAAACATTTTTGTGTGTTTTATTCACAGGTGTAAAGCTATGCGCAAATGTCATGGCTCGTTTCTGTGACGTAGCATCAATGTGACACCATGACAGCATCACATCATGGCACGCAAACTTGAGAGTGTGCTTACAGCCATTGCTTAGATATTCCATACATAACTTTAGTTCCCCAGGTAAACTGTACAAGATGCGGTAAGACCAAGCATACACACCTTGTCGGTCTGCCCAAGGAGCAAATGGTGGGATGGCAGGAGTGGGAATTGGAGAGAAAGAAAACAAAAAGAACAGAGCACAGATTGCCATCACCACTTGTGAACTGGAGAATGCGTACGCGCTGTAAGGCTTTGTTTACGTCTTAACACTGCAAACTAGGCTTGTGCGAATATTCGAGCACTTCGTATATTCGAACGAATATTACAGTATTCGAATTCGCTTCGAAACGAATTCAAATTTTAGGAAATTTCGAAGTATTTGAAATGAACGAATAGACATACAGTCAACGTCCGATTTTTCGGACTCCCTAGGGACCGTGGATTCGTCCGAAAAATCGGGCAGTCCGAAAAAACGAATTCACACTTTTTTATTCCGCTCAAGTGGTCAAATCGCCACAGCCACTGTCCGAAATAGCTTTAATGCCTCCCAGTACACTTATCAGGCATCTTGGTGCGAGCCCGGGCTCTCGCAACTGCATTCGTTACCTGCCGCGAACCCCGCTTAACTACGTGCCAACCGCCACTTGCAAATTTGCGTCTCGTGATGAGCGTCGCTGATACCGGCAAAGCGCGGAATAGATTACGGCTCTCTCCCATGGTGCGTTTTGAAATGATGCCTGCGGAACACAGTGGCGGAAGAGCGGACGACTCGTCCGGCTTTCCCCGATGCATGTGCTCACGCAGGTAAACAATGCGCACACACATCACCGCTGATAAGCAGCACTTGCTGGCGTGTGAAGCCGATCGTTTATAGTTGTGTTCAGCACATCGCCAACTAAGCTGACGCCGTCACTGTACTGTTGCTGTACCGTACGCAGGCATTTGCCATGAAAGGGTTCGTGACGCCCTCTCCGTTCCAGAACGCACACGGGCGCGGCAATGGCGAGCGGGTTTCGTTCGTAAAGTCAACGCGTCTGAGCGGCGCACTTAGCGGTCTCGCGCAAAGAGGCAGCATGGATGGCGGCGCGGCGTCTTTGGGTTCTCGTCTATTAAATGCGTGCAGTACGCGTGCAACCGCGCTAGGCCACATGCACTACCGAGCAGTTAACTGAAGATGCTTATCGTAAGGGTTCTCAGCGATTAAGCCGTGCTGGTGCGTTTGCCACCATGCCGCCATCACGCCTCCGTGCATTTCTGCTGCTTATCCGTAAAGACATCGCCGCACGGCGTCGTGATAGCGGCCCCTTTGAATTTTTGGTCTGCCTCACCCCATAACACTTAGGCACTGCGGCAAAGCTGACTTTCGGACTCTGCTACTAGTCGCAAACAGATCGACTCGCGAAAGCGCTGGTTCGAACCTACGAGATGATCGACGCGGCAAATGAGGGGGCTTCAATCACCGCCTTTCGGCAGCGCTATTTGGGCAGAAAGTCCGAAAAAATCAGACGACAAAGAGTTTCAGCGTCCGAAACTTCGGTCGTTCTTATACAGTTGACGTCTATGGGGCTGGTGACGGTGCCGCGAAAGCGTCCGAATTTGCGAGCATGTCCGGAAAATCGGGCGTCCGAAAAATCGGCAGTTGACTGTTATATAAACCGCATGTAACCCCTCGTAAAGATGGTTTCACTGCAGTGGAGGTGTGCTATACCGCGAATACACCTTTCCAGGAGAAATCCGCACTGTCGCGAAGCCTTACTCCAAGTTTAAATTAACATACAGTAAAACCTCGTTAATTCAAAGTCACTGGGACTGTGAAAGATCTAATTAAGCGGGTTTTGGAATTAACCAAACATACAAAAAGTGGGATGCAAGGAACTTTGAATTACTGGAAGTAATCAGAGGTGGTCATGTGCTGTGCCTGCTAGTGTGCGACTACAAAGGTTATGTTTTCCAGCAGTACCTGGCCCCAATTTTGCTGCTAAACCGGGGAAACGGCGGGCCTCGCTGCTGGCAGCGCAAGAAAAAAAGAAAAAGAGGAAAAAAAAAACGGTCTCGTGGTCAACTGAAATGCGCACCTGCGGAAAAAAAGACATGCTTCGCTGCAGCACAGTGGTGACACGCGGGCAGCGTGTCACCTGCTCCTGGCAGCGTCAGCGCGTCATGATGCAACCGTTCGCCCATTCTTTCTGTTAAAATAAATAATTTAATAATGACCAGTGTGACGGAATTCGCGATGTGTTCTGGGTGGAAAAGATGATCATTGAAGTTTTCGAAGTAGGCGTTGCAGGCAAGTACTCCGCCAGCAGTGCAAGTGCGCAAACAGCCGGAACAACCGCCAATCGGAGGTTCGCATACATCGCGAATTCCGTCAGACCACCCTTTATTATTTCTCTATTTTCCCAGAAAGAATGGGTAAATAATGACGTGCTGACGTTGAGAGAAGCATGCGTCATGCTGCCCACGTGTCACTGCTGTGTTGCAGTGAAGCATGTCTTTTCCACAGGCGCACATTTCAGCTGACCACGAGACCGCCTTTTGTTTTTTTGTTTTTTTTTCTTGCGCTGGCAGCAGCGAGGCTGAGATGCTTCACTTGTCACCCATTAGTATCACTACAATACATTGCCTTGTGGCTCCTAAGGGCCATCGTTTCTGCGGATTTGCAGCTAAGTCGGGATCGGGAATTGGCACATGGCACCGAAATTTTTTGAATTAACCGGGCTGTTACTGACCGCCACTTCAAATTATCCACTCAAATTTACATTGTAAAATACGAGGCAGCAGGAATTCTTCTAATTATGTGGGATTTCGAAATAACCGAGTAAGAGTGAATGAGGTTTTACTGGATTACCCTCACATTGATTCATCATTTTTTAAGTTTAAAAGCTTGTCATACCGGCTTATATGCTATAATTATAGTAAATTTTAAAACATAACATATTTTACAGGTTATCACTTGCATTCTACCGAAAGTCAAATCCTGCTACTACTCAAAGTTGCTTCCACTTCCCTTTGAACCAAAAAGAATGACATATGCATATGCCTTGTTTCAACTTTAAAAATATTGCGCTGGTTAGTTGGGTCATGACAAATACGGTCATTTTTCTTTATACTAATATGTAACATAAACTATTCGAATTCGCTTCGAAATTCGCTTCGACCAAATCACTATTCACTTCGAATTCGCTTCAGACCTAAAATTTACTATTCGCACAAGCCTACTGCAAACTGCAAATCTGCGCTGTGGTTAGCTTTATGGAACTGAGGCAGTGCTTAAAATACATCTCCACTCGAAAATCGTGACATTAGCACTGATTTTCAGACATCAATCAAGTAAACACGCAGAAGAGTACACCATTACATTCCTAATAAGTGAGGGGCGTGCTTTAAGAACAAACCGGCATCAATGTCATAGCTTCAACATGCTGCCCAAGTCACATTTAGAGGTTAACTTGTAAAACCGTGTTGAGAGCTCATTGGCAACTATTGTACAGCTAGTGGTGTCCCCGAACCCTATAAGTTGAATCACAGAAACAGAAAGAACTTAAAACTTGGAAGACGCTTGAGCTTCGCCTTCAAGAGTAAAACACGATAGGCCCCATTTGTATCGCCTTCTCATGTGCAAGTCGGGCTTCACTTCTCAGGGGGAAGGAACGCCTGTCTGTACATATAACACTGGCTGTTTTAAACTATTCTACAATGCCTACTGCAAGTAAACTTGTGAAGTGCCCACAACGGTATAATTAATCACCTACGCAGCTGCACACCTTGTTGATGCTGATAATGATTAATTATGTCGGTGCACTTTAGAATGGGTGGGCCTTTAAACCACCCACTCGTGCAATTCACATGGTGTGACACCTGGTGCGATTGTATGCTTCTGCTACACAATATTACACGTTAACGCGATGCCTCGCACTATATAACACCTGTATAGCGTGTACCTGGGGAATTCAACCCGTACAGACTTTTTATCCAAAACAGTTTCGAGCAATGGTGTGGCTCTGTGGTAGAACACCTGCTTGCCATGCAGAAGGTCTGGGTTCGATTCCAGCTGGGACCCACGATTTTTATTACAGTCGAACCCACTTATAACGATCCCAGATATAACGATCAATCGGTTATAACGACCATATTTCGGTGCACTTACGATTTTGCTATGCTACCCATTGAAATTGCGTCCACATATAGCGAACATTTTTCAAAGCCTCCTACTTTTACAACGAACACATCAGACACGGTCGCGGTAAAAATATGGCGTATACAAGGCAAAAAAAAGTTAAAGTAGGCCTTCTAAAGCATGAGAGGCGCGCGCTCGCGCATGCCGCGGTCCAGTTTACTCGTGACGAAGATACCCGAGATCGGCGAGCACCGCACGCGCTGCTTTCGGACGCTACGAGCGAGGTCGCTCGCTTTCCAGTCGTTTCTTCCGTGGCAGAATGGCAGTAGGGAATACAAAAAAAAAAAATAATAAAGAAACAAAGAAATAGTAGGCAGCATGAAGCCTTGCAGTCAGCTTTCGCACGGCAACCTATCCTGGCGCCGTTCTCTGCAGCTACGACCGCTTACGATGAACCTATGCCTTGGATCGCAAGAAGCCATAAAATGCAATAAGCGATGACTGCGATAACTTTTCGGCGCTTAAATGTTCACTGCGACTGCGTCGACGTCACAATGTGCCGCAAAATGTATTTCATCTTTTCGGTAACGGCAGAGACCGGCCGATCAATGATTACGACTTCCGCGCAATTGCGGTGATTCCTTCACGGATAAGCATCAGAAGAGAGCGAAGGCGATGTGGCGGCCGGCGATGAACGTGCCATTACGATTTATCGCCGACAACCTTATCACACTCATCTGCAGCTATCGGCTCGGCTGCACGTGTGGCGTAAACTGTTCGGGGTGACGGCGGTACAAGCAGTACAAGCGCGTGATGCCATTGCCGTTCGAAAGTTCGCCGCCGCCGCCGCGCCGTGCGAGATAAAGTGCGCGTCGCTTCGTGTAAACGAAACTAGCTCGCTGTTGTTGAGCAACACGGGCACCGAGAAACGTCGATGCACTTACAGCAAGCGTATACTGCGTGTTTTATTAGGCGGCAACCCAAGCGCGCCGCGCTGTCGTGCAGGGCCGTCAGAGCATCGCGGAGACGTAGTACGCGTTGCTTGCAAAATGCTTGTTCGCCTTGTTGAACGAACAGGCCGCTCGCCGCACCCGTGCGCACAAATGCGTGTACAAATGCAAGTGGCCGGGCAGTGATGGCGTGAGCCGAGTAGGCGATGCGCTGCACGCAACTAGCCAGGGCTGATCGGCTCCACGTAGCGGTACCGCGGTTCAGTGAAACGGTGTCGGTTCACTGCAAAGGCGGTTTATTTCACTCGTGCACCCAGCGGGCCTCGCTTCACAACACGAAAAGGCCTAACTTCTCACCGGAGGAGTTGTTAGCACTTTTCAATAAAAATGCGCAGAAAAAAAAGTGGCTGTGTCGCTAAATGCATGTTTTTGAGGGCTAGTTCATTTACAACGAACTACTGATATAACTACCAGTTTTCGCGGCACTTTCGAGTTCGTTATAAATGGGTTCGACTGTATTTGTATCCACCACAATTTTTCGCTCACGACCAGCGATACCGACACTAACGGCGACCCCAGAATTTTTGTAAAACGAGTTCTTTAATGCTATCGCATTAGAACGGAATTGCTGCTTGAACAGTACTGCCACTAATTTGGTTGGTTTTGTACTCGACTTTTACACTCTCATACACTTCCAGTCCTTTGTTTAGAAATCAAACAGCCCTTTAAACTTTTTACTTTTTTTTTTCATTCTCCTGCACATCCTCGACAGCAACGTCTTCTTCTGTCTTCTCCCGACCATGCACATAGTGCTTCGCAAAGAAGAGTGGGCGAGTGCCCCAGCGTACCTCGTTGAAGCCGTCAACACCGTGAAGGCGCGCCGTCGAGAGCAGCGCGTAGTCCCCCGAGTAGGTGAATCCGACGAAGGGCAAGTGGTTGCCTGCGAAGGCCTTGGGCTCGGGGAAGTGCTCTTCGGGCGTCTCGTCCTGGTCCACGTCGTCGAAGTTGCTCGTATCGTCGTCCCCACTCAGCTCGGGCAGCACAGGTGGCACGGCTGTGATGATGCAATTAGATGTCGCTCTTAAAGGGGTCATGAACCATTCTTCCAAGTAAAACATCGAATGACCTCGGCATCGGAGTTCGTTGCCTCCCCACATCGACTGCCACGAAAATTTCTCGAACCCGTCGAGCGGAGTTACAGGGATTTGTCGCATTGTTTAAGCGCTTTCTCTCTTCTCTCGTCACAACGAGCACGCTGGAAGCTAAACAGAAAGGGGTGGCATGGGGGAAAGAAGTGACATCAGCGCACGTCATGACCTTGAGAGCGTGATGAAACGCGATCACTCTCCCACTGCGATTCCTGCACACAAGTGTGGCTCACTGTGCAACGTTAGCAGACTACGTAGCACAGCGCCGGCACCCCATAGCTAGAAGTGCATCTTATCCAAATGCTGCTTTTGATTCATGTCAGCTATTGGCCGATAGCATGCTACCCAATGTTCGACGGAAACGGTGGGTGCCGCCAGCTCTAAAGCAAGTGAGGACCGGCCTTTCATGAAAAGAGGGTGACTGAGAAACTGGCAACTTCGCACTCTGCTGGTTCCTTGCCACGCACGACTGCAAGATTTGGCTGAGATGTTCACAGCAGTGTCTGCTATCTGCAGGATGTGTTTTCTTACCAAGCCTGAGGGGTGGTTCATGACCCCTTTAAAAAAAGTTTAGTCATTGGACAGTGCCCGTGCATGAACCCCTTCCCCTGTTGTTACTGTTTTCTGTGCTAATTGTGAGTATGCATACGTTCTAGCTATCTCAACTTCAAGCTTACTGAACCAAGTGAAAACTGGATGCACAGCAATCTTACAGGAACAGCCATACAAAGTGAACAAACGATGAATTTTTGATTTCACTGTCAGCTGGCTTTGTACGGAGGTTATCAAAAAATCGAGATGAAATTGGCTAACCCTAACAGGAAAAAAAACTGAAGCTGAAGAATTTATTAGAATACAACACAGTTTAGAAAGTTTTCAAAGGTTTGAAGAATTTGCTACAAACGTTGGGTAAGGAGACAAATAACAGTCAAAGTATGAATGAAATAAACTCCTGGTGGAGTGTAAGCACATACTCCGTACATAAGCTCCGTACTGCACACCAACGTTACTAGAACAAACTCAGTTTAATAGCTCCGCCGAAGAGGCGGTCCGCGTGGCGGTCGTGAGAACTAGTGGCGCTGCAGTCACGTCTAGCTCCCGCGGCTGGCGCTTGTTGTGATCGGCGCCGCCGATGTACGAGCGCACGTGGGTTACAGCATCGGCTGCGCTTTGTTAGCTCGTCATTTTTGCGACTGTTCTTGGCCAGGCTCAGCGTCTTGTACGAAGACACGTGCATGATGTACGAAGCGTAACGAGGGCGAACATATTCACAGTGCGGTATGCCGACTTGCTTTGCGCCGGGCTGCAAGAGCAGCTACCGCAACGACGACTCCGCTTCACGACACTTCTTCGGTCCTCCAAAAGACCCTACGCTATTCAAGCTTTGCAGAGGCGTAGCCAGAAATCTTTTTCAGGGGGGATTCAACCATACATTATGTATGCTCGTGCGTGTGTTTGTATGTGTGCGTGTATATACACACATGCAAAATTGAAAAATGTCGGGGGGGGGGGGGGGGGGGGTATGAACCCCCCCCCTTGGCTACGCCCCTGAAGCTTTGCATCGCAAAGATAGAAAGCTTACTGCGCAATGCAAGGTCTGTGACATTCATTTTGAGAGTGACGACATTGTAAACCACTATTGTCGTGTCGTGGCGGGACAAGAAGTTTTGATCCCACGTGGAAAGTGGGAACTCGCGCCCGGTGCCGTGCCGCGCTTGTTCCCACCACTTCCACGCCACATTTCAAAACCAAAATGTTCGGGGTTTAGGTGCAAGTCCCCCCCAAAACGCACGGCGTCCCGCGAAAGCACAGTGCCCGATTTGGAGGAGCCACCAGAAATAGAACAGCAAAACGAAAGGCACGCGATTACCTATATACGCTACCGAGACTGAGAGTTGCATCACACTGACATTGGATCAGTTGTCAGCTGTCGCTATGCCTTCAAAGCAGTGGATTTTCGAGAGATTTTACGACGAGGTATTGAACAAGATGTGCGGAATATTTTACACTCGCCGGCTCGGGAACGGGCTGCTCAGCGCAAAAATTTGACACGGTACATATAGAAAAGATGAGGACCAGCACTGGTCCACTTCTTTTCTATGTGTACCGTGTCAAGTTTTTTGCGCTGAGCAGTTTAATGTTGGAATACCAACTACCCCAATCCCACACTTTGCTTCGGGAACGGAGGCTTGTGCAAAAGATATTTGTAGTTGACGAGCAGTTGAACTGCGTAGTGAACGGCTACAGCACGAAACGCAAACGGCTGTCGTACAGTGTAAGAAGTGCTGCGGGCATGGAACATCTGCTCGGTGAAGTTGAAAAACTGAAGTTGAATACTGACGACCTCTTCTAGCGACAGAGTACGCGTGAATAACTGCTCGGTGCTCACATCACGGCCGATCTCTTCGAATTGTTAAGGCATCGTAGAAGGATGCGATGTAGAAAGATGAGACACCGAAAATACAACTATCCGCTGAAAAAATTGCTCAGAGACGACATCTATTCGATGTAATCGCACAGTGAGATTTCATTTAGCGAGTTCTCGTAAAATTTTCCGATTTTGGGTCAGTATCCCTTTAACCGTCGCGAAAACGTGTCTTGTAAACATTGCAAAGCATTGGTGATGTTTTTCGAGAATTTTTTTTTAATAAATTGTAGAAACATGAGTACTGTTTTTCGAGAACGTTTTTGTATCTCGAGTAAGTACGCTTCTTTGTACACTATAAAGGCTTTTACAAACGTGTTGGGTTGTTCTTGGTCTAGATAAGACGGCAGCGGCTAAAATTGTGCTGGTAGTTATAAAAATTACGCTGAAAACCCTCATTCGCTTAGAAACTCCTATGCTTGGAAGTTAAGCGCAATATAGACAGCTCAAATATTGTCACAGGGTCGTGACGTCGACGAAGCCAGCAGTCAGGAGGTCCGAGATGAAACTCTTTTATTTGGCCGAACTTGTGGCCGGGAAACTGAAAGTCAAACTACAGCAATACACTGATAGCGGCGAACAGAGCGTCGACCGTCGATCAACTGACAAGCGGTCAAGCGCGTCGGCTTTTTACAGGCGCTATCGAACTTTCCAGCGATATCGCTGGTGGCGGCGTTATCTCTCGACAAAGCTGGAACATTCGCGTGCAGCGCGCAATCTTACCAAAACGATCTACTACAATCGCGAAGCTTCTCGAACACTGCTTCGCGGACAGCGTCGAGCGTTGATAACCGTACTTGCTGGTCAAACCCGAATACATCAAAATAAAACAAGAAGTGGGCGTTGCAATATAGACCGAACATCGATTCTTAGCCAATCAATGAACAACGCACGCGGGCCATTGCATACAGACAACCTTATGCATATCCACCTAAGTATCCACCAAACTAGTACAATAAGAAAGTTGCCGCGCAGTTGCCGCGAGCAACTGCGCGGCGGACCGCAGCGTTATGCCGTGGCAGCAGACGACGCGCCGATAGTGGCGCAAGACGGAACTGCAGCGCCGCTAGTTCTCGCGACCGCCGTTCGGACCACCCTCCTCCGCTGGCGGAGATACGGAGCTTTGAAACTGAGTTTGTTCTAGTAACGTTGCTGCACACTTCGTACGTACCCCATACTCCGTACATACTCCGTATGTAAGCTCCGTACTGTATCAATTTTCCTTTCACCAGGCTTGCTGACTAGACCACTCAGCGGCTTCTCATAACACGGGTTACAAAGTTGTCCTTTTTCTCCATGTTGTAAGAGGTTAAGTAACAAATTTATGAGTTTGTAATCTATAGTGAATAAATTGAGGTTGACTTTGAAGAAAAAAATAAAGAAAGACGCAAGCCAAAACAAAAAGTGCAAAAAAAAATGGTGGCGTGGATAATTACGGATAAATCACAGGCATGAGCTGGTGATAATTTGCACAAGGTAGGAATGGTTGGACATCACAGGGTAAATTTTCTGTTCCACAGTGAAGTCAATCTTGGACAGAGAATAAAAGGTGATGTTACAAAGAAAAAAATTTATTAAGCGACAGGCTAATGTTCTTACCGTCACGAATGTTGTCGAACGTCCACTGGTCATTCTGAAAGAAAGGGTGTGCCTTGATCTCCTCCACACCTTTCCTGCCCAGCCGGTAATTCCTGCGACAGCACAGCACACACAATTATTTGTGCAGAGTGGATTCTGTAGAGAACCAATGTAGACTACGCACAGTGAATATAACAGTCGGCCAGAAAGAAAGCACGTGTTCAGAAAAAAAAGACAGCATTAACATAGGCTTCAGTGCTTTACAAAAGTTGGGAAGACCATACGAATTTCCGAATAGCCTTGCTATTTTCAATAGTGAAGTTAAAAGAAGTACCGTAGCTATTTTCACATGATGAAGCCTGGTGTGCAACAATGTGCGTGGTTTGAAATGTTAGTCAAAGAATGACCAGTCTTGAATTCTTGCTTTAAAACAGTATTTACCGATTATTACAAAATAACACCTTCCTTACGTGCATGTGGTTCAAATATACAGCAACTTATTGGTGTAGACTTTTTAGCCAGTAGTCTATAATATTTTCCTTCGCATGTCAAGTTTTGTCATATCCACATCCGAGGTCAGCTGGGAGTTAGTCTGGATGTGGCTGAAGTACGGATAGAAGGTGCTGGCTTCACTTTACGATGCCACGTTGCTGTGCACTCATAGCATTATGAAGGCTGTTGAATAACAAAAATTACTTAGCGCAATAAAAACACTGCGCACAAGAAAAGTACACAAGGGACAAGCGCTTTATTGCGCTAAGTCATTTTTGTGAGTATGCACCAACTAGGCCCCCGAAAAGTACTATTATGTGTAATAAAAGGTAGCTGCCTAAACTTGCTTTACTGTAATGCAGCCTCCATAGCAAACACTATTTTAAAAACAGATTAGCCATGACCATATGCAAATGCAGCATCAATGCAGCCTTCAAAAAAGCTCCTAATACTTCCTGAGCTCCTAATAACACCTGTCGTAGGAATCACCCCTTCCAGCTGCAATTTCTACTCCAATTACACTACAGCAATAAGCTGTGGCTACACCACAAAGTACTATTCCTTTGCGTTTTCAAAAGTGCTTCGTAAGCAATACTCAGTGGTGGTCCAGCCAGTTTAGAATTTGGAGCAATTTTTGGAGCCGGGAAAAAAAAAAAGTCGTTTTGTAGCAGATTTGGAGCAGAAGGAACTGTGTTCAGGAGCAGGTTTAAAGCAGATAAAATGATGTTTGGGATCACATGGAGTAGTACTACCAAATAAATGTGCAAACAGGTAGTGCTGCTCTAATGTGAACAAAAAAAAAGATAACACTAACAGTCAGAGCAGCCACCAATCAGGCTGCTCGCATGAAATAATGGCACATGCAGGCTACACCAACCCATAATATGTGCAGTGCGATGAAGCATTAGTGATAGCAAGCATAGCATATACAATTTATGCGAGTGACAGGTGTCAAAACATCATTCTATCACTCCCTCCTAGTGTACGAGAAGGGAAGGGGGTGGCTGCCTTTAGAGGCCGACTCCCTCTCCCCCATTTTCACCCCCTTGGAGCCGCCCACAGCATGGGTTCTCAAAGTGGGTTCCTCCGCAAGAGTATTATGGTTCTGCGAATGCTGAGAACTAATTCGACTATGTATACTTTATTTGCCATTAAATTACACAGTTTATTAATTTAGAGAAATGATATTGCACTGCACTTTGGATTTAACAACAGCACCGCAAGCTGCATCCGCACTTTTGCAGTCTGTGAGCATACAGCGAGATCTCACATGGGAGTGGCGCTCCAGACTTGTCATTGCACGATTAGCAGAAACACGGCGGCCGTGTCATGCACATTCGCAAGTGTAGTTTGTTACAAACGCATGGGTGAGAATCAGTTGGAAGGTTTTACAGCTGAGAGTGACTCGTCTGGCCTATTGTGGCAATTGACGGCGATATTCGCTGTTAAATCGGTGTTTTATGAAGGACGCTTGAGTGCAATCAAGCGTTATTTGTGGCTCACGGCACGTTGGTGTCCACATGGCTCAGTTTCTATACGCGCTGGTTTGCCACCACATTATGTCGGTTTTGCAATGAAGACGCACGACAAATGCTTCGATGCACGTGAGCGGCAGCGGCACCACTTCACGCCGATACGTGCTCGCGCATTTAGCCATTGCGTCACAATCAGTATGCCCAATAAGTAGGGATGGGCGAATAGTAAATTTGAGGTTCGAAGCGAATCTGAAGCGAATAGTGATTTGGTCGAATAATTTCGAATCGAATAGTTCGAATAGTACTCACCACATATTATTAAGAAAAATGAGCATTTTCGCCATGACCCTTGCACAATATTTTTAAGAATTGGAACTAGGTATGAGTGAATGTAACTTTTTTGGTTTGAAATGAAGTGGAAGAAACCTTGAATAGTATAAAAATTTGAATAGCAGTAGGGTGCAAGTTATAAGTGGTACAATACGTTACAATTTAAAAATTACTAGACTTAGTGCATATAAGCCCATATAACACGCTTTTAACCTTAAAAAAAAATATATGTACATTTAACCTTGAAGTGTGGCTTCGCGGCAGTGCAAATTTCCCCTGGATGGGTGGTTTCACGGCATAGCAACCCGACGCTGCAGTGAAACCACCTTTACAGGGAGTTATGTGCGGTGAAATATATACATATATTTGTTCATTTCGAATACTTTGAAATTTCGAATAATCTAAATATGTATCGAAGCAAGTTCGAATACTTTAATATTTGTTCGAATATTCGAAATGTCCGAATATTCGCCCATCCCTACCAATAACATCTCGCAGCGCAATTGACATGGAATATTTTTTTCCCCGAAATATCAAACTACTGCATGTTCGAATCTTCATTTGCATAAAATGCCTCATGACTTGCACACTTAAAAGCCTACAAATTATTATCATTACTATCATTACTATTATTATTAATATTCGCAAAGATGCCGTTTACAGCACGTGGTGCCTAAAACAGTAGCCGCATGGACAGCGTGCGCAACTTAAGCATAGTGGCTCCGCAAAAAAGAAAAGTCATTTGTCTACGTATTATCGCCAGTTCCTCATCAAGAGCAATGAGCTTCCAGGCTATATAAAAGATGCCGTACTGTCAACAATGCAGATGATAAAGAGACAGGGCGTGCAAACACGGACACAAGAGAGAAGTCAAGACACCACAAACACCGACTAACATCTGAATAGATGCACAACGGCAGAAAAGAAAGAAAGCACGAAAACTTATCTGTGCATGCCAAAGCAATAGGCGAACTTATCAATCAACACGTGTGGTGGTCTGCGCGAGAGATAAATCCTCAGGCATTTGATTTCTTCTTTATGCAGGTTAATCGATGGTTGGCTCACACATGTGCTACCACTATTATCGATATGCCAGGCCTCAACCATTAAACACGTTTCTTCATTCCTGTGCTGGTACAAAATACCGCATTCATCGAATTTTGGCATGCACTTACACTCTCGACAATGTAAAGATAGATTAGATGGAGAGACTCCGGTTAGCAATCTCTTATGTTCTATTAATCTCGGGTTAACACAGCGACCCGTTTGCCCTACGTAGACTTGTGCAGCTAAAAGGAATCTTATAAACCCCACACGTACGGCAATCAGTAAATTTGTTGGTATGTTTCACAAAACAAATGTCAGTCCGCTTCTTGTCTATCACACGCTCATTCTTTCTCTGCATAGCGGCACATATCTTACTTAGCTTATTGGCAGCCGTAAAAACAACATTAACACCGTATCTACCCCCCACTTTCTTTAGCCACTGTGTCAGACCCACTCCCTATCTAATGAACCATAAAGCTGACACATGAAACATGAAATCATTAGGTGCATCACTAATCTAAAAAATGGTGCAGTAAATTGATAAAGAAAAAGAAAAATGCTGTACCGGTCAGTGAGGAAGGAGCAGATGAGGAGCCTGGCGTGCGGGGAGACCTCGACGTCCTCCGGAAACGCCAGCGAGTTGGCATGGTCCATGATCTTGCCGTAGGTGCCGACCAGCGAGTCGGCGTAGAACGGCGTGTCCCCAACGAGCATTTCATACAGGAACACGCCCACTGACCACCAGTCACACTCGCGGCCATAGCAACCCTCGCCACCCTGGCTCTTGAGCACCTCGGGTGAGATGTAGTCAGGGGTGCCCACTGCCGTGTCTGACCGCACCAGACCATCCTGGAGAGTGAAGGCAAAATGCGTACATTTTAAAACTGCAACGAAACTATGGCAGAAGCTTGCTTACAATATTTAGAAAATCTTAAAGGGACCAACAACTGACCAGAATGTGCAATTATATCATGGTGAAAATGAAAAGACCAAGGATTATTCGACATATTCGACATAACCAAGGATTATTCGACAAGGATTAGCGACATATTCATGCATGCTTTTCACGATCCGAGCAATATTTATATCTTGAATTGCGTTTAAAAGTCACAAAAAAACGGCATGTTGCGCAGTCTGGCAGAACAGCCGTGAAGCTGAATTATGGACTGCACTTTGCTGTCGTAGCCTGATGCTTTTATGCACAGCATAATTAGTGCTCAAAATTAGAATATGTGCAATACAGTAAAAGCTCGTTAATTCGACACCCGTTAATTTGGAAATTCGGATAATTTGGACGGCTCTATTGGTCCCGGCCGAAGTGCATGTTAATCTATGGGACCAAACCTTCGTTAATTCGTCAGAATTGGGCTCGGCACCGCTTAATTCGGACAAATGTTGACAGTTGCCGCTACACAAAAGTGGTAAGGCAGCGCTGGCACCACTGGAGCGAAACCGAAACCTGAGTGACATCGCCATCGTCATCAACTAGTGGGGGCAATCGCAGCATCACCGAACGTCGGCGTCTTCTTTGTTCGCTCCACTGCGCCTCCGAGGCTCCGACGCCATTTTCCCTTGTGTTGTGTCGGCACCATCTCTTCTTGCGGAGTTCTCTTTTTTTCCCCGTTGTGACCGTATTTACATGTGAGGCCCGAGCATGCGGCAGTAGCTGACGATGGCATCGGCGAGGTGTCAGCCGAGTCCACCGACGATGACTGCCCGACCTTCGATGCTGTCCTTCCCTCAGATATGACCCTTCAGGACTACATCGCGATTGATGATTGTGTCGCCACGACTGGTCTCCTGCCCGATCAAGAAATTATTAATGATGTCGCAAACTCATCGCACCTCACGGGAAGTCTCGGAGGCTCTTTTGATATTAGAGGACGTTTGCCTGAGCACTTCCGACAGTTTGCGTGCTGTTGGCCATTTGGAAGAGTTAAGAAAAATTGTAATGTCAGCCGGAATCTGCGCGAAAACGCAGACGACCATTACAAAGTACTTCAGCAAATAAAGGTATGCTTCTCCAACTTGATTTTAATGTTGTTTTTCCTGTTCATTCGTTAATTCGGCATTCGGTTAATTCGGACATTTTTTCCGGTCCCGTGAAATCCGAATTAACGAGCTTTTACTGTATTATCCATCTCCGCTTTATTCTGTGCTGCTTACGAGGTAAAAAAAAGTTGCACGATGAGAAGCGGCACTGCCTTCGCAGCAACTAGTGGAACATGTCGAGCCGCGGTGCATGCACGCGCACTACACACATGCGCATCAAACCGCCATGCACAAACACGAACCACTCTAGCGCTCACCTCCCACTGTTTGCAGCAGTGCTGTGTGTATACGACTTCACAGTCGTGGAGATCGAAAAATTAGATTATGACTGTTCAATGGCATTTTCCGCATTACCATTCCGTGATTAGACACTGACCGGTTAGCCTTCTGTTGCGCTAAAGAAAGCAGGTACTACTATAAAGATTGGTTGTTGGTCCCTTTAACACGCACAAAAAGTTCAATGTTCCTCTCGTGAAGGAACATGTGCAGCAAAATAGACTCATATTACAAAGCAGCACAAATGAAGCCTGCTATATAAAGTCATGTTTATAAGGCTGCTTTATACAGCTTCATTAGGATGTGTCTAAAACATGTCAGCAAGCCCCTCGATCCATTCCCCTTCATTTTCTCTTCCGAAGCAGCACAAAGAAACAGCACACAACGAAGAACATGCATACTATGTCTTCTCTGCAACCTGTTTTTTTCGTGCTTTATGTAACGTGGACCAACACCAGCTTACCCAATTTATCATGCTACTTTAGCAAATTGACTCACAGCATCCATGCGCATGCAAGTTCCAAAGTCGGCCAGCTTGAGGTGGCCCCTTGCGTCGAGGAGCATGTTGTCAGGCTTCACGTCTCTGCAAATAATGGAAAACGGGAAGCTAGGTCAAAAACAAATGGGCGTGAGGGTGAGCAAGCATAACAAGCACAACAAAAAAACAAACCGAGAACAGAGCTCCAACATCTACATGTGTCAATGATACGTTTTCAGCAGTGACCCTTAGAGCTGCTGATAGTTTAGAAGACAAAATTTTTAAGGGCTTTCAGGTCCCTTCAAGGCCTGACATGCATATTTTCGGGGGCAACACTTCGTATAAATGCCTCATCTTCCTGAAACAGAAAACTCATCCAAACTGAAACCATAGGTGCATTCAAGTGTGAATTGCAGAACAGGAACAGGAACACTCAGAACAGGAACACTGGGAGCACTGCACTGCTGTGAAAAGAGATCATTTCAAACCTGGTCGTTTGAATTTACATGAATAAAGTGCTTTTCTTTCAACAGTGGGGCTGTTCTAGGGCTGGGCCCGATGACGCATGAGTGTCCGCGTCGCATTTCACGCTCTGTTTCCCAGATACACCCATAGATGGCGCAACTGCCCCGGTCACGGACGAAGCAGTAAAGTCGCACAGTGAAGCGGGGAAGAGCAGCTCAAGCTTGAATGGGGCATAAAGTCACTGTAGCAGGGGCAGGTGTGACAGGGGCTGCCACACGTCCTTTCCTGTGCATCTCTACTCGACAAATAACGTAATCACAGACGCCCACATAAAATCGCAAAGCATCACAGAAAATCACAGAAGATCACAAAGGAAACACGGGAGAACTGCAGCTTCGCTTTTTCTTCAGGTTTCACACTGGGTAGAGCTGGGGTACGTGTTTTTTTTTAAAATGAAGCTTGTCTTGAAAATTTCTGACACCGCCTTTTATACTGACTAGCTGGCATTTTATGTGTAACAGGAGTGATGTATGCCCATTCCGAACGTTTGCACAACTAAATACAGTGTTCTTTGTGACCAGTGTGTTGTAGAACCCAAGACTGAAACTTTACACATCCAAGAGCATGGCAGTGATCATCTAAACGAATGTAAACGTTAACGGCACCCCCCTCCCCCGTACCTGTGCACAAATCCCATCGAGTGGACGGTGTCCACCGCGAGCACCACCTGCGCACAGTAAAAGCGGGCCCAGTGCTCGGGCACGTCATAGTTGCTCATCAGGTTGACCAGGTCCCCGCCAGGCATGTAGTCCATGACCATGTAGAGACGCCGGTCGTCCTGGAAGGCCTGGTGCAGCTGGACGATCCACTGGGAGCGGGCGTGCGCCATGATGAAGCGTTCCTCCCAGAAGAAGGCCGAATCCGAGCGCTTCATCATCTCGAACTTGCTCAGCAGCTTCATGGCGTACACCCGCTTGGTCCATTTGTGGCGCACCTGTGCAGCAGCATTGCAGATTGTAGTCTGTCAGAAAAAATTCTATATAGAAAGAGAGAAAGTATCACACCAGTGGTCAAGGTTTTATTGAGCTGCACTCATATGATGGACCAAATCGCAATCCGAATCCACAAATTGCATATCAGGTAAATATACGTCACCTGCTCCCACAACACTCCTACGGTCCATGCAAAGTGATTCGCATCACAACATGGACCCAAATTACAGAAGGAATCTTAGGTAATAAATACCGAAATCCACTCCTGTCATGTGAATACTAGCTGCGGAGCGATCCAAATCATGTCACACGTCACGTGACTGATACATCTGCAATTATGTCCATCGTATGAAGACACCATGACGTGAAAAGCAAGACTGTAATCCTCTTCTTCCCAGCATGAAGCTACAAAGAAAATCCATTTGTACCTCAAAACAGGATGAACTTTTCATAGACTGATGCTCAGTGTTATATCGGCCCACCAACGCAGTATGCACAGTACCCCCATGTTTGTGCTACATCAACTTCGTGCTACATCAACCTTCCAGGCTTCCACAAATTTGATTGGCCAACACCAACAAGTGTTTAAAAACAACCAGGGGCCGTATTCCGAGATGATCACTTTTGGTGACAGTGTTGTTTTGCATGACGTATAATCTCGTGTGTCTGACGACAGATTGCTATGTGTAACATACGCTCTCGCTTGCCCAATAACTGAAGTGACTACCAACTCACCTTTCCTCAAGTGGCAATTCAGCGCACATTGAAAGCGGCATCTCCGAAAGTCGTAGTCTCAGAATGTGGCCCCAGCTTTCCATAATGGAGGCAAAAGGTGACAAGTGTGTACTGTACTTAAAACTGTCACCGTCTAAATAAAGTGCATTATGCCATGAGCGAGAGAACGCAGGAAAAACATATTAGCATGGGAGGTAGACTTACCAGCTGGACTTCTCCGAAAGCACCCCTGCCAATGGTCTTGATTACCTTGAAGTCATCCGGCTTCATTCGGCACGACGATATGTTGGATACCGCCTTCTCATCTGATCAGTAACAAAAGTGAGATACAAAGAAGTAGTAAAAAAAATGAAGAACCAGTGCACAAATTATATTATACATGCATAAGCTCCTGTGGTGGCACAGAAATTAATTGATGAACAAGAAGCACTTAGCAGTGACTAATGCCATCTTCTACAAATCGCACCAGTGCGCACGAAGGCACAAAGGCGCTACAATGAGTGGTTGAAACGGCGCATCAGGGCGCACCGGTGAAATTTGATGTGGATGCCATAAAACCGATACTTATGCAATGCTCAGTGATACGATAACTTATTTCATCACAACGCTTCACCACAGTGTGCAGACTTTGGTGTCTTTTCAGAGTCTTCCAGCATCAAATTGAATGTATAATTCCACTACCTAAAATATGCTCATTCCTATTATTTCAATATTCGGCTGTTCCTTTGTACCAGAATCCCTGACACTACGAATAACAGATGGTTTTGTTCAAAGACCAACATATCCCTGAATATGCAAAGTCTGGCATGTTCTAAGTTCCCTTTCACTGTTTTAGCTATGAGGAGGTCTGATCCAGCACCAATATGGGTACGTGAACAAAGCGATCACATTTTGTCTGCACCCACTGCAATGTTCTCATGGTTATGGTGCTTGACTGCTGACCTGAAGGTTGCGAGATCAAATTCTGGCCGCATTTCGATGGAGGCAAAATGCTAGAGGCCCGTGTGCTCCAATTTGGGCGCACCTTAAAGAAACCTAGGTGGTTGAAACTTCTGGAGCCCTCCATTATGCTGTCTCCATTACCATATCATGGTTTTAGGAGGTAAAACCCTTACAATTATTATTAAATTTTGTCTGCATATGTTTCACCACTTCCATGTAGCTGGCAGCTCGTCTTCTATCAATAAATAACAGCACGCAAGCTTACATTGCTTCGAACTGCAAGTCTGACTAGCTTAGCCGCGCAACAAGTGGTTGTACTCAGAGCAGCAGGTCTCAAAGGTCCTATTGCAAAAGAAGGACACAAGCTGAGGTGCTCACATCGATTGAGGAAGCTGTCAATGTTCTTCATCCTCCGGAGAGCTGGACTGTTGCAGTCCATTACCAGAGCCTGGATAGCATCCTATGGAATGAGCAAAGCATTTTTTAGCACTGATGAATGTGTTATCTCCTTACAGCATGTAAAAATGCTATGCACGCAATGTTTACATTCTGTGAAATCTATTTATCCTGCTGAGTTCCTTCCATTTTGAGAAATTCCTTCATTCACTCTCCGTAAATGGGTTTAAAGCAGTCATGTGCGCAAAGAAGCATCTGTAAACTCCTGCTGTGACACAAAGAGACAGCCACCCTATCAAACTGCCGATCTCCACAACTTTAAAAGCTGCTCCATCCTTGCATGTCTTAGTCAAGGAGGAAATTCAGTTCAATTAGATTCAATGTTAGCATCTGTGTTGAAAGCGCATACGCATTTTACCGGCAGCGGGGAATGCCCTACTGACGAGTGATAAAAGGCAAGAGATTGCCGAATATAAATCTGGACTTCAGCACTGCCTTCCCTCTAGTTAGCTTCCAGTGACAAAAAAGATTAAGAGACATAACAACACATTAGGGACTGCATAAGTCAGACAGCAGCATTCATGATGTTGATTTTTGCAGTTTGAAGACTTGTGGATACCTAGCTGGTACAGACAGAGGCATTATTCTTCATTAAAATAAAGCTAACCAATCTCCATTGTTGTTTTTATGTAGAATCTGTCTTCTGAAGTACTCAAGCTTACACACAATTGAGTAAGACTTCATAAAGGCTGTTTTTTTTACTTGCATGGTCTCGGTAGTGTAACAGAGCAATGATATAATGCGGCACAGTGAACAAACGCCGAAGAATACATCATTCAGCAGGTGGTCGAACACTATCAAACGGTTGGTAGCAGCACTCAACCTAGCCTCTTTTGTGTTTATGTATGCTCCGGCATTTTGCACTAATATACACCTTAGTTAGAATCCTGCACTAATAAAGCCCATCTATGAGTTCTTCTAAAGATACGTGACCGACGTAGCAAGTAAGTGCATGTCCTGATACTACTTTGACTTTCTCACTTGCAAAGGCAGACATTTCGATTTCACATTATGTTCAGGAACTATGGAGGAGTCCTCTCACCAGGAGGCCATCGACGTGGATCTCCGACGTGTGGTCCAGGAGATTTCTCTCCAGCTCCTGGAGCCTCCGGAGCCTCTCTGGATCTGGTATGTTCTCCATCTGAAAGAGACATTGCCGTCTTCTGATTAACCATTAACTCAATTTGCTCAAAATCTGCCACAGTGTCGATAGTCTTTCTATGAAGCCATTGCAAAGTTCTCGGTGGCAATGCAAAATTACAACAACCCACCATGATAAAAGATGTGTGAGAATATACACGCTTGAAGGGAGCATCAAGGAGGAATACTAATGTGGGCGTTGCACAGTCGATTAGTGTTTGTGACCAATGGACTGGCAACATTTGCAATAGAAAACCCATATAAATTCTGACACAAGTATCAACAGTGCATTATAATTCAATGTGTTGCATCTGAAGAGTGACAAAAACAAAAGCTGGCAAGTTTCACAGACGTCCTGTAGTTCAAAAAAGGGGCATTTTAGGGGTTTTTTTTTTGTCACGCAACAATGATTGTCACTTATCTTGCATGCATTTTCTTGCTTTAATGCCATGCCCCCAGTACTTCCAAGTCACAAATAGCGTGCGCGATATCAGCTTGACATAACATTACTGATAGGAAAGCAGTGAGGGCACATTTTTCAAGAAAGGAAACACAAGCGAGCGAGATGAAGATTATTGCTGTGTAATAGAAAGGCGCCCCTAACATGGCCAATTTTTGTTTTTAGAGTGCGCAAGCAAAAATGACCGGTATTTGCTGAAGATATGCAAAAAGCAGTGCAGTGGTGTTTAGTTGTTGAACCAGGTATGCAGGTTCAATTCCCAGTCGCAGTGGCTGCATTTCAATGTGAATGGAATGCAATGATGTATTGTATACTACAGTTGACGTGTACAATAGAAAGCCCCAGGTGGCCGAGATCAATCTAATGCTCTCCTATACAATGTGCCTCGTAACACACTGCACAGTTTTGGTATGTTGGACCTACTGATACAAACAGGGTAAATAATGATAATAAAATAACGACACACATCTGTAAACTTTTGACAAACTTGTGAAACAGCTCTACTTATACGGCAGTAAATTTCCCATGTTACGTCTACCACTTGGCAACTCTTCCACATTACATTTAACCATTTCAGGCTCAAGTGTTAACATTAAGAATTCTAGGTTATAGAAAAGAAAGGAGTACTTGTGGTGACAAAGTAGTGAAAATTGTGCAAAACAAACGAACGTATGAAGAAGCACAGCAAACAAACACTGGCACAGTGCCGGATCTCTGTCCTTCACGGTTAATTTTTTCATAGTAGCAGGCTAACTTGACCAAAAACAAACATAAACCTGTTCTCTCACATGCAACACACCACGGGGAAAAAAAAGAAAAAAAGAAGAAAAGAAACCATGCAGGGTAAAAAAACTATGCAAATTACATGTTCGGCATACAAGTGACGAATATGTGAAGGTTTATGAGGCACTGCCTTTTTTATTGCGATAGCAATTATATGGACTGTCTCGGCTGATTTTTGTCGTCGCCGTCACCGCCGTCATGCGGCGTATATGTATAAGTATGTATATATACATCTATATCCCAAAGAAAAATAAATCAGAAAAATGCTTCCGAAGTGCGGAATCGAACCAGCGACCCCTGAATTCGCAGCACGGTGCGCTAAGCACTACTCCACAAAGCGCACATCCCTCGGGTAGCTAACGGCGAGCGTTATATAGACACACTTTACCGTTTGCAGTCCTCCGAGATGGAGGCACTTATAAGCGTTTCTTCATTACCAGAGAGATGGCGCTAGGAGCGCGACGTGCGCACTTACAGGCGTCGGCCAGCTCTCTCGCTTCTTCTTATATTTGCGCAGGGAGAACCTTGCCCTTCCGCTGTCTGCTCGCGCGGGCGCTCGAACAAGCTACCACAGTGTTCATGATTCTCAGCAGATGGAGCTACGTGGTAGCTCTCACTGCGCGTCGCGTACGTGTAGCTAAAAGCGTTTCAGATGTCGTGCACGTAACGTACGTGTACTTTTCACGTTTGCGTATGAGAAGTCCCTACGTACGTGAAATTAAAACTGTCAAGTAGCTGCCGGGTAGTGATGGACGCACGATAGTTGCAGCGCGTCCATCACGGGCCGCTCTTCTTGCTATCGCATTCATTGCTTCGCCCTAGCGGCGAAACTGTGACTTTTTTTTTGTACATCCACATCCACACACACAAAAGAAAAACAACGATATCAGAAACTTCAACTGCAGAAAAAAAGTAACGATATTGATGTCTTTACATTGGTATTTACTTGCAAAAATGACGAGGAACAGTGAACTAAATTAAAACAAAAATTTTCAAGCTGTGCCAGTAGTGTGGTCTCAAAGTCAATTGGTAAAAATTAACAACCATTACTGGTTCTCAGCTTTAACTGACAAAACTCATGTGCCTTTGTCTAGCAACAGTATATAAAAGACTGTAGACGATAAATAACGGGGACATGGATAAACTCCACAACCCGCTATGAGCACTGCTCTGAATGGCTGCTAACCGAATGACTACATGGTGTATCTCAAATACGGAAAAATTACACATGACAAACTAATGGTGTAAGAAACAGTGCATGTAAAAAAAAATTACCTTTGCACAGAAACACATATTGAGTAACTGTCCACTTTCTATGTGGCAAAAGATCTATGAATGCTTGTCAAGCCACTACTTTTTATAATAAGCTTGCAAGCGCAAAACAAAACTTCAACAGAAGTTATAGCTAAATCTAACTACAGCAACAGGAAACATCAGCTAAAAGCAAAAAGAATACTCAAAAGCATTTTCTTGTGCTTGCTGCCTATGTCTGCCTAGTGTGTCTGCCTGGCGAATGTCTGCCTAGCGTGTCAATAAAGTTCTTTCCAGGTACCCACTGCTTACCGTAATATACGTGTCACAACTTTTTGTCCTATTGGCCTGTTTATAGAGCGTTCGCACACTGTATAAAAAAGTGTTGCTAGTTCCTGGCACCATTTTTATTGCCTTTAATAATAATATGCATCACTTTATTGGTGCAGAATTGTTATGTGTTATTTTTATGCAGTGAAGGCAGACTTCAAGGCAGAACATGCGTTATGGTACCATTTGTGAACTTCTGTGCTTGTATTAGATCCTTGTACTGTGCCAGTTGTACCTACTGTACCACTAGCCCACCATATGTCTTCTCCCTCTGCCAACTGTATGCGTTGTGAGAATATCACTAGCACTATTACAAGCAATACTCTAATACTACCAGTGAGAGTATTTACTAGTAGTGTAAAATATTGCTGCCCATAAAAAAATCTGATACGTGTCTGTGAGAGCATTCACTTACAGTACACTTAAGCTTGTATTACAAGTACTATTACTAGCAACTCTCACGAATACTACCAGTGAGGGTGCTATGAAATATTGCACTAATAGTACTGTAAAATACTGCAGATAAAAAAATCTTGCTGGCACATGTCTACAAAAACATGCACTAACAAGACACTTATGTTAGATAACATTCACGTCACGGAGATATAACTACGGCCTATTGAACAACACCGGCAAGATAACGTCTGCAGCAGATGTTTAGACTATCTCGATTATGCGGCCACAATACAATCCATTATTGACATGTTTCTCCCCTTCCATTTCCTGCGCAGAAGGCCTGAAACCTCGATGACAAACGCGCTACGATGAGGCGTATTACAGCACTTGACAGCCTTTTGACAAAGAAGCCGTAAAATGTGTCTCAACGAGCAGCGAGCTGGGGACAGAGGACAATAAAGTTCCCTAAAATATGACAGGCCTGCAGTCTTAAACAGTGGGAGGGAGAAAGCCACATGTGTGGGTAGCAATTTGTGAACAAACTTGCAAACTGTCTGCTTTAAAGTGCTGCACACCATTCACTTCAATCTGCGGAGTGGTGCCGCCATGAGGTGTACTGGCAGGAAGAAGCGATCATGACGACAGGTGCTGTCAACCTAGAACCAAATTTTTTCTGCACAGTTGTTGATACTCATGAAGTCACGATGGACCGTACACATTGTTGGACAGCATCGCAAACGGTGCAGACAACGTGGACACGAGAAAAATGTAATTTTGACTCGTGTATGAGGCAAAACATTGTAGGTAATGAAGAAAGGGTAAATGAGACAGCCTTTAATAAGAAATTAGGCATGTGAACATTTTCATTCCTTTCTGTCACACAAATGTTTTCTCAAGACTCTTTTCTGCCAAAGACCGAGTGGAACCACCTCGCCCCACATTACCTACATGGATGCATCATCTTTCAAAACTGTACTAATTAATCACATTTAGAGCATCTAATAGTTAATAACTGTTTGAACATGTATTTCATAGTTCACTGTACCTGCCCCCTCTATAATGTTTTTCTGGGCGCTGAAGATAACGTAAATAAACAAATAAATCAAAATTACATCTCAATGCGGACTTCAAACTGACGTCACCACAGGTCATTCATTTCTGTACCCGTTGTGGCTTGCCTCCAGCCCTCATGGTAAGTATGGCCTCATTTCCAGCACTGAAGTGATACGGACACCAGAAGGAGCTTCTTTCAGCTCCAACCCACAAGTTTAAAAAAAAGAGCCTCTGCTTAGTCCATGTCCGTAAGCACTAAAACGAGTTCGCTATGAATAACCAACATACCCACATCATCGCCCTGGCAAGTGTCGCTCTTTCCTTTTTGGTACTGTACAAATACCTTCAATACAGCTAGTATTACAACATTTAGTGGCACTAGCACCGAGTGGCACTCGGGTTGAGCACTTACGTCCGGTTTCCGCAGTATTCAGAAAAAGTCTTCTAAAATGTTAAATTCGTTGGTTCTGGTTCAAGTTAAGGGTTATATTGGATGCATATGATATCAAAGCATAACTTTACCAAAGATAAGTGCCGATTAATTGTCAGGATCATTAATGAAAATTAATTGAGTTCAGTGAAGGAGTGCGAACAGTTGGGATTGCAGCGGCACCTAGCAGAGCAGACTGCAACCCCGCGCTTCTTTCTACATGGCCTCTAAGATCTGCTTCGGCAGCGCAATGAAACACAAGGTTAACCCAAGTAATACACCACGGCACATGAACACCACCCTAGTAGCACCAAATGTTTACACAATGTTGCCGCAACATTGAGAAAGTTGCTTCCACGTTGTGGCAACACTGCGTGCAACTAGGGCAATGTGAGTGCCGCCACCGGACACATTAGTCAAGAATTAAGGTTGCCTCCATTTTATTTCTTTTATTGCGATAGCAATTATATGGACAGTCTCGGCTGGAAAATGTCCGTCCCCGTCGCCGTCATTCACCGTATATGTACAAGTATGTATATATATAGAAAGGCCACAAAGAAAAATAATTAAGAAATTCTTTCCAACGCGCGGAATCGAACGGGCGACCTCTCACTTTGCAGGCCGCCGCGTTAGACGTTAGGCCACGACAGCACCGTCTCTCAGCCTGCTAACGGCAAGCTATTTATATACACCATGTAATTCAGAATGCTTTCTTAGTGGCCACATAGATGGCGCGGCGTGCGCGCGTGTTGCGAGCTTTAAATATCGTCGCCCCGCCCCTGCGAACGCCGTTGCTGTTCGCTCTACAGGGCGTCGTCGCTTTCGCGCGCTTATCTCAAGGAAAGAAGGGGCGGCCGGTGGGGTGCTTCGCTTCGCTTGCTGCAGCGGCCGCGTTTGCGAAAGGAGCGCACTGTTCAAACAGAAATAAGTAACAACTGTGACAATTAGTTTGCGCTCGTCTTGTGTGTACCTGTTCGTTTGTTTCATGCGTCCTGCTTTATGTTTGAGCAGTGCGTTTCAAGTGTCGAGCTGTGACGCATTAGTTCGCGCTCGTCCTGTGTGCGTTCTTTTCGTGCGTCCTTTGGGCTCGAGCGATGCGCTGGCAATTTCGAGCTGCTTTCCGTTCTTCACGTCACATTACAATTTATTGCTATCGCAATCATTGCTCCGCCGTTGCGGCGAAACTGTGACTTTTTTTTTGCATCAAGTTGAATGGAGTGAAGCAGTCGATGTGAAGATATGCCAACGCAGCACGCGGCTGGCTCATGAAGACTAGTACGAGTAACTAGAGATCATTCTAAGGGGCCTTTATCCTGCAGATAATTTAAAGAATAATCAAACACCAAGATTTTTAAAGGCGAACGAATATTTGAAGCTTTCGAACAATAAGTAAGAATGTATTCCCGCTGCACACAGTCCTCAAATTGAACGGCCACTGTTTACAAATGTGAATATTTTTCTTCCAATAGTTTAATACTCCACATTGCGACCTGTGCGTGATATAACACGAAAATAAAAGGAAAGTGAAGCAAATATCACACCTGGCACAGTGGGCGTAAAGAACGGAAAGTTACACAAGCATGCTGAGTTGCTCTGACAGCCAGAATTTAGCAGCAGAACTGCATTCATCTGCACTGAAATCATTCTCCCAAGTGAGTTTTGGCAAAAGGTATTAATTTTTATTTATCAATGCTGCAGTCGTACGTTCTTTCGATGTCAACTCTGGATACACTCCCAGCAACATTATTAGACGTAACAGTGCTTTTTTTTCTTGTGCCCTGCCATTGCATCAGTGAATGTTAAAGAGCGTACCAGTCTCAAATGCAGATGCTAACATTCTCATAACAATGCTTTTTAAAGCATTTACTTTTAAAAGTGCACATGCTCTACAAAACAAAAGACATGATTACTTGTTAATAATGCACCGTGAAGAATTTCTATAGGGCATACTTTATAAGGTGAAGTGTAATGACAGAAAATTACTAATTTAGGAAATATTCTGATGTTAATGTCGTTTTCTATGAATGGTGGTTCGAGATGTTCATTAATGATGTTCATTGAAGATGATTAGGATGTTCAAATAATTTTGATAGATTCACTTTTGGCACTATTCAATTCAGTCTCGGAAATTACAATTGGCACTTCCCTAAAAGATTGTACGAGCAAGATTAATGCATTACACACGCACATGCAATGCATGGTTGTACAATTTTTTTTACTAGCCACTGTTCTATGCTGGCATTCATATTGCTTCTACAAAGCCTCTATTTCACACCATGCTGATAAATCAAATATGCCTTGTATATAAATCAAGCACAAACCTGCCTGCCCATTCAACACTTTCTTACATCTGCCAGTGTTGCGATGTCAACGATTAAAATTGATCTTTGACATCGTGAATTGCTCTCTCTAAACTAAAGTTGAAAGTGACCACTGAGAAACCTAACAGGTGGTGGACGTGAAAGTTTACACAGTGATTAGACAAGGAACAGCAAATAACAAAAGTGAATCACCAGTGATAAATTATTTACACAGAAAGTTGTAATCTTTTTCACACATGGCAATCCTCCAAGAGCTTAACCCTCTGAGACGCTAAGTACACAATTGCGTATGCCACTTGTTTTTCCTATCTGTATCAACTAGGAGCTAAGAAAGAGCAAGATACATTGAGCTTCGGATGAATTAAACCTCCTGCATAATAAATTTGCATTTATTTAACTTAATTTTGCAGCGTACTGTTGCATACAATCACACGGCTGAAGGCACCACCATATTCGAGGAGTTATTCGATGTGCCGCTTCCCATGTCAAAAGTATAATTTTTGTTTGCTCAACATGGACATAACCGAAAACGAATTTGCATATATTTCTAGCCTGAGATTTCATTCTATTTGTGCAGAAACAGAGCATGAATTGCTTCAGAATAAATGGATATTTAATTAGATAATAATTAGGAATGATTACCATAACACACATAAATTAACGTATTATGTCATTATTTTTGTTGCAATATATTATCGAGTGCCTTGATATAACATTGCATCGATTTGACGCATTTACAGAGATTTCTTCATAGGCGGCATCTGAAAGGGTTAAAGTTCTGTCTCACCATATGAACCTGAAATTTTTTTTCACTCGCATTTCGCTCTGCATCTTTTCTTTAATAGTAAGTGTCCTCTGTCACTCAGGTAACCCCAGGCAATAAATTAATTGGTAATAAAGCACAGTAGTCCGCATTGTCTAGATAAATGGCTGAACAGTTTCAGCCCACAGACATATTATAATGCATCCTATCACTACTAAATGACGTGAAATCGTGCACACATTATTTTGTTTTAAAGAAACATTACATACGTCTTGTTAATATCACGCAATGCAAGTGACCGTTAAAGCTGTACACGCTAGCAAAAACAACATCTAACAACGTTGCTTAACTGTCATCGGATTTCGCGCACATGACATAGCTTCTCAAGTCAACTGTGCCTCTCAGTTTGCCCGAGTTGTGGACAAAGTCCAAAGTGGTCACTTTTGAGGATACAAATTTCAGTAGGCACATATTTAATTGGCCGAGCCAGTGGACAGAACTCCAGTTCCTCCAGTGGGCTGTCACGAGCTATGTCATGCAAGAGTGCAAGTTTTTCCTGATGAAAACCAATCAGGAGTATGTCCCTGTACTCAACTGAGCCATTCACACAGGTCAAATGTTGACTATGACACAACAGATGTATGGTCGATCAGGCACTGATCTGTTTCACACGGCTGCGGGAACTGTTTGCATTATTTGATAAATCATTTAGGCCGCCTTAATTGGCTACTGGTCGATACAGCCAACGTTGCACAGCCGTTATACAGTAATGCTGTTTGCGCCTAGTTAAGCAGCCAAGTGATGGTAATGACAGTGACCACTGCTTGCACGCTCCATGCACAACAGAGCCTATGTGCAATGCGACAAAGATCAGTTGCCTACAAATATTTATCCAACATAGACGGCAGTGCTGCCAAATGACGATGCTTGTGTAATCACCGAGTTAAGCAAATACCAGTGTCACACATAGCACCTTCGTTTGCCATTGGCTTCGTACTGCATCTTGTGCAAATGATGTAAATGTGCGCTACTTAGCACTGCCCGATTCAGGCACACATCCAGACACACACATACTCAAGACCATACAAACCACACGGGGTATGGTCTTGAGTATATGCGCGTGTGGATGTGCATGTGAATGAGGCAGAGTTAAGTTGCACCTAGTTACCTCATTGTAATGACTTACCAACTAATCCAACAGCAAATTCTATGTCACAAATGAGCCAACCACAACCGATAAATTTCATGAGGATTTGGCTCGATCGTGATTGAAAGTGCACCATGTGACACCCTCATAACTCAAAGACATCTTCCTTTGCTACTGACAACCTGCCACTGCATTCCTCCACACTGAATAAGTAAAACAGTATAGGTAGCTTGCATGTGACGTCATGGATGAAGCTTCATAATGTACTGGTGCTCCAACACGGCAGCTTTAATGACGCAAAGGCAGCATAATCACATCGCAGTTAACCTGCTTCAATATGATAACGATGTGGCCACAATCTTACTGGCCTCTGTGCAACAATAAGAAAAGTACCTGCAAGTGATATAGTGATAACATTAAGGCGACGTCACAAACGTCGAGTCCTACCATGCAGTGCACCAAAATTGCGGTTAAAGTCATGTCAGTGCAAGCCACCAATAGACTGATTAATATGACGTACAAACTCTTTGAAGTAAACAAAGGAAATGCACTTGTGATGACAACTGCAAACAAAACGTGACATCATCATCAGTTTTAGAAACACGTGAAATTAACAAGCTACATTTATAGAAACATGTAATCATGTACCTTGTGTGTGGGCATATGCCTTGAACTGTGTTTTGGACTCTTCGCAAACAGTGTAAAATTTTGAATACATTTTCTCGCACGTGCCATGGCTCCGAGGCAGCAAAATTCCCCCGCTTATCGCAGTGAAAATTTGCGTCGTTTTAGTGTCGCGATACCGTGTCCTCCCATCTGTTTCGTCAGCGTCTAATCACAGTGGGCGATGTGATTACGGGACTGGTTTTTCCAGATAGGCTCCGCGGCGGCGACAAAACGCGCTTTTCGAGATAGGAGGGATCACAGGCCACGCAAGTCGGTGTCAAGGTGAAGCGCGCAGTGCCATGGCATTTGGCGCGATCGTAACTATAAAGAGAAAGAACGTTAAATCGCCGAAGCAGCGCAGATCGAAGCTGTGTAGTCGTTGTGTACCGGAAGGCGGGCAGATGCTCTCGGTGATTCACTGCGGCGGAACGTCGGCCGCCCAGAGAAACCACGAAACCCAACAAACGAACGCCACGCGTGCCTATGGCGTGTTTGTCTACGCGAGTCGGAGACGGGGTGTCGGACGATTCCCGACGCGTTCTTTTAGGCTCGCGCATTTTCCCACTACTCCTTCGTAGAATGAAAATTAAAAGGAAAGAAAGCGTGACACGAGGAAACTGCACTGTTCCCGGGGGGCGCGCCAAGAGCCAGTCGTCACCGGCGGAAAACGCGGCCTCAGGGCCCGGTAACCGCATGCGGGCGCCGATTCTTCCGAGAGAATCGCTCGCTGTCCCGTCAATTACGGCTGCGACAGCTGCTCGCTCGTTAGCGGCAGCTCACCGCGCTGCGGTTTCTTCAAGCGAAACAACAAAACGCGCGGAGGATGTCCCGTTAAGCGAAGCGTGGAAGAGTCGTTCGTCCGTCTCGTCTCGACTCGACCGATGCTCCCTCGCCTGAACCACGACCGGAAGGAAACCTGCGGCGACGGCGGCGAAACGAGACTACAGAAATGTGTCCACCACACGCCCGTTTGTCGGAAGCGATGATGCCCTGCCCGCGATTTCTCTTTTTTTTTTTTTTTGTCGAAGTTGGCAGCAAAGCATCCGCACACATGCCAGGGGAGGTGGGGCCCCCCCACCTCAGGAGAGTATTCTGCCGTGGAGTGGGCAGCCCACCCTCCTGATTTGCGCTTGCTTTTTCTTTCCTCCCCCCTTAGGCGTTTACGCGACGGTAGTGCCGGCGGGATATACCAGGAAAAGAAAAACAAACAATGTGCCCAGCTCTGCTGGCTGCCCAGCCTCCTTCGCCGCCGCTCGTACACGCGCGCACAGGATTTTTTGAGAGGTTTCACTTTTGTCAACGGATCCACAGGAGCGCGCGCGCGCCGCCTCACCTTCGAGAGAGGTTTCGGGGAAAGACACTGCTCTGCCCCTTCTGTCGCAGTCGTCCGGTTCCTGTCAGTCGTCTTCGTCGTCCCTTCGTCTGCTACGCGAGTGTGCACTGTAAACAACGAAGATGCGTGGTTCTCCCGAAGCCCCTGGGGCACTCATAGCCGCTCGGCACACACACCACTACTGTCCGGCGAACGGCACCGCCGACGCGAGGCATGCACCTTTGGACGAGGTTCGAAGCTCTCGCATGGTCCGTCCACCGCGACGTTCATCAGCGCCTTTGTCGTCGTTAGCCGAGGCTCCCGATTGTCGCATGTGGTGCCAGGCCACTTGCGGTCGCAACAAGCCGCCCAGCCAGAACGCCGAGGCGCGGGTTTCACGCTCCTCTTCTTTTTTCGGTGTATTTGGAAGCTGCGATCCTAAAAGCCGCCTACACACCTAGCACTCGGCCAAACGCAAGACACCCTCAAATCAACGGAGCTTACGATTTTGCTTTGGGTGCTCGCTACTCTTTGTTGCCAGCCGGGATTGGCGCTGCGCGCTCCCACCGCCGTTTTTTGCGGAGCGTGCACAGCTTTGTCGGCTCAGAAAAATGGTATGTTTGAGGGTGATGTGAGTTCCTTTATTTTCTCTTTGAGGTGCAGTCGGCTCTTTGTCAGCCACAGTCAAATAGATCAACCAGTTGTGCAGTTAGTTTAGCCTGTTTTAACCACGTTTTAACAGTGTGAACCGTGCAGCATTACCCCTCAGTGTGTCGAAGCGAATGTGCTTCGTAAACTACCCAGTTGATTAAATTTAGTGTACCAAGTTATGTACGGGCTAAGCTGTCTTCAGTACGGGTCCGTGGTACGGGAAATGGTGACATGGTGAGGGCCAGCGCCTTTCTACAGGCATGCTCACTCACCGAAACCGGCCGAAACACACACATTTCAATCTGATGCTTCACTAGCGCCAGATTCGTCAATGCGACTGTGTGACTGTGTTTGCAAACACGACTCAATCCCAACGCAGGCGCAGGCAGGGAATCGCTGTGCCGATATGTCAACTATGTAGTGTAAATCGTGAACTGTGAAAATCGCTGTAAGCTGTGTGGGGTCGATTACAATGTGCACGAGCCTTCGACCGTGCACGCAACGCGTCTTTTGAGGTTGTGATGGCGGCAACGCAGGTGGTTCGCTGAAACGAAACGTATGCAGCTGGCCACAACTGTGAATGTGACGGGTTGCCCCAGAAAAGGAGCTGCGCTTTCACCTACGCACAGTGCCACGTGCTGTCGTTGCTGCTGGCGTCGGGATGTAAGAGCGCCCGTATTGTGGAGTGTTCTCCGGAAACTACTGTAGTCCCAGTAGCAAGGGAACCATGGATGCACGCGAGCGCACACTCTACATGGCCACTTTCGGTGTCGTGGCCGCAGGATTGATGCTGTTGCGGCTCCGGCGCAAGCGCCAAGAGCGTCGGATGCGGGCGTTGCAACAGCGCAATCGCCGTCTCGTGGCCCTCGTCGCTGCTCAGAAGTCTCCTACTCCAGAGCCGAGGTCTCCGCGGAGAACGGGACCGGGGCTCGGTGGTCGTGGCGGCGGCGTCGCAGGCGGCCGCCGACGTCGCCTCTGGACTCGAGTGCGTAGCGACAACTTCTGGCAGCACGTCATCTCCAACGACTTCAGCGCGCAGGACTGGCTCCACAACTTTCACTTGAGCCGGGCCACTTTCGAGCACGCCTGCGACCTGCTGCGCGACCACATCGCGACCCAGGACACGGCCTGGAGACCCGCGACGCCCGTCGAAAAGAAGGTGGCGGTGTTCCTCTGGCGCCTTTCGAACAACTGCCACTACAAGGTCCTCAGCCAGCTGTTCGGCGTAGGCCGCTCCTCGGCGTGCCTGATCCTCAAGGAAGCCATCCAGGCCATCATACTGCACGTCATGCCGCGGGTCATCAAGCCCTGCGAGAACACGCCCAGCTTCTTCGAGGAAGTCTACGGACTTCCAGGTTGCCACGGCGTAGTCTGCTCCACTTACATCCCCGTCAGCCCGCCCAACTACGTCAAGGCCGAGTATGCAGTGCCGGGCCAGCCGGACGTATACGCCTGCCTGCTTCAGGTCGTGGTCGGTCGTGATGGCCAGATCACAGCGGCTAGAGCTGGTCAGACCCCCAACCGCCCGGGTAGGCTGGAGGACTGGGCATTCGTGTCCGAACTCACTGCCCCCGAACAGGACGCGCCATCCTCTTCGGCCGACCCCAGGACTCCCGGTTCCTTCGCGTACCTCGTGGCAGACCCCTCGTTCCCACTTCGACCCGAAGTCTTGAAGCCGTATGACTTCGCAGCCACCAAGCCGCAGAGGACATATAACAGCGCCCTGAATGGAGCCATCGGCTACGCCTCGCAGACTGTTCTGAAACTAAAGGCTCGCTGGAAGTGCCTGGCGGCCAAGTATGAGGGAGACCTGAGCAGCGTGGGAGACTTGGTGCTGGCCTGCTGCGTGTTGCACAACATCTGCGAAGCCAAGGGGGATCGCTTTGATCCGCGCTGGGCGGAAGGCCTCACCGCTACTCATCCAGCATCGTGCCAACTGTCTATGGTCTCGGATGAGCTGCTCAACAAGGCCAGGATCAAGAGGGACGCTCTGGCCATCAAGTTGGCAACCAGAGACGTCTAAGTCACCACCTTTGCATGATGAAATGACATGGCCCGACAAAGATATAGCCAGGGGCAGAATAGCTGCCCTGTCTAAGAACTGGCTAACCTCCCTGTCTTTCTACTCGTTTCTTCCTCTCCTCTCCACTGGCAGGAAGTTGACCAAAGAGTTTTGCATAAACAGGCCTCATGTTGCACATGATTTCACACTGAAAGTTGTGCAGCCCGATGTGCATATGGGAACGCAAGAAATCCTCAAGTTTTAATATTTAATGTGACAGAGCAGGGGAGTAGAACTTTCTGCTGGCCATGTGCAGCAGTCAAAATTGATGTGACAATTCGCCTTATTCACGACGCCCCGGCGCATGCGCACTCCGCTAGCGGAAAAGTCGCGAAACGTCTCCTCATCTCCGAGGCTCTGCTCCTCGCAGTACCGGTTGTCCCGGCCCCTACCAAACTCCTACCAAAACAGCAGAGGGCAGCACAGGAAAATGAAAGAGGCGGATTTCATCCTACTCATTTGAAGTTTCTCTTGTACAGGAGATCGAAACATCACTCTCAACAGGCACCCAGGACGTGGGACTGTATTTGAAGAGTGAAACTGATAACAGCTGTAATAGCTCTTGTCAGTTTGACTTTTACCACTTTGCTGCATGTAGACACGCTGAGTCATTCAGATGTCCTGATCCCACACATTGTAAATTGCATTAATGTGAAGCAAGATTCACAAACAGCATACATCAAGGCCCTTGTTGCCATGTTTCAGAGAGCATCAGCTTATGTTTGACTCTCATTATCCAAGCATTATTCAAGACATGGGTGTTCTCGGATTGTATGGATGGCTACGACTCCCTGGACAGAAAGTTTGGCACACTATGTACACATGTCCTGCTGCACTTGAAAGCATCCGCACTGAAGCAAAAGAGCTACCAAAGCATGCAGTGAAACTGGGAATAAGATATAGTTGAAGAGACCTACGCTGAATTGATGCTTGCATGGGCGGAAGCTCAAATAGGATACAGGCTCTGCTGCAGTCTAGGTTAGCAGTGATTTAATAAGTTTAATTGTAAACAAAAAGTTGCAAAGTATTCCTAAGCATATTTTCATGAGATGAGAACTCAAAGGAATTTCTTGTGAAGTGCATCAAGTACTCCTGGGTGCTCTCTTCCTTCCCTTTGAGTTGGGACTTCTCCTTACGCTGTGCGGGTTTCCCTCTTCTGTGCCGTGGCTTCAAGTGATTACTGCGGCATAGCGGAGTGCACGGCGAGTGTCACTGCAGTGACGCCAGCTGGGTGTGTGCTCTTGCCAACCCAACCAAGAAACACAGCCGGGGGGCGCCAATGGTGAAAGAGGTCATGTGCTTTCCAGGCACAAATTTTGCGGACACCGCCTGGGTGTGTGTGCTCTTGCCAAGCCAGCCAAGAAAAATGTGGTATTCGTTGTGTGTTTGTTTACAAATGATTCTATGTGAAGTTGAGAAAGTACCAACATTTGACATCATCTCGTGAAGCACATCGAGGGCATCGGCATTACTTGCCATGAACTGCCTGCTTCCTTGCGTCACCGTTGTTACAGGCTTGTTGCTGGTGAAAATGAGTGATGCGCTCTTTGGATCAGAATAAAGTGGTGACGTGCGCCTGTGGGTAACTGTTGCATGTTGTCATGGCCAACGCTGGGGCTACCGATAGGCCTGGAGAAGACAAGGGATTGTTTCTTGAAATTTGTGGCGTGCTCGCGGCTTTTAGCGCTACCACGTTTGGCATTGTTGATTGTGACAGAATTCTGAACTCAGTGTGCGCGTTTACTTGAAATGTTAAAAAATTATATCTGAGGTGGTTTAGGGGCCTTTTAAGTGTCACAACCATTACAAAAGGCTATGCCGCAATTTGTAAGCAGTAGCAGCAGCAGTATCAACAACAGCCTTTTATCTCATCAGCAGCCACGCGCGCAGCTACGTAGGTGCGCGCATTGCATTTGCATAGTTTAGCATCCGGTCAACTATTCCACAGTTGAATATCATCATCGGCAATGGCAGCATCAGCAGCGGCCTTCCATCGCACAATGAGTTGCGTGTGCAGCCATGAAGTTTCAAGTGTTGCGTGGCAGGTACAAAAAATTTCATCGGGTGAACTGTGTAACTGGGTACCTGAAAGCTGCCCGCACATTACAAAAGGCTTGTCCATGATTTGTCATCGTCACGTTAAGCAGCATCAAGAACGTTGCCTTGCATTTGTGGGGTATAACACTGTGTGTGAGGCCATATAAATTGTGTAACAGGTAGGTGCCCTAAAGCTACCCAACCAACACGAAGGCTCTGCCACAGTTCATCACCGGCTGTCCAGCCATAGTCTTTGCATTGGCTTTGCTAACACTGGTGCATTGAAATTGAAGCTACTCGCTCATTACAGACTATGCCATAATTTATCAACGGTAGCCTGGTTATAGCTTTCTTTGTGACAGCTAGTGCAGGAACTTTCATAGCCTCAACAGCAGTGAGATGCCATGACTCTTGTTTGCCACGATCTCGCCATTGTCTTAAGTGGAATTTTTTTTATAAACAACAAAGTGTGCATAGTGGGAAACTGAATACCCTTCGCAATGTACTGACACTGGTTAAATAGTGAAGCAGATTATTGTTAACATGCTAGATGAAACTTTGGCAACTGTTTTTTTATTGCATCTGAACGTAACGCTAGACACAGCCAAAAAGTAACGCATTCGCAGACAAGTTAAACCGTGTAATTATGCAAGTCAATCCTTTTCTTTTTAAGTGGTACATTTTTGGATCACTTAAAATGGGATGCCAGGAAAAATAGTGTGCGAAACAGGATGGGAGCAAATGCAACTGAAGGGGCCTCTGGCTTGAAACGGGATGCTTATTTTGTCTGAATATGAGAACGAAAAACTTAAAGCATGCAAGAGGATGCAACATGCACCAAACCAGCTTTTGGTATAGCCAATGGTAAAAGTCTTGAAATTTACTGTCATGAAGAGATGCAAGTGATTGGTCACGCACAAAATAAATGCTCTCTTGCAAGTCGGTGCCTTGATGTAGCATCGTTCATCTTGTTGCCTGCACCGTTCTAACATCGAAGCTGTTAAAGCTGGCAGTAAGACGTCTGTTAACAGAAAACACCTGCACTAAAAATAGCCAAGCCGCCACCACCGAGCCATTGCCATAGCAACCGCCACAGTTTTGCCACAGGACAGTGATTTCAACACATTCAGAGTGGCAAGCTTTGCATGTATTCCGGATGCGCCCGTCACTTTGTCTTGGTTGCCACTTCTTCGGCCAAGCACGCTGGATCCGATCACCGCCGGCGTTGTGATTCCCGTGCTGCAGCACAAGGAGCTGAGGATCAACCAGCCTCGCTGTGCCAAGCTTTGTGTAACTTAGTGCAAACCTTTTTTTTTTCATAGTCATCCTCTCAGCATTGTCATTACCACCACACACTACACAGCATGGAAATGTTGGGCACCAGGAAATTTCAAATGAATATATGTAATGACTGCTCTTCATTTGTTCATTTTGCCTTACGTTATCCTTGCCACTGTCATTGCAGAAATGAGTGAAGAATGATAAGAATTCTGGGTGAAAAAAAAGGTTGTGCAAAATGGCGCACATCACGCGTTGTACAGAATGACGCTCAAGAAGTGTATTTAACATCATGTGGCGCAGTATTATAGTCCTGGAATTTTCGTGTGTGAGAAATAAATGGCCTTGATGAAAACCTTCGTCTTGTCAAATGTCAAAACGTAGGCTCCTTCAGACTGCTTCAGGCTTCAGAGACAGCTTCAGACTGAACGAGAACATGTTGAAAAATATGTTGTCTTTTATTATCAGGCATTCCTCCACACAGTGGCATTGCCATATGTACATGTGAAATCTGTTTGGACAATTCGCGCATAGTCTCTGGAATGTTTTGAATGAACTCACAAGAAACACACCATCTTTTTTTTTTCCCTCTGCAATACAAACAAACAAACAGGTTACAACAAGAAAAGACAGGTAACACATTCATTCAGGCACAACTTTGCTTGGCAAGGTGCCAATCACTCGTATATAAAAAATAAAAACGCAACATGCACTTGGTACACCGGTTGTACATCGAAATAACTGCTACATTTACATAAATGTGTTCAAACAGCACTGCAAGTCTCCACTTTGCTGCTAAAGAAATTCATTGGAGTTAGTACTGGGTGAAAACTGCTCACCAGGTTAGCAAGGCCTGACAGCTCATCAAGATCAATGTCAGAGTTTCTTGTACAAGAATTCCTGCGTCAAACTTCACAGGAATCACAGCCTTCCCCGTATGAACAAAAGAAAGCACTGCTGAAATGGGGATTAAGGGTAGCAGAGGCCAATTTTTAAAGTCGTATACAAGTTATACGTGATGATATATGGACAACGTACGAACAACATACGGACAACATATGGATTCTTGCTAACATTATCAGTCATGCCAAATGTGTGAATGACTGCCTTGATTAGCGAACAGCCAAAAGCCACATGGTTACCCAGTACATGATCTCCCTTATCTCTGTCAATGTGAGCTTGCAATGTATCCTACTGCTCACACAGGATGCCACTAGGGCCACTACAAAGCAACACTAGGTCGGTACTTGAAGAGTTGTGTAGCGTTGGCATGCAGAAAGAATGCGTTTGACAAGTGTAAACGTAACTCACCACAGGCAAGCAATACGTATCTGCGACGTATTTTATGCAATGCGCAACGGTTTTAGGATGACATCGCAGCTTGGTATTGTCGAACATCCATGCCTTCATTGCACAGCACTCAATGACCATACTGTGATTGCGCCTGAAATCCCACTACCGTCAATGATCATGTGATTATGCAGGACAAAATGGACGAACTGATGCCAGTTAATACCATACCACACATACGACACAGTTGCAGCTGTAAAGACACTGTGCCCATAACATGAAATGTGCAGTTGAGCGCTGTGAAACCGAGTGCCACAGGCCAGCTAAACAAGTAATGAGCGACCCAAGTCGGCAAGATCTGGCTGCCAGCCACAGCGGCAGTGCCGAGATTATGCGTGGACTACGTAATAGAAGATTGTGAACCACAGAGCTTTCAATCACCCAGTGAACAGCTCAAGCACATAAGTGAAAACTAAGAGCAAGTTTTGATTGATTACTGGGATTTCCATGTGTGAGCTTTCCCGAGCCTTGGATTCATTTTGTCCAATCTAAGTTCTTTGGTGCGCACAAACATCTCGGAATAAGAAGTCGTTGCACTTTGCCCTTGTCAAACCATGGTTGCTGAATTTTACCTCGTCAAGTACTACTTATTACGCGAATTTACCTGCGCAAAGGAGCACCACACAGAAGCGCACATTAAAGGGACACTAAAGAGAAACAATGAATCGGTTTAGATCGATAAATTGTGCTCTGAGAACTCTAACATCGTTAATTTCGCCATCATAGGTTTATTAATAGAGGAGAAAATCAAGTTCAAAGTTTCATTTTTAAATTTGGCGCCGAAATCTCCCCGGGTGACGTCACGGATTTCAAAGTGTATTTATCGTATTTTGGCGCCATTGGCTCAACAAAATTACCACAAACTTTGCATGTTAAGTGTATGGCCCCCTCAGAGGACAATGTACTTCATTTTTACCGATTAGGAACTACGTAGTCCCTAGTAGGTGCCGTCAAAACATGTGACGTCACGGCGAATGGTGCGAAAACTTCAAGGTGGCGTCGCCACCCACGTTTTGTTTTTGCACGTTTTCTCGCTGACTAAGCGTCTTCTCGGAGCAAGCGTGGTGTTTTTAGTATCGTGAAAGAATACATTACTAATATGAGAAAAATCGTTGTGCTCTTTAGTGTCCCTTTAAAATCTTTGAAATGATGAGGTTATGAGTTTGGAGAATGGACCGTGCCTTGATGCACATTAGCAGTGAAGACGCTGTTCCGACATGCAATGAGTGAGTAAAACACGGAGGAATGCAAGAAGCCCTGAACTGACAAATAAGGTTAGTGCGATTTGAATGCAGTCTTTAGTGGATTACCAGACATGGGAAAAAGAGCAGTGGAAGATGTATGCAATAACTGCTTAATTTGTGGTACCTTGTGGCTTACAACAACTGTGCATATCAAGCAAAAACTGCTAAACAAGGGTGCAATTATAGATTCCACAACCTTGCCATGTAAAAAAAATAAAGACAAGGCCTGCGCCCAAGGAGGTAGAAAAACTTTTAACAGCCTCTTTGGATTGAAAAACCTGTAATAGTTCTTTCAAAGCTAACTGTTTGTAAAACCTAAAGAACCTGTAAAGCCAATAAAACTGAATAGCTCAAACAAGAAGCACCAACACACTGCATTCTAGGCTAACGTCAAGATTAGCACTTTAGCTATGGCTAACACTACAACGTTGCTACATAGATTCATGTTCTAGCGAATGTAACATTGGCTAGCTAAGGTTAAAGTGATGTTATAGGAAAGTTACTTTACTTTAATTATCTCTATGAATTTTGCTACAGGCCTGACCCGGATTTATGCTTTTCACTGCGAAACATTTTTTTTTTTTTTTTTGCCGTTATAAGTCAAAGTTTATTTCACCAGAAAAATCTGGATAGTCTTCAGGGCTAAAAGCTGCTCTAGGCAGCTTGACTTGGTCCCTGAAGACCCTTACATGTGTCTACAAATGCCTTCTCTTATTTAAGTCTTTTCATCTTAGAGTTGAATATAGGATGCATCATCAGGTTTGTGGACCATGGGTGGGAAAAAAGGTACGACTATCCTAACAACACGAATGTGCAGCTCACAGTTGTAACAACAAGCTATTACCAAAACATCTGTGGTCTGTATACTTTTGTTTCTGTTGGTCTGAGAAAAGCTATTCGTCCCCATAAACTGTGAACTTTTAACTCTTATTTCTAACCTTGGTGGATGATGCGGTAATAAAACTGCAGACGTTTGTAGACACGACAGTCTTGGCAGAAATTATAACATAACATACCTTTATGAAAATTTTCCAAATGTCGTACAGTTTTGAAGAAGTTCCCACTTATTACGACATTTCTGTAGCTGCAGAGCCATTGATTTCCACTGTTGTATGCAGAATAAGGTCATCTGCTATGTGCTCCAATAACAAATCAAAAGGTCCTGACCACTCTCGTTTGCTAATTCACACCTTACCATGCTAGCTGCCCCTCAGTCAAGAAACGGTCATTAGTGGAACCACATTACCCATTTTTTCACATAGAAACATACATATTAGAAGCAACACAAGCTGCACAAAATTGGACGCATTGCGAGAAACACTACGTCAACTGTTTCAGCAGGCCAGACATGAAGCAACATCGGCATGTTATACGTAAAACATAATTCTGACAGACACAAAGCAGTATGAGTACCAAAGATGTAAACCAATTACACGTAAGAGGTGCGAGAAAATGTACACGATACAATGGCAAATTCCACGTCAGAAACATCAGAACACGGGTATGAACATTGGCATAGATCCACGCACACATCCTTCTCACACGCTTCTAAATGTAAGGTATAGTTACTCAGTTTATAGAAAAACGTTACTTTGTGGCAGTGCATCAACAGGTAGCTTGTATTGCGTCCCACCGTAGACACCTAGGCAAAGCACGGAGACGAAAAAAAAATGTCCGGTCCCTGTCACGCTTCAACTATGGTCATTTTATACAACTAACTTTTGACACAAACGTAGTTTGGCAATCAGATGGCTAGGTGCTTCTATGACGGGTGATAAGACAATGCTTTAATTCTGATTAACTTGATAAAAAATTTTAAATAACTTATTCACTTTAAATTACTTCAAAATCACTTTTGTACACCTTGTGTAACAAGTACATGAAGTGCTGCAGGGACAAAAGTCATTCACTTGGTTTGTAACCATTCAGATTGCCAGAAACAGTCAATGAACAAACAAGTTAGAAGTGTGTGAACTCCACAGTTCACAGGCTTGGGTTATAGCGTGGCTGGTAGGTCTGTTAAAAAGTGCAACACGAAACGGCAACTCTGTACGTGTGCGCAGTTGCGAAATCCAGTTCTGAACCCCTGACATCAAGACAAGTAAAGAACTAGAATTTGATCTATAGAAGCTGCATAGGTAACTATTCGGTCAAACCAGGACGGAAGTTGACAAAAAAAGCTCCACCATGTAAACAATACTCATGCCATAACCACTGGACCCTTTCCTATGTGTGTCGTACAAGACAAACCTAACACTTCCAACAACATCAAGCATGGAAGTATACAACTAAAACCTCGCACATTGACGTCAAACACTTGGCCTACACTTCGTGATGCCCATCTACACGTCCCAGCGGCAGTGGAGCCATCACCAGCGAAACGACGCAGTTTCTCGTTTCAGCGAGAAACATGCGAATGATACGATTCTCGAGCACATCGGCGTTACAAGGTATAAAACAAGAAGGCCCTACATACACGAAGTGCAACATTAAAAAGTGGACGGAACTAAAGAGAATGCCATGTAAAACAATGACATGCTACTTTCAATACTACTAGAAGGTGATGCCAGCCTAAAGCGACATTGAAAAGCTAGGTCATACAACTTTAAATCTGTTGGCTTCATCACAAAACTTCAGATCTGAATTATCACAAACTCTGTTGCCCTAGTCTAACCCGTTAGCTAACCAGACGTCTCGCTTGTTTGCAATCCCCAACAAATGCAGGAGCCTGAGCAAACTTTGTCAATCTGAAATAAATCCAACATTGATACAAGTTCTGTACAATGGCTGTGAGAGAGGATGGGTACACTAAAAGAATTGGCAAGGTAAGACGTGCGTTATGAAACACGTTGGCAGTGTTATTCCAGAAACGCTGCCACGTACAGCAAATGCTGGAGACGTTAACCACCTCGCCAACATTACAATGCAACAACAAAAGGTATCTAACGGGAGACCTAGACTATGTGCTTATCTTGATTATCTGTCTAGCTCTCTATGCGAAGTCTTTGACTTGGCAAATAACTTAATATAAGTGTCACAGATGTGTCCGTAAGGTGAATCCTAAAAACAAAAAAGTGAAAGATTGAACGTTGTCATTAAACGCTCAAATTCATTTTGGGCGAAAGGTTCCCACATCACATCGGCACAAAATGTACAACTAAAAGTTGAGAAACCTTTAAAAAAATGTCACAACCAGCTCACATCTCGGGGCGAGATTCAAAGTACACTGCTGCCTACCTATCTTCGAAGTACCACCTGCAGGTAAGTGTTGTACACAACTGCTAAAACCGAAAGCTGCCATAACAGAAAAAAGTGGGACAAAATGCTCAAAAGAGCTGTCATTGGGAATGAGATTCGTTAGCACAGCTTTTCATTTTCTAGTCACTCAAAATCTATCAACGCCTATAACTGAGCCCAAGCACACATACTGAACTCCAAGGAGATCGCAAATTGCTTAGTACGTATGCTAATAGCAGAGACTCAATACACAAAGTCAGGCTTCTGTAATTTCATAATTGTGAAGCTTGAACTCACCGCTATGACAGGAACCAAATGCGTTCTGAGAAAGGGTAACCTGGCGGCTGAGCGCAGCACACCGATGTACACTTGCCAGGCAACTTTGCAGGAAGGCTGCTTCCTTCATGAGAGTATAGTGTGCCTTCTGGTTGTCGAGTTAAAGTGCCACTAGTATTAAATTAAATTATGACACACCAGCAGTAATTTTCTCCTGTTTGTAGCAATGCAAACTGCCTGAACGCTTACTCATATGAGCAGCAGAGTACCATGGGAAAAGGAGCATACGTCTGAAAAGTGGTAGCGGACCGACAGGGTATCGTGAAGGCGTGCCAAATGCTAAAGAAAAATGCGTACGGAGAGGCATTAATGCAGCATACTGTTTCAATACATATATGGAGTGGCCTCTCCTCAAAGCACCCTACTGCTTCTAAGATTTCCAGTATCTATCCAGTACAGGCAATCCCAAGAGTCCAGGTTTGATATAAAGGGGATTGACCGTAATAACCAGTAAATGAAATGCACATTTCTCAATTGCACTGTGGTTCCTGTAGGAGCCACTCGCGGGCAATGTCTATCCATAATTGAAGGTCCGACTTCAAGACTTGACATTTTCGCGACAATAAGACATCACGTACAAAAGAACACAATACTTGCAGCAAGACACGTCCTTCATAAGTCTGTGTGGTGTGAGATTCATTTTAAAATGCGTTTGTCAAAAAACACAAAACACGATTAAACAGCGATATACCTTGGGGCTGAACTTCAAACAAGCGGCCATCACAATACCATGTCAATCAAGTGTTGCCTAGCTTAAGACGTTCACAATAAAGTAAGCCCCATGATTGCCCCATGATTGAAACTGCCTTTTCGCTCACGGCGTAAAAACAATTGATTACAGGCTGTGTTCTGCAACAGTTCTTTCCTTTTTGATTTGATTCATGCTTAGTTTTGCTCTGTTGTTCAGACGCCGAGCTTGCAACCCTTTCAACAAAGCGGCGAAAGAATGAACCGGGAATAGACATGTTACAAAATTAGGCCACCGTAACAATGCATCAAACGAAGAAGGCTACAGCAGACCAGTGACAAAAAAGGCAGGCTTACAAAAAGAAAAAGAAAGCTAAAACACATCTGCTTTCCAACAGCATTCAAATAGCAGTTTGTTGCTCATTAGCACTTCAGATCATTCCTGGCAGAGTTAGTGTGCGCACTCCATGCTTTTCACCACAGAGATCAGGCACTAATACATTTAGGTTGGATCGCCAGGAGTATGTACATCACGCCACTGCAGCCGACACACCAGGTAATGCTTTTTAAGACCAGCGTAAACTATATGCTACGCATCAGCTGCTTCACTACTCCGGATGAGAATCTGCCAGCGTTGCACGGTGGTCTCCTGTGGTTCAGAATAGGAGTGGAAAAATGATCCACAGCTTTTCTGTCGACGGGCACCGCAGGCCTGCGTTGAACTACTCTTGTGATTGATCCAGGTACCCGGTCTCTCCACCCGCATATCTGAAACCAAAATGCAAAAGCTCGGCACAAGAGCATCACCACAATGTGAACCCCGAATCCTCCAACACATGCACGTTTGAATCATCTGCGTTGCAGAGATTGTGGGGACCCTCCACTTTCTCAAGTCTCCCGATAAGTTTTTTCTGGCTCTCATGTCTCCTGTAAATCGTTTTCCCCATGTGGCACAGGCTGCACTGAGGTCGACGTAGTTGTAGAGTGGTGCGAGAGATAGTGTGAATGTTCCTGCGGTAATGCCACCTGGCAATGTGGTTGTCTAGACGCAAAAGGAATTTGGTTCCCTCTCTTTGGTTTGGGATCGACGTCACGCGTGGTTGATTTCGCACTCAACAGAGAGCTCCATGGGGCTGTTTCACGGACACGTCCCCGTTCCCCTGAACTCACCTCCGTTCACACAACTTCACCCAGAAACCATATATGCACGAGCTTCTAGCAGAAGCAGACATTACTCGCTTGATATTCTGGCATGGCCGACTGAACTGCCTCAATACCACAAGTTACATTATGATGCTACGCTGGTTGTATAGCTCAGTTAGCCGGCTCGTTGTATAGAAGGCACACAAAAAGCCCTTTTCGTTTGTTTGCACTAGTGTGTACAGTGTTCTTCGTACCTGAGCACAAGAGGTCCCACAATATTCACTATCAACGTGCAATCTTTTGCTTTGGCCTGTCATCCTAAAAAGCCCCGGTTTATGCAGCTCAGTATTAACTAGTGACGCTGACAAGCAATGAAGTTTGTGAATGCACTCACCAGATTCCTCTCGCACCCTCCTGCTACAACTTGGCAAAGAGGAAGGCCAGCCATAGCAACAGCATGCTTCCGCCAGTGATGGAAGCGCCAGACCTGTAGGCGGACGCTGTCCCTTCTCCTGCACAACCACAAAACGGGAAGCGTCTGGCATTCAGAGACTTGGGCTTTTATATGTAAGTTGACGAATGCGGTGAGAAAAACAACCTGCAGTCATGACCCATCAATTAGAACTAAAATAACTTCGAAGCATTGCCTAATTAAGAATCTTGACGAATATACCTCTGAATTAGGCTTGTGCAAATAGTAAATTTTAGGTTCGAGGCGAATAGTGATTTGGTCGAATAATTTCGAATCGAATTCGAATAGTATATATCACATATTATAAAGAAAAATGAGCATATTTGTCATGACCCAACTAACCTGCACAATATTTTTTTAAATTGAAACAAGGCATGCGCAAACGTCATTCTTTTTGGTTCAAAGGGAAGTGGAAGCAACTTTGAATAGTAGCAGGATTTGACTTTCGGTAGAATGCAAGTGATAACCTGTAAAATATGTAACATTTTAAAATGTACTATAATTAGAGCATATAAGCCAGTATAGCAAGCTTTTAAACTTAAAAAAATATGAATCGATGTGAAGGTAATTTGTTCATTTAACCTTGAAGTGGGGCTTTGCAGCAGTGCGGATTTTTCCTGGAAAGGTGTTTTCACGGCAGAGCACTCCTGCGCTGCAGTGAAACCCCCTTTACAGGGGGTTACAAGCGCTTTATATGTGTCTATTCGTTCATTTCGAATACTTCGAAACTTAGAATAATTTAAATTCGTTTCGAAGCGAATTTGAATACTGTAATATTCGTTCGAATATTCGCACGAGCCTACTCTGAATAATTCTGAACTAAACAGACAGGCTAGTCAGTTTAGACAGACAAAGTATTCTATAAAAGCTCTATTGTCATTAATTTGATTACACTGTTGAAAGGGAGATGTGAAAGCCAAAGTTAAATATTTCGCATTTTGACATTTGACAATATGTCAGCATGATGTCACAGATTTGAATTATTTTTCCACACATGGGCCGCAATGACTAAATAAATATTCCTGAAGCAAACATGAAATGTTTAGTTTTCGGCTTCTTTTGGAACAAAATGTAGTCTAATTGTTTACTGTAGGGATGGTCAATTAAAATTTTTATTCGATTAATCGTTAATCGTTAATCGATTTAGTCTTTAATCGATTAATTGCTTTCAGTGGAATCTTTTAATCGATTAATCGATTAATCGACATTTTTATTGGGTGCTTTAAAACCGATCATGTCTTTGTTTGAGAGGCATCGTTCGTGTTTAATATGGGCCCAAATCTTTTTATTAGACGCGTTGACGATCCAAAATTCCCACTTTCGAAAGTCCCGACGACGGGACCCTTGTGTGCAGTTTGCGAAAATTCACACTTTCGCACACTGGACACAAGGGGCCCGTCGGTCGTTGGATGATGTCGCGGATTCAAGAATCTGTGGACATCATCCCTGGACTATTCGGCAGCAGGTCGTATCTTCTCGAAGCCTGCCTACTCGAGCTCATCGAAACCGGAGGCGCGTTCGGGGACCACACTGGTTGGAAAGACACAGTTGAAACATGCAGTGTGGCGGAGGGTGAGGAAATCCCGAGAAAGGTAAAAGAGAGACGAGGAGAAATTAAATAAGACACTCGCTCTAGTAAGCAAGGCATCTTTTCTCAATTTGTCGGTTAGATATGGTGGAAGCCCTACATAATACTATAATTTCGGACTGACGCGATCTTTTTCTTGATGTCACCTATGCAGAGATTACACAGAAATATACTGGCCTCAAACAGACCATCCGTACAGGCAACTGCGGCAAATAGAAGGAAAGAAGATGGCATTTAGGGGCTCGTTTTTCTTCGTTAGACACAATAATAATTAGAACTAACAGACAATATTGCCAAGAAAAAGTATAGGGGGTGTTATTTGTAATAATTGGGACATAAATCTGAAGAAAGTAAAGTGGACGGAAAGATAACACTTCGCCGGAAGGGACCGAATCTGCAACCTTCGAATAACGCGTCCGATGCTCTACCACTGAGCTACGGCAGCGGTCACCCCCCCCCCCCCCGTCCACTTCATAGGGTATACGTGTGCATTTTTAAATCTAGGAGCGTTAGTCCGCGCCGATCACAGCCATGGCGGCGAGCGTGGGACACTCTTTTTCTGCCTTTTGGCGTCACGTAGCAAGTGAGCTTATTACGAGCTGGCAGCTGAACAATAATCCCTCGCATACTACCTGAAGGCATCAAGTCTGCGAGAACGAGACCCTCGCTATGAATGAAGGAAAGAAGATTACTTTTAGGGGCTCGTTTTTCTTTGTTAGACACAATATTAATTAGAACTAACAGACAATAATGCGGAGGAAAGTATAGGGGATGTTACGGGTGTATGAAACAGAAAAACGAGCCCCTAAAAGTGACCTTCTTTCCTTCATTCATAGCGAGGGTCTCATTCTGGCAGACTTGGTGCCTTCAGGTAGTATGCGAGGGATTATTGGTCAGCTGCCAGCTCGCAAAAGAAGGTCACTTGCTACGTGACGCCAAAAGGCAGAAAAAGAGTGTTCCACACTCGCCGCCATGGCTGTGATCGGCGCTGACTAACACTCCTAGGTTTAAATGCACATGTGTACCCTATGAAGTGGACGGGGGGATGACCGTTGCCGTAGCTCAGTGATAGAGCATCGGACACCTTATTCGAAGGTCGCAAGTTCGGTCCCTGCCGGCGGCAAGTTATCTTTCGTCCACTTTACTTTCTTCACGTTGGTATCCCAATTATTACATATAACATCCTCTATACTTCCCTTGGCATTATTGTCTGTTAGTTGTCATTAATATTGCGGGAAATATAGTGACATGAGTTTCTGCCTCCCGGCTAGAAAAAACAGCAGCTGCGCCAGTATACTCCGCAGGTTTCACCTGATCTTTGCCGTAACACGGCGCCACTCACACCTTTTCAATCGTGCGTACATCCTGAACTGTGAGCGCTATCTAGTGTACCAGACATTACAACATAAATTGCGCGACTCCCCTTTCTTGTCACAGCAGAAGACGGGGGCCTCTAGCTGAAAGCTGTATTTCTCCCTAAATACGCGACCATGCAGTATTACTAAGTGCTTCAAGGTCACTTCTTCAATAGTAATGCACTGGATCCTAGACGTTCGGTAAACCGACGCGTAAAGTTGCGGATTACATAGAGTGTTTATAAGACCCATTTCTCAATTCGCGAGTGCGCATTCCTGCGCTACATTTTCTCTCAACTAATGGCAGCAACGTTCGTGCTTCAAGTGGAGACGAGGTCGTAGTTGCGCGTGCTGGCGTTTGTCTATTATGCGTGTTCGTGTCAAGAGAGCCGAGTCTTACACTTTCCGCGTCCCAGCGCAAGCAAACCGAGCTTGAACACTCTGTTTGAAGAAGTGACTAGCTGCCATTAATTGGGCTAACTGCATCATAGGAAAGTTAGCTCAACAATTATGAAAATGGTATATATACCCTATAAGACGGACAGTTGGGCTAGTTGGTATACCGCATAATAAAAGATCGTTACTAGCGTCCTTCTCCTCTTTAAGCTAGCAAACATGTCTTATTATGTATATACGGATTACCTAATCATCTCCCCATCATCGTACTTCATCACTCTTTTTCCCCCATTGCGTTTTCCCCGGTGCAGAATAGAAGGCAGGGGCGTACTAGCTCAGGCCATGGCCTCTCTGCCTTGTAATATATTTTCTCTCTCTCTTTCATTGGTAAACAATATTTTATTTGCTAAAGAGTAAAACAGAACGGCACTAAGAACCAGCGAGGAAATAAGCAGCGCATATTACAATGCCGCACTTACACAACAATCGAGTAAAATCTGAGGGTTGAATAAAATACAAAGAAAGTTTCGATTGACACTACAGGTGACGAAAACTACTCGTTTATCAAATGTAGGCAGACATGCGTTTATGCGGCAACACGATGAAACAGCGCGGCAAAAAGCAAACACGAACAAAATAAGCTACAAGAGGATGCGCTGGCACGTATGAAATTTACAGAAAAGAATAAACTTCTCTTTTGAAAGTTGGCGAATCCACGTGCTGCTTACTTTCTCAACAGTCCCCTTTCTTGTTTTGTTTCATGGGGTTGCTGCTCCAAACCACATGTTTTTTTCTACTGAGCGAAGAAATGTCAGTTGCCCGAGATGCTCGGGCCACAACCGACACCTCCTTTGGGTCGCCACACATCCAGCATGCGAAAAAAGGCGCTCGGATGCTACTGACGTTGCAGGAATTGGCAAATACTCCATTGCAACGTCAAACACATGATCTAGGCCAGTTCGCATGCTGTGCCAAGTCTCAAGTGAATTCGGATTGGTGCGGCGATCGACTACAGGGTTACTATAGTATGTCTTGAACTGAGAAGGCATTTAGTTCACCGGATCGTACTCCAGTGCAACGCAATTGCGTATAAGTGCGCGATCGACGGCATCCCATATAGAACCAGAAAATGTAGTAGTATTCGGCTTTGCAACTTCCTGCGTCTAAGGATAGCGTTCAGGGTCTGCGTCTCAGGATAGCGCGCCTCGCAGTCATGCGCTCCGGCCAAGGCGCGAGGTTGGGGGCGGGAGTGGGGCAGGGGCGTAGCCAAGGGGGGTGGGGGGGTTCAACCCCCCCCCCCCCCGAAATTTTTCAATTTTGCATGTGTGTATATATACACGCACACATACAGACGTACGCACAAACATAAAGTATGATTGAACCCCCCCCCCCGAAAAAAATTTCTGGCTACGCCCCTGGAGTGGGGGATGCCGTAATCGATTAATCGAATAGTTTTAATCGATTAATTCGAATAATAGAAAGACACAAATCGATTATGATTAATCGATTAATCGTGGACCTTTAATCGATTAATCGATTAATCTTTCATCGATTTTACCATCCCTAGTTTACTGCCAAATACTTAGCTAGGCACTACCAGATGCCATCGAAATCCATAACGTCACTGTGAACTGGAGCAGGAACTTCAAGGCAGGGTCGCTACCCATCATGCCTTCTTGGAACTTTTTCGCTTTACCAAACCACTTTCTGCAATAAGAGTAGTGTTCTAGGTATTGTGGAAGTGTGATTTGCTTATACATGCGAAATCGTTTTATTGCGATAGCAATTGTATGGACAGTCTCGACGGGTTTTTGCCATCGCCGTCACGTCCCGTACGAAGTCCAAATTGATAAGACCCCCCGCGCATCGTATGTTCTACCGCGGGTAAAAGCGCGCGAGCAGGGGCGACAAACGCGGCCAAAGCAGAGATCAAACAAGCCGGCCCATTTCCGTCGCTCGGAGAGTGCATGCGATAACATCACCCCGCTCGGGAGGCCTGCCGTCGAAGCAGACAGGAAACGCCCCGCCCGTCTTTAACGATCATAAAAAGATGCGAGGGGGGGGGGGTGTCGCGCGACCAGCAACTTTGAATCTAAGGGCATGGTCATGATCGCTGACACACGCGCTATCTCGACAGCCATCACAGCGAGCGGCTCGTATACCCTTCTATGTGCTGTGCTCTCAACGCGAAGTGACTATGCAGACAGGGCATCTCTCCCTGGAGCGGCCGTATTCTCCTACACCAGCGTTTTGTAGTTACACGAGATCGCGAATACAAAACAGTTAATTAGCTGCCAGCCCCACTTCGTATAACACTACAATTGGTTGCTATCGCATTCATTGCGTTGCCCTTGCGGTGAAACTGTGACCTTTTACCATTCCTGTTAACAAGGTACCACGAACTGTGCTGTCAGCAATGAGTTACAAACACTATCACTACTGTGTTTATCGCTGGCCTACTAACCTGTACATGGGGAATGTGTATGTAACATGGTGGATGCAGTCATCAATGTTATATCTCATGTTCCTGGTTTTCTTTCTTTCTTCTTTTCCCTTTTTTCTCATTTACGGTGGTTCACATGTAACTGAGATGCATGTAGATTATGCAGTATATTTTTACACAACTTAATCACATAGGTTCATTATCATTATTATTTCTTATTAATATTCTATGTAACTCTTCCTGCTTATTGTCTGCTTATGTGAATGCATGTACCAGAATGTCTACAGACCTCTCTAACCCACTTCTGTAATAATCCCTCATAAGATTGACAGTATCACAAAGTAAATAAATAAATAAATAAATAAATATGCAACCTCTGTGAAATATCCAAGAAGAAGGGTTCAGGGGTTCAGTGAGTACCAAGGGCAAAGTTAGGATTATATTTCAGAGAAGGCAGCAGGGGGGCATCCAATGCCCTTATATGTGTTTGTATTCATGCATGTATATTTATGCATGTATTTACTGCTTCCTTTAATCCACCTACTTATAAGCATGTGTACCCAACAGTTGCCATTAAAATTTTTCCAGCCCTAAAATCAGAAGGTTAGGGCACAAGAAGCTCGTAAACCACTGCAACCATAGAAGCAAATCTAGAACAACGAAACACAACAGACGAGAAACATGGCGAGTTAGCCAACGTACCGACACGGAACTCCCATGGGGGCGAGGACATCTTTCCGTCGCCACCAAAACTCCAAGCAAGCACTCGGAGCTTGTACACCTTGCCGGGAACCAGGCCCGACACGACGGCCTCCAAGTCTTCGCCGTCGAGCTGCTTGTAGACTTCCTTCGCCGACGTGAGGTCCTGGTCTGCTTCCCAGTATCGAACCTTGTAGCCCTGAAATGACAAAAGAAAATACGACGAGTCATCATTATAAGCGCAGCCTGGTACACATCATCATCACTCCATTTAACAGCGGAGCTGCTTAAGTGGACCACTAGTCGTGCAGTGTGAACTATCATCATCATGAACTGGCATGCGTTCACTTTGTCTTCTTCTACTGCTTCGTTCCCAGAATACATGCACCGATTTGTCCGGCGTGGGATGCAATAACTCGGATGGGTGAGAGAGCGAGTACAGACAGAGAGAGAGAGAGAAAGAAAGGAAAGAAAGACCGAAAAATGATAGAAAGAAATGGAGAAAGATATAGAAATAAACAGACATAACAAAGAGATAGAAAAAAAGAGAGAGCAAAACAGAAACAGAAAGAGAGAGCAAGAGAAAGCGAGAAATAGAGAGAGGGAGAAAGGAAAGAAAGAGAAAGAGAGTTAGAAAGAGCGAGAAAAAGAAATAGATAGAAAACAGAACTAGAAATAAACAGAAACAAAAAAAAGATTTAAAAAAACAGAAAGAGAAAGAAAGAGGGGAAGAACAAAAGAGGAAAATAAAGAGAAACAAGGCAGTTTGCCCAGCTCCGCACTTCCTTCTGGCTTGGCCCCACTAGTGCGAAGCTGCTTTAATTTTTTTTTTACAAGCTCTATTATGAAGGTGTAGGTCAGGGGTATCAAACTCAACTAATACAGCGGGCTGCAGTCACGCAATTTAGTCCCGTAAGCGTATTATGATTTCCTGGCGTGGCAGCGCACGCGAGAGAGAAAAAAGAGAGAGCGAGGAGGACGCCAGCGGCTCCTCCGCGACCGCTTGCGCGCTATTGGTTCTCCTCTTAGGGTCACGTGGCTGGGCACGCGAGAGCGTTTACGAACGCACGCACGCACGGAGTAGTGTTTACGGCTTCCATCGTACGGAAGCACCCTCCTCCTAGCCACGCCGCAGATTCGCGCCACGCACATGGCGGACGCTCAAGTACGCGCGCCTGTTCCGAGTTCCGCTTGCCCATCTCGCGTTGAGCGGGTTTCAATAAACGTGCTTCCGAGTGACATGTTGGACACGAGTACGCCTACGTGCGAAATAAACGCCAGATCTCATAGCCCATGTAACATCGAGCAGGTTTCGATGAGCACGCGGACGTTCACGCGTGAGTTAGATGCAAGTTCTAACTGCCGATCAAACGTGAAGTGCCTCCGCGTCGACCTGTGCACGGACGGCGACGCACACGAGTGGATCGCCAGCTACAGTAGGAAAACGAACACGACATGGATCGTCGACAGGGAAACCCGAAATCCAAAGAGGTAAGTTCACGTGCTCGTTTCTTCTACAAGTGGTGAATAGGCCAGTCTAATAATAACATTTGATGATATCGACGCCAATTGCGAAAATGCTAAATGCGAAAGCGCTAAATGCTCGCTCATCGTATCGAAAGGCGCAACGCTAAGGGTGACCGCGTGGTCTAGGACGTACAGTGACATGTAGAAATGTTAAATGGGGGCGTAAACACGCGAAAATGGACTATCGAAAATGCAAACATTACATGGCCGCAGGCCCGTAGCCAGGGCCGCCCCCCCCCCCAAATTTTTATGATATATGGTGTTTTACCGAAAATAAATAATGGAAATAGGCGTTTTGCTCAAATAGTCAAAGTTTTCAGCAAGTGGGCGCACCCCGAAAAGAAAAAAATTCCTGGCTACGGGCCTGCATGGCCGTATGCTAGGGGGTTAATGCTTCAGCAGTGCGTTGCTTGCGGCGCGATCCGATCTGCCACTCAAACTTCTGAATGAGCCAAACGGGCGACAGGGCCGCAAAAAGTTGGTGATAAAATCTTCTGCAGTTAAGCATGGTTCAATGGACGCGGCTATTTCAGGCATGGCTTTCCAAAAATGGAAAATAATCATACAATATCACCAAAATTCACAGTGAAAACAGAGGCCTCTTGGTTTCAGTTCAAAACAACCTTTCAAGTACACTAATCGTACCAGTCATTGACAGTTTTGCCGACTTCAGCAGCGGCATTTCCATGCTGCAGCTGCGGCTTTAGTGCACAATATCATTGCAGCATTCAGTCCAAAACACAGCGTCGCGCCTTTCGATACGATGAGCGAGCATTCAGCGCTTTCGCATTTAGCATTTCCGCCATTGGCGTCGATATCATCAAATGTTATTAGACTGGGCCTATTCGCCACTTGTAAAAGAAACGAACACGTGAACTTGCCTCTTTGGATTTCGGGTTTCCCTGTCGACGATCCATGTCGTGTTGGTTTTCCTACTGTAGCTGGCGATCCACTCGTGTGCATCGCCGTCCGTGCACAGGTCGACGCGGAGGCACTTTACGTTGACACTCGGAACCACGTTGCTCATAGAAACTATCGAAACCCGCTTGCAGGCGCCCTCGGCCAGCGCCCTCTAGAATATGCCTCGGCGCGAGTATCTGCGGCGTCTCGGCGTGGCGAGGGGTGCTTCCGAACAATGGAACAGCCGCAAACACTCCTCCGTGCGTGCGGAAACGTGCTCGCCAGCCCAGCCACGTGACCCCACGAGAAGAACCAATAGCGTGCAAGCGCTCGTCAAGGGGCCGCTGGCGTCCTTCTCGCTCTCTCTTTTTTCTCTCTCGCGTGCGCTGCCGCGCCAGGAAATCATAATACGCGTCCCGTAAGGGACAGGACAGTGAGGTAGGAGCAGGGGAGGGGCGCAAGTTTCTACACATTGTCGGCACACATTGCCATTTGAAAGAAAACCTTTCCCACATCTCATACATGGGTTATTTCTGAAGGAGATATGGCGCCAGGATTCCAACCAATCTCCACTACGACTAAAGCCTGGAGGTCGATTCTCAAATACAGATTTGTTGTTTCACGATTATGTATGAACACATGGTGACCACAGGGGAAGCCTCACGAAAACAATGCTTTAGACCTGTCATGTCTGTGTAGCTCACAAACAAACTTATTAAAAAAGTATTTTAAATATGGAATGAAGACAGTAAGATGCGGGCCACAAGCGAGAGATTCGCGGGCTGCATGTTTGAGACCTCTGGTGTAAATAGTTGGGCTTGTTGGTTGTACACATTTCAAGGAACAGCGCAACAAATGACAGTACATACAGAAGAAGACACACACAGCGCTGTGTGCATCTTTTTGTGTACGTCCCGTCGTTTTTTGTACTGTTCCTTGAAGTGTTCTATTACAACTCATTCCTTATGTCTACATTTCTTCAGGGTGGCAAGGGAACAAGTTTTCACACGCTTCAACGACAACTACAAAAGCTAACTCAGAAGGCGGGCAATTTTTCATATTTAGCAACAAAGCCACATCCCGTGTTTTTGGAGTTAGAGAGATACATGCATCACCAGCATGGACTGCTGTTCAATGTTCCACCAGTGAACACTGCAGTGTCTTGAAGAACTGTGTAGTATCCAACATAACAAAAAGCATGGACAGTTGAACACCGCGGTTTATAGACAATAACAAAGAGCTGCCCAACAGTAACCATCAAAGGTAGTTCCATGCTGCACTTGCATATTTACAGTAAAAGCTCGTTAATTCGGATTTCTAGGGACCGGAAAAAATGTCCGAATTAACCGAATGTCCGAATTATCGAATGGTCGAAATAAACACAATAAATGCAAGAGTTTTTTCAGCATACCTTTACTTTACATGGTAATCGCGGATGCGTCTCTGTTTTCGAGCAGAAATTCGCGCGGACACAATTTTTCTGAGCCCTTCAAGGTGCTCAGCAGCTCGCATGCTGTCTGCAGTGCCAAAACAAAATTTTTTAAGGACGACGAGAGCCTCCGCGGCTTCCTTCACAGTACGAGGGGGCCTGTGTGGCTCATAGTGTGGCTGCTGCTCTTCAGGCTCTTCGTTCTCGGATTCGTCGCCATGCATCACTTCCTTGACGATTTGCTCATCAGTCAGAGAGCCGGCAGTGGCAACGCCATCAATGCCGATATAATCGTCGAGTGTCACTGCATCAGGCATAACACTTCCGAAATCCTGCCCGTCATCGGCACCGTCGTTCGGCGACACTTCGACCACTGCGGCATCGCTGGAGTCGGGTACAACAAAGCCACTGTGCCTGAAACAGTTGGCAATGGCGTGCGCAGGCGTGCTCTGCCACACATACGCGAAGAATGCTAACTGCGCTCAGGAGACTCACGTCGTATTGTTTGCCGACGTCATGGCGCAGGAGCTACTTCTCGCCGGGAGAGCCCATTTTTCAGGGCACGCAAAATTTCTTCTTTGGTGGTGAAGTCCTTGGCCTCGTACTTGGGCCGCTTCGCCGGCGTTGCCATCGGCGGAGAGTGCGTTCACACGAGAAGTCAGCACAAAAGCACCAGCAACGATCAAGCTAAAGGAGCCGTACTGAATTGTTCCTCGATAAAACGGCGTTCAACGATGCAGCACACCAACGAGAACAAAGCAACAAAAATGACACCGCGCCAAACCCACACCGCCCACACGCTATCACGCCACCATAATCACGCGCGAAGAAAAGGCGTTCAACCAGTCTCAAGTCAAGCCAAGCCGATCATTGATGTCCATGGCGATGCTGCTTTTGAGCTTCACTCTTGTTCCGAATGGTTCTTTTTTCGTTTTCGAGCCTCGCCAGCGGCCCGAAAGTCGCCGAATTATCCGATTTGCGGTCAAATCTGTCCGAAATAACGAGCGCCCAGTCTCATAGAGTGATGCATGTACAGTAAAATCTCGGTATAACGAACTTCAGGGGACCGCGGAAAAATGTTCGTTATTCTGAAAGGTCGTTATAGTGAAAGCCCAAAAATTTACCATAACAATAGAATTTCAGTAACGCAAACGTCCTACCTTTGCAACGGTACGTCCTTGAACTCGTTTCTCACAACAATGCACACGTGAACGTCAGACAAGGCACGTTTATTTGAAATAGTCCGAGATCGTTTTTTTGACGGGTGCAGCACAAACTCTGCGTCACGAACGATTCTAGACCGTCCGCATTTTTATCCGCCGCTTCGGTCGCTGTTCCGCTTTTTTCTATGAATATGCGGAGTTTCCTCAAGTAGTCCAACGCATCTGTGGCCGACACGGACTCGTCGCGATCTTCGGGTGCTACCGTGACATCGTCGTCCATGTCATCGCTGCAATCCTTTAAGGCCCAACTGCATGCATGCGAGTTTTGAGCGACGGCCGACAGGATTTGCTGTCGCGGAGGGCCATCCATCGCCGTTGCTTGTCGCAGGGGTGCAATCGCGAAACGATGCTATTTCCGATCCCACACAGCTGGCTGATCGCGCTGATAACGCGGACGGACCGTCGTTCTGACCACTGGCCAAGCGCGAAAAGCACGAAAGGCATTGGAATCTGAAATAGAATCGTTCCGCAATAGCATCCCAGGTTTCTGGAAAGCCAGAAAACATCGCTTGTCGCCCGGAAGTGAGCATGACGATATCCAACAACATGGCAGCATCTCTGACCCTCGCTTCGGTTGCAATTTGCTTGTGATGCTTCCAATCGGCGCACACTTCAAGGAATGCAAGTTATAGACTACCTTATTTACAGCCCCATCTCACGCGGAGAGCAAGGCAGCGGCCGTATTTTGTCGTTATTTATGATCGACGGTTCGTTTTGACCAACGCCTCCTAGAAAAACTAGGAGGCGTTGGTTTTGACGTTTCGGTGGTAGCTTGCTGCATTGGTGGTAGCTTGCTGCAATGTCAACATCGTCGTCGTGTGAGGTAGCCCTTCTCCCTGCGAAGCAACGATGTGAGGCGCTGCGGCTTTTCTTAAACGTTCTATGACAGCAAGAGGAAACGTTGTCGAGATGCGCCTCGTGGACTAACCCCAACATAACGCAGTTTGCAAAGTGCGACGTAGCGTAGGCAGCGTACGCTTCCGGGCGCCCCATGGGATCACAGCAGATACTACTGCCGCGGTTAAACATAAGATTGCGAAAAAAGGAAGTCCCGAAACGCTTTTATGGTATCTTTATCTCAAACAAGACAATAATAAATTTGGCATGTTGTCATTCATCTACTCTGTAATTCTTTTTCGTAATTTGCCTGCGTGCGCGCAATAGTTTCCAATCGAGCAGCGCAACGGAGCCCGTTTGTCACAGTAGCCTCAAAGTGGTAGATATTCTCTGGTAGCTGGTAGATATTCTCTGGTAGCCTTGGCTTGAAAGTCGCGTGGTATGCATGCGGTTGGGCCTTTAAAAACCTGGTGCGTTGTCGCCTCCGCAACGAAAGGGGGAAAAAAAAAAGTTCTCCGCCCGCGTCTTTCTCCTCCCGTGCCATCTCAGGTTTTAGCGGGAGGGCGTCCGCTCTTCGCGCTGCGTCGTCTGCTACCTTACAGCTCCGACTGCCATGACCGATACACTGAAATCTAAGAATCCTCGCATTTCGGGATATAAGTTCGTAGTACTGAGGTGTTGTTAAGATTACACGGGAATTAAATAACGATCGTTATTCTGAAATGTTCGTTATTCTGAAGTTCGTAGTAGTGAAATATTTTTACATTGAAACTATAAGCAGTCGGCACGGGATTTCTTAAAAGTTCGTTAATTTGAAATGTTCGTTAATGTGGTGTTCGTTGTAACGAGATTTGACTGTATTTACAGGGACCAGATGACGTGTCCGAATTAACCGATTTTCCGAATTAACGAGAGTCGAATTAACGAGCTTTTACTGTACTATGAAAGTTGTGCTAAAAAATTGCTTGTTCCAGAGGACAGGTGCTATGACTGTCATAATGCCGGATGATGTTTAATATTAACGTAATATTCTCATTAAGGTGCATTCGTAGATGAATAAGTCACATGACATGAGACGTGACTTGGATTGCTTCGCAGCCAGCATTCACATGATAAGAGAGAATTCACATAAGAGGGGAGGATTTTGACATTTCTCGCCAAAGAACCCAAATTGGGATTTGGAGCTCCGTCGTTTTACGATTTGCTTCACGTGGACTGAGGGAGCACTGTGGTAACGGCTGAGATATCATCATGTGATACACAATCCATGAACTTGGATCGCAATTCGGAACTTAAAGCATCTCACAATTTGTGTAATTTTTCACATCTGCATGGCACACACACACAAGAATAGAAGCATAACTTACCTGTATGGACTCCTCCTCAATGGACGGCACCACGCCTCGCCACGTGACACGCACACTGGTAGGGGAGAGGGCGTGCACCTTGACACTCGTCGGAGGCCGCAAGGGGGCGGCCTTGAACGTCTTGGCCACGAAGAACTCGCTCTCGGGGCCCGATCCAGCCTCGTTGTACGCCATGACAGCCACCCGGTATTCCGTGTTGGGCTGCAAACCCACGATGAGGCCCCAGTTTTCGATGCCTCGCTTGAGCAAGATCAGGGAGTCCAGCTCTCGGTCCAGGTCGCTTCGCCAGTACTTGATCTGCACACAAGGAAAACAGGGAGGGCAATGAGTGCAAAGGAACACAAGGCTTAGACGTGCATAATGGAGCGAGCGAGTGCAACATCCCGCCAGTAGGGACCGCCGGTAGGATCCCGCCGTCAGGGTCCCGTTAGTAGGGACCGAACCTACAACCTTTGGACAACGTGTCCAATGCTCAACCAATTGGGCTATGACGCAGGGCGGTCCCTCGCCCACTTCGTAGGGTATTCATGTGCATCTAAAAGTTGGAGTGTTAGCCAGTGCCCGCTCGTAACCATGACAGTGAGTGTGCAACACCCTTTTCGCCAGCTGGCGTCCCGTAGCACGTGACCTTTTTATGAGCTGGCAGCTGACCAATAAACCAGGAACACAGTTCATTGAGATCGTCTTGCACCGCACGAAGCCAACAATCGGGGGACAGGTGACATGAACTCGCAAGGCAGTTGTCCGATTCCTGAAACTACCAACGCGGCACGAGGTGAAAGCACTCACTCGGTGTCCAATAAGGCGTCCTCGGATCTTCTCACGGGTTACGTCCAGCGGAGTCCAGGTGACGTTCAGGGCGGTGGAATTGTGCGGCACGGCGTAGACACCCGAGGGCTGCACCTGGGGCATGCCCTCGGCCGAATAGACAATCTCCGGTTCCGAGATGGGACCCTCGCCCACCACGTTCACCGCCTGTACCTGAACCTGCAATGGGTAGCAACGAAGAGCATGGCTACCGGGCCAAATGCCAGCAAGTACTGGGAGATGTGACAAGAAGCATCAAGTGCCTGTCAGCAGCGGCTTCACAGGGCTCCCATAGGTTGCCTCTGGGACAGTGTTAGAATGCCGACCTACACTGCCGTTGCACCAGAAGTTTTGTCAAGGGTTTGATTGATTAAATTTTTATGTGGCAGTGGCCTTTTTGGAGAGAGTATAATACTTCCATTCCTGATTTTCTTTTTCTTTTTTGCATGCCTGTTTTTTGTCTTCGCTTTTCTTTCAGTCTTCCTTTCCCTCTTCCCACTAGTGTAGGGTAGCAAACCAGACGTTTCAATTCTGCTTAACCTCCCTGCCTTTCTTTCATATGAATCCCTCTCTCTCCGACAGCATGCCAACGGTGTTGAACAAACACATGGCAACAACCTATCCTTGCATCACAGGTTGTGTAAGCGCTTCCTAAAGTTCAATCAAGAGGCACATGGATCAAGGCATTCGCGAGATCCTCGAGGCTTTTTTCATGGTCAAGTGGAGCCCTTCATGTGCTGACATTTATCCAATTACTTGACAAGGAAATCACGCATCTGTAAGATACGCGTAGGCCCTTCTATTCGCCGTCCTACAACCCCAAGCCATTCACATTTCTATTTCGTGGAGCTTTTTTTTTTTGTTCTCCTGCTCCTCTTTGGATATATCTTTTACAACCATGCAATCTTTGCACCTGTATTGAAATTCAGCCCCTGTCTTGGGTGTACCTTTAGTCTCTCTTCCATTTTCACAATGTGTGCAGTAGTGAGACAGATAAGGAAGCGGTAGCGCAAGGATGTTTGCCATGAGGTTTATCACATACGGTACAGCATGACTGTTCTGAGCCATCCTAAACAAAATACTAACAAAATACTAAATGCTTTCCATGCATACACATATGCTTTCATTAATTTCTTGCTCACGCTGGAACCATAGAGTGGGGTAATTGAGCAGGCATGATGCAACCACAATGCACAGATTGCCGAGGCAAACGCCTCTACAAGCCTCGGCATCCATAATTTGTGAAGCTTTTCCACAATGCTTGGCTTCTGCTTAGGTGATGAGAAACCGTGGCTGCAGCCGAGTACCTTGCAAGACAGAAGCCAACTGCGCTTCGCGTCACTGGCGCTTACCTCGTACGGCGAGAAGTAGTTTTCCTCGCCAACGGGTACCACGTAGAGGCCCACGTTTCCCAGCTTGCGGAGGTCCTTCTTTCTCGGCTCGCTTCGGTCACCGGACGGCCGGTAGTAAACGCGGTACCAGACCTCCGGCGAGTTCCACTCCTCCGGCGACAGCGGCTGCAAATAAAATGTTTCAAGGATCCTGCGCTATCACGGATTCTTAAGTCTTCTCAATCCCACTGTAGAAACATACAGAACAGCCTCAACAGCACAAAGCACAGCTTACCACTTGAAGTACTTCTCTAATATGCTACATAGCCAGAAATGTAGGTTTCCCACAAGAAAACGAAATGTTTAAGGGGGGACGCGGCTTTCGTATCGCGAAAAATGGCAAAAAAATCGATTTTTTGAAAATCACATTTTCAGTTTCTGTAGCCCTTTTTATATCCGATTCCAAAATATCTTCACCGAAAACCGCGTAGAAGTGCTATAAAAAAATTGTTGCGCCTACCGAGGTGGCGAAAATTATTGGGGAAATCGCAAAAAAACACTGATTTTCAAAAAATCGTAGCTCCGCAACGACGCCACCGGGCGCCGATATCTTGGGCTCATCGGAAAGCGCATTTCTCCGTCTTCAAATTCCCCGCCTCAGCTGGCTCCTCCCTTCGCAAACAAGCGCACAAAAAGCAAATGTTCGAAGGTCGTTTCGAGCCCTCCGATTGGCCGCGTCCGCCATGTTGCCCCAGCGCGCCTCGCCATTGGTCCGATGCTCGCTCCGGGAGATCGTCGTCTGCAGCTTGTGCGTCTCGAGCTCACGGCTGTCGAAAGTCGCGCTACTTCGTTGCGTGTTCGCAATCGCTCTGTGTTCACGGCTCGACGATAACTTTGAACAAGAACTACGTTTTAGTTTGGAGCTACTAGCGGAAGCTCGGTGGGATTACGATGGCGCGCCGCACTCGTAGCGAACATCGCAAACGCGCGTCTCGGACCGACTTTCTAGCGTTGACTCGTCGGATCCGTGGTTGGAGGTTCTGCTTATGCGCACTTCGGACGTCGTGACGAAGATGATCGCAGGACGACTCTTTGTACTCGCGACCACACCTTACGAACTTTGAAACATCGGGCACCGCGGCCGGCGCGTCTACTGCTCGGAGTCGTCACTAGGCCTAACTCCGCTCACGGCGTCGGCACGCGAGACGAACCTCGAACTTTGCGGGCAAGAGCAACGCGTTAGCGGACTCGCGGCAGTGTGCTTCTTCGCAAGGAACGAAGCGCTTCCCCCGCCGACTTCTCGGTACAGCGGATGGTCATTTTACGCATCGGCAGCGGACCCCACGACCAAGCTCGTCGCGCAGCGGGCGCGCGTCGGCGTCCCGCAATGCGAGGCCAAACACGTTGCGCGCCTATTTTTCGTCGCCGCACCTAGGCATATTGCGCATCGTCACCGAATGCCGCCACCCAGCACATCGCGTGCTGACTTCCCGGACTATGCAGCCGAGCACTTAGAAGTGAAATAAAGCACTGTTGATGCAATTTAGGCGCGCTTGGAGCCGTGCGTGGTATCGCCGTAAGCGCTCATGAATCATCTGAAAAAATAAAAGCCTCGCAGAAAACCGTGTCCGCGACCGGGTGAATGATGAAGCGCATCGCAGGCGAGGTTTACAAATTAGCTTGACGAGTGAAAGAGGGAGATGAATTCATATCTGCCCAGTTCGCGTCTTAAATAAACTGCTAAGGAATTCCTATTCCACCAATGTCTTGGCCATAACTGTCTGTTATTTAGGAGGAAGTGATAGGTTGCCATGATGAGAGCCGCTTTTAGTATCCTATAAAAATGATTCAATGATCAGTTGCAATCAAGACTGTTAATTATGTTAATGAGAGCATGAATACAAGAAAGCTGGCAAATCATCATAGTACATGACCTACTTGAATTACAATATCTTGTTTTCTGTCATGTCTATTACACCACTTCATAACTTCGTTTAAAATTCATGCTACATGTTTTTTGTATATCAGAAAAGGATTTTAAGAAAAAAGAAAGAAAACAAAGGCACAACCGATGAAAGGCCACATGTGCAGGAGGTCCAACCTTATAAAACACCTTAAAGATCACAATCTTCTTGTGTTTTAGAGAAGCAAGGCACCTCAAACTAAAGACAGGGCACTCAAGAAAGTGCACATTACGAAGAACTCAAAAGATTACGACCCCAGTGCCTTTTGATGAAGTAATATCGTTGGTACAACTTTAAAAGCCGTTTTCTCAAAACGACTTTTCTTGCTTCCTGCTTCGCTTGTTCCGCTGATTTCTCACTGACCGCTGGGTCTATTTCAGTTCCGTTTTTTGTTCTATATTCCTTGAAGCACAGTTCAGGGTGTGACATTCTTGCTTTTTCAGTATGGCGTTTTGATAATTAGCTATTTGACGAGTTGCACAAAGCCTCGATGCCTGTTGCGCAGTCACCTCATGAAAAAGGAAAACTAAAAAAAAATTTGTTGCAAATAAAAAAATCTAAGAATGTCACGCCCGCAATCAGACATCTTAGAATGCATAGCACTTTGAACGAGTTTCCTATCGCATTTTTTAAGCGAGTCAGACTCGGAACAAGAGCAGAAGGTGAAATATATTGTAAATCAAAAAGTTGTAAAGATATATTCATGAAATTTCTACAGTAGCATTACAACAACATTTCAAATAAGTGTGCCAATTTTCATCAAAATCCATGAAGAAATAAGAAAGTTGGTACCGAAAGCCACGTCCCCCCTTAACGTGACAAAACAAATTTTAAATAAAAAAATAAGATTCCTGTCCCCCAATCATCATCATCGTCAGCCTGACTACACTCAATGCAGGGCAAAGGCCTCTTCCATGCTTCACCAGTTAACCCAGTCCTGTGCTTGCTGCTGCCACATTATCCCCGCAAACTACCTAAATTCAGCTGCCCGCCTAACTTCCTGCCTCCTCCTTGCATGCTTGCCTTCTCTTGGAATCCAATCCGTAACTGTTAATAACCAGCGGTCATCTTGCCTTCGAGCTACATGCCCTGCACAAGCCCATTTCTTCTTCTCGATTTCAACCGTTTGTTCCCTGACCCACTCTGCTCTCTTCTTGTCCCTTAAGGTTACACCTACCATTTTTCTTTCCAAGGTTGACTGCGTCATCCTAAATTTAAATTGGACCCTTTTCGTAAGCCTCCAAGTTTCTTCCCTGCAGGTAAGTACCGGTACGATGCAGCTGTTATATACTTAACACTGGTTCGAGCAGCGAGACTGAAAATAAGGAACAAAAGAGAACACGTCCTTGCCTGTCTTCTCTTTCGCCCTCTTTTTCAGTTCCGCTGCTCAAACCAGTGTTAGCTATCAACCAACTTCCCCCAATATAGCGTGATTTTTTTTTTACTTGCGCCTCCTCTTAATGTGAGCCACTTTCATTACGTCAAAAGGGGTGTGTGGAAAGTCAAGTTCGCTGTTTTTGCACATTATCTACTTCGTAAGATTTCCTCCCGCGAGTGTCGTTTGATCCCGATGCCACCAGGTATTGCCGATGTCAGTGTCGGCAACAACAGAACGCAGACTCACCGTCCACGTGATGGTGAGCGAGCCAGCCTTGCCACCTCCGCCGCCAACGTTGCGCGGGGCGATGTAAGGTCGGTCCACGGCCGTGTTGTACTGTGGGCTGGGATCGGATGGTTGGCCGACACCCAGGATGTTGGCCGCAGTCACCCGAAACTCGTACTTGCTCCACGGTGACAGCACGTTGCCGAGCTCTACCTCCCGCCTGCCTGACGCGTGGTGCTTCGAAGGTGGGGCGTACGTCACGTCTGAAACAGACAAACAAAAATGTCACTTCTTAGCATAGGTTGGCAAACTCACTCATGAGTCGGCTCACTCCTCACTCATACTCAGATCGAGCCGTGAGTCTGAGTGAGTCCGGCTGAGTAATATTTTGGTGAGTTTGAGTCCAAGTGAGTCCGGTTATGAAAAATTTCAGCGAGTCCGAGTGAGTCCGGTTGAGGAATATTTCGGTGAGTCCGAGTCCGAGTGAGCCCTAAGCACAAAATATATTTATTGAGTGAGTCTGAGTGAGCGCCGCACTTTTTTGCCGACCTGTGCTTCTTAGTGCACAATTCTGCCCCACTTCTTCTTAATGCAATATGAACAGTTCAGCTGGCCAGGTACTGGAATAGCATATTGAACTAGGCTGCCCGGTAGATTATAGAACAAAATAGTGCTAACACAGTAAAAGCTTGCTAATCAGCACATAATTACTTCAAATTTTTCGATAAGTCGAACTAAGTGGCAATGTTAGGCCAAGATTCATAGAAGTCCATGTATTAAAGAGCTTCAATTCCTACGCAAATCGGATCTGCCAGGGATATTTTGAACTAGCACGTGCTGCCATGGCCGGCTCTGGTGGTCATTATCCCCGCTAAGCGACAAGTGATGCGACTTGCTAGCCACCATCATCATTTGCCGTGGAGTCATCACGAAGGCAGCAAGCTGACCCAATTTCCACAACCCATGTTTCTCTTCTCTGGATTGTGGCTGTACAACGTTAAGCCTTCATTATGGCAAGGTCCTACTTTTTTTTTTTTTTTCTGGAAGTGCCCATGATGTTCCTGTGATGGCATGAAACAAAGGAGATGCAAGGCATGGTACTCACTCAGCAGTTCCCTCCAGGTGCCGTTGTGGTTGGTGCGTCCCTCAATAGCATAGCTGGTGATGTGGCTGCCATGGCTGGTGCCGTCGGCCCACTCGATAAAGCCAGAAGTGGCATTGAAGGAGTGCCCAAGCACTGCACCAGGCTGACCAGGGGGGCCTGAGATACAGAGGTCACACAAAGAAATAGTCATGTGGCAGCAGAGTGACCCAACCCAGCCCAACCCAACAGACCTCATAAGCCCCTACAAGTGGCCTGGCTCGTGTAAGAATAGCTCAGAACAGCAAAACTTCCATGCAGACTAGTTGGTTCATACTAAATTATTGACATACCGTATACACTTGAGTAAGGGCTGCACTTTCTTTCTGCGATTTTGATGGGGTGCGGCTTTTCCACGGAAGTGAGAAATTTTTGTTCGATTTTTAATCCACATATGAAAAAAACCTATTTGATCGTGCCATATATACCTAACGATGGGATATCTGGCATCTGAACGGCGGCACCAAGGTTAAAAATGAACAGCGGCACAAAGGATCAATAGCACCAGTGAGAAAAGCGACCAGATCTCCCAGATAATGCCGTGTGACAAAGCCGCAGGACAGCTATTGCCATCTGGTGGCTCCCGCAAAATGCGCCGTACGCGAGACATGACAACGCTGCCGTTTGCTGGCGAGATTTTTTTTTTTAATTTGGACTGCCGATTTGGGGAGAGTGGCCCTTACACAAGCGCGGCCCTTGGTTGAGTGTACACTGTACTGTCCAAGCAGAAAGAAAGAAAGAAAAGGAAGATGGGACTTAGTGCCAAAACAGTTGGTAGACTGCACTCTGCCCTGTCTCCCTTTTTTTCCTTTGTGCTTGCGCAGAATGTCAATACTTCAGCTCGGAACAACTGGATTATAGAACCAAAGTGTGTATTAAGTTAGCAAGTGGGGTTAATTTCTATTTACAGTTTGGTTTGCACTTTAAATTACTAGGCACATTTTTAAAAATGGCTGTACTGCTTTTTAAATGCCTTATTTAAAAATGGCAAAAAGCTGATCACCTTGCCCAATTGCAGCACTACTATTAATCCCACCACATTAGATTGTGTTACTGAGCATATAGTCCCAGCTCTGACAACCAGACACATTGGTTGCCATTCGGCAGGATTAACATGCAAGAACGGCTGTATACCAATCTTTAAGCGTGCAATAAAGGAAGCCCAATGTTGCCAGAAGTTTCATTAACGAAAGAGTTCCCAAAGAAATCCCAAAGAAACATTGATTTGCAAATAACACACAAACTCACCCAAAACCAGCAGCTCAGTGTTGGCAAATACTTTGCCCACTGATGTCTTGGCAATGCAGGTGTAGCGGCCAGCCTCGGCGAAGCTCACATTGTAGATGACCAGGTAACCTGGCCGGTAACCCTGCATTTGGAATTGGTAACCATACAAGTGACTCACAAGGCCACCCAGCTGTCCGGTGCACTTTGTATTTTTCTTTCTGTACTATGTAATGTTTTGTTGTCTATTCGCCAAGAAACTGAAAGACTTAAGCAAACAGCAGGCAAAGGCAGTATGGTTGGCAAAGAAAACATCGTTTTAAAGAAGATAAAATCATCAGCTCATCCATTCAATGAAGCTGGTTGTACAGGGAAGGCGTTTCGTTCCCATTTGAATTCGTGCCAATGTTCCTCGTGAGCAGCTTGTTCCTTGGCGGTGTAGGGCAGAGCGGACTACATAGGGTCTATCCATCTTGAATCAAGCGAAGTCTACACGTGCAAGTCTCTACGGCTGGCTGGTGAGATGACTTAAGGGGGGAGGTGGCGATCGAAAAAAACTTTTTTGTTTGTTGACCTAGAGTAATGAAACTTGGCAAGCATACTGAAGAGTGCCTCGAATAGCTATATATAAAGTTTCATTGCGATATCTCGAGTAGTTTTCAAATTACACTATGTTACATGATCTGATGACATAGTCTGCTGGTGAAAAGCCTAGCTTTGTAACAAAACATGCCAGGAAGGTCCAAGTGGTTTTGATCTTTACTCAAAAGAGCTCTACACAGGATGACATTATTAAAAATTGTCTATTGCTTTTAGTTTTTTTACAAATAACATCCACATCAGCTTCATGTATTGCATCAGAACTTCTCACGCACTAATTATCACTTACAAAAAAAAACTAGACCCTAAGCAAGGTAAAGAATAATGTCATCCTGTCAACAAGACTTCAAGGATTGAAAAAGAAAAAACGGAATCAAAATCTGTGTAGTAGTTGCCAAGATACCTGCTCCACAAGCTGAGCAAGATGCCAAAAAAACAGTATTGAGAAAACGGCGTTTAAAGTTTGGCCTTCTCTAAAACACCTAAAGATAGTGATCTTTGGTCTTTTTTATGATGTTTCACTTCTTGGACATGTGGCCTTTCTGCAGTGTGCCTTTGTTCTTTTTTCATAACCTCCTTTTTTTTTTATCTAAAAAAAACCAGTATGGATTTCAAACCAAGTTCTCTGTATGAAGGAGTGGTGTGACAGACAAGACAGAAAAGAAGATATTGCAATCTAATAAGGCCATATACTGAAATAATTACACATATTTCTTGTATTTATGCTGTCATTAGCATAATTAAGTCTTGTTTATTGATTACAATTAATCATAGAATAATTTTTATAAAGAGAAAGGTTTGTTGTGAGAGAAAATGGCTCACACCATGATAGCCGATGCCTTCGTTCCAAATAGCAAACAGTTATGGCCAAGACATTAGTGGCACAGGGATTTTTGAGCAGTTTATTCAATGACGCGAGTCGGGCAGATAAAAATTCGTCCCCCTGCTTCCTACACGGTCTTTTGCCGCTCTCGCGTATGAAACGTATTATCATTCGGCCGACCGCGGCAACGCTAGTCTATAAGGCTTTCATCGTTTCAGAACATCCATAAACGCCTGCGGCGATATCACGCACGGCTCCAAGCACGTCTAAATTACATCACTAGTGCTTATTGATAGCACTCTGACCGCGAAGTGCTCGGCCGCGGGGTCCGTGGAGCCGGCGCGTGATGTGCTTGGTGACGGCGTTCGGTGACGATGCGCGAATGCAAAGCTACGATGACGAAAATTCTGCGCGCAGTATACTTTGTATCGCATTTTCGGGTGCCGACGCGCGAAATTGCTACCGCTGCTCCGAGCAGTCCGTGGCCGTGGGGTCTGACGATCGAGCTTGGCTGTCGAGTTCACTGCCGATGCGTAAAATTCCTATACGCGGTTCCGAAGTGCCGGCGAGCGACGTGCTTCTTCGCTTGCGAAGAAGCACATAGCCGCGAGCACGCTAGCGCGTTGTTGTTGCCCGCAAAGTTCGAGGTTCGTCTCGCCAAACGGCGCCGTGAGCGGAGTTAGGGCTAGTGACGACTCCGAGCAGTAGGTGCGCAGGCCGTGGTGCCCGTTGCTTCAAAGTGCGTAATGCGTGGTCGTGAGTACAAAGAGTCGTCCCGCGATCGCCTTCGTCACGATGTCAGAAGTGCTGATAAACAGAACATCTAACCGCGAATCCGACGCTGAAGTCAACGCTAGAGTCGGTCCGAGACGCGCGTTTGCGATGTTCGCTAGGAGCGCGGCGCACCATCGTAATCAGATCGAACTTCCTCTTGCAGCTCCAAACTAAAGCGTAATTATATCTTAAGTGATCGTCGAGCCGTGATCACAGAACTGTTGCGAACGTGTCACGAAGTAGCGCGATTCTCGACAGCCGTGAACTCGCGACACGCAGACGACGATCTCCCGGAGCGAGCATCGGACCAATGGCGAGGCGAGCTGGGGCAACATGGCGGACGCGGCCAATCGGAGGCCTCGGAACGACTCTGAAGTGTTTGCTTTTTGCGCGCTTCTTTCTGAATGGAGGAGCCCGCTGAAGCGGGGAATTTGAACACGGAGAAATGCCCTTTCCGACAAGCCCAAAAAGTTGGTTCGCGGTCGCGTCATCGCGGAGCTACAATTTTTTGAAAATCGCTGTTTTTTTGCCATTTCCACAATAATTTTCGCCACCTCGGAGGGCAAAACAAATTTTTCGAAGCACTTCTGGGTGGTTTTCAGTTTCGATATTTTGGAATCAGATAGAAAAAGGGTTCCAGAAACTGAAAATTTGATTTTCAGAAAATCGATTTTTTTGCCATTTTTCGCAATACGAAAGCCGCGTCCCCCCTTAATGTCCTGAGCCCGGTGCTAGATCTGAAATGCACGCGCTTACGCCTGATTGGTCAACGCGAGATCACGTGACCTGCCACTCCGCCACTGGCGTTTCAGCAGACGCCTACTGCTACTACTGCAGCACATTTTAGGCACAGACAGCTTCGTTCTAAAAAAAGAATTCATTTATCGGGGCACTGACCACACCATACTGGGGCCACTCGTGCGGCTGTATGCGCAGGTCGTTGTGCAGCCAGATGTAGGACAGGTCGAGCATGTGCGGGGCCAGTGCGTGGCAGTGCAGCTCCTCCAGGCTCCCAACCGTGGCCACCACCTTCGGGGGAGGTGTCTCCACGCTGCGTGGCAATGCTGTAAAGACGTCGTAACGGGCTCAGAACATCAGAACACCGAACTAGCGTAGGGTTCCATTGTAGAAAAAGCCACGATAAATTGTTACAAGGTTACAACGTTACGTCTCTTAAAGCAGCAACAAATGCATGTTTTGGGGCAGTTTCGTTAGCTGCATTCAACTGCAACAAAAGAAAGTTGAAAAGAGCGCACCACACACTGCTGACCCACTTGCTTTATATTTCACGAAAGCCTAGTCAGTCATTATGAAGGAGCCTCCTCCATGTAAATGCAAACAATTTTTCTTTGTTCACTGAACTCCCTGTAAGAGTATGAGTGACTTTTTGGTACACTTACACCAACTTCAATTATGCTAAATATAATGACATACAAGTTTAAAACGCCCACATGCCAGTGAATTTACGAGTTCCTAACCCAACCTATCATTAACAGCACCTAGATGCTATCACAAACATTTGTTAATGTGCCATACGGTTACAACAAAAACTTTAGACGAGATTACACACACGCACGCACACACGCGCGCTCGCACACACACACACACACACACACACATCATTGCTACAACCGAACGCTGCCAACAGATGTTACAACAGTGGCCATGCAATAAACTTACACAGCACGACAAGGGCACCGGTGCTGCTGGCAGTGCCATATTGGTTCTTGACGACGCACGTGTAGTTGCCCTCATCTTCGCGGCGCACCGGATCGATCCGCAGATAACCGTTATTCAGCATCTGCACACAACCAGCAATATGTGTCAAGCACATGTCTGTGTTTGGAGCTTGGTTAGCAAGTACGAGGATATGACATAAAAACAGCGGTAACCAACCGGCTAAACTTGAACCTTTTTATAACAATGTTGAAGTGGAAGCCGAAATTACTACTTTGTTATGTCCATTATGGCTCTTTACTGCCATGTATGCCCAATGGGGTGCACAAGTTCAAATATGCAAAAACGATGGTGTTGCAGCCCTTGGTACCACTACAAAGCCACGTATACGATGAAAATAATGAAACAGTAGAGAGAATCTTTGGCACGTGCCCCACATAACCACTTAGAACCCGATGCAACACCCTTTATGACAGCTGCCTTCCGGTCGAGAGTGATGGTTATTCGCTTCTGCTTTCCATTTCATTCGTCCATGTTGCCGTGAAACCAACATAATGGCAACGTGGATGAGGAGAAGAGCTTGCATGTTGAGACAACAATTAAAAAATGTCGGCTGTGACCTAGCAGTACGCAGTACGCAACACTTAGACATTGACTATGCCCCCCCCCCAGTGATGGAGGCCGCTTCACTGCAACTAAACTCTGTTGCAACTGAAGGCCATGCCTCGCCAATCCAGCGTTCCCAGAACACCACAACGAGAAGTTGATGCACGTGATGTTTTCGTTACAACATGCAAGCACCGGCTCGCCATTGGAGTTCCCATCAGATTCATCACTCGAATGATGGATCTCGCAGCATGCATTAGGGAGTATCGATCGTAATAGTCGGTGAATTATTATTATTTTTCCTCTTTCTTACAGTAACAGCTATTATCACTGACCCAGTTGGGAACAAATGTCATTTATTCCTGAACTTGCCAAAAAGAGGCCAGAAAATTCGAAGATAACCATAGCAGAATGGACGTACCTGTGTCCTACCCCCGAGTGCAAAGGTGTAGCCGTTCTTTCGCCACGTGAACTCCGGGTAGGGGGCTGCCTCCGGACGGCAAGGGATTGTGATGTTGCCTTCCTCGGCTGCATACATCTCCTTGTCCAGGGGGTACTTGGCGAAATTTGGTGCCATGGCTGCATTTTGAGGCAAAACAAAACGCGCAACTTAAGCAAGAGGAGAGGCAGAACAGGCACGACCTTCAGACACACCTTCAAAGGATTACAGACAGTGATGTTCATATTTGCATGAGCTATAGTCAAATGTGGGTACATCAAACACGAATATACTGGAGTACTGTAGGCCTGTGCGAATAGTCCAACACTACTGCAACCTAGAGGGCAGACAGGTAACATCTATGGTCAATGATGCACCCTCAAACCTCGATATAATAAATATGGATATAACGAATTATCGGTTATAACGAAGTAAATGAAGAATAGCCTTGGTATTAGATACAGTGGTTCAATATATATGCTTATAACGAGTTTTCGGATATAATGAAGTTATTTACGTGTCAAGTGCGACTTTGTTATAATGAGGTCTAAGTGTAAATCGATCAAAGAGGAAAGACAGGGTGTAATAGGTGGTTCACACTATGCAATGAGAATAACTGGTGCTAAAAAATTACACACAGCAAATCGAGAACAGAGGTGAATTGCAACTCACTGACAACCCTCAGCTGCGCTGTGGAGAAACTGGTGCCGAGAGAGTTGGTGGCGGAACACTGGTACATGCCTTCATCAGCACGGTTGATGTCCTCGATGACCAGGATGTTGTTGTCCACCTGCCGAAGCCACCAGAAAGCCGAAGAACCAAATTGACACGTGCTCCCTCTGACACTCTTTCGAGCACTCATGGATCAGGTTTATGAAAAGCGTCTCTTGAAACAACGTACAGCACACAAACACTGCTCGCAGCATTGAATGCCTACGACAGCATTCAAATTTACACATTGTATCTCACAAAATATGTCCACCACATTTCAGTTTTAAGAAAGGGAAACTGACAACCACCCGTTTGTAGCACGAAGTCACAAGGAAATTCATACGAATTTCTCACAAAGAAAGCTTCTCAGTTGCCGAGAAATTCGTCCTGGTATACGCGTATGTGTGCGTTGTACGAGCGCTAAGAGTCCTGTGTTGTGTATAAACTGAATCAGTGTTTTGCAGAATTTTTCTGCCTACTCACTGTACTGTCAAACTGTGCTCAGGCTTCTATAAAAAATAAAGCAACTGGCAGGCAACTAAATAAACATTTACAATCATCAACAGACTTTTTGGGATATGGTCAATGCCACAAAAACGTCCGACCAATCGAGTCATCCAAAAAAGCTAGCTGCAAAATTGACCAAAATTCAGGTACACACATGATGCTCTGAGAAACTCGTTCTCAAAATTTGAGCGGAGGCGCAGCGCTTACATGGGGCAGGGCTTTACATGAGTACATATATGGTATTGTAGCATCAAATATGAATTTTAATTTGGACAGGCAGGTGGACAGACAATGGCACAAATGCGGGATAGTCGATGCGCACCTTGTACCGGGCTCGCAGGTCATCTGAGCTTTCGGTTTTAAGCATCTCGCCGTTGCGATACCAGTGGTACTCCACTTCAGGGATGCCGAATGCCTCACAGGTCCATGTAAGTCGGGAACCTTCATCTGCCACTTGGTGTTCCAGCGGTATAGTGAACTCGGGCATTGCTGCAATCAAGAACACAGGCACAAGTACAAGTCAGTATGATATAGCTTTGTTGAAGCCTAAGCTTGCAATCACTAAACATTAAACAAAAACAACTGGAAAAACTGGTGCAATTGAAAGGTTCACATGATTTCACAGCAGCCACTGCTGTAGCGTGTTCACTTGGGAGATCAGCCACTTAAGATCTCTGGTTTTCACATTCTTTGTTTCATCTCCAAAAATGATTCGTTATCTTATACCAACAAACACAAGTGTGCACAAACTTCAGGCACAACTCAATTCTGCGCACTGAAAATTTCATTTCACCCCATTTCTTGTGACTTTAGAAATCATGAAAATTGTACAGCTGTCAAACGTATTAAGAAAAATTTTCAACTGCGTAGTAATGTCTTGTCAAGCGTACAGTGTGTGTACACCGTGCTGCAACACTTCAACAGGAACGCTACGAACTGTATGACAATTCATCGTTAAGAAAGACAACACGCACAAGAAAGACATGAACACGACCATGTTATCGCGTTCGTGTCTTTCCTGCGAGTGTTGTCTTTCCTAGCAGCAAAATGTCATACAGTTAGCAACACCAACTAGGCCAAGAAGTTCTCCTCAATGTCGCAAAGGGCGACATTAACTACCATAATATAAAAGTTACTACCGTTTGCTCAAAAATTATGCTTGATTTGAGAAACAGTGAAAATGAGCCCACTATGCTACGACATACCGACATCATGTGCCCTGCCATCTACCTCCTAACACAACTTACTAAAATGTGTAATTCGATAATTCACACCGTCGAAGCTTGCTACTCACCGTCATCCTTTCTTGCTCCCTTTTGCCCTTCTTACCGTTCGACAGGGTGTCAGCGCTCTTTATGTTGTGAACATGTTTTCTTGTCCTGCTACCTTGCACCACGCTGAGTGTCTCGGTCATGCTGACGAACTTGACCAAAGCTTTGTTTATACTGTGCCTGACAACCCGGCTTCTGTCGAGGTTGACGCCGTCGGTGTTGACGCTACTCCTGCGGAGCCGTCTTGTGAAGTCACGTTTTCTCGGTGCATTGACCCCAACCTCACTACGAGTCAGCACGCCCAGATTGTGGCCCTCCTTAACCGCTTTCGGACATCATTCGACCTACAACAAGCTCGTTTAGGCCGCACTTCCACAGTTGTCCACCACATCGACACCGGAGACAATGCGCCATTGCGCCAACGGCCGTATCGTGTGTCAGCAACGGAGCGCCGCGTCATCGACGAGCACGTAGGCGACATGCTCAAACGCGGTGTCATACAACCTTCGAACAGTCCCTGGGCCTCTCCTGTAGTGCTGGTCAGGAAGAAGGATGGCACCATTCGGTTTTGTGTAGACTACCGTCGACTCAACAAGATAACCCGTAAGGATGTTTATCCTCTACCACGTATTGACGACGCTCTAGACTGCCTCCAAGGCTCCGAATTCTTCTCGTCCATCGACTTACGGTCCGGATACTGGCAGGTCCCGGTGGCTGAGACAGACCGCCCGAAGACTGCGTTCGTCACCCCTGACGGTTTATATGAGTTTACCGTCATGCCCTTCGGTCTGTGCAATGCACCTGCAACGTTTGAAAGAATGATGGATAACATTCTACGCGGACTTAAGTGGCAAGTCTGCCTTTGTTATCTCGACGACATTGTCATATTTTCACCAGACTTTCAATCCCATCTACTTCGACTTGAACGCGTCCTGACATGCATCGCCAATGCGGGCCTCCAGCTCAATTTGAAGAAGTGTCGCTTTGCAGCTCGGCAGCTAGTCATTCTCGGCCATGTCGTGTCAAAAGATGGGGTGCTCCCTGATCCGTCCAAACTTCAAGCTGTCGCTGAGTTCCCGCGGCCAAAGACCTTCAAAGAACTTCGCAGCTTCACCGGGTTAAGCGAATTACACAAATTATCGAAACTTGAGCACGATGAACGCACACATTTTAAGCTTCAACTCAGCATATCAACTCAACACTTTTGCTTTTAATGCAGTCTTTCTACGTACAATCAGTTTCGAAAGTTTATGGACCAAGAGACACAAGAAAGAGCTGAATACCCCCCTGCTTTTGCAGGAGGCTTTGAATTTAGGTTTCAGGCCTGTTATAAAATGCGTAACAATGTGTACTGCGCAGTTTGACTGAATATGGTCACAAATTTCTGGAAAATATTCTCAGACCTAATGATCTGCAAACTTTTGACGTCAACTGTACACAATGGTGTGCACAGCAGCCTGATGGAAATATGTATACGCTGTGAACTGAAAGAGTAAAGTTCAGGAAGTTCCACACACTTTGCTTATGCAATACGCCTCATTCAATGAGCTTGGCCTAGTTCCTCATCAAGCTTTTCACTGACTTTCCATAAATGTAGCTCACCCTGTATGGTGAGGGTGACACCCTTGCGAATGCTGTCTTGGTCGGCGCTGGCGATGCAGACGTACTCGCCGAGGTCTTCGACACGCACGCGCGGCAGGAGCAGCACGCGGCCGTGAGAGCTGATCTGCGCCCCCGCTGGCATGGGGCCTCCCATGCGGGTCCAGTTGTACTTGGGCACAGGACTATGCAGGAGAGAATGGGCGGATGAAAAACACTAAACCACTGGATCTACCAGCCACGTGAAGTCTACCTATTCAAATACTCTTTTTTTTCCACATACCATTATTGATTGGAACAACTTACCTCTATAAACGCTGTATTATTTTACTATTTTAATTTTTACACCTACATTGTTCAAAGTGGTCACCTTAAAAACGTGTTTTCCTTTTGTTGTGCGCTCAAAATTGTATCATTCAACTTACAAGATTGCTATACTTCTGTTGCCCCAATGTGTTCTACCCACCCTGCATGGACTTGTGTCCGCAGTGTGTATTAAATAAAAATAAAAATAGAATATAATGAGGCCAAGGAAAGCGTAAGGGATTTATTGTTTACTTATTATAAGGGGGTTTATTTGACGGAATGAGAATTAATGCTAGCTAAGGTGTTGGGCAAGATTTAACAATGTCACCTACGCATGAGATGGTTAAATGGTGTTCTCCAGGCCATAGGGCTCATCTTAAGTAGATCTCGTTGGTGTTCATATACTCAAAGGTCCACTAGTAATCTACAGCAACTTGATGGTACATAACAAAAACAACAACAAATACTATAGCCAAGGAGTTCCAAGTGAGTTGATAGTCTTTCAATGAGGTGACGGATTCAGAAGTGTACCACCAGCTTTTATCCTTTGGACTTGAAAAATGAATTACAACATAAATGTTTTGAAAAGAATCTAGGAACTACTGAAAAAGTGACAAAAACGAGGAAATGGTGGGTACAGTTAAACTTTGATATAACTTGATTATTATTACTGATATAACTTCATTATATTGAAACTTCATTAAATTAAAATTCAACCTCTTGAGCAAAATATAGTCACCAAAGGCTTTTTTTCTGTAGAGGAAACGCTGGAAGAAGGTTTCAAAAATACAGCAGTACAAAAGCAAATTTCAGAAATCTGAAAAAAAAAATTTTTTTTTTCTTGAATCTGAATTCTAGTGACTGTGACTTGGTGCTCTGCCGGTGAATCCCTCCTCACAGCAGCCAGGAGTCACGTGTGAACCCAAAAGAAATGCAGGTCCAATGCACTGGCATAAGCGAAGCTGCAGCTTGTCATCAAAGCCTCAGTGTTGACCAGAGTAGTGAGACGCCGATGCTATCACATTCACCTAACCCAACCACTTGCTTTTCACTCGCTTCAACGAATGCACAGCGTTGAAAACTGTCACGCGCCACAAAACCAAAGCAACTGTGGTCTAAAGTCGCACAAGAGCAAGGCAACAACATGAATTACGACACCTCCATTTATGGTGGCAACGTTTTGCGACAACACACGGCATGTGTCCGAAGAATCGAGCAAGACCTGGCGTCGCGAATTTCGTTCCCCATCATGCATTGGTTCAGCATAGTCTTTTAAGAGAGCTTTATCACTGAACATCGAACTAACATGTCGTTTTTCTCGTCAATCGAGGTCGCCTGCCGATACCAACTGTGTTGGTCACACGTTTCCTGAACGATTGGAAAGAATATAAGAGCTCATCAGGTTGCGTGCTTGTGCCTCTACGGTTAATCGTGGTTGTTACTTGATATGCGGCGATAACAAAAAGCCATATCGGGTGCTGACACTTGGCGCATACACCACACAATACAGAACTACGCTGCGTAGAGACGGTAGAGTAGTGCGCATGCCAGGGTTGCTCGTGCTCTCCCTCTCAACTGCTCCGAAGGTGAGGACAGCACCAATTCACTAAGCACTGCATTTTAGATGGCACTATAAATTTTACCATAGCTTTTACTGCGCCGTCCATACCTGCCTCCACTGCCCAATACGTTTGTTGACTAACATTATGAAAACTTGAATCAATTAAATTTGAGATAAAAAGATAACATGCATGACCCTTGAAACGGAAACTAAATTTCGGAACTTCCATCATACACATGCCGAAAAAAAAAAAGCACTACTCACTATCCGTAAGCAATGCACTCCAGGCGCACGTCGTTGCCAGCCAGTGGTGCTTCGGGAAACGACTTCGGGAAGTTGTTGGGAAACAACAGCTTCTGGCCACTCGCTGAAAGTGAGAAGTTTGAATCGGTTGTCCACTTAACAACTTTCATTCATTCATTCATTCATTCATCCAGCATCACTGCTGCCAAGGCAAAAATGGCACCAAGTAAGAGTGCATGAAGAAACACAAACATATCACAAATCATACACAAATATGCTGCTAAGTGAGTACTCAAGGTTTGAAAATGCAAACCTACCAGCAGAAAACAAACACAACAAGCCCCTGTTTTTTTTTATATAGCTGAACCTGGCTCTGTCAATGAAGCAAGATGGATATTTGCTGTTGCTGTAGGGTGGCACTAGAACGACCCAAATGGCTGTTCAAGGAAAAAAGTGTGACTTCACGCGATGAAAGTAAAAAAGAAAAAGAAAAAAAAAAGTCACTACGATCTTGCCATTGCTTTCTTTAAAGTCTTTTTCTGTATGTAGAGAAGGTACTGTTTCTCTTGAATTAAGAAAACTAAACTGGCCCCAAAGCCTGACATTACCATTAAACTGTCCATTTATTTTCAGAGGCTAAACGACTGACAGGTGATGCAGAGACAACACTGTAAGAGGAAAGATAGACAACATGCAACTCACAGGCAGGTTCAACCAAAAGGTGGAAATAGGGTCCAGTGCGGCCCGTGGAAGAGATACGGCTCTGAACGTTGCAGGAGTAGTTTGCGTCATCGTTCTTCTCCAGGGACGAGAAGTACAGGTTGCCATCGTGCGACACAAACACGCGCGGGTCCTCTTGGACAAAGTCCGGAAAGGCGTTGCGTACCCAGAAGTAGTGCACCGCCGGATTGAACTGCGGAGGGTCGCACGACACCGACTTTCCTGTGCGGGAGAAAAAAAAACCAAGCATTAGGACCTCACGATTGCTTAGCGTTTCGTCACTCTAGGTGAGCAAAGCTCCTGAAAACAAAGATCCAATTGAACAAAAGTTGTCGTATGCTGAACATTTCTAACTGACATACTACCAGCTTGACATAGACTCACTCGCGAATGTGCCAACATATGATTACTTTTGTTCAAATGGATTTAGAGCATCCATTCTTGTTTTCTTGCATATAACTCTCATTTAAAATTATTCTGATATGTACGCTTATTTACTTCGCAACTCTCACAGTTTAGACACTCTTGCTCCCAAAAAGCATATGAAATGTTTAATATTTTAAGAAGTACATATTGCACTAGAATAATTGCATATTTGAAATCTGCACACAAATATACGTAAACTCAGAACGTTTCATCTGAGTCGATAAAGAATTTTAAAAAATATTTGAGGACCCACGTGTGAAACAGTAAATGCAGAGGTCTCAAAGAGGGCTAATTTGGGCAGTTGAAGATATACACACAAGTGCGCACTAGTGTTGTGACTCTATGTTCTCATATGCTACAATAAAAAGTTATAGATCACATACAACTGTGTGCTGCTGTACAAACACTACAGTAAGGGATTGCAAGAGCAAGAAAACAACGCTGGTACAACGTCCAAAAGCCAACATTGTGGCATCTACCACAACAACGGGAGGAATTCGACAGTGATTGAGGCTTACCCCAGAATTCCTTGCCACTGTCACCAGCTCGGTTCTTGTTGAACTCTCCGATGAAGCCGAAACCAAGAGCTACAGAGCGAGAGAGGACCTTGCCGTACTTGTTCTCGGCCATGCAGTGGTACTTGCCCCTGTCTCTGGTCTAAAGGGGATGGAAAGGAAAAGGTTGATAAAGGCAGAAAACACAAACATGATTTCAACTCCCCCCCCACTTCAAAACCAGCTCTCGTCTGGTCCAACTAAGCACTGGCACACATGGCGTCACTTTGCGTCAAAATGAACCCCATCGAGCCACTTTGCTATGACGCTGTCTTCAAGGTTGACGAACTGGTTAGAGTTGCCCGACCCCGGAGACACTAGTGCAATCGTAAGCTGCGCTTCTTTTTCAGCAACATTTCGAGCAAGAGTTCGACGCACACCATTGTTTTATCAGCTCTCATTTCCTTCTTCTTCATTATTTCTACGTTTAAACAAAGAGCAGACTTAACGTGTTATTTGACTTTCATTGTCTGCATTATTCGACTTTCAAGTCGCCCTGTTTTTGCAAATGACTATGCTTATACGGCAAGCTTCTCCAAATATCTGGTGTGTGGAGCATTTTGATTTGTATGTCCGAAATCCCAAGAACACATTCAAGCATTCAAACGATTCAGGGACATACCTAAGGAATCGTCAAGGGGTAAGGAAACAATTATGCCTAACGGAACCAATGTGTAATAACACACATTTATTATCGGTTTTTAGAAAAGACAGTATGATAATTGGTGAACATGCCTGATCCGGGTAATGAATGGTCAAGGTCCCGTCTGTTTGCGTAAACCGGCCATTGGAGAGTGGGTCGATGTAAATGTTGAGGAGCTCATCGTTTGCATACTCCTCCTGATGAAAGAGTAAAAAAAATCAAAAAAATAAGAACAAGCACAAAAAAATGTGTGATAAGGCATTTAGTTACAGTACTCTCTTTAAGTGGAACCTGAAGAGGCCAGCAAAATATGTTCCATTTCACAGGAGTTCTGTTTAGTGAGAGATAAACAGGGGTGAAGAATTCAAGTAGGAAACCAATCATATTAGAGGCAGTTGTCCCATTTAAGCAGCAATTCTGTTTAAGAGATTTCCATTTACTGAGAGTCCACTGCGTACATGAACTAACTCCAGATGGAACCAGAACTGCTCAAACCTGGTCAGGGAACATTTTCCCATGGGACCGATTTAAGTCTCTGCCCTGAAAAGTCCAAATGATAATGCCCCGTCATTGCCATGATGTGACAATGTTTTAAGAAAAACTCAGATAAACAGTGGCATCATAATTGCTTTTTCGGTTGTACAGTCGCAGCATCATGCAATGAAGTAAATGTGAAATTCCAGTTGGTGGTAGCATCTGGTAGGAATATATACGCAGCTAAAGCAGATGCTTGGGCGTGTTGGTACGACATAGTGGAAAGAAAACAGCGCAAAAGACGAAGCACAAAAGAAAAGGAACCACAAACAGCAGTGCTTCTTTCCGCTATGAATATATATGCTCACAATCAATATCTAATGCAGCCAAACCCTGACATACCGAAATTCACACGTATAAAACTGTCTGTGAGAACAGTTCCAACATCCCTTTGGAATTCCGTTGCAAAAGTGTAGCATTGTGCCGTCGGTATCTCAAACACGTTTACTGCCCCTTCCGACATGTCAAGCCGTGTGCCTTGACACGCAAACTTCTGACGGCACCACAGTCACCTTCTCACTTTATTGGAAATACTATTCACGACAGCAAAACAGCACTGTTTTGGTAGATGCTGTAAAATAAGGCATTAAATCTGAAGGAAATTCTGCGACTAAAAAAAAAAATGGGCAAGTTGCGCATCTCACAATTCGGATAGCTAATGCAGCAGCAGCTTCATGCTCCATATGACGAACTTGCTTTAACACTTTCCTGTCTGCGCCTATACCCATCGATCGCCCGCTATCGATGTTCTTCAACTTAAAATTTTGCCGTGTTAGAAGCGCTTACGGACAGCTAATGTTATCCATCGTATAAAACACGCACTATTTTTCTGGTTTCACTGTGTCATTTACTTTTTCCGCCGCAGAGAGAGCTTTAAACAGCCTTTTAAATCAAGAGGGCCGAACGCTCGTAGCTTCAAAGATGGTGCAGACATTGCGCGCACCTGCCTCTTGGAAACAGCAAATTTTGGCGGATTCTGAGGAGTCTTATTCATAATTTTTTTTTTATGATGGCAGCAGCGAGGGCTCGGAAGATGATTTTGACTCATCGGACAACAGCACAGACAGCGAAAGTGTGTTAAACAGCCGCGGAACCTCAACAGGCATCTGCCAGTAACTTTTGCTTTGATCTCTAAACTGAGTGGTCGCGGCCGCGCTCCGTTCTAAAGATATTCCGTGTGTTCTCAAGGTCGCAGCTGGCTGCTCAACGAATGGAGCTCAGCGTGAGAAGGTGACCCGCAGTGGACTTCGCCGTTGCGCTCCATAATGCCACGCGGCATTTCGTCTGGCCCATCGATTTGTTTGTGCCATTCTTTTCCTAAGAAATACTCACTGAGATGTGAGACACAAGTAATGAAAATGCATGGATGTATACTCCTTGAGCCAAAAATAGAACATAAAATGAATGTTTCCTGCAAGACATGCTGCACAAACCTGTGCTTCACCGCATAACGTAACTGCATTGCGCTGTAGCACTATAGCTACTTGGGCTAACGTTTTCTTTTGTATTTAAACAACGGCTGTAGATAGAATGTTTATATTTTCAGGGATATTGGATATGACATTTTTAGTCAAGACATATATTTTGAAATTTTTTTGTGTTCACTTGGTGCAAAGCAGCATTGATTAATTTACAGAGTGTTCTCAATTTTGTTAAAAAATTTCCTATTAAAGTTTTTTTTTTCACAAATTTTTTTAGTAATGTTTACTTTAAATTTCATGCCATTAGAAAGTGTATTCCTTGTTCTAAAGATTAGTACCATATAATGTAGTATCAATAATTTTGTGTGGCAGTAGAAAAATTGTTTACTAGAGTACCCAAAAATGGCCTATTTTTTCGTGGGCAGGAAAGTGTTAATATGCTTCCCTGCAATGTGTACGCGGTAAAGTGTACAAATAGTGTTAAGAAGTACCATGCAGTGAAGCGCAGCAACTGGAGCTTAAATCTCGCATCGAATTGCTACTGTTATTGGAGTTGCCAATGAGTTGTGATCCCCCTCAGACCTGACACAACAAAGTATGACAGTAGAACGCAGCTATTTTAGCATCAGATGCAACTTACCTATATCGAATGTCAACTGCATTGTGAGAAACTTTATGCTTACTGCAGATCAACCATCTAGCTTCACAGCACACAAAGGTAACTGAACGCCACATCATTGGAACTGCGAGTGCCCACCTTGAACCACTTGTAAGTGGGCGGCGGATTTCCCTCAGCCACACAGCGCAGGGAGATGTCGTTGGTCTGGCTGCGACCACTGAGGTCGAAGATGACCTCGGAGGGCTCCTCGACAAAGTAAGGGCCCCGAGGCACCTCCTCTCGGTTGGTCAGGATGTACCCGAAGTCTGGAAAGGGTTTAGAGGAGGTCAGCAAGTGAAGATTAGAACAGCCCCCTTTCGCGGAGCAAAGAAAGCATACAGTGAAATGTTCTAAACTCAGCTAGTTGGTTTACATTCAGCATGATGCACAGCAAAGACAACAACACGGCGCATTTGTCCTGCTCATAACACCTGTCCCGTTGTTTGTGCTGTTCACGCTGTTTACAGAAGAAATCAAGGGCAACTGGGCTTCGGCTTCTCCTTCATCAAGTTGTAAATCGTAGTCGGCTATCGTGTCAGATGCTTGCTGGCTGCGCTAATCTAGTTTACAACATCATGCTAGCTATTAGCAAGCACGACAGTTTTTATAAACAGATACACTTTGCAAACCAGATACATGTCTCTTAACAGGAAGGACAAGCATCAAAAAGCAGTGAAAACCACCTATTTCCAAAATGCCGCTCTTCACTGGAGCTCTCGAATACAGTGAATTAATACCCTTGTGTCTTGGTCTATCAGGCCAAACCTACCTGTATAACAATAAGTTCTGTGTTTTAATACCTATTTCTTTCTTGCACAGCCCAAACATACACTCAAACCTCATTATAACAGTCACACCTGCCCCGAAAATAACTTCGTTATATCCGAAAATTCGTTATAAATGTTTATTTGTAACACTGTATTTATGACAAGACTATTCTTCCTTTACTTCGCTATAACCGATAATTCGTTATATCCGTGTTCGTTATATTGAGGTTTGAGTGTATTTCAATGTTACATCCACTGCACGCTGTGCACCACAATATGCAGTTAGTGGCATTGCAGCACCACATAAATGAAGACTAGACAGCTGTGATGATTGACAGTAAACGGTGCACATACCGAGAGGCCTTTCTTGGATATAAATCTGGAACAGCCGTTCCTTGGGGATCTCGCAGATGAATGCCAGCTCGTCTCCGGGGGCAACCTTTTGCAGGCCCCAGCGATTCAGCTCAGTTGAGAAGCTGCACAATGTGGAAGGAAAATTTGGAGAGAGTTGCTTAAAGTGACAGTTTCTCTACTCTAGCCATAGAAATCAAGTGGTTTCTGGTTAAAAGGTCAGCAATTACAGTCATGGCAGCACGAATCTCGCACATTCTCAGCAATCTTTCAACATGTGTCTTTTTTCTTCAGCTCGAGCACGACCTTTTAGTGTCTCAATATACAACAGACATGTTCAAGCGCAATATTTTCTTTTTCCTTAACAACTGAACGGAATTCTTCGCCTGGAGAATGTTTGTTCATTGCCTATGAATTATTTTTTGTTCATCATTGATATGGGATGTTATCCACTGTCCTGCAATAGCCCCAGTGGGTACACAGTATGTAAAAACAAATAAATTCATTAATCAATAATCAGCTTAATTAGAACATTAAATGTCACAACTATCTTAATAGCAAAATTATTCTGATAGAATCAACCACAAACATCAGAAAAACACAGGAGGCCTCAAATAACGAATGAAATACCACACATCTCTTATTTGATTGACTTCTAGCACTATTAGACACATGCTCGATTAGGCCTCAAGAACTGATATAAAAAAAACTTTAATTTTCAACATATGCATGATGTTAATAAAAGTTGCCAGGAAAATAACAAAAAATGTAATTGATTGCTCTTTTGTGATTGCTCAATTACTTTCATAGGCAAGTAATAGGTCACTGCTATCCCATTTTTAATTGAAGTAACTGTAACCAGATACTTCCTTCTGTGCACAGGTCTTATCAGTACCCTTCGCAGAAGCCATTCACACCAGCTTACAGAGACTGGGAAGCTACGAATACAATGTTTCCACATTACTTTCACAACTTGTCACGAAGCTATAATCGACGCAAGTAAGTTCCCCGCACGCAAGAATGAATAACTTGCTTACTTATAAGAGACATATTTCCAAAGGTAGCCATCTTGCTGAGGCAGCCAGAGGTTGTCGATGTTGCTGAACTGGGCGTTGTCGCCTTCCCAGGTCCACACATTGTCGCCACTCTCAAAACCGCTCGTGAACCACCTGCAGTAGAAGTCCACGTGAAAAACGTGCACAATCGAAACTTGATTCTGCAGTACTGACACTGCTAAACATTTGTAGTTATTTGCTACGTACGTTTCTTATTTCAGTTTGACTAAAAAGTGGTCATTTGGTCGAGTTGGAAATTCCTAACCACCGCGGAGAGTGTACCACAAAAGTACCAAGAAAGGACACAATAAACACCACATTCATTCAACTAAGTTTTGCTTAAAGACGCGAACATTTATACTCAGACATAACGATGAGAAAGATGGAGGCTTGGAATTATCAGAAGTCCTTAAACAAAGAAAAACAGCAAGAACCAATGTTTCCAACATAGGGGGTTGCTCAAACCCTCAAAGGGGTACTAACACCATTTTTCGAAGGTGAGTTTACTCTGCCATACAAATCTTCTGTATACAGAGACAGCTCTGAGCAAAGCTGAGCAAATGCTATTGCTAGATATTTTATTTTTATATTAAAGTCAATTTTACCATGGCGCACCTACCGACATCGACACTAGCTTGACGTCGGGCTACACTACTAATTCTGGTGACTTCACGCAGCAGTCTGGCTAGTTGTGATGACGTCAAATATCAAAACTCCCAAAACGGTCACCTGTGCATTACCAACGAAGCCACGGTGTGGAGTGGCCGTGGAAACATCACGATATCTTGCAAGAGCACGTGACAAGAGACTCATACCGTGTTGCGACGTCAGGGTACAGTAGGAACTGAAACTAGCTTCTTTTAAAAACATACTGCAATTACTTTTTCAGCGTGTATTCACACTTAGCAGCACATTTTCTAGGCTCTTGAGGGCTTCGCCTTTCATTTGATGCAAGAAAATGACAGATGAAAATTTTCGTGTCAGTACTCCTTTAAGAAGAAAAAGCTTTGGACATTCAGCCCCTGGGGTCCAAGAGTTTCAACCTTTCTCGTTCAATGACTTTCAGATACTCATATGAGAACACACAAAACAGGAATCTAATAACATCAGCATGATCAAATAGCAATAACATAGAAACCTCCAACAAAATAATTTTTATAAATACAGGCACATACAAAAAAGTATACAATTAAATTACAGTGATACAATAAGGTAAATCCAGCATACAGCTAATAAGTAAATGGTATAAATTAGCATTAATATTTTAAAACATTGCTATGAAATCTTTTGAGGTCATATTGTCTTCACATATACAATGATGCCGTTAAAGTAATTTTACGTCTTAGGAATAACACTGCATAGCATTTGGTCTGCTGCCGCGTTGGAACAGTAATTATGGTGCTTGGCTGCTGACCCAAAAGATGTGCGTTTGATCACGGCCGCGTTGGTCACATTCCAATGGGGGTGAAATGCTAGAGGCCCGTATAGTCAGATTTATGTGCACACACCCAGATGATCGAAGTTTCCAGAGCATTCCACTATGGCATGCCTGATAATCATATTGCAGTTTTGGCACATAAAACCCCAGCAATCATTGTTATTAAAGGGACACTAAAGCGATAAACGATTTTTCTAATATTAGTAAATTAGTCTTCCACAATCTGCCTTTTTCATTTTCTTGTGCTGCCCTCTGCCGTTTCGGGAGGTGGGCGGAGCTTCGCGGGATGATCCGGGACAACTGAGCTCGCCAGAACAAAAGCCTCAGGGATGGGAGACCCACCCGCAGCGTTTCGTGACTTTCCCGCCAGGGGAAGGGTGCATGCGCCATGGCACCGTGAGAAAGGCGGATTCCAAAACCATCACACTTGCAGCGAGAAGATGCTTGGTAAGCGCGAAAACATGCAAAAGGAAAATGTGGGTGGTGACACCACCACGTTCTTCTACCAAATGCCATGACGTCATAGATTTTGACAGAGTCTACTAGGTCCTATGTACTTTCTAGACAGTAAAAATGAATTACATTGTCCTCTGAGGGCGAAACAGACTTGACATACCAGGTTTCAAAAACTTTGTTGAGCCAATGACGCGAAAATACAAAAAGTACACTTTGAATTCCGTGACATCACGCGTGGTGATTTCAATGCGAAAATTAAAAATTATATTTTGACCTGGGTTTTGTCCTGCATTAATAAACCTATGATAGTTAAATTAACGACATTAGAGTTCTCAAAGTACAATTTATCAACCTAAACCTATTCATTGTTTCACTTTAACGTCCCTTTAACATTTGGTTACCATACTCAGCGAGTGATCGAGACACTAGCCAACAGTCGTGGTGGCACGTATCATATTTATTCTTGGCGAGTTTCCTTTCAGTTGGTTAGCTATACTGTCATTTCTTTACACTCATTCACACAAAATGGAAAAAAAGAAGCCAATACCCCCACACCATGCCCTACCGACATAACTGCACGTGGATAGCTCACCTCCGATGCTGGGGATCGTGCTCTCGCAACCAGTCGACAACAAAGCGGTGCTCTTCAAACGTGTTCACAGAGATCAGCTCGCAGTTGTAGGCCTGGCAGGCCTCCTTGGCACCATCCCGCGTTCGGGGCGGAGATCGGTTGAACTTGTAACATGACTGGCCGTAGTCCACCCATCCGCGGGGACACTCCTGGCCCCACACGGCTAGGCAGACGACACCAAGAACAACGCGCTTTAAGACCATTACCAGCATAGTCACATGTGCAAGCGAATGCCTTCCTGTTTTGCTTTCTTCAACTTGAAGGCAGACGTGTGATTCATGCAGTCACACCTCATCACAAATTGTACACATTAGGAACAGACACTATTATAAAACACCCTGTTGGGCGAGTTGATTATCTATCACAGACGACATTTCTTAGTGCCAAAGTGGAAAAGAAAGGAATTAAGAAGAGAAGAAATAACACATTGCACAGGGTGAGCACTAAACATCAACTGACTGATATGTTTGTTTAATAGCGAGTTCCAATTGTTCAATACAATGCTTGATTAGGGGCGTAGCGGCGGCACGCATGCGCAGGGGGGTCTACTTTCCGTGGCAATTTCTTTCCGAAATAAAGTCAGTTGATGTTTAGCGCTCGCCCTGTGCACTGTGTTATTTCTTCTCTTCTTAATTCCTTTCTTTTCCACTTTTGCACTAAGAAATGTCGTCTGAGACACTATTATAGTTTTAAAAATGGAGCAAGATATCAAAGACTATTTTGTACCAGAAAATTTCGAAGTGTAAGTATTGCATACCACTTCAACTTTATGTCACCAGTTCATCTGACAGCTTAGAAGTTTTGAGTTGATAGACCACACTGTGAGAGAAGTGTTGCAAAACAGTGTTTTGAAACTTCTTATTTACACTTAAGTTTTGTCACACTCTTTCACTGTGCATGAATGAAAGCAGGGGAATCGATCAAGGGGCCTGCTTTTTGTTACACGCAACCATACGGCTTTGTATGGTTCTTTTGCTGTGTAGTTCTATATCTTGAATGCAAGGTTCCTTTCTACTGGGTGGCATTAACAAGGGGGCTTCGGTTTTCATCAAACAAGCTTGTTGCATTTTGTCTGCATTTGTACACATCCTGATGATTGTTGTAATCAAATATCCTGACCAGCTTCCCTCAGGGCTTGGTAATCATGCACAATACCTTCTGTGATAGCAGCATTGGAGCATGCGAGACGTGTTCCCCTGTGTGTTCTGATATCCTACACAAGCAAAACATTCCTTCAGCTGGCAAGTTCCTGTGAAATTAGATGGGTCTACCAGTGGCGTAGATGGGTCGATGGGTTTACCAGTGGGGGGGGGGGGGGGCACCCCCCCGAAATTTTTTTTGCTATGGCATACAGAGCCCAAAATGATTCTTGACCAGATCTGCCTGCCCAGCCCCCACTTCAAATCAAGGAGGTGCCCACCCCGAAAAAAATTTCTGCCTATGCCCCTGGGGTCTACTAGCATAACAAATGAAAGGAGAGAAAGATACTGAAAGAATTCAAACACAGAAGGAGCAGATGAGATGACAGATAGCAGTAACTTCTAAGCACCATGCATGCATTCATGGCTACCCTCGCTCACTTTAGCTTGTGCTATGCTAGTATTTCAAGATAGCATAGTAAAAACCCACATCATATCTCTAAATGGGTGAACAGATATCACTGTACGACTATGTAGTGCCACTAAGCTGGGCTGTCATCTGATAATTCCCAACTTCCACTATGCTGCTGCTAACACAATTAGATCAAATAACCATAGGCTATTTATTTTACTGTTTATTCTGCATTCCCGAAAACCAACAATCAGTATGTAGTAGCCTTCTCCTCTCGGACACAAACCCTTCATTACATGTAGTGGTCACGTTCGATAGATAGTCTAATGTCCCTTCGAGCATCTACAAATGCAGCGGCATCATAAGGCAAAATCAAAGAAACAAACAAGGCTTCAGAGTTTCCTTCATTCAGTGTCTTGCAGTTGTTGTCTCTCAAAAATGCTAATTAATGAACACGTGCATAGAGCAGCCTAGCACAATGACTCTGTGAAAATAACAGTCGACTGACATTTACAAACCAACCACGAAAGTTTCCAGAGCATGACATTCGCGAAAAGGTTAGTTGTCCACACAACTTAATCTCGATACCAGGAAGTTCAGCTAGCAAATTGAGTGCTTGGAAGTCAATCATTCTGCGTACCTCTTCGTAGAACTGTGCTCACATCAAGCAAAGAAATCTCACTAAGTGTTCTTATGTGGATGCATTCTCTGAAGCATGGAAAAATACCATTCAAAAAACGCCAGGCCTGCGCTGAAACCACAGCACAGTCACAGCGAAAGCTGGAAGAGCGGCGTTTCTAGAGCCCGTTGTAAGCTCTCTTGGGGCTACAAGTAGACTAGAAAGGTACCCACTACGCCATAAATCACAATTTTGTGAAGTTGGGAAGCACCTACTAAGCCATTATTCGTCATTCTGCGGAGAAGCGAGGCACCAGCTACACGTCTGTAAGGCATTATGTGCACTTTGTTGACGCGACAACTGATGACGATGAAGAATTATGGCTCAGCCATTTGTAATGGGTTGGAAGCTTTAAACGGCCCACCGGTTATGTAATTTGCATTGGGTGACGCCCGCTCGCTATTTCCCTCTCCCGTCATGCTGTATAACATACGTTGACGTGGGAGAGAGACGGGGGGGGGGGGGGCAGAACTTTACTGAGACCCCGAGGAAATGGATCATGCGCTCATGGGCTTCCTTGGCAAGCAATCCAAGTGCACTTGCGAGGAACCCACTACGCTATAAAGCATTGTAATTTTACTGAGACCCCGAGGAAATGGATCTGCGCTTATAGGCTTCCTTGGCAACCAATACAAGTGCACTTGCGAGGAACCCACTACGCTCTAAATCATTCTAATTTTTGAGAAGTAGGGCAGCAGGCACTCTGCCATTTTTCGTCATTTTACGGAGATCCGTGGTACCTGCTAAACGCATGTAAGGCATTATGCGCACTTTGTTGATGCTGTGCCTGATGACGACGAAGAATTATGATAGAGATCTTTGTAATGGGCTGGAAGCATTTCACAACCTACTCGTTGCGCAATTCGCATTGTGTGACGCCTGGTTACAGAATTCGCGTTGTGCGACGCTTGATGCTTATTTTACTTTTCTACCACGCTATATTGCATATGCTAATGTGGTTCCTTCCCGACATGAAGCCTGTATAGGACCTTTTTGCAAAGCAGTTTCAAGCACCGGCATGGCTCAGAGGTTGAATACTGGGCTCCCACGCAGAGGGCCCAGGTTCGAACCTCGTTCCAACCTGGAATTTTTTTCTTATTTCGTTTCTTTTTTTCTTATTTCAATCGATACTGGTTACGGACACCGGCGGTGGCGGCGGTAGCGGCGGACAACTACGGCGCCAAAAACGGCCGGTGAAATGATCTCAAACAGCTTTCGCTGTAAAAATGGGTCAAGCAAGCTAGGAGACAAAAACTCTACAATGCTAGCCGCTGCATGTTTAGAAGTATTAATTAAGGCTATTACACTGAAAAGAACAAGACAGGATCAACAGAACATTAATCAGCAACCGACAGCCTTCATTCAACACTGTCCCGTTCAGTAATGCTGGGGATGGCTTGTGACAAGTGATTCAGAACCTCTGCCAACACAAAGTGCGAATGCAGAGGACAAACGTAACATCCAATAGCCTGGCAAAAGGATAAAAATTTCATGGTTCAGAGTACATTTATTTATCTTAATTACTCCCCCACTGGGACACTGATGTTTACAGGAAAGTTCTAATGAGTTGGAGCCCACACAGCACATGTCCCCAGAACATCACCAGCAATTTGCCGCTTGCTATCATCGAAAACAAAAAAAAAGAAAGTACAATCACTGCACTTCACTGGTGTTAGCATATGGAGCAGAAATTGAGCTTACAAAAAAAAGTTAGGTAAGTTAACCATTCAAGGAGTAACAAAATGAAAAGTGTTAGCCATAACATTAAAAGACATGCAGAAAGCTGTGTGGATTACATAGCAAATGAGGGTAGCTGATGTCCTAGTTGACATTGAAAAGGAAAAAAGGAGCTTGGCGTGCTATGATATGTATAGAACTGAAGATAACTGGTGATCTATTAGAGTGACATAATGGGAAGCACAGGAAAAGATAGTAGAGAATTATGAGACATGGTGAAACTAGCAAGCTTGCAAGCGAGCATAAGATCGGCTCAGACTGTACAAAACAGGCACATTATATATCGATAAGAGAGTCCTTCATCCTGCAATGGAAATAAATACTGATAATAATGATCATTTGAAGTGTATGGCCACATTCATAAAAGGTGGCACACTTGCTTCTGTAATATTGAACGTGCTAGCATTGTCAATAGGAATGTACCCTAGTTTACACGTTGTAAACTACATTACCAGCACCTTTCTTGTTGATACAACTCTAATGAATGTGTCCTCTGCAGTGGCTTCGTGATTATGGCGTTTTGCTCACGGATACGGGGTGGCAGGTTCAATTTCTGATCATGCATTTTGATGGGGACACAATGCGAAAATGCTTGCGCACTTCAATTTAAGTTGTCGAAATTAATCTGGCACCTCACTTCGACCTACCAACACACACACACACACACACACACACACACACACACACACACACACACACACACACACACACACACACACACACACACACACACACACACACACACATGTATACAAGGGCGAATTCTATACATATGCTTGTATGAAATTAATACGGGTGTGACAAGATGAACTTCCGATCGCGATCAAGATTGATAAGTATCGAATTACTCGTCCGCGAATGGCTTCCTTCCGCAGCTTGCGCAAATTAACCAATCGGGAACCAGAAGTTCGACTGCAACTAAAAGTGCACCGTGTGACAGCCGTATGTGTTGCCCCACCGATCAACCAATCTAGAAACCAATCAATATTTCCTTGCGAAGAAGCAACAAGAAACTACCACTTGTTGACTGCACGACTTCACGCAACCGACAAAGTACGATCACACGGCGCGAAAAGCTAGCGCCCGCGATCAAACAGTTCCGATTAATTTCCGAGATGCGCATCTCATCATCCTCAAGCGCCTTTCCCAAAGGGAGCCGGTGTGACCTCCATACTTTAATTGTTTACGTGATGAGCGCGCATCGCTTTGGGCGTAGCTGACGATGCCATCAACGCAGTCCACGCACGAGCCCTACCGCGCAAATAGTTTGAACGGGCACGCAAGAATATGTACTACGTGCCGCGACACAAATCGAAGCAACATCCTCGTAGTAAGTTGCTACGTACGCGCGTTATCGTAGCGCGCTAATTTATTCCCGTTCAAACGCCAGCGGCCTTTTCTAATTCCTGACTCAAGACGGCACAAGCTTGACACGAAGGGAGTTCCCCACACAGCGAGAGCGAATAGTTCAAATACACCGCACTGACACCGAGCGCCTATTGTTTTCGCGAGTAATTTACTCCGAGAAACGGGGTGTGTGTGTGTGTGCTCCGGCCGTTGAGTCAACGTTTTGAGAGAGGTGACACACACATCGAATAGAAGTGTGCATACTTACCGCTTGCGAAGAATAAACATAGAAGGCCGAGCCTCGCCGCCTCGGTGGTAGCCATCTGAAGGGTGTAACGAGAAGTAGCCGGTTATGTGACTACTCAATCAGCCGGAGCGGCTCAACGGGCGAATCATCGGGTTACCACTTCCGAAAAAGCATGCCACAACATTCCTCCTGTAGCGTGGCGGACGCCACAAACTAAAACACGACGACGAGCTTGAGATGGGATATCTTCTCGTGCTAACAACACAATCGGCATAAGATGCGCGATCACTTACGGCTGAGGCGGTTCAGTTTTTGTTGTTTCGTCGCTGTCACGTAGACATAACTTCTCTTTTTTCCCCCACTTTACGGTGTCCTCGCAGTAGCGACCGACCACACCTCGTCACTCAGAGCATCCGCAAGCGTAAAAATTCAAAATACCACCTTGCGCCACCTGTCAGGTACGCTCGCAAACGACGCTGCTATTTGTTTGGTGATCTCATTGCCGCCTACGCCACCTGTTGCGTCACGCAGCGTTACGTACTCGTAACGTGTCGATTGCGCCGTTATTGTGATCGTTTCAAAAGAACGAAGCTTCTAGCAAAATATACGAAGCCAATTTCTCGAAGTTGAGCGTGTAAACGCTAACGCGGAGACCATGGTGGAAGTCATAGACGGAGCGCCACTTTTGAAATGCGCTTCCGCACGTTCGTTGCCTGGGTTACGATTAATGACAACAAAACATTGGAACGTGCTCTTGTTGGGCGATAAAATAAAGCACGCTGTAGCGCAACGCAGCCCAAAGCATGGCGTCAGTGAGAACTCTGGTCGAAGCAGTTTCGGAAACGATATTCCCCGGCCTGCACCTCAGCTGCAGCAGATCAAGGGCGATTGCCGTAAAGCACGGTAAGAATTTAGTATTACGTAAAGCTGTACTCAGTGAACGGCAACCTGCAGAGTTGCACCGTCGCACGTTGCCGCTGTGCCTGTGACATTCTCTTGTGTATTGCGCATTCTAAAGAAACGATCGAGTACACCCTTTGGGGTGTAATATTCCACCAACAATCGCCACCTGGCTTGCTTGCGTTTTCTTTTCTTGAAAACTGTGCGCTCGCTACTTACCTGTCAAGAATGTTATGTCAACCCAAAGTACACACGCCGATTGTGGACTGAAACTACCGGGCATGCGTCGTTATACGGCCCGCACACCAGATATCGCGAATGATTATGGTTAACCACAGTACGCCCCAATAACAGTTGCACCCTTTGAGGAGTTTTTTGTCACACAACAAAAACTCCTCAAAAGGTGGAACTGTTATTGGGGTGTATTATTTTTCAACACAGTTCGCCGCAACTCGAAGCGTAACCAATGTTTTCAACACCACAGTTCTTCTTTGAGTGGCGACGACAAGATACAATAGATGTTTTGAATATCTCGCTGGATGTAAATGTGGTACTTTTCTAACCAAAATCAACAAGTCACTTGGGTACGTAATGCAAAACAACATTTTAACAATACCAGCTATAAAGGGCGAGACGGACGGTACGATTTTTCATGCGATTCGACGTCCGACACGGCGGAGGGGAAACCGGAATGGTGACCTTTCATAGCATCGTACAGCCACCATTCCCTCTCCCCCACCGCGGCGTCGGCCGTCGGATCGCATGGAAAATCGGACCGTCTGTCCCCCGCTTAAGTCTGACGAGAAGTTCAGCGTTTTTGTTAATTTGATCTCCTTTCTTCATCAGAAGCTAGGTCAAAAGCTATACAAATGCATTGCGATAAATATTTCAATTGACGTCATTTTTCCGTTATGCCAACAGGTCTTGTGTGACCCAATCAAATATTTGTAACAAGTTTAACGCTACTGCAAAGTACGCGCTGTGGCTCTGTTGCTTTATAGAATATGCATACACTCGAACCAAGGGAGCGAAGACAAAAGCGATACAGGAGATACGGTACTGCGTCTATAGCAGGGGCGTAGGCAGATTTTTTTATTGGGGGGGGGGGGGGGCACCTTCTTGATCTAAAGTGGGGGCCGGGCAGGCAGATATGGTCAAGTGTCATTGTTTGCTCTGTATGCCCTGGCAAAAAGAAATTTCGGGGAGGGGAGCATGGGCCCGGTGTGCCACCCCTTGGCTACGCCACTGGTAGCTTTTTCTCGTTTAGTTATGCTTCTCTGATAAAAAAATCTCGGTGGGTTATTTAGCTAAAAAACGATCGTATAAATGATCCTCGAAACACTACTTATATGTGGTATGTACTCGTATTTTTCAGGTGAGGAACTGTTGACCAGCTTGCCGCTGCAAATGGCCGTCTACTTCAATCTTTTCTACTCTCCACTGTGGCTCGTATCCCGCTGTCTCGCCTTCTACATCAAGGTGTCTATCATTATGCACACATCTCCACGCACACAGTCTCGCACTACTTGTTGCAAAGCGTATGAGGTCCCTTTTACAACTGCGTGCCTTCTCAAATAGCAATTTATATCGAAAGTACACACACACGCACACACACACATATATATATATATATATATATATATATATATATATATATATATATATATATATATATATATATATATATATATATATATATATATATATATATATATATATCTTGAGGAGTGCTGTATAATCGAATTATAGCGCTGTTTTGGCGTTAAAGCGTCGCTCATATGTACTACTGACGTTCCGGCACATAATTCTAATTCGTAACTTACGGGAACACCTTATGCAAATAATCGGCACACTGCTTGCAGCACGTGTCTTCCTGGAACAACCGATCCGAAAGTAAAGGCAAAAAAGAATGGGAAAAAAAAGCGATCTGTCTTATTTGTTTATTTTTGCTTAATGTTCATGATTTGTTCTCGCACGAAACCCAACCTAGCTCTTTCTATGTATTATTATTATTATTAGTAGTAGTAGTAGTAGCATTAGTATTATTACGCGCCGCCTCTCCTCGCATGCAGGGGCGTAGCCAGAAATTTTTTTCAAGGGGGGGGGGGGGGGTTGAACCCCCCAACACCCCCCCCCCTTGGCTACGCCCCTGCTCGCATGCGTGCATGCGCGCACGTCGAAGCTAGCTTCACCACGATACCGGTGTTTCTGAGGAGAAGCCCACTTCACTTCCTCCCTTGGAAGCATTCGCCTTTGCGCGGTAGGGAGCGTTACGGCTAGACGTACGGCGAGCGTCTTTGCTAACTAGTTAATTAAAAGCATAAAATGAAGAAACCGCCGGATCATGATTGACATTAAAAGTGAAGCGATAGCTTCCCTGTGGAGACCTGCGCTGAGACATGCTGCGCACAACGTGTTTGACCTTATGCAACAACGTACGGTGCTGTGACGTTGCACTGTATCCGGCATCGGCTCGCGTTACCAACCACAAAGAAATTCATGCTGCCGGGAACACACGTTACCCATTGGTGTACAGGTCGGCTCATCACGTCCGAGCCTTTGACTACACGTCTCCAGGATGGGCCCACTTTATTTGGACAGGCAGCCGTCCACGCAGCGTAGAGAGAAGAGAAAATAATAATAATTAAAAGGCTTCGCTTCAGTATAAATCCGTTTACATAATCGGAAGGCTAACTGTCCGCGGTATCTGGTGCTGTGCGTACCGCTTACTAGATGCTTACATGTTTGCTGTATCTGGTAGTATCGTGTAACGCGTGTGGTTGGGAGTGGTGAGAGACTGTCATCGATTGAACATAAATGAACGCAGTCGTCTCGGTACGCTTCTCTTGATCCATCTCAGTTTACCACCTCCGTCTCTGATCTGCGCGCTCCGCCACCTGTCGCTCACGCAGCAGACCATCTCGGCGGCCATCTTGATTATGATGACAGCCGTGGAACCAGCACGGCTCTACCTGGGCTACGCAGGAAACCTTGGGGAGGAGGTAAGATAGCTTACGCGCATGTGAGCGTCCATGAGACTATTAGCCCCGAGAAGTTGGGGTGTCGCCACCTGGCGGGAGGCGTGGATGAGGTCACGGCAAGGACTCTTCGACGCCCGCCGTGACGCACCGGCATATCGCGCGCTTGCTTCGTTCGCTGTTCCGCTGTTTACGTTCGCCTTTTTCCTGTCACAAGCTTCAGATGAATGACGAAAACAGCATCGATAATGTTCCTATTAAAACGACGAAAAGTTATATGCATTTTTTCTTCACAGTCCCCAACGGTGTCCGCGCGCCGTCGTGCACACTTTGAAAGGGGTGATCGGGTTTGTCGTGCTGCTAACTTCTGGGATCGGTCTGATTACCGACCACAGCAGCCGCATTCCGAAGGGTGTGAAAAGCAACATTCCTCTGCTTAGATACAGGAGCACGTTAAATAATTCGAGGCGGTCAAAACTAATCTGCAGCGTGTCTCACACTCATGTCGTGGTCTTGACACGCAAGACATTATTAGGTTGCGTTGTTCACGGGCGATTCCTTTAAAAAATATGATGGCTTCGCCTCCACAAGTGTTATTTGCATCGGACGCATCCGGTATCGGTGGACAGCGTTCTTGCCGGCGTGGCAAGCCCCGCGCACGATTACGAAAGCGACTGAGCTTCGCAAAATATCTCGAGAGCGCTCGCCCGAGAATACCGCCGCAGTTGTTGTGTTTGTTTTTCTTGTGTACTCGCTCACTCATCATGTTGTTTAGTTTCACGTTTTTCTCGCAATAATTTCGGGCTTGACTTCACAACATAAAAATGTTGAGGTTAATTGCGGAAACTCCTTATTGCTGTCAGAATGTGTATTCATGCAGCATCGTAGCAACGGCGCTGTTACGCTTTATTAAGTACTAGTTTATATAGCCAGCTGGTAAATTAATGTTCTTTGCATTTGAGATACCCCTGATCATCATCAACCTTAATGTGGACATGACGTTCGAGACCATTAATTCACTCATTAAGGCGAAGGACGTTTAATTAATACGTGAAAAAAAAAAAAAAATACGTGGGCCACGTCACTGAGAGTGCCATCGAGACAGTTCAAAACGCTCATTTCGACTTTCAGGCGTTTGTTTTGCACGCGATTGCTATCAACAGTGCTCCCACGTGAATTTAACATTACCGCATGTGACCCGGCGGTTGATCGGACCAGCAGTTCAGCTAATCAGGGTATACGTCCACATAATACCAGACGAGCGTTGAGAAGAAATGTTTACATAATCCAAGTATACTAACACCTCAGAATTTCCGAAACCATTGTGTGTGGCAGTATTATTTTGTTTAATGTTCCGGATGTAATAAGTGATTTGTTTTGATAGACAGATTCATCTAAAGTCTCCTGCAGCAGAAAGCGCAATTCTGTCAAATCACCTAGATAATCTGCAAAGCCAGACATAACTTGTGCGATAAACCACAATGTAGTTAGTGAACTGAAAACGTCCTAATTTAACTTTTAATCTTCGGGACGCGTGTTCTAACAGTGGAGTCTACGCCAAGTTGTAATGAAGTTCGAACCATTAGCGTAAATTATGTAGCACCAATGTCTTGGAGTACGCGGCGAAAACAACGAATGTCTTGCTCTCGTGCATCACCATTCTCACGGTGAATCTTCAGTTCGGACGGGAATTCGCCCATTATAAGCTATATTATCCAAACTTTCTCAGCTTACTAAACGTTCGCTATTAATGGAAACTTCCACCTTCTACCTTGGGAAATCTTCATCTCAAGAACGAGCAGTAATCACCACCGGATCGCGAAAGAGCGGGCACGCGGCGAGCGCAGAAAAAGGCGAGCCTCGGCTGTACCACGGCAAGCGAGTGACATGTCCATAGAGCCAATGGGGACGAAAATTTGGACACGATGGTAGCGCCGTCTGGATTCTAACGGTAGTTGCAAAAACAATTAAAAATGTTATCTTGCTCTCAACAGAAAAAGCTTTTATCATTTTTCACATGCAATTTAGTTTTAAGAACTACGAATATTGTTTGTAGATTTTATAGCTGTGTATAAAATGAAATATGTTTGAAACGCACAAGGGCGCTTTGATATGGCGGCTGGCGTTCCGCATAGCAGACGATGCCGTCGTCGTCTGCTTCTGCGTCGCCGCTGTCCCCCGCTTGCTCCGGCAGCCTCCTCTCCACCCTACCTGAATTTTTCTCGTTTCCATAATGTACACTGTAGTCAATTACTCATTAGGTACTCACAAGTATCTTACATACTTACTTTAGTAGGGCAGTACTGCCGCATACAGGCCGAGCGAAATGAGAACGCTGATCACACAAACTTGCTGCAATAAATTATTTTATTGCGACTGCATCGATGGTTACACAAAATGAAGGACACGTAAGTAGCGTTTTAGCATGTATACCAGCGAATAACATGCATGCATAAGCGTTTATATGCAAAAAAAATACGTACTACGCATAGCCCCACCACAGATGTCCGGAGCACAGAAGCTGTCCAGCGTTGGATGATAAATAGATCCAACTGCACGAAGCCTTCGCTGGTATAAGAAAGGTATACCGCTAAAGTCCCTGCACTTCTGCTGCTCAAGATGTCGCACCACTTCGTTCACAGTATTCAGCAAACTGTCTGTAACTGATATGAACATACCCGCGTCCCTTTCACGGCCACCAGTGCGGCGTGACTTCTGTTTTCTGGTTTGCGCTGCCACAAAAGTGCGTCACTTTGAAATCTTTTTAGCCTTCGCGCTATACACGCTTCTGACAGCATAAAATTAAATGTGAAACGGTTTTTTGTCCATATTGACCTGAAGTCTTACAAATAAAATCGGCGAAAAAAAGGCTTAGACGGCGTTTCGATTACCGCTGCCGGCGGTGCGCTGTCGTCGTTTCGATGGGGGCGACACCTGAAGGCCCGGACGCGAAGCTCGCATCATGCCACCGGCTTGACCACGGCCCCAGAGTACCCAGAGCAAGCGAGTCCTTGCCGTGACGTCACATCGCCGCGACTGCCGCGCCGCCAGTGTTCGTTCTCGGGGCTAATAGGTAAACTAGCCTGAAGGCGGTGAAAGACGGAGGCACAACTTGGCGCTGTGGCTTATGCCTGACGTGCAGGAGTGGTGGTCTTGGATTCCGGTAGACTGTTGATTTGAACGACGCTTATTTCTGCTATTCATAAAGGAGCACGACGCAATATTGTGGGAGGGAAGGGGAGGTACAAACCCCTTTATAGAGTCACGGTATGGTGGACAATTTTACGCCCTTATAAGGGTGCTTTGATTTGTTCCATGGCGAACACCTTTACGCTTGGTGCAAACTTCCTTTAGAGTGTACGGTAGACAATTCTACGCCCTCGTAAGGGTGCTTTCACTTGTTCTCTGGCGAACACCCTTACGCAGCTACGCTTGATGGTGTAAATTGAGGAATCGTTCTTCTGTGGCACCCCTGGTGACCACAAAGTCCAAGAAAGTGCGAGCTAGGGCTTTCGAGCGCCGACGGAATCCTACTAGTTACGGCCCTCACTCTTTTTTCGCAGAAGACAATTTTACACCCCAAAGGGTACTCTTGTTCGTCATGGCTTTCAGAAATATTTGTGGTGTAGCTGAGAACATGAAAGAAAACCGAGAGAAGACGGGATAGGACGCCAGAATATGACTAGGATAGGGATAGGAATAGCGCCAGGATAGGGATAGGGCGACAGGATCTGCGCCTTATCCTGTCTTCTCTCATTTTTTCTTTCTTGTTATCAGTTGCGCCACAAATATTTCGTTAAGCTATCCACCAATTCTCGCCCAATTGTTACTCTCTGCGAAGGCTTTCGAGCGCCTAGAAGGAATCTGGCCACGTGGCACGTTTCACCGCGTGCTCTCTGGGTTCGAAACATTACAACAGGAACTGCGGGTAAACGTGCTGCAGATGCCGGCGCTGGCGGGCTTCTGGCTGCTGAGCGTGCTGCTGCAGCTGCCCCTGCTGGCCTTCCTCGCTCTGGGCGGCGCCCGTCCTCTGCCTCTGGAGCGCGCCGTCGACCTGCCGCTGGCGCTGATGCTGGCCACGCAGGTGGTCGTGGCCTTCGGCGTCATCCGCCGCGTGACGCGCAGCCAGGCGCGACGCTTCCTGCGACAGGCGGCCACGTCCTCCGTGGAAGCGCTCGAGCAGCACCTCGACTGAAGTGTGTGGACCGCTAGGGGCACTCCTTGCTGTGCTTGACTGGGGTGCCTCGATGCTATGCTTGACTAACGCCTGACCGAAATTCGGGCACGGCCGCTCGATAAACGCTTATACCGAGTGATCAGGTGTGAACGGTGAAGCGTGGTGATCAGGAGGAATTGTTCCAGCTGGATTGAAATGGGGTAGAGATCAGGTGTGAATGGTGAAGCGTGGTGTTCAAGAATTGTTCCAGCTGGATTGAAATGGTAGTGTGAACCAGTGGCGTAGGCAGAAATTTTTTTCGGGGGGGGGGGGGGGGGGAGGGCACGCCCTTGATCCGACATGGGGTCCCGGCAGGTAAGTGTGGTCGAGTGTCATTTTGGGCTCTGTATCCCATGGGAGAAAAAAATTTCGGGGGGCGGGGGGCACGCGGGCCCGGTGTGCCACCCCCCGGCTACGCCACTGGTGTGAACAGCGCAAAACCGACTATGAAAAGACGGCTGTGGAGAGTGAAACCAGCACTCTTCACCCTTCTGCCTTTCCCCTAAGTCGATTTTGCTCTCCTCACACCCCCATCACGTACTACAACCAACCTGCACAGGCTTCTAGTCTGGGACTGACATAATTTGAATTGGTCATCTCAGCCTGTTCTGAATGAAATTGTACATTCAACTTGTTGGCAACAGTTGAACATATTTCAGCGTGGACACATCACACTTGCTGCGGCATTGCCTAGTGGCTCGGGGATTCAATGTCATCACGCCACTTAAGCGAAAGTTGGTGTGCAAGACTAACCCAGTTAATGGACATGACTGAATGGGATCTCATGTGGCATGTTCCTCTCTTACATTTGGGAAGCCAACTGGGACATTATGATGTCACCAGATAAGTGTGGCAATATTTTCACCACATCTCATCGCAGGCTTTCAGGTCAACTCATCAGCAAACACAATTTTATGACTACTGCTACTCGCCTTGTCCAGTGCTTGTTCCTGGTGGTCCCAACCAATTTCAACCTACCTATCCTAAATGTAGAGATTATGAGGCGAGTCTGTTGGCCATAGCTGAAATATTTCATCGAATAAGTATTTCTAGAGGTGCTTCTGAACTGTTCCAGCTGGTGGCAAAAAAATTAAGTTGGAAATAATAATTTTTCCAACAGGAAACTCGTTACAGACCTGCCAGCAATGCTACATTATTTCCTCAAAGTAGTATTACAGTGAATGGGTGCCAGATAACACATACTAGCAACACCTGCGATAGATGATTGTGCCAACCTTCTCTGTTATGGACAACTGACAGCTAAACCGTTGCGACTTTTATGCTTTAACGACTATGTACATCTGTCTAATATACACTGAATCAAATTCTCCACTGTGATGAATAATTAATGCCAGTGTCCCTACTTGTCACTAACTATAGCACCACTTCAAAATGAGCATGCAAGTTCCACACAAATTGTTATTATACTAATGCAGAAATCTATAAGAGCGATATGCTCTAAAGAAGAATGTTCACCGTTGCTTGAAGTGTATATGAGGTCTGGTACCTCTGTCGTGCACATACACATGAAGTCATCGATTCCCTCTTGACTTTTCAAGGAAATAAAGACCTTGAATGATTGATGAATTCAGAGGGAACTAGCCCCACATCATTGCAATTGCAGCTGATTGAACGATGTGTGCTCAAAGTTAGGCATGCATGTTGATGAGCATGCTTGCTGAAGTGGAGCCCCACAGGCAGAACAGGATGAAACAATATGGCGGCTGCAGTGCTGTCTCATTGCTTCAATGGGCACTGTTGCACCTCACATTGATGCCCCATCATGACAGTGTGCTTCGATGAGAGCACTTGGACATGTAAATAATGTGGGAGCAGCCCGACAAGGAAGCATGGGAGGAGCCTTTACCCTATCCTGTCGTGCACTGCACAGACATGTCCACCCACAACTTCAACAATATTCAGAGCTGGCAAGATGTCAGTGAGCAAAGGAGGATCAGCTAAGTACATAACGCCGGTGACAGTCTTGGCACCTGCATATTTAGGCCAGAAGTGCCGACGCATTCAGCAGAATCAAACCCACACACATCATTTTGGAGTCAGTGGTCTTCTGCGAAACCTAGGAACGATGCCAACAACATGTGGCTTGTTCAACAAGTGTGCTGCATTTTGAAGTGTTTTAAAAGGAGTATTGTGGCTAGTTTCAGTGCTTCTAAATAAAGACATCGCTTCCGCATAACTGGCATAAACATAAGCCCAGCCCCGTTACAAAACTTGTTTCTGATTGGACACCTTCTATATAAGTCGTATATTGCAATACATACATACTAAACCTAACATTATATCAATGTACAGCCGTCATTTTTACGAGGGTACGCGTGAGTGTGTGGCAGATAGCCTCGTACCGAAATGTGATAATAAACGAAGAAAGTGGTGTCGCCCCCTCTACTGCCTACACTCCCGTCCCGAATGTGTCTTTACTTTATGCTTTCTTCTTGATATCTATCTTCTGGTTGGGCATTTCAGCGAACAATTATTGCCTTCGATAAGGATTGTTGATATCACAGCTTCGTCTGCCACAACATATAGAGATAAAAAAAAAGAAAGAAAACTGCAAGAAGGGTACAGACAACAGATACATAAGGGTACAGCACCACTCTCTCCTTTTGTTCTTACATTTCGCCACTGCGCCGCGCTACGAGGCTATTTGCCACCTGCTCGCATGTTCTCTTTCATAAAAATGATGGCTGTACATGACACAAACTAATGTTTTTTTTTCTCTATGTGACAAAAGTTCTGGCTCAAAATGTAGGTACTAGAAAAAGGTTTTTCTAATGTTCATAATGTTGCTTGCTGCGCATAAAACAGAGTATGAGGATAATATCTGAGGATGATAAGAACTTCATGATTAGCCCTTTTGCATTAAACAATAAAAACATTGACAAACGAGTCACAACTCTATCTGTTAACTGTGCATCTTGCATGTCAATTAATGTATATACGCATGCTTTCTTGCTGGTGAAACTAGTGGAAGACATGATCAAATATCGAAAACAGGTGTGTAACAAAGATATATTATTTTAATGAAGATATCAGATACAGATATGATACTCATTTTTAATGCTTCTTGCTGAACTCAAAACCTAATCCTTGCATTCAGAACATCCCTTCGCTTGGTGCTCCACCCCTAATTGAGAAAGTCAACGGCAGCGCTGGCCTCGGAAAAAATAGTCGATGCTATGAGCAATAATCGGCAGCAATTATTGAGAAGCAGGGTATCATTTTCAGCTGAGCGGCAGCACTGCTCAACTCATTTCAGTGAAGGATGAGCTTAGAGTCAAGGCTTGTTCGTGAATATCAATTCACACCAGAGAGACAGCATTCCGAGTATAAAAATATCTTGAAGATTTTATTGGAATTACTACAACGTTCATGTGCGCGTGAGAGCCTGCACGCAACACTTATGTAAGACCGAACAAATTTCATCATTTATGCAAGTCCCATGCTCTGCTCGTAGCAACAGGTATGTAAGGCACCAAACTTTGCGCTGTGATTGACCACAACTCCTAATGGGCGAGATAATGACCCTTGCACTTATGAGTCTTTGATAAGTTAACTTAGCCTTTTGCCACAGTGCATCCAGAAAATCTCATAGACAGTCTGACATACTGCCACGCCTGCAAAAAGATCCTCAGCCGGTGACATCAGGCATCAGGTGAGAACTACAAACACACACACAGGTGCCTGTCTGTGGTGATGCACAATGGAAGGGTTCTTTTCTAAAAAAAAGTAGTACCGCAGCCACAGTGCAGAGCAAATCCTTATTTTCCGTTATTAATTAATTGTGGTTAATACTGGCGAAAACATATTGCCAGATTGTATTTTTTATGTTTCGAGATGCTGTTATGTAATGCACATTTGCAGAAAAAAAAAAAAAAAAAACAGAATGAACCCCGAAAAACTGACAGCCATGCTCTCAGTGTTGTAGGGTAGAGAAAAACAGGAAAATATTGAATTTTAGAAACTGATGCAATCTAAAACATAAGTAGCACCAAATGTTGCACCAACATTGTCCAACATAAGATCACCGCGGCCCAATGGTGGATACGCAGTGGCCTTGTTATATAAAAACTGATATGACCCACAGCACCTAGCCGACCGAGGCACACGGGAAAAAAGTCCCCTGGGACTTGCGCAAGGCTGAGCGAAACTCGCATGTAACACAGTGAGAGAACTGTTGTGGTAAAACGCAGTGGGAAAACCCGTGCTTTAAGGTATCCCAACAGTCAAATGGCCACAGTTGGCCACGCATGTGGCAGCTGCTGTATGGTTCAGAGCTTTCCCTTGTCCTTGAAGAAGTTCATGACGGCCTGCATTGCCTCCTCCGAGATGAAGCGCTCCGTGAGGCGATCGCACTCCTGGTCGTTGGCCTTGTGCAGGTCAGCCCAGACAGGAGCACGAACTAGCGCCTTTGAATACTGCAGAGACTGAACGGCAGAAAACGGTAGGAGCTGTCAGCATGTGCAGGAATGCTCGTTCAAAAGGGGAGCAGATCATTGATGTTCGAATGAACACGCTTACAGTCCCAATACAGGCCTTACAGCACACATACCGTATTTTGTCGCATATAACCCGCCCCCTAACTTTAACTCTGCAAAAAGGAAAAAAAAACATACATATAACCCCTGCATATAACCCGAACCACCAATTTTTAAGCATACTTTCCAGTTTTTTTGGTGCGGGTTATGTGCGAGAAAATACGGTAATAAGCACCATGCATTAAGTCTACATCCTCTTGAGGCACAAATTATGATAGACTGTCTGTAAATGTGTCGAACATACACCAACTGATTCCAAGGCACTTGATATTCTGTTGCAAGAAAGAAGGTGGTAATATCTAGATTTGTGCATTTTTCAGTAATTAATCTTAATTACTGACATGTGTAAATCAAAGGTACATTTATTCAGAAGTCACACTCTATTTTTGTATAAATATAATCAACTCTCAGGCTTAAAATACATGGGCGATTAGTAATCGGTTATATCCATTCCAAGCAAATAAAAATAATTTTGGCGTGACTCCCGGAACGTGGCATGTGCGTCTTCAGCAAAGTGATTCTCTGCAGCAATACGCAGCACAATCGAATTAAATCAGTGCTAGTTGTCTGTTCAAGATGCGCGTAAAAATGTGCACATAGCGTTTTAAGCTGGCACATGTAACACACAGCGTGTGAAAAGCCTCTACGTTTGATGTGCACAATCGCACACACTGCCGCTGAAGAGGATATGACAACTAAAAACAAAACAAATAGGAAATGCCTATCAGAAATGCTGTAGTAAATGTTAAATTCATGTAAGAGATTACCTTCTGCCATGAACTGTAGAAACTGTAGTTTAATTTAGTTTATTGATACCTCAACGAGGTATTACATGAGGGCAGGTTTTTGAAAGTCATCAAGATCTTCTTTACCCATTTTAATGAAACTGCACAGGCTTGTTCAGTTTTCTTGGCCGATTCTAAATATGTAATTATTTTTAAAATATGTCAGTTAGTTCCGAAGTTCATTAAAATAATTAGCATTGTTTCCGGGAACAATAGAGCAAAAACTACACATCAAAACCTTGGTTTACGCACATAGTTGGATACTAGGAACATAAGCGTCACGATGGTAGGATTACTTTTTGATATGACAATTATTAACAATTATACACCATATCAAAGCTTTCTGTTCAAAACGTGGCTAATTTGTTGTTTAATGAATGGACAATAAAAGAAAGATTAAAATGGAAATACGAAAATCTGCTCCTACCCCTGTGGGCAATACTCATGTAGCTTAGTACTCCCATAAGAATTACAATTTTAGATGCTCTGATAACTGAGAAATCACTCCCAAAGGGTTGCAAAGAGTAAAAAATTCAGGTTTTGAGAAAAAACAAATAAAGCCGATTTCGAACATCATTTCACACAAGATGTTAAGGGGGGGACATGGGTCCTGAAATTTTTTTTTTAATTCTTTGTCGATTGAGATGAAACTTGCGGAGTTTATGCATATTTGTGTGCAGATTTCAAATATGCAATTATTTTTCTAGTATAACATGTAGTTTTTAAAATATCAAACATTTCATATGCTTCTTGGGAGCCCCAGTTTGCCTAAACTGAGAGAGTTACAAAGTAATTAAGCACATCAGAATGACCTGCAATGAGTACAGAGTGCAAGAAAACAAGAATGGATGTTCTAAACCCATTTGAACAAAAGTTATGGCTCGATGAACATTCCAAATTAGTCTACTCCAAGCTGGGATTTCAGTTACAAATATTCAACATGCCACAACTTTTGTTCAAATGGGCTTAGAACATCCATTCTTGTTTTCTTGCACTCAGTACTCATTCCAGGTCATTCTAATGTGCCTAATTACTTTGTAACTCTCTCAGTTTAGGCAAACTGGGGCTCCCAAAATGGCACATGGAATTCAAAAACTACACATTGTACTAGGAAACAAATTGCATATTTGAAATCAGCACACAAATATACATAAACTCAGCGAGTTTGATTTAAATTGGTAAAGAATTGTAAAAAAAAGTTTTCAGGCGCAGTGTCCCCCCTTAAGATATTTTTGTTAGATGATTAGTAGCCACCAGGGATATAATCTGCATGCCTATTGCTGCAGCATACGTCATTCAACAGCAGCATGGCATGAATGAGCCCCTTTTTTGTGCTTTTTTTTCACTTAGAATATAGCCTATCTTGGTGATATAAATTGCTGTTGTGGCTGAAGTATTGGTTCTTGGTGCGAGAAACTTGGTCAGTACTTAAGCAATTCCTTCATGTTACAAAAACGCTCTTTTGAAAAAATGGATTTTTCCATGATTTTGCACCTTGAAAGACCAGTGTCCTCCTTAAAGCAAGTATGTCTGTAGCAGTTACAGATAAAGTTGCGGACTGACAAGATGAGGTCATTCACCTATGCAAATTGACTGTGGATAAAAGTACCTTGGGTGGAAGCTTGGCAAGCTGCTGAAGCCTCTTCTTGGCCTCCTCGTGGAACGTGGCGTGCGGAAACACATCGGTGATAAATCCGCATGACTTGGCCTCCTGTGCGCTGAGTTGCTCGTTGAGCATCAGCACCCGGTTGGCCTGCACACACGAGTTCCAGGCAACGAAATCACATGCATGTCATATGGTTTCTTGACAGCCTGCTACTCTATTGTTCTCATGGTCTGTCAGGCTTTGTAATGAAACTTAGGTACAGCAAGACTGCACTTGCTCATGCCTTGGTGCTGCTCTTTCAGGTTTCAGGTGTAGGTGCGCATTACACTGTTGCGTAGTAGCACTATCGTGTTACATGCCTTGCATGTGCCTGAAGTGAAGGGCCCGTGGCATGATCTGCAAGCTTCTGCTGCTGCAATATGTGGCAATTTCAACTCTATCTATTTTTCCTTCACCAGAGAGAAAAAAGTTACAGGATCCCTTACGCATTCACCTGTCCCGACTTGAAAGTGAAAGCCATGGGCAAGGGTTAATCTTCTTTATTGCCTTGGTTTCAAGCTTTCGCAAAGACGAAGCGAGAGTCGTGCGAGTGCTGCTTTAAAAATTGGTTGAAATCACGTGCATGCAGCAAAGAGGATGTGAACGAAGTTAACATGCAGCTTGCAAGCATGTAGCTATGAGGAACGCGCGTGGCTCCAGGCTTTCTTACTTTGTTTGATTTTTGGTACAACTCACGTTTTCACTGGTCACTTTGTCTACTTCATAAAGCCTTAATGAAGCAGAAGCAAATGAGAGTCTATAGTACCACTGGGCCCTCGTGAGCTGCAATACGAGGGTAGATCCAGAAATAAGGTTCCCAAAGAGCTCCAGCCACACGGGAAGGTGCGAGGCGAAATCCGTGAACACTGCTGTGTGCAGCTGCTCCCCCACTCTCCATTACGCCCGGCTGCGCTGGGCTGCGCCGCTCAGTCCTGGCTCAGCAGCCGTCCAAGATGGTGGTGCCCACTGCTGCTCCCGCCAAGTGCGAGATCCGTTCCGTCATTTGCTTTTTGCACGCCAAAGGGACTTCACCCGTGGACTTTGGGTGGACTGTCATGCCCCACCCACCGTACAGTCCGGACCTCATGCCCAGCGATGATCACTTGTTCCCCAAATTAAAGGAACACTTGAGTGGCCAACACTTCCGGAGCGACGATGAAGTCAAAGAGGTGAAGCGCTTCATAAACGGGTTGGCGGCGGAGTTCTATGACATTAGGATAATGAAATTGGAGCACCGTCTACCAAAATGCGTAGAAAAAGATGGCGATTATGTTGAAAAATAGAGCAGGGTGTCTTCTTTCCGACGATGTACATGGCTATGAGAATAAACAATGTTACCTCTTTGTAACATTGATGGGAGCATTATTTCTGGATCAACCCTTGCACATTCGTAAGAGACAGCCGTGAATGCTGGTGGTGTAAATGCAGTAGGGTCATTGACAGAGGTCACGCATTTGGTTGCTTTTCCCAACTCAAGGCTTGCCATCACGTATGCTAGAACTTACCCGTGCCACACCCATGGCCCTTGGGAATGTGTAGGAGGAACAGCCTTCGGGGTTCAGCCCGAGCAATGTGAACGGTGTGTGAAAGAAAGCCTGCACGAAGCAAGGAAAACGAAAACACGCGGTTTATGAATGTAAATGGTGCTATTCAGACAGGAACCATTTGCAAATCGCATACAACAAAAATGAAAATGCCATGCAGAACATGAGCTAACACAGTTCAGGCCTAAAAATGTTGAGAATGCGAAACCTGGACTATGAAGCACAGGAACAGGCCACACTTGAGAAAAGCACCCAGTGGCAGATCCAGAGGGGGGGGGGGGGCAATAGGGGTGATCGCGTGCCCCGAAGCCTGTGTCAGCACCCCCCCTCCCTTCAGTGCCTGTCACTACTGCCCAAAAGGGGAAAGGAGGATCTTGTTCCTGCCCTCCACCTCTCAATCATTCCCCCCCCCCCCCCCCCCCCCCCTCCACCAAAGTAAGGCACCTGTATCCACCCCTGAAAGCACCTCATTACAGCATTGAGAACTACACAGTGGCTGAATATGGATCAAGTTTCTTAATATTCTTCCAATATTCTTTTAATAAAGGCATGTGATCACAGACATCACATCAACCAATACTACAGGTGAAAGAGGTATATGCCTCATGAGAAATCACATGGCAAAAAGCCAGTGTGTAGTACAAAAATGCCCGTAAATCACAAAAAAGGAACGAGTCCCGTGGAAATTCGAAGCTGCATGATGGCCAAGATATGCGAAAAATAGGCCCAATAAATGTTTCTATTATTGGTACTGTATTTTAATTTTTTGTATGCCAGTGCCAGCATGCAGATTTGACACCTCATGGGCCATGAAACCCTATTGTCACGTGGTTGTGATGACAAAGAAAGCAAAACGCAGCCGGTAAAGATGAAACGCTTTATTGGGCGAACTTGTGCCCAGCAAAAGAAGCAACACTCAAAGTGCAGTGAAAGCGGCAAGCACAGACGTCGGTCGTCGGTAATCTGATCAGCAGTAAATCGTGTTGGCATTTGTACGTGCGGAGATTCGAAGATTCCAGCATTATCGTTGGTGGCCGGGTTAGTCCCAGAATAAACTCTATTGTTTGCATTGGGCACACAGTCTTATAGGAAGGTTCTAAAATAATCGGAAATGTTCCCAGACATTCAGGTATGGCTTGCGCAAGGTAGTGGTTGCACGTGTAACGGGCCAGTTACATAAAAATAGAAAAAGATGTGCCCGTGGCACTACATGTAAACTCATATGGAAAGTGACAATATATCAATCAAGCACGAGCTTTAGTTTGCAACAGTGCCAATTTCATCTTCAAATATGTCATGCGAATGTAACATGACTTAAATGGTATGGATTTTCTAGCATGCTACAGTTTTGACTGCCAGATTCTGGAATCATGCCCACATGCTGGGGCAAGTGAAACTGCATGCAGCCATAGATTCACACTGCAGTTCTTTGCCTCACTGTTTCATACATGTATCTTTCAACGACAGCTGTTATTGTACACCTTTGTAAGATAATATACAACCCATCAAAGAGCCACCCAGGCTTACGAAGTGCAAAGCAAGCTACCAACTACATGCAAAGCGACAGGAAAAGCAAGCATCACCCAAGCACAATTAGGCATGGCACATTGAGTCTTACCTTGTCCGAGGCATAAATGAAGTCGAAGAGGCCTAGCACTGTGCAGGAAACTCCTATGGAAGGGCCGTTGACCAGAGCCACAGCCGGCTTGGGGAAATTTATAAAAGCAGCGACATACCGACTGCAATAAGCACGTCCAGAGTATTATTAAAAAGATCCACTGACATTACTGCTACGCACTAAAAGCGACTTGTGTGTTAACACTCTTCTTTAGTGCCAGAAATGATCACGTGTTCGGTGATGCTCATTCTATAGTTTTAAGGAAATGCAAATATACCGACAACCATTGTACTTGCTTATGTCCTGAATGGAAGCAATAATAAAGTAGTTGCTCAAAGTGGTTATAAATATTAGCGAAATTTGTAGAACAAAGCAAGATGAAAGGTAGCAGTATCCAATCTCAACTACATTGTAAGTATGCAAGGTATACCAACTTGAAAGTACACCTATTAAAGGGCCCCTCACCAGGTTTGACAATTTTGAGCTAACGAGCGCAATGAATACACTGGGCGTTCACGATCACGTCTGCAAAAATTTGCAACGCTATGCGCCGCGGAAATGGGTCAAATTTTCAGGTGAACGCTGCTTGCCCTTCCCCTCGCGGGCGCGCGCTTTAGAGAATGAGGGGATGACGTACATGAGAAAATGGCCCTACGTAGATGGTAGTGCTGTGACGTCGCTCCTCTACGTAGACGACTGTGCTCTGACGTCGCCAACAGTAGCCCGTGACACTGCGATAATTATTTGACACGACATGTGTAGCTTGTGTAATTTGTTGCTTGAATAGATTAATAAAACTTGAGAGAAATAATGAGACACACCAAGGAAATGTGTGCGTCTTTTTCATTTTTTTTTCGTGAATTGCAGCGAGATGCGGGGCTAATGTGCCTCCCTTTCCCATGCGTTCGTGTCCCCGCGGTTAGCGCATCGAGCAGACGCCAGCCCTGGAAACGAAAGTAATGTTCTGGCGCGTTCGAGCACTCATTGTGCTCACTTATTCTACCGCGTCCAAGTAAACGTTAATGCGGCACTGGCTCATGATACCGCCACTCTCGTGCCCGTACAAATGTCTCAACTTCCATGCCCGTCCCGCAGAAACAGGCAGTACACCACAGAGAACGCCTACAAAACGCCCACGGTTGCTACATAAAAAAAAAGGTAGCGGCCGTGCAACGCCGCTCGCGTGCTTGGGCTGGCTCGGGCACGTCATGCGCACGTGACCATGCATGCGCATGACGTGTTCATGCGTATATGTCAAGTGGAGAGGGCAGGGAAGGGATTTAGCTTGCTAAGGCTACACGGAGCGAGCGGCAAGGGTTTGAAACTCGCCTCCTCGCATCATGGTTTCGCGCCGCTACAAATTATTGTTTTTCTCAGCTCGTAATGAACCGATTTGAACAATTCTTGCGGCATACTGCTCTTCATTCGGCACACAACAACTTCTAGCGTACAACTAAAATTTGCTATGTGGCCTGGTGAGGGGCCCTTTAACAACTATTTGCAATTCATGTGTGGACCCAAAGCCTGGGCAGAAAGAAAGTGACATCATAGTCCAAGCTAACCACATTGTATACATAATCTTCATCTCTCGAAGGTTTGTCCGGGTTGAAAATGCTTAAAGTACTTGATCTTGGCACTCGCCAACTAATCCCCATCAAGTCACTATTGCCATCTAGTCACCCACAACTATAGCAGCAAAGCAGCAAAAGGAAACTGATATTGAGTCTTTCTCGCTATTTATGAAACCGAATTTTTCTTTTCTTGAATACAGTCGACCTATGGACATATTAAATCAGGTCTTTGAATTATTCTCTAGAGTGAACAGTTGTAACTATCCCCTAGAAATTTCATTCAGAAGTGCTGTAGATGGGAGATTGCAGATTAATTTTGACCATCGGGGGTTTTTTTAATGCGCACCTAAATCTATAGTCGGATACAACTTAAAAAGTCCGGAGAGGGCGCCCAGACGACCGTGGTGTGGCAGCCGACTGCCTCCGTGACTAAAGAAATAGTCCCGCTCATGCACTTGGCAAAGTTCTCTGAAGGCGGGGCCACTGGCTGTCTGGCTTATGATGTCAGTCGGGAGTGCGCACACATTGGTTCAGGCTTGTGCGCATCCGCCTTTGAGGAGGAAAAGCCGCGGACTTCCAAAGTTGTATCCGGCTATAAGTACACAGGCATTTTTGCATTTGGCTCTATTTTGAAACCACTGATATGCAACTGCTGCGGCCAGTACTAAACACACAATCTAAACCTTAGTAATGCATAGGCAGGCTACTGAGGGGGGGTTGAAGTGATCAGCCAAATGTTGTCCCTCACCGCACAAGCTCAGCCGCATCCTTGGCGAGCACGTCGGGTGGCAGACCTGTCTTGAGCCGGTTCATGAAGTTGCCCAAGTCGTTGCCGCTCGAGAAGAAGTCGCCTGTGCCAGTGAGCACCAGATAGTGGACGTCGTCTCGCTCGGTCGCCTCCTTGAGGTAGCCGACCATCGTATCATACATCTCGAGGGTGATGGAGTTCTTTTTGGTGGGCCGGTTGAAGCGGATCACAAAGCCCTTGTCCTCGACGCTCGACACGAGGTCCCCACCCGTGGCAACAGACGGCGACTGCGCGGACTCGGTAGCGTTCGGGGAGCTGGCGCTGATGGCACTACCACCGAGCTTGTCGACGAGCGCGGCATACTCGTCTTGCGCCTTTTCCTGCCAAGAAAAGTACGCTGTCTAGTTAAACAGAACCTGAAGGGACCAGGAAAACATGTTCTGTTTAGCAGGAGTTCCGTTTACTGCAAGATGAACATAGATGCAGTGTTCAAGTACGAAAACAACAATCATATTGAAGGCAGCTGTTTCAATTAAGCAGCAATTCCGTCTACTCAGAGTCTACTGTACACTTACACATACCTTTTGTTAATGCTTATGAACAGAAAAATAAGCATTCACATTCTAGCAGACCGGAAATAGTCATATGTAATACTTAAACAAGAGTGTGAATAATGTAATAACCAAAGAGTACGCATGAAAAAAAAATCGAATTATATAAGTGTCACCCTGAAACTCAAGTTCAGTAACGAAATGTGGTGCGAGATACAGTAGACTCTCATTAAACGAAACCTGAAGGAACTAGGAAAATGCGTTCCGTTTAACAGTTCTGTTTACCGAGAGATGAACAGGGGTGCAGAATTAAAGTACAAAACCAATTATATTAGAAGCAGTTCCATTTAAGTGGCAATTTTAAAAGATTTTTGTTCGCTGCGAGTCTACTGCACTCAAAACGCAGAGAGCAAACAGAAAGGGCGAAAGGCAGGTGCTATCGTAGCCTGATGCCGAAACTCAATGATAAAAGAGAGGTGGGAGGGCAAAGGAAAGGAGATTAGACTGTAGCCTTACCTTAGGCATGTCGCCGAGGGTGTTCCAGGCGTCCCACTTAGCCTTGTTGACCAGATCAAACACACCTGGCTTGGATATGTTGCATTTGCCCACTGTGGCCTGGTGCAAGAAATGTCAGGTTAAGAGAGGCTGACAACTGACACTTTTGTTGTTATCACTGAGAAGAGTTCAACAGAACCAAGGAGCTCGATTTTTCGTGTTAGTTACAGCAGTATGAAACAAACAAACAAAGAATGAAGCCAAGTAAACCATGGGGAACACCATCCGTTTATTTAGTTGGTACGTAGAACCAATAAGGAAAATGAAAATAAAGGTGGACGGAAAGACGGCTCGCCACAGCAGGAAGTCGTATCCGTATTCTCGACATCAAACTTGCGGTGCCTTATCAATTAACCAACAGCGACCGTTATCCTCCATCCGGTATTTTTGATATTTGTGTAGTACGCATGCAAGATTAGCCAGGGTCGTGAGTGCGGCGGTTGCATCTCATGACTGTGGCAGGGAGTGACGAATACCTTTGCAGCTGAAGGCTTGACACATTACGGGTTGTCTATGAACTGCCCTACTTTCGCTCTGGTCAACAGCTCAACGTGTTCACACAACAATAAACATTTGTTTGCCTATGTGCACATAAAGAAACAATCGAAGGACAAACTATTACCCTGATACAAAAAAGTAGTCAAGTTAGGTGAATGTAGTAAAACTGCAGTACTTATATCTTTTTGTGACTTGGCCTAATGAGTGAAGCAGGATGTCAAATCAAGGGCAGAGCTTTTCTTCTGGAAATTTGCACCCGAATGCCACACATTCCATTGTATTCGTGCATGTTTGCAGTCCTATGCAGCAATACGATACCAATAATGCAATACAAGTAAAAAGTTGCATTTTCATCCGAACAACTTGTAACTGAAATGCTTACTTTTCACACGGTAGTGGCAGTATTACTACTTTAAATTTACTTCCATGCACATGCTTGCAACTAACAAATAATTAAATTTTATAGATGAAAGAATAAGAGTAAAACATAGCTGGAGTACACAGGTGTCTATATTTTTCGTAGAATGGTGTTGACATCTCCCTGTCATGAATCAAAGTCAAAATAAGATACATCGTTAGTCCGTGACATTTTAAATTATTGTTTTTATAAGGCAAAAAAATGTTTACTTGATATGGGCAGCACCCTGAAATATTGCAGGCGAAAGGCATTTGCATTTTAATGAATGTAGCTCTTCAAGAGCATACCATCCATCGACAACAAAAAGGTGACTCTGTTGGCCGACTGACAAAGTTTTGAGTTGCATCACGACGAGGTATAGAATGAACACCCAAAGCAACAACACTATAGTCAAAAGGAGCTGCAAGCTAGTACCGTACTACTACAGCTGAGAATTCCACAGTGTTAACATCTGAAGTGGTATTTCGTGCCATGAAGAGACCCTTAAAAAGACACATGCTAAAACTACAATGGCAGATTGCACTTTTAGAATGGGCTGTTCTCATTACACATGGAGGCTTCATAATCCTGACCATGAAATTCCAGCGTCAGCTTGCCGTACATTAGGTTCTGAGAGTGGAGTCCCTATCAGAGCTAATAAATCCTTTATAAAAACCATAAATGATCTAGATTTGAATGTATATGCAAATGAGAACCAAGCTGACAACTCCTGCAAACCTTACCTGAACAAATGGAACACTTGAAATATATGCAGGCAGTGTTTCGAAAGAATGCTGGTCTGAAAAGCTCTTGTTTTTCTTTTTAGCGTCTTTTTTTTTAGAACAGTGAGATGGGTGACAGCACAACCTGTATGGCTCACAGCAGGTAGACAACAAATCCCGTGAATGCAGCTCCAATTACGTTGCAGGTGTGCGAGTGTGCGACAAATACCATGCCTGCCCTATAGTGTCCAGGTGTGCTAAGTGCGTACACTGCTACACAAGGCAGGAGCTTTATAAATCCGGACACATTCTGTGATTGTAGACATACCTGAATGCGGAATTGTACCACTTAAAATACCTTGTCTGAGCAGCATGCCAAATCGAAATTACATCATTAAGGAGTGTACAAGACCCTAACGAAAACAACATTTATTTTATTTCACACATTTTTCTGTCTTACGCTATCAACTAAGCCTAGGTAAGCCACACTGGGAGATATCCCCACAACGTGGGAGTCGTTGAAACTGCTCGCATTGCAAACTATGGGACCTGCCAAATGCGAAAGCAGGGAGCCCGCTTTCTACACAAAGTATTTTTTCTTCTTAAACAATACAGATTTGTTATTAAAAATCCTATGACAGTAAGGCTCCTGTCATTTTTCCACATGAACACTACGCCGAGGCAGAAATATTTTGCTGCAGCTGAAATGGCACTGTTGCAACTAATTAACAAAAACTCATTAACTTTTTAATCACATACTTGAGGGCAGTTGTTTATATTAGAAAAGTAGTGCATGACAATTTATGGCATACCCATTTTTTTAAAAAGTCACCAGAGCTGCACATAGTTTGAGATATTAATTGAATTTTAAAGGCGATATACACGCAGAGAAAGGACGACACAGGACAAGTGCCGTCTAGATCGCGAGGTACACATGCTCAGCAAAGTTTTCCGCGTGACACAGAATCCTGTGCATGCGTGGTGTTGGTTTTTCGTGTGTTCACCTTTGTGTAATAAATGTCCGTCGATAGACTGCTCATCCTGTGTCCTTCTTTCTCTCCGTGTTCCGCTGTTCTCGAGCTGGCATTTTAAGTATGTATCGATTCCAACTTGTCCACCTTTCTACCTTACTGTGTGTTTGAAGTGCATTCCAAAAGTACACGTTTGAAGTTTGAAATGCACGCCTGAAGGCTTGTTTATAGCTGCAATGGTAGACTGTACCATCCAACAGTTCAGCTGCGATAATCTCTCCCATTAGCTGGCTGCAGCCTGCCAAGACAGCTTCTTGCAGATGTTAATGCAAAGCTCAGCAATGCAGAGGATGCTCTGAAGGCAATCTTAGAGCAAACGATGATCAACCTGCACAGGCAGAAAGTGAAGGAGTGCCTACAGCCATTTCAGGTTGGTTGGGTCACTACATCCCAAGGCGACTCAGGCTACGGGAGATGACGTAGTGGAGGGCTCCAATTAATTTCGACCACCTGGAGTTTTCTAACGTGCACTGACATTGCACGAATGGTTGCACAAATGGTTATCAAGGAATGGAGTACCGGATAAGAAATGGATGTGCAAAGTGGAACTGTTGAGAGATTGGGCAGCAGCAGCAAGTTTGTTTAGGAAAGATAGCAGATGATAGGAAATCCTTCGACGGCCATAGTTCATCGTGATAAGTAGTACCGGCTGTGATTCGTGGCAATAAGCGTGTCTCCTTCAGTCATATATATGTTTTAATGTTCTAAAGACCTCCACATTTATATGTAAAATAGTGTGAAGCTTACAGAAAAAGAATTGGAAGCTGTAACAAGATTATTTAGGTCTATTTGAGCCAGTCTTTATAGTTTAACAATCAATTATGGATAGTGACTTCGCGCAGGCATGAAAATAACCACATATCTGTAACACGTAGACTAGTTACGATTAAGTTACTACCTTCCAACTAGTGATGCAGAACTATCGATGGTACTATCGATACTATCGATAGCAGAGTCACTATCGAACTATCGATGGTAAAGGATACTATCGATAGCGCTATCGATAGTATAAAACCAACAGCACGAACTCATTGCATCATAAACTTGGCTTCCCGCGCGCGTGGTAGGTAGTGCAGCCGGAGGAGCAGGCTGAAGGGCAAGAAAGGTAGCATGCTTGTGTTCTTCACCAGAGTGCTTCGCTGACACATGATCATAAAGTCAAACTGTTCAGCTGTAGCGGGAAGGAAGCCGTTACATGTGGTGGAACTGCGCGGCTTCAAATTTATGTAGCATTTTATGATTTCAAAATAAAAAAAAAATTATCAATAACTAAGTTAGTTAATTGTAAGGTGTAACTGGTTGCATTTGAATATGAATTTATTGATGGACATATTCTGCCGTTTTCACAACGGATATAATTTATTTCTCTCGCCAAAAATTGCTCATAAAATAAGCGAAGCTGGTAGTAGGCTATCACAAATATTTTGACAATATGGAGAGCCAGCAACAGCATCATTATTCGCACCACTATGGATAGTTTGTCACGTGGTTGTGAGGGTGAAGAATGCTGCAGAAAGACTGGGAAATATGAGGCTTTTTATTTGGGCGAACTTGTGCCCAGAAAATAAAAACTCTAAATACAAGTGATACACGCTGCGTACTAATAATGGCGAGAACAGTCGCCGGCCATCGATTAATCTGATCATCGGTAGAACGCTTCGTCTTTTATACATCAGCTGTTGAACCTTCTAGCATTATCGCCGGTGCTCGCGTAAGCTCTCTCATAAACTTGACTATTCGCGTCCGGTGCGTAATCTTAACAAAATGATCTCAAACAATCACGAAGCTACTCAAACATTGCGGTACGATCTGCGTCAAACGCTGCGAACAGTCTTTGTTGGTGAAACCCGAACACACCAAAACAAAGCAATAAACACGCGTGGCAGTAATATCGCCAGTAATATTACCGGTGGTACTACCAATTGCACTATCGATAGTTTGTCGATAGTAGTACTATCGACAGTTTGTTTACACTATCGATAGTTTCAAAAAATCCATCGATGCTATCGATAGTCAATTTACTGATAATTCTGAATCACTACTTTCAACACAAGAAAAAGAACAAATTAACAGCACTGCTACCAAGCAACTTGTTAAATATCTTTTCAAAACCCGCTGAGGATCTGTAATATCACCTTCATTCTGCATTATTCTCAAGGTGAAAGTGACCTATCATGCTTACAGCTAGCTTCATTGACATTTGGCACCATAGTAAAAATTTGCGTTTTCAAGCAGTCCACATTAGTACCATTCAACAGTATGTCACATCTCTGTATGAAGACATCGTAGCTGGAAAGGTGCTTCGAAATGTCTGCATTAAAGGGCCCCTAAACCACCCAGAGGTCGAAATTTAGTTGTGGCGTTGCAGTTGTGCACGAGTCTATAGCGAACACTGCCGGAGTTGCACGCATTTCCTTGTTTCGCTCTTTCCTTCGCTAGGCTGCGTTCCTCGGCTCGTCTGTCCACCTATCCGAATGCCCTTCCTCAGCGTCCGAGGTGGAAACGCAAGAAGCGCGCTCATCTACTAGCAGAAAACAGGCTCGTGTTTTCTGTCATGACGTCACCCAATCATACAGGTGACGTCATGACAGCTGTTGTCGATATAGGAAAGGCACGGAGAGGAGCACGCGAGCATCTGTTGGTGGCTTAGAGGTCCTTCAAAGCTAACCAAGGAACCAAGGCGTGGAGGTCTTTTTCCATTATTTTAGAATGTTGAAGATCCTGATACCTTCAGAGCAGCAAGTCATATGCCTTTTATTGAGGACTAGGTTAGGTTAGAGAATGAACATACTTTGAAAGCAAGCGGCTCAGAGGCCTAAGGGGGTAAAGAATGCCTTCCTGAAAAATTGATATGTCTAATGGGTGGCTTAGATGCAATGTATTTTTGAAAAGATAGTGACTGGAGTCATCATGATCCACAGCAATAAACACTTTAGATATGAGTGAAGTAAGGTGCTGCACAATGTAAAACATGGGACTGTGAACAGATCTGCAACGTGGCGCAAAGCCTATGAGCTTAGGAGGTTTGAACAACCACAATTGAAATGGTCATTGCACTACAATCTTAAAAGCATACCACCAGTGGGGTTGCCAGACTTCACTAGTGTATTACACCTTTTGATACATCCAGTGTTACGTGTGAAAACCATGAGACAATTATAACACTGCAATAATTTAAATCAACTTCTCAACATTTATAACCCTTTCAGTTGCTGTGCATGCTGAGACAGGGCATCAAAAGCAGAGGCACTTAATTAAAATAATCGAATTTAAAGTGTGTGGAACTCTAAAGACTTGTAGTTACACCAGTGCTACTAGCTCGAACATAAAGAAAGGCTTCTAGTATAAAACAAAATAAAATGTGTCAGGCCTTGGAGTCATTATGTTAATAATAATATCTGGAGTTTAACGTCCCAAAACCACGATATGATTATGAGAGACGCCGTAGTGGAGGGCTCCGGAAATTTCGACCACCAGGGTTTCTTTAACAGGCACCTAAATCTAAGTACATGGGCCTCAAACATTTTCGCCTCCATCGAAAATGCAGCCGCCGCGGCCAGGATTGGAGTCATGTTGTCCAGTAGTAGTCTCGCTTCGTATAAGTGTTTTTAGTAATGATTCGCAGCAGGCACATTTTTGGAATGCTTGTACGGATGCTTTCATAGTATCAGAGACATGGAATGGTGGATTTTATCGTAGATGACATTCCTTCATGAAGTCCTTGCGTAGAGTTCCCATTGTATTAACCTGAACAAACTTCAGTGAAGGCATCAAAATTCTACACCTTTTCTATGGCTCTACGCTTTTCGTGTCTTTGAAGATAAGTGTGGAGGCACTAAAATTTCAATGACCAGAAGCCCTAGTATGATGTCTTAATTGCATGAAGGAAAGAAGTGAATGGATATACGGTAAAAGAAAAACCGCTGTGCATGATATAGACGAAGAAGTTAAGTCTGCCATCCAAGACGTCAAAAATATCAGCAAAATTATCTTCCCTGTTCGATAATGTTATTGACATGCCGCACGTTTTAATTCACGTCGAGAGAGCATTCTTGCATATCTGGAACGCCGGTGATCGGGACTGAAGGTCAATCTCCTAAAGGATATGACTCCTTCAAGAGTCAACTGAAGGAGCCATATACAGAAACTCTATTCAGTTGCGAACACCACATAGCTGGCGATTCACGCGCTCGTTATTACACAGCAATGCATACGACCGGCGCGATTACCTGCTTGTACAGCGCGTACAGCTTGAGCTTGACGTCGTTCGAAGGCTCCTCGGGCAACTTGTCGAGATTCTTGACGGCGACGTTGAAGCGCTCCGAGCGGCGTAGCGGCCGACGAAGACCACAGGGCAGCGCTAACCCTGCTGCAAAAGCACAAAACAGATACAAGTCGAGATAGGCGGGTGCAATCGTAAGGAAATGACCTCGAATATCTGAACCACGCAGTAGAAATGAAAACCGGCTCGGCGCATAATGAGCGACACTATGTATCGGCGTCTTCTAAACCGATGTCATGTCGTACGCGGGCTACATCGCTCGGCGTTTAATAAGAGTGCACGTTTAGAAAAACCTTGCCTGCAAACGCCTGGGCCGAAGGTCAGTCTCCGCGCTAGGCTGAGCATCATTTGCCGCACAACTCGTCAACTGCAAAAACTTTCCTCGTGGATTTGGTTTTTGGTTTTGATGCGAGGGCGCAGCGGTTGTAGTATCGCTTGGATATCCGCGACAGCACTGCGCTCTTCTCACGGATGTTAGCAGTTCGCGTATTACGAGGAAAAGGGGCAAAGACTTCCCCCTCCGCCGAGTGAGTTGATACGGACTGAAGCCTCTGTTGCCTCTGTGCACTTCTCTATGTGTCAGCACGTCACCACTAGTACCCCCTACGACAACTGAGATAGCGAGTGCGTGCAAATATGACAAGCCAGCGCTGACAAGCGCTTGAATGTGTACGAGTGGTTACGTAGAAAACGAGGCGATACCTGTTGTGATTAGATAATGCAGTGTAAGAGAATAAGAGAGAAATAGAAGGTGTAAGTAAAAAAAATCGCAATACAAACTTCACAAGCAAAAAATCGTGGGACGAAACCAAGTAGACGGGGACGGGGCAGTGCGTGTGAAGCGACCAATCACGGTTTAGTATGCGCATGACGTCACATGCTCCTCTGTTCTGGTTTCGGTTTTCGTTTTAGAGCGTTTGACAGATAGTACAGGATAAATAGTTGCCGCCTTTCTTAAATGTGTGGCTTTAACTGATAGACTGAATATATGCTTATGGAGCTCGGTCTGTTGAAAACTTTCCGATATGTGCTCGAAGTACTCTCGAAAACGACCAAGAAGCATGCTTGAAATAAAAGGATGTACGACTATTTATGAAACTATGTATACATAACTGCGGATTTGTGCGCGATCGGGAGATTCGAGACGTTATAAAAAGGTAAGAAAACACTACGGGGAAAAACATCCTAAGAGGGGTTATTCCGCTTTGAGCAATACAAATATAACAATATGAAATGAACAAAAAATTTCCCACGGGTCCGTTTCCTAACACTTCCGCTATCTTGCGGGATCCCGCAGAACTCATTTACAGTAATTTGTGTCCGTGAGCCGTAAATAAAACAAAATGATGATGACGTTCCGTACAAAATACCGGGAAAGCAATGCACGCTTTCATTAATTACAATAATTAGAGACTTACTTTAATTGAAGCAAGGAACGTGGGCACGTAAGAGGGTCATGAAGATAAAAGGGAACGCACACTTGGAAGATTCCGGCTGCCCCAGCTACAAGTGGCGCGAGGAGATCGCTAAAACGCCTTCGCCAGAGCCTGCAGGTCACGTGATCTTGGTTTACCCAATCGAGTATAAGCGCGCGTATTTCAAATCTAGCGGCGAATTTACGACATGACGTGATCTCGCTAACCAATCATATACACTCGCACGCCTACGGCTTCGCTGTCTGACAGTTTTTACGGCGTTGAACTGGCTGATTTTTTCCCTTCAACTAAGAAGCTTTCCTTTCTGAGTAATCCGTATATATTTCCTTGTGACTTCGTGCTACAAACCGGATGGCTGGATGGATGGCTGGATGGATGGATGGGGGGCTGTACTCTTTATCGGGCGGTGGCTCGCCCTCCTAGCCGTAACACATTGGAAAGTACGAACTCAATGTAGCACGGGACTAGTAAACTTCACTCCTGCCTTGATTAAAACCACCATTCAAAGAACCTCCTCTTGGTTATTTATAGTGGCGTAAATCAGAGGGGGTCAGGGGGTCCTCAACCCCCTTGTATGCAAGCTGGGGAGGACACCCCTTGCAGGTGTCCCCACTTGAGATTTACCTTTGAAATATCATATTTGAATTGCTTGACAGTTAAGCGTAGCGCACTCTCAACTCTGAAATCTGAAACCCTTCCAATGAGTAGAAACGAAGTACAAGAGGCCTAAACTGTTCTTGGTTTCAAAAGGCACTGTAGGTGTCGTGCTTTCTGAAATGCTACGGGTGGCTTCTGATATTTGTTATGCAGGCCTTTGCACCGCAATTAAAGAATCCCCGATCATCTACTGTTATTTATTTACGTAAACGATTAGGTAGAAGCCACTGACATTGAAGTACGAATGCGATTTCTCGAATATAATTGTTATTAAAAAAACACTATTTAATGTAAACACGTTTTAGAAGAACGATCCCAGGGGTAAATCGTGGGATGATATCTGAATACACGGTTGGAGCTGAAGCTGAATAACAACATTTCCCTTACGCGTTATAACAAAAAAAAGTAGCGGTGTGCGAATATTCGAGTTTCGAATTCGAATCGAATAATACCTAACCGAATAGTTCGATTCAACTTTCGAATAGTTAGTATTCGAAGTTTCGAATAATTCGACAGGACGAATATCTAAAACGCGACAAATGTCAATGGTGCTACTTTGCTAGGGTGGGGTGGCAAAAACTAACGCTAACAGTTGGCCTTTCGTTAAAACTTTCACAGATATCCTGGTACAAAAGCAAGCGCATGTTCATCTTAAAGGTGAATATGTAATTTCCACACGTAAAACAAACATGAGAAAACTGTCAAGCTCTTCACAACTTCGCCTCTTAAGCGACGACAGGCGCCGTAAAACATCCCGAATTTGACTCGCCAAACCCTCCGTGGTTGGTTTCACATATTAAAATTTCTTCGCGCTGTGCAGTCGTCACTCCGCCGCACCACACCACTCGTTCAAAAACTCCCATCGTTCCGGCGCGAAGATTTTTGGGCCCCGAGTACCCATGGAGATAAAGCACAATTGCGCGACCATAGACGAAGCTATGATGAAGCACAATTGAAGCCGTATTCCGCGACCATAGGGGGAAAATTAGCTACCGTACCTCTTTTAGCCGTTAGGAGGTTACGAGTGCCCCTGCTAACTGGAGTGATGTCTCTTCTATCAGCAAGCCTGCGCAGTGCGTGCCCATGAAGGCAGAAGAAAAATACCCTTCCGAACAAGCGCGTAATAAAGCTGCCACCAAGCCGTAGCGTCCCTGATTTTTCCTTTGTCTTGCTGTAACTGGCGGTACACGTTTCGTGTAAATATACGTACTATTCGATATTCGATATTTTTGGCCACTATTCGGCACTATTCGATTCGAGATGAAATGTCACTATTCGCACACCCCTTCAAGAAAAGTGCTAGCATTTTCAGCTGATGGTTTAAACCGAATGACGTATCAGCTAGAAATATGCTAGAGCGTATAGTGTCCCGTGGCTTTTACAGACTGTGACAAGGGAAAAGACTGGTGGCAAAACGTCCTTCACAGTGGAGCTCTTTCAGATCAAGTACAGGCCGTCCAGGAGGCCCACGATACGGCGGTAAGGTTAAACCTTACTGTCCCGTCGTGGGAGCCGGCTGCGTCAACCTAAGGGTTGATCTACAGGACCCGAATTAAGTTCATACCATACCAAATACCTAGGAAGGAAAGAATTTGACTTTTAAGGGCTCGTTCTTAGTTAGACAGAATATTAATGAGAACCAACAGACAATAATGCCAAAGAAAATATAGCGGACGTTATTCGTTGTAATTAGGATGAAGTGTGAAGAAAGTAAAGTGGACGAAAAGACAACTTGCCGCCGGTCCCTGCCGGCGGCAAGGAAGAAAATGAACCTATGCTCATTTTCTTCTTAATTTATCTAACAACACAATTTTGATTTTTATATAATTAAAACGAACGTATATTTATCAAAAACGAGATGACCGCCATGGCATCAATATGTGTGTCCCCCCTTGAGATTTTTCTGGATTTACGTCACTGGTTATTCCTACCCGAATAAAATCTCTTCACTGTACCTAAACCCTAATGCTTCGAAAAATTCGGCCAATATTGCCTTGGACTATAGAGCGAAGCCCTTTACAGAAAGGGATCAGGTGTTGAGCCGTTTCTTCCTCCTTTCCACATTCCATCGTATTTGACTCGGTACGTCTTTTAGCCCGCAATACTCCCGTCCTGGCTTTTGTGCCCTTTTGATCGGTCGGCAGCTCACGCCACCTAGCCGCCACCCCTTTCATAACCCTTTCGCCACCTTGCGCGATTTCGCAGAACTAATTTGCAACAAAACGCAATAAAGATCAAAGAGGTAGGTACCTTGTGTTCGCAAAAAAGACAGGGCTTCAGAAGTGGATGGTGTGCTTCCGAGTTGATAACTCCGCGCTACAGACGCTCGCCGAGGCAACTGAAGTTCGAACCCCCCTCACCCACTCTTGTATTGTTCTTTTTTCTGCCATCACAGGTCACATTTGCGATCACATTTTTATTACATCCTGTTCGACATCTGCGCTGACGTCATAGCGGATGCGATATAAAGTCAGCACAATGGTACGCCGCGCCAGTGGCGGATCCAATGGGGGGGGGGGAGGGTCGTCTCCCCCCGAAGCCTGTGCAGGTATTACCCCCTCTACCTCGCAACCGCCCCTCGCATCCCATCAATTCGCGCCTCGCGTCCTTCATCATGGAAAAGGTTATTTGCGCACCACTTAGAAAACGAGTACTATAGGAAAAGGCAGATGCAAGCGCAAGCTTTCAAGAATTTTAATGGGAGGACATTGACTGGTTTAATAAATATGTGACGTAGCTTGAGAGTACCAAACCAGTGCACTTCCTGCCATTCAAGCTCAGGTGAAAGTTTGAATTTGTGTTGTTAAAAGACGCGTCTGGTTGAGAGTCTTTTACACCGCGAATATCTCCTTCCTTTGCACACGAAAACAATACTTTTACAATACAAGATTTTCTCTCACTCTCCTTTTTTTAGGCGCGTAGTACAGCCATCTCACTGCAAATATCTTTATGTAGTCTTTTCTGCAATGCGCTTATGGCTGCTTATGGCGCGTTGCACTCGCTCATTCGACGCTTGCAACAGTGGTCCGGCAGCAAGAACTTACTTTCAAGGCAGAGAGAGATGAAAGCGAAGGAAAGGCAGAGAGGTTAACCAGGTTGTACCTGGTTTGCACATATCTTTGAAAATGCGTGATGTACTTTAACAATGCCACTCCAATTAATGCGTTCTCTTGAGTGCAACACTAGACATAATTGCTGTACTAGAAGTCGCCAGCTTCGCACGAAGGGCGATTTAAGTTCGAGGCGCATTTCCAACTGCTGGGTAACTCAATTCATTCCTATCCACCGCTATTATACGCAACAGTGATGAACAAGTCGTTCCGCATTGCAGAATAGCCACTTGCCATTAGCCTTCCCATCGTTCTAGCGCCTTACGGCAAGTCGAGGACATTGATTGTCCTAACGACATGCGCCTATTCAAACGCTATAGACTGTCATGCCCCCTTTCATATATTTATATGACCCAGGGTAGCACAAGAACCACCCATTGAAGTTGTCCGTCTCCAAGAAGTCTGCAGCCGTTTCCTCGGCTTATCGCAAAGACATCAGGCCCATCCGCTTCGAGAAAAGTTATTCAAAGAAACGGGCGAATTGATGACACCTTGCCAGCTTATGAAGCGACGCTTCAAGAGAGAGAGAAGAGGGAGAAAGGAAAGACAGGGAGGTTAACCAGAGGAAGCGTCCGGTTTACTACAATGTACGTGGGAAGGGGAAAGGGGATGTAAAAGAACGAAAAAGAAGATGAAGAGTTTGTGACGACCGCACATGACAAAAAAAAAAAAAAGGTCATGACCGTAGCCCAAGTACTCCACAGCAACATTTTCTGCCAACAGTCACAGTTTTGACATTGAGTCCGGTTTCTTGTAGAAACTGCAGCAACGCCTTCAGAGCGGCTGGTGTTGAAGACCGGGTAGGCCAGGGCCCTAGGTTTTTGTTCTCCGTGAGAGGGAGGTGCGGCTGAGCGGGCCGCTCTTTCAGGAGTTGAAGCGGGTGCACTCACAGAGATGGTGGGCGACTGTTTCGCTGCACCCGCAGACTTCACACGACGGGCTGCCAGCCATTCCAATAATAAACGAATAGGCATTTGAGAAGGCCACTCCCAGCCATAGACGGACCAGCAGGGTAGAGTCACTTCCTGATAAGCTCGACGGGATGCGTAGTTCAAGATCAGGGTCCAAGGTATGCAGCCGTGCGCTTGCAAATGTCGTTGACTTCCACAAGTCCAACGTTAGGCACTTCAACAAGAACAACATTTCTTGCGTCCTGACATCAACTTTCCCCCATGGCAGCTCGTATCGCCTGCAGTGACATTGGACATCAGAGGAATAGAAAAAAATAATATCTGCGATACACTACCTTGAAGCAAAGTTTCTCACCGCGGCTATAGCAAATGCACAGTTATCATGACCGTTACACACAGGGGCGTAGCCAAGGGGGGGGGGGGGGGGTTCGGGGGGTTCAAACCACCCCCCCCCCGAAATTTTTCGGTTTTGCTTGCGTATATATGCACGCACACATACAAACGCACGCACGAACGTACATAAAGTATGGTTGAACCCCCCCCCCCCCCCCCGAAAAAAATTTCTGGCTACGCCCCTGGTTACACATATGTATTCATGGACGGATCGACAACTGATGGAAGCTCGGCTGCGGCTTTTCACATACCTGCATGTAAAATAGAAAGAGGTTTCCGACTTTCTCGAAAGGATTTCTCGAGCAAGCTCTAGAGTAGCAGAGCTTGTTGCAATATTACAAGCCTCAATACTTACTGCTGAAATTGAGCAGTAACCACTGGATAATATATTCTGATTCCAAAGGAGCACTGCGAATGATAAGGTAATTTCATTTTCATACAGACGATAGCATCATATATGAAATGCTGAAAACAATGACCATCGCTTCTCTGGCGGGTCACGAGATCTGTTTTCAATGGCTATACCGAGCCGCGTAGGAGTGTTAGGAAACGAGACTGCAGACAAATTATCTACTGCAGCGCACAAAAAAAGTACCTTGACCCGACTGACCGTTTACTACTCAGAATGCAAGAACGTTCTTGCCGGCCTGCGCCACAAATTGTGCAAGGACACCTGGTTTGATGATCATAAAAGTATTCACTTTTGCACCAAATAGATCCGACTCTACGATCTACACTGAATCAAAAGATCAAAATACCTTCCACACACTCCTGCTTCGTCTATGATTAGACGTTGCATACGCACCTCACTTCTTGTGCCGCATCAAAAGAAGAACGTCCCCACACTGCGACCACTGTAATAATCCCGATGCATCAGTGGAGCTTCTCATTATAGAATGCGCGCAATATCAAGAACAGCGTGTTCTACTGAGTGATCGGCTGAATAGACTTGATAAACGACCACTCTCAATTAGCAAAGTGCTTGGACCACGGCCACATCCCGACGATGAAAGACGCGCAGTGAGTGTTCCTCGAGATTTTTTGAATAGACACAAATTTAATGAACTGTTTATAATTGTCATCATTGCTTCCTTTCATAGTACTGTGTTATTAATGACATACCTCATAGTCATGGCATATATAAGTGCATAGAAAACTATCTGTACGGACTCTATCCGTGGTACTCTATGCGAGAACCCTTTATGTATTGGACCCTGCCCTTAGACTGCTAATTTTGATACGCCACATATTGTATATGTACATAGCGCTTCTAGTTATTTTTTCCTTTTCTCATTCTTTTATTATTCTATATAGTTTTCTTTGTTTCTTCAATACTACTGTCTAGTTCATAGGATAGGTTTTCGTGTTTATTTTTATATTTAAATAAATAAAAAGAATTCACCGACAGTTACGACACTGCCAAATGCGAATTCTAAGCGCAGCTTCGTGCTGGGGCAAGGACAACTGTGTTTGAAGTTTGGTTTTCCGCAAGGTATCGACTGCGTCATAAATCATAATTTTTGTGAAGTAGGACAGCGCCCACTACGCCATTATTCGTTTTTCTGCGGATAAGAGAGTTACCCGCTACACATATGTAAGGTATGCGCACTTTGTTGATGCTGCATGTGGCTGATGACGATGAAGGATGTTTGTCTATCGGTTACGCCACCGACAGCGATGGCGACGGCGCTCAACGCGGGAACTGGCGCCTAAGAGCTGCGCTCTAAAACGGTAGCATGACCGATAACGGGAACAGGCTTCCAGATTGCTTGGTTACATGTCATGTGGCTAGAAGCCCGACAGATGGAATGAGAGCGGACACCACACAGCCCGTTTTCGCAATCTAGAAAAAAAGAATATAATTTATTCTAATTCACTCATAAGAAAACGTAAGGTAAAATTTAAACGAGAAGTGTGTTGCGACGCTGCACATGGACCCGAAGGTGCGTCGGGCTGGCAGGCCTTCAAGTAAACAACCATCAACGGCGTCGAGCCGACGCTTTCGCTCCTCAGCCGTGCACCAGGTCGTGGGCCGCGCGGAGGAGAGGCCATGAGGGGCCCAGCTCGCCGGCGAAGTCGTCCATCGGGAGGTCCCAGACGGCCAGACCCGCCGTCCTGCGGACCATGGACTTCTTGGCGTGCAGGCTGCCCTGATCCTCGACGCCGATCCACTGGTCTCCCAGGCGAGCCAGCGAGCAGCGCGAGAACGCGTGCGTTTCCCGCCTCCAGGACGCATTGCCCGAGAGGGCCTTCGCCACATCGTAGTAGCTGGCCAGGCCCGACTGGTTGGTGCGGCCAAAAGGGCGGCCGGGACCCGCTGCGCTCATTCCGGGTGCCAAGCGCCTGACCCAGGGCCTTCTGAGGGTGAAGGTGACGGCTGAGAGCGAGACGCTCATCACCGTCTTGACGAGGAAGTGCTCGGCGTCCATCGAGAGGTCGTCGAGCACCGAGGACAGGCCGACCTGTCCGTGGTTCTGCGCCCTAAAAGCCGCGCGCATGGGAGTCTGGCACGTGGTCACCGGGAACGAGCGCGGGTCCACCGTCCGGTGCGTGTCGACCACGACGAACTCCAGGTGGCTGTACAGCGAACGGACGGCGTAGCCGTCCCGCCGCGCGGTCATGGCCCACGGCAGAACCACGCTCAGGCGCAGTGAGTCCCTCTCGAACACGGCGCGCATGGTGTTGATGAAGGTGTTGTAGCTGGAGCGGCTCTGGCGGGGAGGGTACTTCCAGTAGAGCAGCAGGCCGGCGACGCCCATGCGGCGCGACCAGGCCACGGCGTTGTGGAAGAAGGCGAGCCTCATCTTGCGGTCGCTCACCAACCACTGGAAGTCGGCGCTGTCCGAGGGCTCGCCGCCAACGCAAGCCCACGCTGCAGATGTGCCTGCGAGGGAGACCAGGCCCTGGAGCACTTCGGCATCGCGAGTCGGCCGCCTGAAGCTAAGCCCGCTCGCCTGAGGCACCAGGTTGATGGAGACGAAGACGAGCGCGTCGCAGAGGGCAGCTGTCACGTTGTCCACGTCGAACCGGTGCGGAGACCCCGACGAGACGCTGTGGTTGACGAAGCAGAAGATGGCGCCGCGGCTCGGTTGCTCGGCGCCCGGCAGCCGCTGCATGTCGACTTCGGCGGCGTGGGACCCGAGCACCAAGCTGCTGCCTCCGGCCGACGGGGCGCCTGAGCCGGGCGTCTCGTCGACGTCCTTGAGAGGCGTCCAGAAGTGCTCGACCACGGCGTAGACGATGGCTCCGCAGGCGCAAGCCACCGTGAGCACACCTACGAACAGGAGGACCACGAGGCAGAAGTTCTGGTTGCGCAACCGGTAGCGCAATGTCGACTCTTCCTCAGCGACCCTGCGCAACGCGTTGCGCTGTTCACGAGTGGTGGCGGCATCGGCGCCGTAATCTCCCATGGCTAATATCTCTAGGAGAATGAGCCCGGTTCAACGGCGGCAGCTAGGTGGTGAAGCTCGAGGGTGCTGCTCGAGTGCTAACCCTTGAGAGAGCGGAGGTGGTGGCTTTGCCTTGCCTGGTGGCCGAGGCGCGATTGTCGGAGGATTAAATCGAGCGACTGTCTGGAGGTCTGGGCATTAAATGGCAAATGGCGATCCTGTTCCGGGTAACGCGCTGCACCGGCTCCTCGCGGCTCGCGACACGAGGAGGTTTTTTTTCGATCCTGGAGGGATGGATCCACCCACTACAGGGGATAGGCTTCTTGTTGGGTGGCAGTAGAAGGGGAAAAAAGAAAACTAAAACAGAAACTTTGTAAAGAATTGAGGATATTAGAGTAGTGATGATGTTTCATCTATGAAGAGTGATGATAAGAGTCTAATCTATTTTATTAGTTCGTTACGAATTAAGGAGTACATTAAAATATGCACTGTACTCTGCTGTCCTATCAAGGAGGGGCTGTCACCTCGTCAAGCTACTCACTGTAGTAGCTTTTTGTGACAGCTCCTATCTTTCCTTTCTTCGAAAGATGAATAAACTTTATTTGATTTGATTTGACACTAACTCGTACAATGCTATCCAAGTAGTCTCCGTGATTCGCTCACAAAATGAAATATGTCATCACAGATATCTTTGTTGCAGTAACCCAGTGTCGACGCCTTTATGGAGAGTAACGCGGTAACATTGACCTCCAGCCTAGTTTCCGAAGAAGGGTTTCCAAAAATTTTCCCCTTTGATCTTTATACCTACGGCATTCTCTACAGAAGTGTTCTATGCTTTCTGGTTGATTGCAATCATAATATTGAGGAGAAAGAGCGAAACTATAGTGTACTACACTATAAGCGAAACAAAACATCCATAGCGAAAATTTTCGTATGTACATAGGATATGGACCCGTACATATAGAGTTATGGTATTACGTAGTCCGCATAATACAGGTTCCGTACATATGGCTTCCGTCCCAAATACGATTTCATACATGCGGTTTCAGGAGATATTGAATTATGGTATTACGGAGTCCGCATGATACGGGATATATGTGTCCGCCTTCCGTACAGCATGTTTCCTATATACGCGTTCCATTGCATAAGTATTCCGTACCGTCCATATGGGGTAAGGAATTCCATGCAGCTGCATTTCATGTATGATTATAATTTAACGGTTTTGTAGGAAAAGTGTTCTATAAAGTCAGAACTTCACGGAAAACAACGTAATGGAGAGAACAGCTAAAGTAAACTGAACAATATTTATTTTGCACGCGTACGTACGCAGAATAAGCGCAAGCAGTGTGCGCTGTACGTGAGGATAAAAATTTGGGGGCGGTATTCTGCAACGCAATTTAGTTATTGAAACTTCAGATTGCTTTCTGCAGCACCATGTACTGCGCCAAGGAAGTCTAAGGTGCTGGAAATCTGCGCTGCGTATTATAATGGAATATTTAGTGGTTACTATTTTAGATGCGAAGCATCTTATGGCGGAGTTCAATCCGGTGGTGGTGGTGTGCGGCGTGACCACCCTTACTGCGCATGCGCAAACCCTCTCACCGCACCTCCTCTCCCCATTTCCCCTCTCCACTCTCCCTCTCGACTTTCCCTCTCCACTCCCCCCCTCTGAAACGCGGGCTCGACATGCCGAAACGCTGCTGCGCATCGCCTCATGGTCCCCTTTAGCGGGAGATGGTGTGATTTTTTCGTGCACAATAGTACATGAGCACTGGCTTAAAGGCGACGGGGACGTGAAAAAGGAACACGAGACCACGCTAGACTTCATCATCATCATCATCGGCCTCACTGCGCCCACTGCAGGGCAAAGGCCTCTCTCATGTTCCGCCAATCAACCCGCTCCTGTGCTTGCTGCGGTCACGTTATGCCCGCAAACTTCTTAATCTCATCAGCCCATCTGACTTTCCATCTCCCTCTCGCGCGTTTGCCTTCTCTTGGAATCCAGTCACATTTATTGACCAGTGGTTATCTAGACTTCAACGCCAGATTTCAACTAAAATTTATTACATTCAACATGCAAGTATAGGGAGCTTTCACAAGCGGCGGAGGCGCTGTGCATTGTGGGTAGTCCGCCATTTTGAAGTCATAGTCAACCAAGCCCCAAGCCGGGAAGCGCGCGCGTGCGGCAGCTCTGAGTAAACAAACAGACGTGCCGGCGCGATCGCGCATGTTCTTATTGTGAGGAGCACCGAGCATTAACTACGAAGTCAGCGAAGACCAGAATGTACGCATCCACGCTCTCCCTTAAACACAGCGAGTGATACAGCGAGAAAATCCAACTATCCGGAGTGGACCCGTTCACGCTGCAGGCAGCCGACTGTGAACTTGTGACCACTCGTCGATGCCTCGGACATTCGTGAATTTGTGGCCTTGCGGACGTGTTTTGTTACGCGGCAGCAGCTCAAAAGAAGTTGTGGCCGTTGGCGGCCACAACTTCGTGACAAGCGGCTGGGTAAGCGAGCCGCGAATGAAGAAAGTTGCTGCCCAGGGGCGTAGCCAAGGGGGGGGGGGGGGTTGGGGGGGTTCAAACCCCCCCCCCCCCGAAATTTTTCAGTTTTGCTTGCGTATATATACACGCACACATACAAACGCGCGCACAAACATACATAAAGTATGGTTGAACCCCCCCCCCCCCCCCGAAAAAAATTTCTGGCTACGCCCCTGTTGCTGCCGATAGCGGGATCATCATGACACAGGTAAATAAACTTATCTATCTAGCCGCCTACGACTTTGTGCTCTCCTGGCCGTTTCGTTAATCGGATGTGTACCAAAATCGGTATGGCATAGCTTGACCGTATTACGAACATAAATGACAGGTCATAACATGAAAATCATGACACGCATGTCATGAACAGCATAATTTACATTCCACGGCCTTGGGGCTGTTGCGGCCGTTCCGTTAATTTCATACATACCAAAATTGGCATGTCGTGACAAGAGTTCATGAAGAACATGTCAGGTTCTAACGTGCAAATCATGACACGCATGTCATGTGCAGCACGATTTACGTGACATGGTCTCGGGGCGCTAGCGGCCATTTAAATGAATGGATATATAAGAAAACTGGTATGACGAGACATTTCTGTATGACGAACATAACTGACAAGTGGTAACATGAAAGCCATGACATGCATGTCATGAACGACATGATTTACATGACACCCTCATGGCGCACTCGCGGCCGTTTCGCTAGATTGATATACACCAAAATTGGCATTGCGCAATGTGACTGTATGAAGCACATGAATACCAGTTGGTGACATGAAAACCATGACATGCATGTCATGATTTACATGCCATGCTCACAGTGCATTCGCGGCCGTTTCGCTAGATTGATATACACCAAAATTGGTACTGCGTGACGCGACTGTACGACGAACGTAAATGAGAGGAGGTAACATGAAAATCATGACTTGTATGACATGTACGACATGATTTACATGCCACACTCATGGCGCACTCGCGGCCGTTTCGCTAGATTGATATACACCAAAATTGGCATTGCGCAATGTGACTGTATGAAGCACATGAATACCAGTTGGTGACATGAAAACCATGACATGCATGTCATGATTTACATGCCATGCTCACAGTGCATTCGCGGCCGTTTCGCTAGATTGATATACACCAAAATTGGTACTGCGTGACGCGACTGTACGACGAACGTAAATGAGAGGAGGTAACATGAAAATCATGACTTGTATGACATGTACGACATGATTTACATGCCACACTCATGGCGCACTCGCGGCCGTTTCGCTAGATTGATATACACCAAAATTGGCATTGCGCAATGTGACTGTATGAAGCACATGAATACCAGTTGGTGACATGAAAACCATGACATGCATGTCATGATTTACATGCCATGCTCACAGTGCATTCGCGGCCGTTTCGCTAGATTGATATACACCAAAATTGGTACTGCGTGACGCGACTGTACGACGAACGTAAATGAGAGGAGGTAACATGAAAATCATGACTTGTATGACATGTACGACATGATTTACATGCCACACTCATGGCGCACTCGTGGCCGTTTCGCAAGAGTGATATACACCGAAATTAGTGTTGCATGCCGTGACTGTATGACAAACACAAATGACAGGTGGTAACTTGAAAAGCCTGATATGCATACCATTTACGGCATGATTTACATGCCACGCTCATGGTGCACTCGCGGCCGTTTCGCTCGCTTGATATACACCAAAATTGGTATTGCGCGATGTGACTGTATGAAGAACATGAATACCAGTTGGTAACATGAAAATCATGACATGGATGTCATGATTTAGATGCCACGCTCATGGTGCATTCGCGGCCGTTTCGCTAGCTTGATATACACCAAAATTGGTATTGCGGGACGCGACTGTACGACGAAAGGTGGTGACACGAAAATCATGATATATGCATGACATGTACGACATGATTTACATGCCATGCTCATGGCGCACTCGCGGCCGTTTCGCTAGATTGATATACACCAAAAAAATTACAGCTTATCCACGGGTGAATGATGAAGAGCTTGGGCGAAGCTCCTGAATCAATCATGTGTACACCGTGAAATGTTCAGTGGTTTCGCCCAGCAGTAATCAAAGCGATACGCCGCTTTGATCATTAAATGCGAATGCATTTCTTAGTCGGGCTATGTGAGGCATCCGGCGTATCCGGCGTTGTCCGCGGCGCCCTCTCCCATAGCAACAGTTGCAGGTGCGCGCGCTTATCCTCGCCCCTAGCAACCGGAGCATGTGGTGCGAGAGTGTAGGAGAGGGTAGGTGCAGTGCTTCGCCGCTCCTTCTCTCGCCGTTCGCTCTCTCTCCTCCCTGCGCCCCACTCTCCCGTCCGCTCGCGCCTCACTCACGACCGTTCGCTGGCTGGGCGCCTCTCAAGAACATCCGGAAATGTGTGCTCGAGACGCCGCTGTGAAACGCCAACGCCGAGCCGAGAACGCTGGCGCCCCACTCTCCCGTCCGCTCGCGGCTCACTCTCGACCGTTCGCTGGCTGGGCGTCTCTCAAGGCGACGGCAGAAGTCGGTGAAGGCGAATGTCTGACGGCAACGGTGCCCTCTCTCGGCGCAAGAAATGCATTCGCATTTCCTCATGATTCCCTTCGGGGAGGTGGGGGCATTTTTTTTCCTGAAGCAATCATACATGTGTACAACGTGAAATGTTCAGTGGTTTCACCCAGCAGTAATCAAAGCGATACGTCGCTTTGATTATTTTTCCTTTTTCCGTCTTTCCTTCTTTTTCTTTATTTGTCTATTTTCTATTTTTTATATTTTTTATTTTTTTTATTTATTTTGATTATTTTTTTCATTTATTTATTTTTCTATCTCTATGGGACAGCGCCATCTAGTATATCGTCACCCAACTGCAGTTTGCATGCATCTCTATGGGACAGCGCCATCTATTATACTGTTCGGGAGATACTGCCGCGGTTACGCCTGACATGGGACAAGGTTAGATTAAGAGGAGCTACGCCCCTAAAATTGGTATTGCGCGATGTGACTGTATGAAGAACATGAGTAACAGTTGGTAGCATGAAAACCATGATATGCATGGCATGCTTTACATGCCACGCTCATGGCGCACTCGTGGCCGTTTCGCAAGATTGATGTACACCAAAATTGGTGTTGCGCGCCGTCACTACATGACAAACATAAATGACAGGTGGTAACTTGAAAATAATGATATGCTTACCATTTACGGCATGCTTTACATGCCACGCTCATGGTGCACTCGCGGCCGTTTCGCTCGCTTGATATACACCAAAATTGGTATCGCGCGACCCGACTGTATGACGAACGTGACAGATGGTAACATGAAAACCATGACATGCATGTCATGTATGGCATGATTTACATGCCATGCTCCTGGGAACTCGCGGCCTTTTCGCTCGCTTAATGAACACCAAAATTCGTATTGCGCGATGTTACTGTATGGTGAACATAAGTGCCCGGTGGAAACATGAAAACCATGACATGCATGTCATGTATGGCATGGTTTACATGCCATACTCATGGTGCACTCGCGGCCATTTCGCTCGTTTGATATACACCAAGATTGGTATTGCTCGATGTGACTGTATGACGAACACAACTGACAGGTCATAACATGCGAATCGTTATATGCATGCCATGTACGGTATGAGTTACATGACACTGTCATGGTGCGCTTCCGGCCGTTGTGTTAACTGGATATATACCAAAAAAGTGTATGGCATGCCACGAGTGCGTGATGGACATAAATGACAGGTCATGCATTGTATATACCAGAATATACGTTTCAGAATCATGGTATATACCAGATTGTGCATGCATGCGTGCATGGCAAACATGCGATATATGGTGAACTAGATGCCATAGCATGAATGATTTCATTTGGCTCAAAGACAAACAAGGCGATTTGTTCAGCTATTTGCTGGCTGCTTCGCATTACATCGAGTACCACCGTGCCTGGGACCTGCCAAATTTTTTTTACTCTTCTACCACGCTACATTACATATGTCAATGTGGTTCCTTCCCGACATGAAGCCTGTATAGGGTTATCAAGACTTGTGTTTGGGCAAGTTGGTTCATACTTGATGGGAAACGTACGGGCGCTATGGAACGGGGACATAGAGAAGACGCAGGCAGGACAGGCGCCTGTCCTGTCTGCCTGTTGTCTATGTCCCCGTTCCATAGCGCTCGTATGTTCCACATCTGTATAGGGTCTTTTTGCAAAGCAGTTTCAAGCACGAGCATGGCTCTGAGGTAGAATACTGGGCTCCAACGCAGAGGGCCCAGGCTCGAATCTCGTTCCATCCTGGAAATTTTTCCTTATTTATTCATTTTCTTATTTCGCGCCATAGCGGTTACGGACAACGGCGGCGGCAGCTGCGGCGAACAACTACGGCGCCAAAAACGGCCCTTGTTGTGATCTCATGACAGCTTTCGCTGTAAATGTTGTTGTCGGTCCCTTTAAAGATCGCACTGGAAAAGTGCGCACCGCACTGGTGCAACTCCACGTTGTATCCCCCAGACAAAATAAGAAGCTTTTTGTTTATTTATTTTATTCATTTATTTTGCATGTATGTCCACACAAATCCATCTCCCAAGTTATTTCGCCTTCAAAATTTTGTGTCAGTACTCCGTTAAATAAACGTTTATTCTCTCCTCACTTTCTTGGGGAATGACAGGGACGAATGAAGGAAGCCGCACAAGAACACAAGCCCAGAAAACTGGCTCCTATGATACTTCTGTCCAATTCAGTTGAAAAGTTGCTGGCAATGCTCGAAATCCCCATGATCAGCAGTCCTTCATTGCTGAAAACTTAATTTGTTTTGACTTTGGTGTCGCTTTGCAACTTTGGTTGCACTATCATCTTGCAGCGTTACCAAGCACGGCTCGCGCATGCATTGTACTTTTTGTACCACCAAATGCTTGTTGACTGCCCTTTATCTGTCCGCGAAGTGCTTATAGTCACGTGTCTGATGAGTTGCGTGCCGTTGCGGAAGCAATAACGAAAATAAAGGAGGTTTTCATCTTTGTTGCCCGTAAATTAACCGCAACTTGGCTGATAAAGCTTTTTTTAAATGTAACTATTGCGCTTTAAGAACAAGTTTGGATAGGTTTTTAAGTTTGAGTGTTCGAATGTTTCGAATAGTAGAAGCGCACCTAGAATCGAAGCGAATAACAAACCATTCGAATCGAACATTCGAAGTTTCGAATATTCGCGCAGCCCCAGTTATTACGCCACAGCATTTTCTTAAGAACGGTTACGTGCCAATGGTATTGCGCCGGTCGATTAGTTTGCGAAGTGTGGTCGGCCAATAACAAAACAGTTCAAGTCACTGGCATCACGGGTCGAGCAGTTCGTGTGCTGCCCTCTCTACGAGGACGCACGCCGCGTCGGAAAGCTCGATGGGGCACTCACGCTTAAGATGGAGCCACCGACCCATATTCTGCTGCTAGCGCACCTACGATCGGAACTGATCGGAACTCGCGCAAACGGGCCGACGAGGCACTTTTCAAAGAAGCCAAAGTTGAATCTTTTCACACGTGAACATTCGTAACAAAGTGGATGCGTGCGTGCGTTATGCACGTGTTGCTGACAACGTGCGTGTGACGAAAACAAATGCTCCGTCGAATCAGCGATCCTCCGTGGTACCGCTATCTTTGGACTCTCGAATACGAGCGGGCAGCGGTGTTTTTTTTTTTTTTTTTTATCGCCCCGCGTGGTGAAACACCGGGAAAAGCCGACGTAAACTTTCCGCCGCATGAACCACTGTCTGCGCTTTTAGTCAGTGCTGTCAAGACGTGAACACTGCCGACGGACGCCGTACAAACTTCGCTGTGGCATGGCGGTGTTTTTCTGCGCTCGAGAGCACGCGCTGCGTGTTGGAATTTTGTGCGCCACCTTTTTCCTCGGCTACGGACAAGGTAGATTCCTTGTTTTCGCTTTGCTTGTCGTTGTTGTTATTATGTATCGTCGGGGCGAGAACCTTACGGCAAGTTGTTCTTGTAGCTTCTTTCTTTCGCGTTTAGTTTTCACCGTGGGTGGCTACCGTGACTGACTGCCTTTCGAGGTATAAATAGCTTGTGGCGGCTTCATATTACACAGACTTCGCGGCTACAAGTGCGCGAAAACAAATGTGATTTTTAATTATTTATTTGGCTCCGCGGCAAGGAGGGCTAAATGACGCGTGAGGCATCGGACTTGAACCTGGAGAGAGAATGTTAGGGGTGACGTGCGGGCAATATTGATTGGTTCGCATGTGTTAACTGCGGGAAAAATATAGATTGTTAAACGCAAGTGTTTTTTTAAATGCGAAGCATTTAAAAAAACACTTGCGTAAAAAAACACTCTCATTCCCCATTAGCAGCCATTGGCATGTTCCAGTAGGAAACGTTAGTAGAAGTAGAAGTGTAAGTGTTAGCTAAAAGCCGACTTCTTCTGTCTCTCATTCCCATTAGCAGCCATTGTTTACCTCCAAGGTAGTGCCTGGTGAGATTTCTCCTGTGCGTGATTAAAGAATAAAAATTTTGTTCAAAACGCCGTTGATTGATGAAATAAACCAACGAAAGACGCCAGATGTTTTGTAAAAGCAAAACGAAAGAACGCCAGATGTTTCTAAAGCAAAATGAAAAGACGCCAGCTGCTTAACGAAAGACGCCAGATTTTTCTAAAGCAATGGTTTTCTAAACAATGAAAATTCACAGCGTACATGTAAAATTAAAGTGAGCTGCAAGTCGTCATAACTCATCGAACCTTTAGTATAAACGCGCCCGATCTCACGTCGGTGATGATGTACTGTGCAGACGGTTTACCGATGAACCTCCGCAGCTTCGCCCACTCATCATCATTCACTCCGTGGATATGCTGTGATTTTTTTTAAAGTATTGCGCTCTTTGCTTTCGCATGCCACGGATATAAGCGAAGGGCAGACGCGGCATGCGGGTTATGTACTTCGGCACACACTACCTTGCAAAGAGGTACCTGCTGGAATCTTTGTGCCGATCGAGTTTCGTGTAACGGCACTGATTTACCGCGGACGCGCACATCAACGTCTATGGCACTGCCTACAATCGTTTATATATTTAAATCATTGCTTTCGTCGATCTGCAACACCGACAAGCTAATGTTGATCAATGATGCTCTCTCGCGCGTGTGCGGCGTCGGCCGTCCTTTTTAAAATGCATATATCATAATACATTGTTCTGCAAGTCTAGCTTATGTTGCAGGCGAGCATCTAAATTGCACGGAGAAATAAGAACTGAGGTTCAAGAGCGTTTCTGCGCGCGCAGGTCATTTAAGAATCAAAGCACAGTGCCGATCTTGTTGACGAAACAAGTTCGCGTGGGTACATTCTTTTTCTTTGTTAAAGTAACTGATAAATTCGATTAAAAATAGTGTTACCGTGTTCCCGGCATTGTCAGGGCTCGCTCGTTGCCTGAACAGTGCACGAAGCATTGGGAAGTCATAGCGGAACGAAGATAAAAAAAACCAGCAGCTAGCACCTGAAAGGCTGCGATATGCGACATGGCGGATTTAGCCTAGGAGGTTTTGTCGACAGATGGCGCTGTACATTTTGTAGATAGAAAATTTTGTGGGATATATTGAAAGGAATGAGCATAGGCGACGACCGTATAAAGCTTTTGAGGAAGATATACCGAGAAAATACAGTTTGTATAGAATGGGAAGGAATATGTAGCAATGAGAACGTTGATATTAGCAAGGGGCTGAGACAGGGATGTCCTTTGTCCCCGCTGTTATTCATGCTGTACATGGTGAGTATGGAAAAAGCACTAGAAGGTAGCAACATTGGTTTTAATCTGTCACACAAACATGGTGGCGTGATGATTCAGCGGAAGCTTCCAGGTTTATTTTATGCGGACGATATTGTCTTATTTGCGGACAGTCGAGAGGATATACAGCGGCTGGCGGATATATGCGGAAGGGAAGGTGAAGCTCTTGGACTAGGATTTAGTGCAACAAAATGTGGATTGATGGTATTCAATGATCCCTGTGATCAGGCAGTGTCAATACAAGGCCAAGAAATACTGAGGGTAAGCGAATACGAGTACCTCGGAGCATGGGTCAATGAGAGTGATAGATGCATGGAGATACAGGAAAAAGCCTTGGCAGCAAAGGGAAAGAAGAATGCTGCAATAATGAAGCACAGAGCGTTGTGGGGATACAATAGGTACGAGGTGCTTCGAGGACTGTGGAAAGGTGTAATGGTTCCGGGGCTTACTTTTGGGAACTCAGTGGTGTGCATGAGGGCAGAGGTGCAATCAGGAATGGATGTAAACCAAAGGACTGTGGGACGCCTCGTGTTGGGTGCTCACGGGAAGACGACAAATGAGGCTGTAAAGGGCGTAATGGGATGGGCAGGTTTGGAGGCGAGGGAGATAAAAGACTTTATAGTTAAAATACTTTATTTGTTTATCCGGCGGACGGCTATCCTAGCCCCGCGAGGGGAGGATCATCGCGATGCGGCCACACATATCGGCGTGACCTCGGCGGGACCGGCGCCCAAGAGGAGGCGTGAGGCGAGTGAAGCTCAGAGCAAAAAAATTCCACAGCATATCCACGGGGTGAATGATGATGAGTGGGGCGAAGCTCTCGTACGGCAGGATCTTGGCGGCGGCGTCGCGCAGCTTCACGCCCAGTACATCATCAACGACGTGAGATCGGGCCGGTTTATACTAAAGCGTCGATGAGAGTCATGGCGACTTGCAGCTCACTTTAATTTTACATGTACGCTGTGAATTTTTATTGTTTAATCACGCACAGGAGAAATCTCACCAGGCACTACCTTGAAGGTAAACAATGGCTGCTAATGGGGAATGAGAGACAGAAGAAGTCGGCTTTTAGTTAACGCGCACGCTGCGAATTTTTTATTGTTCAACAACGCGCAGGAGAAATCTCCCACCGGCACCACCTTGGAGGTCAAGATCTGGTACTAGCGTTAAGACTGGTTGCTCACTACATACAGGGGACGAACGGGTGCCGCTATAAGGAGCTTCGCCCCTAATAAGATTCGCAGAGACGCTGAGGAATATGAAGGAGAGTAGATGGGCAGAGAATGTGTTCCGTTATTTGTATAGTAAGAGCGTGGACACACAGTGGAAAAAGAAAGAACTAGGAGGCTCACCAGTAAATATACGGCTGGTAGTGTAAGCAACATGTCAACAAATAGCGTTAAGCGAAAAGTCAGAGAGGCGGAGAGGATTTACTGAACGGCAGCTGTGGAGAAAAAAATCGGCTCTGAGTAACTACCGAAAGGGCAAAAATGAAATAAGGAGGGAGGCATTTTACGATGATTCAAGGGGAAGCGCTTTACTGTTTGAAGCGAGATCGGGTTGCCTTAGAACGCGTAGTTATAAAGTGAGATTCAGTAAAGAAGAATAATGCACATGCTGCGGGTAAGATAAGGAAACGGCGGAGCATGTTCTGATTGAATGTGGAGATATCCACCCAGGTGTACGTTTGGGCACGAGCCTACATGAAGCCTTGGGTTTTAGGTACTACAATGGAAAGCTGAACACGCCCGCGATTGAAGTATAAGGAAGAGACGGTTAGAGTATTGGTGGCAGAATATTAGAAAGGACAAAAATAAGTAGTGGGATAAATAAGGACATTCTGCCGTAAAGGGCATAAGACTGGGCTGTCAATTTACGTGTTTCTTTTTCTGTAGTAAGATAGATATGATGGAAGTTGAGGCATTAGGCAAACATGAAAAAAAAAGGGAAAACGTTTTTTTTATTTTCGAGCCTGGTGAGTGAGTGAGTGAAACAACTTTATTCGGTCCACAATAGACGCGAGTAAACTCAACGTCACCTGGCTAGGCCCACTCGGGGACCATCAGGTTAAACCTGACGGCCCTGGTGGCACAGTTTACTGACCCTGTCCAGTGAGAAAAAGATGGTCAGTAGGTGTACGAACGAGAGTACAGGAAGCGGAGACGTCGATGTGGCACGTTGCTATGGAGCAAAAATCTAGCCTACAAGACGACCATTTCTGCAGAGCGACTGTATGACAACTGCCTGTATCGGCAGTGCCCTTTTGTTTGAGGCCCGTGCGGGAACGCTCCGCACTAAGGTGTATAGACGCCACATCGACCCGTTGTTGGCCGACGGTAGTGTGCAGTGCAGGGCATGCGGGGATGAATAGAACATTGAGCACATTGTGCTCAAGTGCGAACGCTTGTGCCCTCGTCAACCAGATGGCACCACACTACATGAGGCACTCGGCTTCGTGGAAGGGTAGGACACATCGGGTGGAAACGGTGGCACAAAAGCAAGGCTTTTTGAAGTGGTAGTTAGCGGGACAGTGAACAATTGTGAAGTTCATGGACCTGATGTAATCTTGTGCCATTTTATTTTACCTTTCCGGTCAGGACACTACAAAGTGTCCACCCGATAGAAAGGGGAAGACCACAAACATCATCGTCATCGTGGCAGAAAACTACAGAAAAAGGACAATAATAAATAGTGGGAAAATTAAGGACATTCTGCCATAAGGGGCAGAGAACTGGGCTGTGAATTTCTTTTTTAGGGGCGAAGCTCCTTAAGGCGGCACCCGTTCGTCCCTCGTAGTCGTAGTAGTAGTCGTAGTGCGTAACCATTCTTATGCTTTGACCTCCAAGGTGGTGCCGGTGGGAGATTTTTCCTGTGCGTTGTTGAACAATAAAAAATTCGCAGCGTGCGCGTTAACTAAAAGCCGAATTCTTCTGTCTCTCATTCCCCATTAGCATCCATTGGCATGTTCCAGTAGGAAACGTTAGTAGAAGTGTAAGTGTTAGCTAAAAGCCGACTTCTGTCTCTCATTCCCATTAGCAGCCATTGTTTACCTCCAAGGTAGTGCCTGGTGAGATTTCTACTGTGCGTGATTAAACAATAAAAATTTTGTTCAAAACGCCGTTGATTGATGAAATAAACCAACGAAAGACGCCAGATGTTTTGTAAAAGCAAAACGAAAGAACGCCAGATGTTTCTAAAGCAAAATGAAAAGACGCCAGCTGCTTAAAGAAAGACGCCAGATGTTTTCTAAAGCAATGGTTTTGTAAACAATGAAAATTCACAGCGTACATGTAAAATTAAAGTGAGCTGCAAGTTGTCATAACTCATCGAACCTTTAGTATAAACGCGCCCGATCTCACGTCGGTGATGATGTACTGGGCAGAATTCACGGAAGATTCACGGTTTACCGATGAACCTCCGCAGCTTCGCCCACTCATCATCATTCACTCCGTGGATATGCTGTGATTTTTTCTCTATAGTAAGATTGATTTAATCGTAGTAGACAAGGCGTTACGCCAACTTTTAAAAAAAAGGGGCTTTTTTCTTTTTTGGCGAGTCTGGCGGCGCACATGTAACCGCCCCGTTATAAAAGGGGACGCTAATAGCATCCACCCATCCCCTATTACATGGTCCTTGTCTGTGCAAGTCGACGTCATGTCATGGCTGTAAAATTCCTAACTTTGTAGAATCGCCCCGCCACGGTGGTCTAGTGGTTACGGCGCTCGGCTGCTGACCCGAAGGTCGCGGGATCGAATCCCGGCCGCGGCGACTGCATTTTCGATGGAGGCGAAAATGTCTGAGGCCCGTGTACTTAGATTTAGGTGCACGTTAAATAACCCCAGGTGGTCTAAATTTCCGGAGCCCTTCACACGGCGTCTCTTATAATCATATCGTGGTTTTGGGACGTTAAACCCGAGATATTATTATTATTATTATTATTAGCTTTGTAGAATCATTTAGTTGTCTTCCGTGCTCGACCGTGCTTCCCCGCGCTTGAATATTGGTGTTTTGGGTACTGCGAGAAGACTGTTAAGGTGGGAGCCTTAAATACTCCATCAAACGCAAACATTGACAGTCAGCGGCGTCGGCGTCAACACTAGTGACGCAAGAAATCACGATCACGTGATGACGTCCCATAACGGCAAGATTTTGATATCATGACGTCACATACTACGTCACCACATGACATCGTCGCTTGGTAAAAGGTGCGCCGATCACAGAGGCAATGCAAAACCAGGCGGAGTGCAGAAAGAATGGCATGCCTTCGATCCTGGAGGCAACCGCGTTAGGTGCAGAAAGCTTTCGGAGGGAGGGGGGGGGGGATGATCGATACATCGACAGCGAAAAAAGAAGATGGCGGCTTTCGCCTTCGAGCCCTCTTACGCGAATGCATAAGCAACTCTGTGAGTTTTTTTACTAACACGAGAAAAAGTCGTTCTTTCGCTTTAGCGCCCCTTTAAAGTATGCACGAAAAAAAAAATGATTGAAAGCAAGTGCTACCATGCCGCGCCTATGACGTGCGTGTGATGCGTGCTTTGTTCGCCTACAGCTGCGTCGGAGCCCCGTAATTGCACACCCGAAGCGGCTTTCCAGTGCTACGACATGTACCGGCTGGAGCTGAAGGGGGCCCAGGCTTTAGCCGACGAGGGCACCTACCAGGAGGCGATCGACCAGAAATGCAGGTACGTATCCACTCCAGTATACTCGGTAACAACCCAAGGAAAAGTGCCAGCTCCGCCCACATCCATCGATGTCCCTTCGACAGAGAATTTGTGTAAGCGCTTCGTCCAGTAGCGATTGCTCATTTTCGTGACGTCAAGCACGTCTCGAATTTTTTAGATAGTTGACTTTCCCATACAGATCCGCGTTTGTGCGGCTGGTTTTAGGTAGGAAACTTCAACATTCAGGAGGCCATCCTGGAGTGGTCTGAGAGGGTGGAGGAGGCCTACTTGAAGTAGTTCCTCCCCCCACCCTATGTCCCATTGCCCCTTCCCTTTAAACAGGGACAAATAAAGTTGTGCATTCATTCATTCAACGTCCTGGTAAATTTCGCCTGGGATTGACATCGCTGCTCAGCCGAAAATAATGTTTCATGTAATGCCGGCGAACCTTGAACTCTTAGTATGCATAATATTTACAAGACAAGCCGAGACAAAGTTCAAGCGGAAACCAGCCAGCACGACCGTGTTTCAGAGGTGACGGGCAGGCGCGCCGCGGTTCTGTGGGCGGAGCTGGACGCACAACATGGCTCCAACATGGCGGCTTAGACGACGTCAAGTCAGCATCATCACGCGGCGATTAACCTGCTTCAGTGTGATAACGATGTCGCTGAGCGTTACTGGGCCTCTGTGCATGAGTAACGAAGGAACCTGCATGCGATGTACCGATAACACTGACGTGACATCACAAAGTTCGCGTCCCACGATGTTGGTGCTCCAACGTGGCTGTTTCAGTGACGTCAGTACAAGCCATCTATAAGATGGCTTGCACTGACGGTGTGCCGATTCGTGATGCTCACTATTTTGCCAGCAGAGATACTGTGAGAACCAGAATAGGCAGTGACGTGCCACTCTACTAAATGACACGTGATGTTTCCGCTTAGGTCATGTGACTATCCCGCATGTGACGGCAACCGGAAGTTCTCCGCTCTTTAGGGTACGGAACCGCACTAACAACTTGAAAGAAAAAAACAAAAAATCACAGCATATCCACGGAGTGAATGATGATGAGTGGGTGAAGCTGCGGAGGTTCATCGGTAAACCGTGAATCTTCCGTGAATTCTGCCCAGTACATCATCACCGACGTGAGATCGGGCGCGTTTATACTAAAGGTTCAATGAGAGTTATGACGACTTGCAGCTCACTTTAATTTTACATGTACGCTGTGAATTTTTATTGTTTAATCACGCACAGGAGAAATCGCACACACGCACTACCTTGGAGGTCAAAATCCAGTGCCCATATATACGGGGTGGTCAGTGAACGGTTGTGCAGCGCGAGCGGTCGGTTTTTTCAATCAAGACGCTGCCGCGACGCTGCCTCGCGACGCAGCCTGCGTCGGCGCCGCTGCGCCGCGAGGCAAGATAGGGGGGGGGGGGGCCGTAGGAGAGGAGAAAGAGGGGGAAGCGTAGGAGAGGATAGGGCGATACATATCACGTACTGTCGCAGCGCATTGTGTTTAGGGAGCCTTCATATGTGCACGCCCCCTCCGTTTTTAAGACTGGTTACACACTACTACGACGGGGACGAACGGGTGCCGCTATAAGGAGCTTCGCCCCTAAAACATCTGGCGTCTTTCGTTAAGCAGCTTGCGTCTTTTCGTTTTGCTTTAGAAACATCTGGCGTCTTTTCGTTTTGCTTTAGAAACATCTGGCGTCTTTTCGTTTTGCTTTTAGAAAACATCTGGCGTCTTTCGTTGGTTTATTTCATCAATCAACGGCGTTTTGAACAAAATTTTTATTGTTTAATCACGCACAGTAGAAATCTCACCAGGCACTACCTTGGAGGTAAACAATGGCTGCTAATGGGAATGAGAGACAGAAGAAGTCGGCTTTTAGCTAACACTTACACTTCTACTTCTACTAACGTTTCCTACTGGAACATGCCAATGGCTGCTAATGGGGAATGAGAGACAGAAGAATTCGGCTTTTAGTTAACGCGCACGCTGCGAATTTTTTATTGTTCAACAACGCACAGGAGAAATCTCCCACCGGCACCACCTTAGAGGTCAAGATCTGGTACTAGCGTTAAGACTACGCACTACGACGGGGACGAACGGGTGCCGCTTTAAGGAGCTTCGCCCCTAAAACAACGCGAAGTCTGGACACAAGGAGAGGAGCACACAACACCGGCGCTCGTGTTGTGTGCTCCTTCTCTTGTGACCAGTGTTCGCGCTGTTTTAACAGCGCAGCTGTTTAAAGGGGTACTGACACCATTTTTGGAAGATGAGTTAATCCGCAATACAAATATGCACTACAAGCTATGGCGCGAGCGAACCAGGTGGTGTGGACCGGCTAATAACCATCCTGGAAATGCTGAAGATGTCGCATTCGTTCTGGAATGTTCGTCAGCGACCAAGCAAAAGCTGATGCCACAAGCTCCGCTCTTTAATCAGCCTTCGCGACGTTAAGTCTGTTGATGCTGCGCATAATTTTTTCCTTGAAAGTAACATGTATTGACTAGCCCTTCAACAAATCCTACTGCGCTAACATTTCTCTGGGTTGACGTTCTGGGCTCCTCCTTTTAAAACAATAGCGTGCGTACCCAAGCCGCTCAATAGCTCCATTGCATTGATCTTGTGATGATCCGAACGCGATCCACTTTCCCTTCGGTTTACGAGGGACAGACCCTGTTCCACCGAAAGAACCCAGTGCCTGGATACCAGATTGTAAAGCTCTTTCTACAGGGATGTATATTGGGCCCTGTGCAGTCAGTTTCACAGTCGCGGTCGCGTGGTAACGCCTTTATAAATACGTGAGCAAATTTGTAGGCATTTTCAACAAAAATCGCCAAAAAGAAAATTTTCACACTTTAATTGTTCGTGTAAGATGAAATACCAGACAATCCTGGTGTTGGAGGGGTGACCGAAGACGGACAGGCAATAACAAAGAAAACTAGACTGTCGTCGCACTGGAAATCTGTTAAGGCCGTATTGAACTCAGTGTTGTATGCGTTACCGAAAAAAAGTAACTAAATACGTTACTCGTAACACTAAAGAAAAAGGAACGCGTTACCGCCCTACGTTACCCATTAGAAAAGTTAACGCGTTACCCTTACCGTTACCGAAAAAAAGTAACGGACGTTACTCTGCCGTTACTCCATAGTCAGAGATCTTAATCAGTACACCTTCGCAGCAGGAACGTGCAATAGCAACTTTATAAAGCTCGTATTTATATTTCACATAAAAGTTCTAGCCGAAACAACAATTTCACTCGAAGTACTGATTTAATTTTAACGAGAATAAGTTGCACAAATGCGCTGTACCTTGGCAGTACTGCCTAAAGTTGCCTGTATATATATGTTAATGTGACGGTTTCTGACTCTGCGGCACACGGGGAACTCATTTTTTCGCAGTGGGACAACAAAATAAAAGTGATCGATTTCATCGTCATCGTTCTCCGCAAAAAAAAAAAGAAAACATCACTGAGCAAATTTACAGTAATTACGACGGCGCGCTTTTACTTACAAAATAAGTGCGCAAATTTTTTAGCAGTAAATAAATGCTTAAATGGCATAAATCTAGGGAAAAGTATTTGCGCGCATGGACATTCTTTATTTTGTTTCAATTTAACTTGTATTATCACCACGAATATGGCGTTTGTGTGTGTGAAGGTGTTCAGCGTTAGCCTCGCTCGCACGAATTCAATAACCAGAAACGTAGTCGCAGTTGCAGACAGCAAGAAGCAAAACTAATTTTGAATATTACGTTTATAAAAAGTGCTAGAGTATTGCAGGGAGAACTTCCTAATGTAACTACAAATTGCTGAATGTAAGCCACAGCAGCATTTCAAAGCTTTCATGGGACAGCTTGACTCGCTTCTTAGCGAATACGTCCGCACCTATGCTAAATAGGAGCTCGACGGATGCGCTATCTGGTACTCGTGTAATCACTGTCAGGAAGAGCTGGTGAACGCGCGGAAAGTTTTCCTTGAGCACGCTCAACGCAATGTCATGCGGCACCAGAGGTACTTAGACAGTCTGTCATTTTAGGTGGCGGTGATGTCGAGAAGGCATTTCCGAAGAAGTCATCCTCCCTTGTGTTGAGCTCACACCGAGCCTTGATGTCCATAAGCCAAGAAAATCTCGAGAGCTCACTTTTTACGGTTACGAGGACTGCATTTCGCTTCACTTCATCGACAATCAACGACAATTGAAACTCGATAGCAACGTAGCCGAAACTACAGCAGATCTGTTTAATAAATTTCGCCAGTTTGCTCCACATTCCAATTTCTCCCGCGCGAGAAAGGACCCCATGCGGGGTCGCTTTGTCAACGCTTGGCGGGCCGACAGCAGTCTGCCGCAGCCACAAAATAACTGAAGCAAAGTGCCACTACGGATGAAGAGAGATAGAGACAAAATAACGTCGGGGTGAGCTCTGAGAAAGGCGCTCCTACAAGGCGAATTAATTTTGTGTAAGACTGCGAGGATAATTGAAATGAAAAGTAACGAGTAACGTGAGACCTCACGTTACCGAAAAATAGTAACGAAAGTACGTTACCCGTTACAGTTCCGAAATAGTCACGAGTACGTTACTAAGTTACTGAAAAAAGTAACGCGTTACCGGTAACGCCGTTACTTGTAACGCGTTACCGCAACACTGATTGAACTCCTTGCGTGATGAACTCCTTGCGAACTCCTTGCGTACCGCCAACACTGATTGAACTCCTTGCATAGGCTACAGTACTATACCACTCCGCGCCTTCCTTTTTTAAGGACGATAGTCTTTCTTGGGGAACTTAAACGCAGAAATTTTGGTCTCTCTTTCTGTTTGTCGGCACGTCACTCGATTCAGCCACCCGGCCAAAGTTGAACCACTTGCTTACCGCCCACCCATCTTGAACTGGTACGGCTATTCCTACCTGTGAACGTTGTCGGTCAAAAAGTAAATATTACGCATATCTGAGGCGCAACATCATTAGGTAAGTATTAGGTTGTGTGTTCCTTTAATAGAAAATACATAGATACGCAATTTTAAAGACCCTAGTTTCTTAGACTGCGCTGAAAATGCGACTGCGCTGAAACTTGTCTTCCTCCGTGCCCCCTGCACAAGCTCATGTTGTGTTTCGGTTTCGGTTCAGTATTGCATTGTACGAATGACAGGGGGCGCCGCTCTGGCATTCCTGTTTTACCCAGGCGACGTGTAAATAAGAGAGCTTGTGGAGAGTACTCGTTGAGTGTGGACGTTCCTTCTCCTTCGGCGCATTGCGCCAAACCGCGTGTTCGGGCTGGCCGGCGTCCCCGCCGGTCGCGTTGGTCACCGCCGGTCTTCGCCTGCCGCTGCTCCGGGACTACCAGCCCGCAACACAGCACTCATGTTTCCAGACTATTGCCAGATGGCGTCCATATCTCACTCAGCGCTTCTTCTATCGTCTTTAGACGACATTTGCAGCGAAGCACGCAGATACGCGGCCAATTTTTTGTTTGTTTTCGCGCGAGTGCTTTCTCTCCGTGCTTATTTCAATATCTCTTCCCCCTTCCGTGTTTTGTTGAATCTACGTGCCACTGTAATAACAATGACGAAGGACATTTTTCCTCTCTCTGACCGCAGGCGCATCAAGGACAAGTTGCCTTGTCACAAGGAATTCGCCCTGTGTCCCGAAACGACAAGGTCGAAATTCACCGTCCAGGAGATGGGTTACCAGGCGGTGAGAGACATAATCTGCGACACGCAGGCACTGAAAGGTGTGACATAGCTTTTACTGGAGCCTCAAAAGTTGAAATAATATTAAAAGGAACTCAGTTACATTACCGTGCCACCAGAGGGTTTGCGAGCTGAGTCGAAATCAATGTGTGCCACCGAATTAGTTTACGATCCATTGCGAAAAAAAGCAGTGCAACAGCGGACGACGGATTAAAACATAAATTGATGCTAGCGCTCTCCTGCAGTGCTGGTATTTCTATAAACCTTTTAGTTTGTGTGTTTCGGCTCTGCACAACCCTGTTGCTTTGAGTGCCGGTGTTAGAGACAGCTCCACTGCTCTTTAACAACACAATCGACAGGGATGAAAAAGTAGCTGAAAAAGATGGCTTTCGCCTTCGAGTCACTTTAGGCGAATGCATGAAATAGCATAGGCGTGCGCAGGGTTCCCCATCAGGGGAGGCGAACGTTCATCGCAGCACCTATGTGAAAGACCGTGTGACTCTTTTTAAGCACAGTCGCAGTTTGCCGCTGCCCACTGCAGAGTACAGAGCACTCTAAATCACCAACTGTCTTTTTTCGTGAACACAGTTGTCGTTAGCTGTTTCGCTTTATTTTCATATATCTATAGTGCCTAGAATTACATTCAAGGCACTATGTTATACATTGCAGAAGGGTGTTCTGAGGGGCCAGTTGGTATACATGATGCAGAGGAGGAACAGCGCAAAAACGGGACGAAGAAAAAGTGACCACACAACACAAGCGCTGACGAACAACTGTGTGTAAGTTTATTACACCGGAAGATATAGCTGAGAAACATAACTTAAAGAAACAAAACAAAAACAGGCATCACGTGTGCAAAATGATGAAATGCAAAAAAATCCGCCACGAGTCGAAAAGTCTTTTCGACTCGTGCTTTCTTATGCTTTCTTATGACTCGTGCCCTTATGCTTTCGCTAAGACTACTAGAAGGCGAAAGCCATCTTCTTCTTTATTTAACCTCGCCCCCCCCCCCCCGCCCGCCTCTTATTCCGAAAACTTTCTGCACCGGTATTGCGCTGCCTTTAGGATCGGAGACATTGCAGGCTTTGTGCACCTCATCTGCCTTTGTCCTGCCTCCGGGATCGCTTCGTATTTCACCGAGCGACGATGTCATAATGTGATTACGTCACAAATTTGGGCGATCAGTGACGTCACTATGAAGTCATGTGGTGACGTCATCAGTGACGACGATTTTTCGCATCACTCGTGTCGACGACGCCGACGGTCAGTCAACCATCGCGTTTGACGAGGCGTCTTAGGCTTTCGCCTCGATAAAATGAGTGGGCTGAATCTTCGATCATCCGGACCTTCTGCCTTGACGCGGCGGTTCCGTGTACGCAGATTCCTACGTCGCCGGCCGCTGTCAGGATGCGACGAAGCTGATCGACTGCCTCGTGGAATGGACCTTCCGCAATTTCGACGACGATCCTCCCCGGGACGAGAACACTCGTTTGTGCAGGTAAAGGAGAAACAGAGTTACGGCAGCTTCGCATTAGTGGTGATAAGCCTGAATGAAGTGCGGAACTGGGCAGCTTCTTTTGTTTCTCTTCGATTTTCTTTCTTTCTTTCTTCCTCCGTTTCTTTCTCTCCCTCCCTCTGTCTCCGTTTTTTTATGGGCTTTTGTCTCTATTTCTATTTCTTGCTTTGTATCTCTACCTATTTATTTCTCTTTCTCTCTTTCTTCCCTTTCTCTCTCTCTCTCTCTATTTCTCGCTTTCTCTTTCTTTATATCTCCTTCTCTTCTTCGTTGTTTCTCTCTCTCTCTTTATTTCTCCTTCTTCCCTTTATTTCTCCGTTTCTCTTTTCTTTCTCTCTCTCTCCGTGCTCGCTCTCTCGCCCAACCGAGTTATTGCATCCCCCGCCGGACAAAAGAAGAGGATGAAGAGAGCGCGCGCCGGCTGGGCGCAGTTTCTTGCTCACACCTTGCAGCCGAACCTCGAGCATAAAACAGCTCGGCTCTTAATATTTAATCAAAAGAAAAAGATTGTGGTGTCGGCCCGAGAAGTCTGCTACTAAAGCGAAACAACCGGCGCGCAGACCGTGGAGGAGTGACCGGCTGCGGCTATACACATATATGTTACGTAAGGCATATGGGCGCCGCCATCATGGGCTGTTAAACGAATGTTTTTCTTATTTTTGTATCCCGTGACGCGAACTGATAATGCCAGGAAACGCCGAATGCACCAACCCAGCAGTTTTCATGTGTATACGCCCACCGTAGCGCTGTTCGCTTAGTTGTTCAAGATAAAACACGGCAAGCTTAACATTAAACCCAGCATGGTGGCACCGAAACCCGTCCGTAAAATCGTGTATAGGCACCGGCTTCTCAATGCGTCAGCACTTTTTGATGGCCGCGCACGGTCGATAGGTTTGACTTTACCGCGCCGATTGTTTCTCTCGAAGCGCGGTTGAGAGCGCTGCAGTGGGGTAGCGCAGTCACGTGATTTTATTTCATATTTGGCGGGCTTTCTGTAAGCGCCGGAAAAGATCGCCACGCAGCATGTAAGTTGCCTCAAAACAATCTGTCGGTGGTTTTGGAATGCACTCTACAGCGTAGTGAAACGCAGTTGGGTTATGAAAGGGGTAACTGACAGCCACCTGTAAATTATCGCTTTCATAAACGCCTTCTGCCACCTTGCGGGATTCTGCAGAACTCATTTTCATTACTCTGTGTCCATGTGCTTCGAATGGGCCTTTTTCAGGTCTGAACAGCGCCTCTAGTGGAGATCGCTGAAATCGAAACTGAGGGTCCATGGCCTCCGAAGTTGCCCGCCGCGTGCCGGTAGACATTCTCGGAGGCCTGGTATTTTTCGGGAAAGTTTCCAAATCTTCCACGCCAGGTGGCGCTCAGTTCGCTCCTGTCGCCACGCTGTGACCCTCAAAAAACATGGCGCGCGTGTCGTCACCGCCGCCGCGCATGCGCAGACTACCCTCCTGAAAAAGGCCCATTGTTGACGGATGTACCCTCGCGCTGGCAGAAGCTTCCTGGTTAGCTCAGTCACCGTCTCGGGAAGGCCCTGGGTCAATCCCCGGACCAGGACGAATATTTCTTCAACTAAAAGCTGTCCTTTCTGAGAAATCCACATGGATTTCCTTGTGGATTCGTGCTACAAACGGGTGGCTGTCAGTTATCCCTTTCATAACATTTTTTCCGTCACCTTTAGGGATTCCGCGGTACTCATTTGCAATATTTTGCGAAACGCACTTGGCCCTAGAGCGAATATTAAAACTTTTGCTTAATTGGTCTTAGTTTATTAACTAAGTGCAATATGAAAGCATCCTGACAAGCGCCAAATGACGGCAAACCGTACGTCGCTGGTTTCATACAGTTGCGGTTAAGCATTAAAATATTTAAATATTTGGTTCTGTTCTAGTTACCTGAAACACCGTGTAAATATGGCAAGTCAGGATCCATCAAAGAGAGTGGCAGGTGCTCTTTTTTATTTCTTAGGGTGTATACAGTGCACTTGGCATTTAAAGTATTGTGCGCTCAAAGAAATCCCGTCTTACCCACGCAGGCGTTTGCAAGGCTCATCGGCGTGCTACCAGGAGACGTTCGTCGCCTCTTCGTGCCCCATGCCGCTAGAATCGGCAAAGCCAGCCTTCACGACGACCCAGAAAGCGCTTGTCGAGCTCGTCGGCTGCGGCGAACCGAATGGATCGACGCCGTTGTCTTCGACACCCCAAGGACTGTTGCTCGCGATGCTGGCGCTGTCTATTGTCCGCTGGATCACCTCTTGATATTTTACATAAATTAAGAGAACGCTGGCGAGAAACACTAAATTGGTAAACAAGGTGTTTGTTCTTTTAAAACTTTGTATGTGTTGTTACTGGCGAGATGTACAGCGTTAAGCGGACTATTTGACAAACAAGCGAGTTTCTGAAAATCAGTTCTGCGGAATCCCGCAAGGAAGCCATGACTAAGCTAGCTAAAGCTTAGCAAACACCTAGAATCAACCAGATTAGACTTCAGAATCGTCCAGTTTTGCTGTTTCAAGCTTTGCGGGACTTTGTGCAAGCTTCGCCAGTTTTTTCGCTTAGCGCTGTAGCTCTCGCCAGTAATCAAGAAATGTCGACTAGCCCCGGTCCGCTGACCTTTAAAGCTATATCTGTTGCTAATTTCTTGGTAAAACATGGATGTACATAGTAATATATAATTCGTAAGGGACATTAATTCCCAATGTTCCTTCGAAGAAAATGTCGTGGAACATAGCGCTTTGCTATCCTTCGTCGTGTTGTGCAGGCTCCCGGTTCAAAGGAGAGCAAACTAATGTTATAGCCAAGGCGGAAGGTAAGGCAGAACTAGGTAGCCCGTGCACGAGATGGTTAGACGGTATTCTATGTATTAAGCAAGTCTCACCTGACGTTTATATACTGATCGTGTCTTGCAGGACTACTGAAGTAAAAATTTCGTATCTTGTTTTTTTTTTTCGATTGAAATAAATAGCTGATAACCCACTCGTCACGGCTGCAAACCTGGTTTGCTCGAGAGCGCGACGGTTGATTTTTGATGATCGGCTCTTCTGCAGTGAGTTCGTTCCAAACTGTGAATACCTACGACGATCACTCTCCCTTGAGACTGCGTAAGTCTTGTTATCTCTTACATAGAGAAAGCAAGGATGGTTCTATAATATTTAATGACAAATTACTTAGTACGAATCGAATAACGGCGACTGTATGATTCGTATTCGAAGTTCTTGATACTCGCACAACCCCTAATAGTTCTGGGGAAAAGAATTGGAATGCACGGTTGTGTCATTTTGCCTCTGATGTACCGAGTGTGCCTTCTATTAATCTGTACCAAGTACTGCAGCGGTGGACACCGCGTCGTTCAAATACTCGCGGACCGTTGTAGTACCGCAATATTCAGTCATAACCGCATTGTGATTTGCTCCTAGTACAAGGTGCTCTGTATGTGATAAAGGATCATTTTTTGCTGAAATGCTTATCATGATATACACATTAAACAAAGGAACTGTTGCGAACGTGAACGTCTCTACATCGGTATTTCTTAGTTAATACATATGACTGGGCTAGTTGCTACCGATTAAATGCTTCCATAATACTAGCGAACACACACTGCAATCTACACAGAACGACAGTGGACGTGTCGTCCTGTGTCGTTCTGTGTAGTCTTTACTGTTCGCTAGTATTATGGAAGCATTTCTTAGCTCACTCTTATTTTTGGTATTTGCCTACAACTGCGTGAATAACGAGATTGCGTTTGCAATTACAATTCTTCCAGTGTTCAACACGATGACTGCTGACTGAACCTTAAAGCGAATGGGCATCATACAGAGTCTTATAGTTATTACGTCGACCGGTTTGGCCGACGTAGCAACGCCTGCCCGCATGAGCAAGTCTGTGTACCCACATTTTCTTCGACATTCAACGATAGCGCAGTGTTTAGGCAAATACGTAGAACAGCGCTAACGCGAAATCTTTTACGGCGTTTTCATATGAAAAAAAAAAGTGAAGATAATTGTGTCCACGTGCCTTCACTATACATACATGGAAATGAAATCGTGTGATCCAACATGTGGCACAGTACCGCTCGCGGTGGTGCTTTTGTGCTCCCATTTGCTTGTACTGTTTGTACCCTAGGGTATATTATTGTGAAAGGGCAATAAATCTTGAATCTGGTTTCCCGAAACACTGGTAATTAAAACACGGCGATTGAAAAGGCCGTAAATATTGGTAATTGAAGATATTGGTAAATGCAATTCGCAAATATTGGCAACTGAAAAGGCCGTAGGGCCTTTAGCCTCGTTTCGATTTTCTGTTTTTTTTTTTCAGCATTAACCCTTTCATACGCCAGCTATGTATAACTGTCTGCAAATGTGTCAAGTCGATACAATGTTATTTCAAGGCACTCGATATTATATTGCAACACAAATAATGTAATACGTTCGTTTATGTGCGTTAAAGTAATCATTCCAAATTACTTTGTAATCAAATATCTATTTATTCTGAAGCCATTCATGCTCTGTTTTTGCATAAATAGGATGAAACCTCAGGCTAGAAATATAGTACAAATTCGTTTTCGTTGATGACCATGTTGAACAACGGATAATTATACTTTTCGCATGGCTCGCAGGAAGCCGCACGTCGAAAGACTCGTCGAACGTGGTAGTGCCTTCAGCAAAGTGATCGTATGCAACAGTACACTGCAAAATGAAGTTAAATGAAGACAAATTTACTGTGCAGGAGGTTCAATTCATTCACAGCTCAACGTATCGTGCTCTTTCTTAGCATCTAGTCGACACAAATGGCAAAAACAACTGGTGTACACAAATGTGTACATAGCATCTCAAAGAGTTAAGACCGTTCATTCATTCTTACATGGCGATGATTCAAGGCCATATGTGCTGTGAAGCCTGCTTACAGTTTATACCAAGCGATAAAAACTAACACAAACCAAGATCAGGCATTCTGCGGCTCCCTCGTCTCTCCCCAACCACACTGGTAATTCGTTCGTTTATGTGCGTTAAACACCACCCCCCCCCCCTAAAAAAAACAGCCATAAAAGGAACGCTGTTGTTAAGGGTTCCGGTTTAATATAGTCGCGTGAATTTTATCGAAACGGAAAAAAAGAGGCAAGAATAAAATATTTCGTCTTGCTTGTCTGCCTTGCTTGTTCCTCTCCGTTCATTTTATGCGAAGCATGTAAATAATGAAATAGCTACGAAGGAGCTCTGCGCGACGCTATTTAAGCCAAACGCAATCGGGCCACGACGTCAGAGTGGCGCGCGGTAGGTTTTAGCGCTGCCATTCTTCGGGTCTGCAGGCAGAAACTGCGGCACGATGAGCCGCGGACGAGTGCGCATTGATTATAAAGTGCCGGAACGCCATCGTTTCCGGCAAATACGCCGAGTATCGAAGGTCGCTTGTGCGGCCGACACTACACGAGGGAATAAAGCGGAAAGAATGTCTTGACAGGGAGCGTTCGCTTGCCAAGGCCGGCTATGTGACGTATAGCGCTCGCTGTTAAGTAGTGTTTTTCCTTCCTCCATATAGTTTGCAGTGTACGTGTCGCTGGTGTGAATTCTGAGAACAGAGAACTGAGCTAGTTGGTAGGTATTCATGTTAACAATTCTGAATGAATTTGGCGTGGCTTTGTTCTGTTGCTGATATTATTGTTGTTATTATTATTATTATTATTATTATTATTATTATTATTATTATTATTATTATTATTATTATTTCCATTATGATCATTATTAGTATCATTCACATTGTTTTTCTCTGAGCTTTGCGTTGTTTTCGCACTGTGCACATTTCCTTTTCTGCTTTGCCTTTCAGCCAACCTTGTGTATTATTGTATGTGATTTGTATTTGTCGTTGTTATTCTATATTTCTCGTGTGTTATTGTATTCTTGTTCTGTTGCCCTGACTTTTCGTTTCTAGATTCTCCCTGTTTTTCGTTTGTATTTTTCTCCTGCAGACTGTTTTTATTGCATTTGTTTATTATTAGTATTTCTTTTCGTGCGCCAGCACGAAGGCCTTACGGTTATTCCTGGGCACGTAAAAGAAATGATTGATTGAATGATTATTATTATTATGGTTTGAATTCTGAACGGTACACTTCTCCGCTGCATGCTGAGCGGACCGAAAGTCGTTCTTCATTGCTACAAATAAATATTTATTTGTGCTCGCCATTTTCTGCGTTTTCTTGTTCATATAGTGAATTTCAAAGAGAGAAATGTTCTGTCTCCACGTTTCTTTTGGTGCAGTTCTCTTGCGTTGAAATAACGTAGAAGAGTGGAGCGTCAATCGGGTCATGAACACCAATTCTGTAATAATAACATCTCGCGTTTTACGTGTCAAAACCACGATATGATAATGAGACACGCCGCGGTGGAGGGCTCCGGAAATTTCGACCGTCTGGTGTTCTTCAACGTGCGCTGACATCGCACACTACACGGGCCTCTAGCATTTCGCCCCCATCGAAGTGCGACCGCTGCGGCCGGGATCGAACCCACGACCTTCGGGTCAGTAGACGAACACTGTAAGCACTGTGCCACCACGGCGGGCCACAAGTTCTGTAAAATGGCATTGTTCGCTAAGGAGCAGGACTGCGCCGAAACTGTCCTTGCCTGTAACTGTGGCAGAAAGGTTGCATAGTGAATAAACATCTTTAAGGCGAAAGCTTTAAAGGAATGTAGACACCAAAATGAGGCGGTATATTACGAAGAAAAAGTGACTAAACAGCGTGAGCATTGCATACTTGCAAGGAATGCTGTGATGAATTTTGAAAAAGAACAGGCGACTTGAAGCTAATTTGTTTGAATTTTGAAGTCTTAAAAACGAAGCGCGGCTCATTTTCGAGACTTATCGCGATAACCATTGGCGAAAACTACAGGAGAGAGATGCAAAAGGTGAGACGTTGGAGATGTCTACGGAAAATATGACGACAGCGACCACGTGTACTACAGAAAACATTTCAGCGTCCGATGTGAAGGGGTAACAAAAAATATCCCAGTTTCGCCGCAAGGGCGAAGTAATGAATGCGAAAGCAACAAGTGGTAACGTTATACGAAGTAAGGGTAGCAGCCAAATCCGATATCGCGTAACACTACAAAACGCTGGTGTGTAAGAGAATACGGCCGCTCCAGGGAGCGAAGTGGTTTTCGTGCTGTCTGTCGTCTCAACGCGCTGTAAGTGGCGAGATTAGAGCACGTATAGAAAGGTGAACGAGCCGTCTACTGATGTCTGACGAGACAGTGCGCGCGCCCGCGCTCGCGACCACGCCCTTATGATCAAAGTCCCGAGTTGCTGCTCGAGCGACATTGAGCAGCACCTTGAGCTTTTTTGCACGTGTCGTTATCATCACGCTTCACTTATTCGTTACTTTCTTTTCTTTAAATCTTTAAATAAGGGTACTGAAAGTGATATGCTGGTGCCTATATGTGACACTGGCTACTTCTCTTTCCTCACATATGTTGCCATTCAACATTCGCAAAAGCAGGCAAATAAACGGATGAATAACCATTAACGTACACACTCAGTGTCAGTACTACAAAAAATGCTCACGCCACAGGAGAGTTCACGAAGCGTAAATGTTCACACGACCGAAGTGTCCTCGCATAACGCAAAAGTTCAGCAAGAAGTTCACAAAGCAGAGAGTGGACACTCGCAAATCATCTCCCGGTTACCGCACTCTGAGCATAAATGCCATTTTTCCTAAAAGAAATTATTCCTTGCGTTGTCTTCTGGCAATATGCTCTGTTGTTTAGACTTTGCGTTCTATATTCTCCATCTCTTTGTATCATTTTCGCCCACATATCTTTTGAGAGATGATGCGTCCGCCAGCACTAGGACCATAGAACCGTTCCTGAGCACTATAATAAACGATCAATTTCTTCTTCGCCTCCTCATCCTCCTCCACCTTCTTCTTATTATTATTAATAATATTATTATTATCATTATTATTGCGATAGCAATTATATGGACAGTCTCGGCTGAATTTTGCCGTCGCCGTCGCCGTCATGCACCGTATATGTATAAGTATGTATATATATATAAAAGCCCCAAAGAAAAATAATTCAGAAAAATGCTCCCGAAGCGCGGAATCGAACCAGGGACCTCTTGCTCTGCAGCGAGTGGCGCTAGCCACTACGCCACGAAACGCAGATCCTCCACGTAAGTAACGGCGAGCGTTATATACACACCATTTACCGCTGGAGGACTCAGAGACGGCTGCGCTTATAAGCGTTTCTTCATTACCAGCGAGATGGCGTTAGGAGAACGACGGGCGCATTTAAATGTCGTCGGCGAGCTCGCTCGCTTTTTCTTATTGCGCAGGGAGAACCTTGCCCTTCCGCTGTCTGCTCGCGTGGTTTTCTGGTGGTGAGGGGAAGAGGGTTGTTTCAAGCTTTCACCGCGGTATCCGCGCTCATGTTACGGAGCGTACGGAAGTCACTCGATCTCAAGGGACGCCGCTAAACGAACAAACAGACGATGAGCGCGAACTATCAAGTGTCACAGCTCGACACTTGAAGCACGCTAGTTTTCTTCGCTGCTTCGGCCGCCTTTGCAACAGGAGCGCTGTTCAAACTGAGAGTATCCATTGGCGAGCCTCACTTCGTATAGCATTAGTTTCCTGCTATCGCATTCATTGCTTCGCCCTTGCGGCGAAACTGTGACTTTTTTATTAGCGATGTCCTCACTTACTGTCGGCTGCAACCTTCTGGTGCCACAGCTCGGCCTCGTTTGCGTAATAGCAGCTTTTAAATGCGAAGCATTTCTTAGCGAACTTCTGTGACTTTGAGCGTATCTATCTATCTATCTATCTATCTATCTATCTATCTATCTATCTATCTATCTATCTATCTATCTATCTATCTATCTATCTATCTATCTATCTATCTATCTATCTATCTATCTGTCTGTCTGTCTGTCTGTCTGTCTGTCTGTCTGTCTGTCTGTCTGTCTATCTATCCGTCTACGACTTTGTGCTCTCCTGGCCGTTTCGTTAATCGGATGTATACCAAAATTGGTGTGTCATAACATGGCCTTATTACGAACATAAATGACAGGTCATATCATGAAAATCATGACACGCATGTCATGAACAGCATGATTTACATTCCACGACCTTAGGCTCTTGTGGCCGTTCCGTTAATTTCATATACACCAAAATTGGTACGACGTGACAGGAATTCATGACGAACATAATGACTGGTCCTAACATGCAAATCATGACGCGCATGTCATGTGCAGCATGATTTACATGATATGGTCTCTGGGCGCTCGCGGCCGTTTAAATGAAGGGATATATACGAAAACTGGTATGACGAGACATTTCTGTATGAAGAACATAACTGACTCGTGGTAACATGAAAATCATGACATGCATGTCATGTATGCCATGATTTACATGCCACGCTCATGGCGCACTCGCGGTCGTTTCGCTAGATTGATATACACCAAAATTGGTATTGTGCTATGTGACTGTATGAAGAACATGAATAACAGGTCGTAGCATGAAAGCCATGACATCCATGACATGTTGTCATGATTTACATGCTACGCTCATGGTGCATTTGCGGCCGTTTCGCTTGCATGGTATACACCAAAATTGGTATTGCGCGACACGACCGTATGACGAACGTAAATGAGAGGTGGTAACATGAAAATCATGGCGTGCAAGTCATGTGCAACCTGATTTACATGCCACGCTCATGGTGCGCTAGCGGCCGTTTCAGTAGATTGATATACACCAAAATTGGTATTGCGCGAAGTGACTGTATGAAGAACATGAATAACAGTTGGTAAGATGAAAACCATGACATGCATGTCATGTATGTCATGATTTACATGCCACGCTCATGATGCATTCGTGGCCGCTTCGCTAGCTTGATGTACACCAAAATTGGTATTGCGCGCAGCGACTGTATGACGAACGTAAATGAGACGTGGTAACCTGAAAATCATGACATGCATGACATGTCCAACATAATTTACATGTCATGCTCATGGCGCACTCGTGGCCGTTTCGCTTGCTTGATATCCACCAAAATTGGTATTGTGCTATGTGACTGTATGAAGAACATGAATAACAGGTGCTGACATGAAAACGATGACATATATGACATGTATGTCATGATTTACATGCCTCGCTCATGGTGCACTTGCGGCCGTTTCGCTGGCATAATATGCACCAAAATTGGTATTGCGCGACACGACCGTATGACGAACGTAAGTGAGAGGTGGTAACATGAAAATCATGACATGCAAGTCATGTACAACCTGATTTACATGCCACGCTCATGGTGCGCTAGCGGCCGTTTCAGCAGATTGATATGCACCAAAATTGGTATGGCGCTAAGTGACTGTATGAAGAACATGAATAACAGTTGGTAAGATGAAAACCATGACATGCATGTCATGTATGTCATGATTTACATGCCACGCTCATGATGCATTCGCGGCCGCTTCGCTAGCTTGATGTACACAAAAATTGGTATTGCGCGCAGCGACCGTATGACGAATGTAAATGAGACATGGTAACATGAAAATCATGACATGCATGACATGTACGACATGATTTACATGTCATGGTCATGGCGCATTCGTGGCCGTTTCGCTTGCGTGATATACACCAAAATTGGTATTGCGCGACGCGACTGCATGACGAACGTAAATGAGAGGTGGTAACATAGAAGCATGACATACAGGTCATGTACGACATGATTTGCAAGCCACACTCATGATACATTCGCGGCCGTTTTCCTAGCTTGATATATACCAAAATTGGTATTGCGCGACGCGACTATATGACGAACATGAATAACAGGTGGTAACATGAAAACCGTGACATGATGTCATGTATGTCATGATTTACATGCCGCGCTCATGGTGCATTCGCGGCCGTTTCGCTAGCTTTATATACACCAAAATTGGTATTGCGCGAAGCGACTGTATGACGAACGTAAACGAAAGGTGTTAACATGAAAATCATGACATGCTTGTCATGTATGGCATGATTTACATGCTATACTCATGGTGCACTCGCGGCCATTTCGCTCGCTTGATGTACACCAAAATTGATGTTGCGCGATGTGACTGTATGACGAACATAAATGAGAGGTCTTAACATGCGAATCATGTTATGCATGTTATGTACGGTATAATTTACATGCCACTGTCACGGTGTGCTTCCGGCCGTTTTGTTAACTGGATATATACCGAAATTGGTATGGCACGACTCGAGTGCGTGATGAACATAAGCGACAGGTCATGCATTGTATATACCAGAATATGCGTTTCATTGGCATGGTGTACACTAGATTGTGCATGCATGCGTGCATGGCAAACATGCGATATATGGTGGACTAGATGCCATGGCATGAATGATTTCATTTGGCTCAAAGACAAACAAGGCGATGTATGCAGCTCTTTGCTCGCTGCTTTGCATTACATGGATTTCCACAGTGCGTGGGATCTGCCGAATTTTTTGTATGCGAAGTCAATTTGTACCTTTCACGCTATGCGCGCTATGTAACTGAACAAAATATCTTGTGTTATGATTTTGACATTTTTTGCTCTTGTAGTTGCTTTTTCGTGCGGTTTTCGCGCTTGATAATTTAGTACATTGTTTTCCTCGGGTTTTATGGATCGTTTTCTTTTATTGTGTGCAATCTGAGTAACAAAGGCCATCCTCATTAAGGCCTATGAGTTGTTCATGGGCACGTTCTGAACTGAACTGAACTGAAATGAATGAATGAATGAATGAATGAATGAATGAATGAATGAATGAATGAATTACACTGTAGAAGCTTCACCAAGACGTGAGGCTGCTGACGGTTTCAAGAGGGCGTGATGACTGGCTGCACTGTCGTCTCCGCTGCTGATAAGAGCCGCGCCGGGGCGCGGCATCCGGGATCGCTGACGCCAACACGTCCCCTCCTCAGGACACCGCGAGTTTGTTTCTTGTTGCTATGTCGCTCTTGCGATTGCGCGACCGTTACGAACAGGCAAGGACACGGTGACGCACCGGCGACAAACGTCTGCCGGCTTTTTCGTTTACAATATTCGTTTCCTGCGGGCAGTTGCACTCAGCGCTGTCACGAATAGATTAAAACTTGCCCGAGGAGAAGAGGTTGCTTTGAACGACCAGAATATCGGTGCATTCGCGAACGTCTCTCCGCTGCAACGAAGAAATAACCAATAAAGAACAAACGTGCTGAAGTACGACAGCAATACTTGACTTAAAAAAAAAAAAAAAACATTCTTGGGTTGTGACGAATGCGCGTTAGTGAATATTTCCGGTAAATCAACCTTTTTCTTTGGTCCTACTGAAGAGCTCTTTCAGACGAAAAAAGTCAGGAGGCTTTCCCTACCGGGAAAACGGCGGCAAGCGAAGCTTGGTGCGTGCGTGCCTGATCTACTACCCTGCTTTCTTTCTTTCTTTCTTTCTTTCTTTCTTTCTTTCTTTCTTTCTTTCTTTCTTTCTTTCTTTCTTTCTTTCTTTCTTTCTTTCTTTCTTTCTTTCTTTCTTTCTTTCTTTCTTTCTTTCTTTCTTTCTTTCTTTCTTTCTTTCTTTCTTTCTTTCTTTCTTTCGCACAGCACAATGCTCCCTCCTAAATTTTTCCCTCCTTCATGCCGGGAATTGAACCTTCACGCACATGCTTGGCAGAGCAACACTTCTGCTGCTACAGGCAACAACGACAGTCATGCGTTCATATCCAGGCAACAATGAAATGTGGCAACGTGAAATGACAAGGTACCTCGATAAAAGATCAGATTGTCATACAAGAAACGGTTGATCGCCGACAAGCCCACGATCGAGACAGCATCAATCATTAGTAAAGAGCCATACAAGAACGCATGTGACCGACGCTCTTTCGAGGGCCGCATTACACGCCCGGCGCCGGGGTTTCCTGATAAAACGCCACCGCGCCCCCGCCCGCGAAATCTTTACTCATGACAAGCTTCGCTCGAAAAAGCTTCTTCGGTGAACAGACGGTCCCATCGCTTTTCCCTATACACCATGGGCGTACCCAGCAATCTTTTTTGGGTAGGAGGGGTGGTGGGTTCGATACCCGTTTACGTGCACTGGTGCGTGTGTTTGTATGTGTGCGCTTATGTATACACGTGCAAAATGGCAAAAAGTGTGTGTGTGGGGGAGATGGGGGTGGGGGGCAGGTAGCGTTCGACCCCCCAAGGCACCCCCCTGGCTACGCCATTGTCCTACACCAGTGGTTCTCCGCCATGGCTGTTTCGGGGACACCTTGAGAGAAATTGGGAGAGGGGGTCATCAATTGTCACAACATGCAGCGTGAAATAGTTGCCTTTTATTCCTCCCTGGCAAAGGAGGGTCAAACTAAAGTGGCTGAACGATCGCAGAGACAGAGTTCCCTCTAGTTAATAGTGGGAACCTCTATGCCTTCGTGGACTGCGAAAGAGCGAGACAGCTTGCAGCAGTGGAACGAGCCGGTCGTGAGATCGCCTGCTCGAATCGCTCTGACGATGTCAACGATGATGATGATTATGATACCATAACTTGGCTCGTAAACAAACTGATGGATCGTCAAAGGATCAGGCGCCTGAGCCTTTAAGTGACACGGTCCCCTATGCATTCGGCTAAGATGACTCGAAGGCGAAAGCCATCTTCTTTTTGTGCTTCTTTTTCTTTTCGGTCGAGTGTACTGGGGCAGGGTCCCTTTAATACCAGCCTTTGTTAAAATACTAGTCGGATTTTCGTGTCCCAAAGCGCAATCAAAGCCGCCGTCCGTCGTTTCGCGTCATTACTTGACAGAGAACTTGGAAAACGTTCGTTGGTCGTGTTTTGTCAACAGCGGCAACTTGTCCTTAGGTTGTGGCGCCAACATTTGTTCATTTATTCATAATACTGCCTCAATTGTCGCAGTACGGGACGTAATTTTACATGAGGCGTGGGCACATAGAACAAAATTCACTGAGGATAAAGATACTGCCTAATGCGAATTCTGAGCGCAGCTTCGTGTTGGGGCAAGGCCAGCTGTGTTTGAAGTTTTGGCTTTCCGCAAGGTATCGACTACGCTATCAATCATAATTTTTGTAGAGTAGGACAGCACCCACTACGACATTATTAGTCTTTCTGCGAATAAGCGAGGTACCCGCTATTCACATGTAAGGTATAATGTGCGGCTGATGACGCGATGAAGAGTTATGGCTGAGCACATTGCAGTGTGTGGGAAGCATTAAACCACACAATCGTTCCGAAATTAGCATTGTGTGGTGACTGGTTGTTATTTTTTCTCTTCTACATTACATGGGTTAACGCGATTCCTTGACCGACATGACGCCTGTATAGGGTCTTTTTGCAAATGAGCTTCAAGCACCAGCGTGGTTATATGGTAGAATACTCGCCTGCCACGCAGAGGGCCGAGGTTTGCTTGTTTGCTTGTACTTCTGTACTGGCTCTTACCCACTACGGGGTATTGGCCAAGAAGCCGGCGGTTACTGTAAATGAAAAATTAAGGTCAAATCTCATTCGATCCTCGGTATCTTTTCTCATTTCTTTTTTCATGTATATCGGTTACTTTTTCATGTCTATCGGTTACGCCACCGACGGCGACGCCTCTCATCGCAGGAACGGGCGCCTAAAAGGTGCGCTCTAAAAATGGCGAGACAGGTTAGGTGGCATGACTTGTAAGAAGGACTCCTCTGGCAGCTTTGAAACGGGAGGTGTCGATGACGAGGGCAATGTTAGACGGTAGGCCATTCCATACCTCCGTCGGTGTATTGAAAGAACGAACGTTAATACGCAATGGAATGGGCGCGTGCGCTATACACTTATGGCAGGAGAAACGGTGCTCTGGAATGAGGATTTGATTACCTGGGGGTAGAGAATGAAAAAAAAAAAAAACACGCACGACTTATGTTGCTCTGAATCGAAGTTCGTGTCGTCTTTCGATTCGCTGCGTCGATTTGATTTGCTCCTGGAGACATGACTGTTGCTTTGCGACATTCGTTCGCTTCTAAGAGCGCGGTTTCCGCTGTTGTGGTAGAATATACTGGCATGCGAAAACACCCAAACACACTTAACGCAATGAATATACAACAAAAAAAGCAAGAAGGCAATAAAAAGCCAGCACACGTGAGGATCTTTCGCCGCGCTTCTTGGTCCACATTCTACCACAGTCACCGCAAGGACTGGATCAATTTGCTCTCTGAGGGAATAATGGTGATCGGCACGGGTCGATATTATTCGGGTGGAGTTCCATTACAGATGAGTGCGGATATGGATATGCCACGCTAAGAGCAGTCCTAACGCCGATACGTCGGCAGACCAATGTCGACCGAATCGACCGCAATCTGGCGTTCAGTGGGCAGCTGCCGAAAGCACGGCCATCGGCTAGCCCAACAGTAAGTGTGCACCTATCTCGAACATAGTCTGAAGGTTCACTTAAGTACGGATGACCGTGAGTTCGCTAAGATGATGCACACGATATATCCCTCATATATATATATATATATATATATATATATATATATATATATATATATATATATATATATATATATATATATAGGCTATATAGGCTATATAGGCTATATATATATATAGGCTATATAGGGGCTCTGACCGAAACGTCGACGTAATAAATGAAGTTTTCTTGAAGTGCCACCTCTCATACTTACATACTTATATATATATATATATATATATATATATATATATATATATATATATATATATACCGCAAATTAACAGAGCCGATATATAGACAGCATGCATATTTATTTTTATCACTTTCCGTGCATATACCCGAAGAGACGATAGAAGAGACGCTGCGTGAGATACGGACGCCATCTTGCAATACGTCGGGAAACATGAGTGCTGTGTTGCGGGCTGGTAGTCCCGGCGCAGCAGCAGGCAAAGACCGGCGGTGACCAACGCGACCGGCGGGGACGCCAGCCAGCCCGAACACGCGGTTTGGCGCGAAGCGCTGAAGCAGAAGAAACGTCCGCACTCAACACACTTTTATTTACACGTCGACTTGGGTAAAACAGGAATGCCAGAGCGGCGCCCCATGGCATTCGTACAGTGCAATACAGAACCAAAACCGAAACACAACAATGAGCTCGTGCAAATGGCACGGAGGAAGGCAAGTTTCAGCGCAGTCGCATTTTCAGCGCAGCTTAAGAAACTATAGGGTCTTTAGAATTACGTATGTATGCATTTTCTATTAAAGGAACACACCAACTAATACTTACCTAGTGATGTTGCGCCTCAGATATGCGTGATATTTACTTTTTGATCAACAACGTTCACAAGTATGAACAGCCGTACCAGTTCAAGATGGCTGGCCCTTGGCCAAGTGGTTCAACTTTGGCCGAGTGGCTGAATCGAGTGACGTGCCGACAGACAGAAAGACAGACAGACCAAAATTTCTCCGTTTAAGTATCCCAAGAAAGACTATCGTCTTTAAAATCCGGCAGATCCCGTGCACCGTGGGTAACTTGGCATTCCCCGGTATATAGGGAACCCAAGCTCAAGTTTATGCTCGACGCTCGCGCGGCTGAGCTATGCGTTACTGGGGGCAGACGCTGCACGCGAAGGCGGTTTGTCGTCAAATTTGCCCGCGGCGGCGGCAAGGACACATGCGCCCATGCGCTCCTCCTTCGGCCAACAGCACTGCTAGTCAGCAATACGTATACATTGTGACGCACCACAGATGCAATCCGAGCGCTCTGCGCGCGCGCGGAAGCGTGGGCGGCAGTGTCGTGGCCGTGGATGCCCCCAGTTGCGTCAAGAGCAGTGGCGCCGCTCGACGTTGCTTTGGAAGCCTATATCACAAAGCTACCAAAAATTCAGATGAGTTTCGAAAAAAAAAATGAGGGGGGGGGGAATCTTGCAAGCTGACGAAAAAATCGCCCTCGACCCCGGACCAGGGCGAAGTTTTCGTCAAATAGCAAGCTTTGAAATAAGGCAAATCGCTCAGTGCTTCCGAAGCTAAATCCGAAGCGACTGCAGAGTGTCACCTTGCGTTACCTCTGGCGTTCCGGTGCGCGTGCCCTTGAAGCGAGCGAACGAGCAGGCTGGCATATAAGAAAGGACACGCCTGCGCAGTGCGCGCTCTCGAGCTTCGCAAGCAGCCGTCAGAAGGCGCCGCGGTGCATTTTACCACGCTCTCCCGTGGTATCTAAAATTTTGACCGCGACTGTATATATGTAATGTAGGTTTGCAACGACAAAATTTCTTTATTGGAAAGAGCACAAATTCAGTTCAAAAAGACGCATGGGTTGATCCAGTTCCCACCGCTACCACGGTACGCAATGTTTACCAAAGCATATTGAACTTTGCTGCAAGTTCAGCATGTATTAATAATAACAGCGGCGCAATGTTGGGACTTCAGGAGCGCTTCTAGGAAATTTTACAATCGAACTGGAGTAGGTCTGTACGTACCAAACGTTTCGGTGTCGCAGTGTAGTGGAAAACGAATATTCACAAACATTCGCCATCGATAGTTAGCAACGTGTGCAAAAGAACGTCGTGGTGGCGAGGAATCACCCAAATATCTTTTGCTGAAGCGACTGTTCGTGTGCTGTTACTCAAGTTGTCGTTTGCTAGATCTTGCGGTGATTACTGTAGTTTCGTTTATCGCTGCTGGAGCTCAGATACCGCCTTGATAATGTGACGGCTTGCCTGCACCTTTGCGACACGCATTATGATCAACTGTCCATAAATGCGTGAAACTAGTATAATTTCATGCCAAGGTTCTAGAGAATGAATTTAAAGCAAGTGGAAGTGTTTGAATAAACATGTAGTGGATTTTACGGTAATTGATTGCAATTACAACGTAAATAATTATACGATTATTGTACAGTCAGTCATGCTGTATGTCTTCACAAACCAAATTTAATGACCCACTCCAATTACGTGCGATAGTTACCAGTTGGCAGCGACCATTCCTAAAAAGGTAAAAAAAAAACAAAGTATTTTGAAATTCCTGCCGAAACGCCTCACGTCCAACGTCTCGCTAAACACGGTATACTGGCTTTAAGAAAGCGAACGTGTGTAGCAAAAAAATTTCAACGAGGAGTCGTGCAAAGGAACGTTAGGCAATAATAATGCCTAATTTGTCATTAGCTCACTGTATGTGGCCTCTTTCTTGCCAATAGTGCACAGAAATGGCAAAGGTAAGTTGCTAAGGGCTATACGCTAGTTAATCGTGTAACGCAAAAAAGCTATGGCCGCTACGCCTAGCACGAGCAACCGCGAAAACGCGTGTGACGTTGCCGATGAGCTGCAGCCTTCGAGGGCGAGCAGGATGTCCTCTCCCTTCATGAACGCCGCCTTAGCCGACTTCCGGTCCATCTGGCAATTTTCCGTGAATAACTCGTCGAAGCACGCAATACTGCTCCTGATCATTCTGCAAGTTAAACACAAGCGAGAAAAGACACGTGAGTTTTGTTAGTAATAGGTAGAAACGATACCACTCACATACAGACACATACCGCAGCAATACAGATTATCCCGCAGAGCAACTCCCTCCACCAAACGGAACACTGACCCGTGCAGATACAGCTGCTTGACGACAGCTCCAAACTAATACGTTTCCCAACCTTGCACTTCGCCTTACACAGTATCCTGACCGATTTCCTTTCTGTGGAGGACGTCCCAGCTTGTATCATTCCACGTGGGAATGCCCCAAACCGCCCGGCCTACCTAGAATCCCCAATCCCTCGCCTTCCCAGTGGGAAGCCGCTCTTTCCAGCACAGTCCTGGACCACCAGCAAAGACAGATTGACCGGACCAGCTGGACAGCAGTAGCAAATGGGGCCCTGGACCCTCTGGGACTTCACAAGCCAGAAGAAAAAAAAATTACTACTGCTACTACTACTGGGTGAATCACTGTGGGCGTTTCGAACGCATTAAGGTAAAGACGTGGAATCATGTCGAAGTACATGTGCAGAGTCCCCTCTTTTATAAGGGGGGAGGGGGGATCATATTAGCTTGAGTGGACGTTTCTCCATAGCTTGTGTAAGGAGTGTGTTCGGACATTCGGACGTTTTTATACCCGTTGTCCCGCTCAAATATCCTCGTTTTTCTTCCTGAAGCAAGGCAGTCAAACTGCAGTTAGAAATTCTTGCGTGCTAGCTGAAAACATTCGAAATTTCACACCACTTCACTACTGCAAGCGAGACTTGCAGACGAAATTAAAAAAAAAAAAACAACGTTATACGGGACTCTTCCTGTTACATGGGAAGAGTGCCTTTATTCTGAGACGTTTGAGCACTGAAAAATTCAAATTTTGCGGCTTAACCGGTCTCCCATTCTGTGGCAGTCTGCAGAAATAATAGCACTGCAGCGATGGTGTTTTCAGCTTATGCACCTGAATAGTTTCGGCAGCATGGATTTTTCGAAGCGCCCGCCCTAGCTGGAATCACCATGCGCAATGCCTAATTAAAAAAAAAATCAGAAATGGTGACGAGTGGTCGGTCTTTTTTCTGCCTGGATGATCACTAGAGGCCGGATTTTTAGGCACTAAAAAAGCTCGTTTTAGGCGCCAAAAATACGCAGGCAAAACAATGTTTTAGGCTTCCGAAATCGTAAATATAGGCACAATAAATTTTCACATAAATGCAGATAATTTCAAACGAATACGTGCGCGACCTCTATCTACGACAGGGAAACAAAAATGTTATTGCTCAAGATGGGACAAAGGCGCCAACATTCGAACATAGCCTGCTTTGTCCCGCACGGTTCGCCCTCCCCTGTTCTGCAGAGTGAGTGAAGTGTCCACTGTCGAATCAACACACTCCTGAGTGTTTTTTCGGCATGACTGAGAAGTGCAGAGCAGGAGCAGACAGCCAGATTGCTAAAAGACCAGGAGGGAGGGATTCCTCCTATTGGCCGGGTCGAATTGCGTAGAGCCAATTGCTCCCCTGGCAGTGAACCACTGGCGTAATCAGACGAGGGGGGGGGGGTTCAATTACCCCCTCCCCTAAATTTTTCAGTTTTGCGTGTGTGTATATACACGCACACATACAAACGCATGCACGAACATATAAAAAGTATGGTTGTCCCCCTCCCCCTCCCCTGAAAACGATTTCTGGCTACGCTACTGCAGTGAACACCTTAAAAAGTACATTACAAACAAAACAAAAGCTGCGTACACATCATATTTTTCTTTGGTTTTTCGCGCTTCACTCTCCTTTCCGCTGACGTCTCTCCGCGGTTTCGCATTCGCGAACCGCTCGAGCCATGTCAGCGCGGCGGCGAATGCTCGCCGGCGTGTCCCGCTTCACTGCTGTAGCGGTTTTTGGTTGGTTGAACTAGAAGACGAGGTTGAACCCCATAGTTCCCAACAGTCAATCTTACGCGGTAACATGAATAACGGTCTCAAACAGCACCCGGGAGCGAAACTTGAGACTAAAAAGCGTTCATATAAGCGCCAATTTCGAAAATGGGCATTTATAGGCATTTGTAAGCATTTAGGCACGAACGCCAAAAATGGCATTTATAGGCACTATAAGAACACTGTAAAAGCCCTTCTTAACCTCTAATTCATGCTCATATATGAAAATGGCGCGATAGAAGCGCAGTGAACAAAATAGGCATTTGCCTAAAATCCGGTCTCTAATGATCACACATGACGCCAACATTGCGATTTCGTTCTCCTGAGGGCCCCTCTTCGTTTCACGGGTTCAGAGTCGGTATACGCTGCGGATTCGCTAAAGCAGGGTATAATACATAAAAAAAAAGACATGTCCATGCCTTTCCCTTCACATAAACGCTCTCCTTGGGAAACTATTTCGACTGCGTGAATAGCGTAAGTATTCACGTACTTCGAGCACGTGAACAGCGTAAGACGCAATCATAGCAGGTTTCTTAAATTCTGCAATCTAAAAAAAAAAAAAACCGGTGAAGTTCACAACGATATTAGAAATTAGCAAATGCGGGCGGTTCCTTTCTCGTAGACTGAACAAGGATGTAATAAAATACATTGTACATTGCCGATGCTACCGAACGACCTTTCAATAGAAAATGTGGACATACACAGGATAACCCTGTGGAAATTGAAAGAACAATACACTATAGCTGTGAATACCTAGATACACCGGCTATAAACAAATTTTCTCTGCATTACTTTGTTGTCATCTATGTCAAGTCATCAAAAGACATACACGTTGTGTCCAAATAATGACAATGATACCAGTGCAATGGGTTGGATGTGTACTAGTGATTATTTTTTTCTATTGCATAGTTCAATGTACGTGTACTTTTTGATACATGTTTTATACATTTTATTTGCTGCTTGCTCTCCGATGTAGTACAACCACAGTCGCTGTCGTTCTTGCGGGCGTCTTCTTCTCTCGCGCCAGGCTCGAACGTGTGGAGCAGCTGAGGCGCAACTTCGTCGTCTTCTCTCGCGCTGACGGCTCGCCATAACCTATTACCTATTAGCTAAAACACTCACTGACAATTCTGCGTGACAATGAAAGCATACGAACGGCGTTCAGGGCTTCTGCGCATGCGTAAGTGATGAGCCAAGTAGTTCGCAAGCACTGGGCAATGCTTTCGCGGTATCTTCAAATAGATACTGAATCAACGCGCCTACTACATATGCATGACGGCTGCGCATGTGTCTGGGAGTGGCACATTTGGCGGTCACTCGTTTCCCTGTCTCCTTTTGACCTTGCGAATAACGTGCCCATCTTTTCTTCAGCCTAACGTAAATCTGCGCTAAGGTCACGCGCCACTATAGCTTATCGCTTCGCGCATGATTATGATCGAGTCCGTGTGCTACGTTGTAAAGAAAAAACCAACAACAGCAACAACAAAAAACGCCATTATTCGCCGTAGAAACAGCGACCCAGATTTTTGCTGTACAACTGTTGTGCAGTACACAACGATGAGACTTGAGCGCCCGGCTGCTAAGATTGACTCCACATTGCTTACTGCGTGCGGAATAACCTGTCCTCATATCTTTACTGTCTCACGACCCCTGCCCACGCATAGCATATCTAACTGAAGGAAGTCCGTTTCACTGCCCTGCCTTTCATTACTTCCCACCGCGTTTCTGGATTGTTTCAACACCGCGCAGCGTTTCTGTACGTAAGCCTTACGTAGTGATACTTCCTTGTCCATTAGGGAGTTTTCGAATCCCAAAAAGTCTGGGGCCTCAAAGCACTTTGCGCGTGCTGGCTTTGAGCCAAGCAGGAGGTAAAAGTTTTCGAACAGAGTTTCGCGCTCAGCTTTTGCGTCTTGCGCCTGCATAGCCACTACGGCCAGAAAGGCAAACTGCGATGAACATTGATTAAATGTTTCACAGACAATTACCTTCGGTAGCACATTCTTTACAATTTTAATTTGCATGTTGTAGTGGTAATGAATTCGTTAATAATCGCCATCGATTGGGTGAGTCCACATTCTTGCCGTCATCAGCCAAGACAATCGAACTTCTAGCCACCCTAGCTGCGTTAAGCATTCCGTTATGGCATTAACCCTACGAGCTCTAAAATCGACAATTAACCTTAAAAAACATGAAAAACTTTCCGGCCAATCTTTGTTGCATGCTCGAGATATGAGAAAGTGACAGCCTATATGCCAGCGTTTTTAATTCGTAATGTCATCCATTGCTCAGAAATCAAGTCAGTTTGGTCTTGGCCGAGAGCCGTCGCTTTAGTGGGTGTCGCCATGTTTGACGCAAAGATTTTGGGGCTGGCTTTGGGGCTCCCGCTAATTCGAGAAATAGCGTCGCCAGCGCAAATCCTAAACGCTGTTCGAGTTTCGCGCATGCGCAGTGGCCTCGGCGTCATTTCTTTGGGGCCCCCATTCAAGAACTCCCTATTGTCATTTTCTTGCATCAGCCACGTTTCTGTCAACGCCACATCATCAAATCAAAATGCTTCCGTGTATCTGCTATCTCGCGTATTAAAGACGGCTATCACTTATCGGCTGTAACGTGTATATGCAGCCTCTATTAAAGAACAACTTGTCTTTTATTACGCTGCCTACTTTTTGGTTGGAACAACATATACATAGGGCTCTGTGTTTTCGGATAAATGAAAAAAAGATTCGATAAACACTCGCCGGTAATAGTTTTCACAATTCGGATTTATCCGATAAACTCCAATTTCAGCGGCGAATATGACCCTGCTCCGTTCTGTATCGAAATGGCATGTTCTAAGCGGTCATTGATACATCCGGCAGTTTGGCCGATATAAAATTTACTTCACCGTCAACAGCACCTCGTAGACCGCACCCACCGCACAATTAACAAAGGGCTTGTTACGCACGGAGAGACGTTAACGTATGTAGGGCCCCCGGGAGCAGCAGACGACATCTTAATATACGATCTCCTGGCGACAGTTGGGCGCACCAGACTGCATCGAATATACGGACCAAGTAAAGTATTCTTGCGTCTATTACAGCAAGGTTTAAGGTTCTAACAAGCACAAACATAGGCGTTTTGTATTCAAATGTTTGTGCTTGTGTGTAAACGTGTTTGAGCGTTCAAACCTTCCAGACAACTAATAATAATAATATCTGGGGTTTAACGTCCCAAAACCACGATATGATTATGAGAGACGCCGTAGCGGAGGGCTCCGGAAATTTCGACCTCCTGGGGTTCTTTAACGAGCACCTAAATATAAGTACACGGGCCTCAACCATTTTCGCCTCAATCGAAAATGCAGCCGCCGCGGCCGGGATTCGATCCCGTGACTTTCGTGTCAGCAGTCGAGCGCCATAACCACTAGATCACCGTGGCGGGGCTTCCAGACAGCTAAACTACGCTTCGTATGTTCTAATGTTTCCGGGTTCAGATGTCATTTCGTCTAATATATTGGAGATTGAGAATAATTAATGCAGAATTAAACTCCGAATTCCGGAGAATTGGGAATTTACGAGAAATGAACTCCGATAAACGCCGAATTTCCCCCCAAAAATAAAGTCCGCAAACACGGAGCCCTAAATATACGCAAAATAACCGCCGACGCTATTGCATACTTGGGGAAAGCGATGCTACTCTCAAGGCCCTTTTATGAAGATTTGAAATAATAAAATGCTTCGCTCCAAAGCAGTTGTGCTCCATAGACACAGTGAGAATTTTACCTAAACTGAGGGCACACTGAGTTGTTACCCGTGTATAAAAAAAAAGCAGGATTGGTCAGACCATGAACTGGAGGAAAGTCGCCAAGAGACTGACTGTTCCGTGTGTTTTTTTTTTTTTTGTAAGGCGCTAACTTCGGCCAAACTTACTTGCAACCATAGTCGGTAGGGTCCTTTTTCAAATCCTCCGGCGAGGCTCCGTATCGGGCCTGACAGGTGTGAAACATCGTTGGGTCTTGGCATCTTATGGATGTTTCATAATCTGAAACACAATGGTGAGTAATTAAATGTAGAAAAGCAAACGGAATAGAATAGTCGGCTTTAGACGCGGCATTTCTTACTTTCATAGGCCTCTTGGTCACAGGTAAGACTGCGAAGGGCTTTATATCCATCCTCCTGGCGACGGAAGCTTGATGTGACCGACTCCGGGCACGACGCTATCCTTTGGTGGCATGGAAGCTTGACCGTTACGTTACTGTTGTAAAGAAAGAACGAAAGAAAGAAATTTTAAAGGCTAGTTTCGCTGTTGATACAACCTTAATGAAGACCAACAGATAGTGACGCGAAGGAAGGTATAGGGGACATTAATTGCATTGTTTTAACTGTATCTCTTTTAACCGTGTTAACAGTATACTATAGTGACGGGCGACATTAATGCCAAGGTAGGCAAGAAGCAGGCTGCAGACGAGGCATTGGGGGTATATGGCATCGTTTCTAGAAATGCGAGGGGGGAGTTATTAGTAGATCTCGGTTAACGCAATAATTTACGAATCTTGAATACCTTCCACCGAAGCCTGGCGAACCGGAAGTAGATGTGGAGGAGCCCCAATGGCGAAACTAAGAATGCTATAGACTTCATACTGTGCGCACACCCTGGCATCGTGCAGGATGTGGAAGTGGTTGGGAAGGTACGATGCAGTGACCATAGAATGGTAAGGTCTCGAATTCGCCTAGACTTAGCAAGTAACGGCAGAAACTCATACGCAAGAAGCCAATTAACGAGCTAGCGCCGAGGGGGAAAGTACATGAATTCAGGGTCTCGCTTCAGAACAGATACTCGGCTCTAACCGAGGAAACCGACCTTGGCGTTGACGCAATGGACGAAAATCTGACGAGCATATCATTACGGAGTGCGCAGTTAATGTCGGACGTACAGTCATTAGACAGGACAATGGCAAGCTCTCCAGGGAGATGAAAAGCCCCATTAATAAACGTAACAGCTTGAAAGCCTAAAAAACGACAGACAAAATAGAACAGGAAGTGCATTCGAAGTGAATAAATAGGCGTAAAGTAGCTGACATAAGAAGATATAACATGGAGATAATTGAACATGCTCTAAAGAACGGGCGCAGCCTGAAAGCGGTGAAGAGAAAACTGGGCACAGATGTATGCACGGAAGGACAACGAAGGCAAAGTCACTAACAATATGGATAGGATAGTTAAAGTAGCAGAGGAGTTTTACAGAGATCTGTACAGTAGCCGGGAGAATCAGGACGATAATGTAAGAAGTAGTAGTAGCCCAAAGAAGTGGACATCCCACCAGTAACGTTCATAAAGCCTTAGAGGGAATGCAAAGATGCAAATCCGCTGGTGAGGATCAGGTAACATCAGATCTGTTAGAAAAACTGGCCACTCTGTATACGAAAAGTCTCTTAACGGCGAGGGTACCAGAATCTTGGAAGAATTCTAATACATATGAGCTTAATTCATAGGAAAAGAGACGTCAAGGAGTTGAAAAAATACAGGCCGATCAGCTACAAGCTGTTTACATAGATATCAGCTAGTATAGTCGAGACAATCAATCAACCAAATGACCAAGCAGGATTTCGTACTGGCTACTCAACAATAGACCACATTCACACTATCGATCCGGTGATAGAGAAATGCGCGGAATATAACCAACCCCCATATATATCATTCATAGATTACGATAAATCATTTGATTAGGTGGAGATATCAGCAGTAATGCAGACACTGCGGGATCAGGGCGTCAAGGAACCATATATAAACATACTGGAAGATATCTACAGCGGCTTCACAGCCTCCATAGTCCTCCATAAAGAAAGCGACCAAATCCCAATAAAGAAGGGTGTAAGGCAGGGAGACACGATCTCCTCAATGCTGTTAACCGCGCGCTTACAGGAGGTTTTCAGGGCCCTAGATTGGGAAGAGTTAGGGGTACGAGTTATTGGAGAGCACCCTATAGTAACCTGCGATTCGCTGATGACATTGCATTGGTGAGTAACTCAGGGGAAGAACTGCAAGTCATGATTACTAACTTGGACAAGGAAAGCAGGACGGCAGGTCTGAAAATTAATATGCAGAAAACTAAAGTAATGCGCTACAGTCTTGGAAGAGAAGAGCGCTTTGAGATAGGTGGCGAGGCACTGGAATTTGTAAAGGAATACGTAGGTAGTAACCGCGGAGCCGAATCATGAGAGTGAAATAACTCGAACCACTATAACTCAAGAGGAAGGTATATAACAGCTGCATATTACCGGTACTTACCTACGGAGCAGAAACCTGGAGACTTACAAAGAGGGTTCAACTTAAATTGAGGACGACGCAGCAAGCGATGGAAAAGAAAATGATAGGTGTAACCTTAAGAGACAAGAAGAGAGCAGTCTGGGTCAGGGAACAAACGGGGGTTAAGGATATCATAGCAGAAATCAAGAAGAAGAAATGGATATGGGCCGGGCACGTAGCACGTCGGCAGGATAACCGCTGGTCATTAAGGGTAACTGGGGGGGGGGGGGAGGTGATTCTTAAAAGGAAGAAGGAAATGAAAATGGAAATTGGGTGTGGAGTGCACGATAACTGTCTCTCAAGTGAGGACACCTCAACCGATACACTCACGGGGGATTGGGGATTAAAGGGACAGTGAGAGTGAAAAGAGTGTGGTAAAAGAAGAAAAAGAAAGGTATGAGTGAAAAAAAAAAACAGTGAGGGGGTGGGGGGGGCAGGAGAACGGGCGTCCGAGTCACCGTGGTGAGCGGCTAGAAAATTCGTTCGACTAGGCCGGCATCCTCGAGAAAAGCTAGTAGGGCCGCAAGGGCTGATCGGCGACGGTGTACGTGGCCGGTGGGATGGAGCAAGTCCTGTAGGGTCGCACACGGCAGTCCGACGAGGCGGTACTTCATGGCGAGCCGCTTCCGCGCAGTGTTGAGAGACGGACAGTCAAACAATAGGTGGCACAGGGTTTCGATCGCGCCGCAATCGGTGCAGTTCGGTGCAGCGGCGCCGCGAAGACGATGCCTGCGTTCCGCGGGCCACACAGAACCGGTCCTCAGGGCAAGAAGAAGCGCGCGCTCGCGGCGAGTGAAACCAGTGGCTGGGATGGGAGGAGGGGGGTGTCCGGAGGCGACCCGTGCGTCAGGATGCTCGCGCACCAGCTCCCGGCGAAGGTTGTTGCGTGCCGAGTCGAACGAGCTGGCGTAATCCGTCAGCGAAGTCTCGGCGGAGTGTGCTCGTTTTGCGAGTTCGTCTGCAGCCTCGTTGCCCGCGATGCCGACGTGTGAAGGGAGCCACTGAAGGACCACATCACAGCCTCGTTCCTGGAGGGCCAGCAGGCTGAGAGCGGCACGCTGAGCAAGAAGGGGGCCTCGTTCCTCCCTCGCGAGCTGGCGGAGTGCAGGTTTCGAGTCGCAGAAGATTGCTGCGCTCGTGACGGCCGGCGAATTCCGCAGGAGGTCTGCAGCCAGCTGGAGCCCGACTAGCTCAGCTGTTGTTGAGGATGCACAGTATCGCAAGCGGCACTGTCGTTCCGAGCTGAGCTGAGGGGCTATGCAGGCGGCCGCGGCTGAGCGATCCTGCAGGACGGACCCATCGGTGAACACCTGCGTCCTCCCGGCCAGGTCCTCATACATCCGCGCCGCGGCCTCCTGAGCAATGGCACTGATGGGGGTGTGGCGTTTGGATCGAATGCCCGGCAGGTGCAAGTTCACTCGAAGGGGCACTCGACGGTGAGGGGGTGGCCAGCGCGAAAGGCGTGCGGGGTCGTCAGCCACAACACCGTCGTACACGTCGATAAGTTGGCCGACACGTGAGTTTGGCACAGCACGTAACCGCGAGAGGAGGGGACCTGCATCAGGCGCTCGGTGGAGACGCTGCAAGTGGCACAATGCGCGCAGGTCCGCCGTGAGCGACGCAGGCCACGCACGAGCCTCCGCGAGGGTCTCGGCCACACGAGAGCCACGAGGCATTCCGTGACACATGCGGATGACTCGGCGGTGGTCCTGGTCAATCAGTCGCCACTGTGGCGCCTGGAGTTTGCAGATCGGCAGTGCGTAGTGGATGGCAGACAGAGCCATCGCCTCGTAGATGGTGCAGGCGAAGGCAGCGGGGCAGCCGTTGCCGCCTGCGAGTAGTTGGCGCACGGCCGTTTCCACGCGACGCGTCGTCTGTCGTACACGTCGCACCGCCGGGAACCATCGGAGGCGATTGTCTATCGTCAGGCCGAGGTAGCGGACGTTGCTACTCCAAACAATTGGTGCACCATCCAGCTGAAGGCACGGAAGACGTCGTCGGGCTTCAGCACGAGGGTGGACGACGAGGGCCTCGGTTTTCGGCGCCGAGATCGCGAGTCCGATGTTTCTCACGAAGGCGGCCACACATTGGAGGGCCTCCTGCATGCAAGCGCGCACCACCGAGCACTTTCGGGTCGGACCACGCACATACAATGCGACGTCATCAGCGTACACCACTGCGCGAACAGGGAACACAGCCGTTTCTGGTAGGCACTTGACGAGCGGCGCGAGCACCAGATTAAACAAAAACGGGCTGAGGACGCTGCCTTGTGGGACGCCACAGCTGACAGATCGCGGCGCACTTGTCGCCCCGCCCACGCGCACAGTAAACGTTCGGTCAGTGAGGAAGGCCTGAACGTAGTTCAAGAGTTTGCCCTCAACACCTAGCGCGCGCACAGCACTGATGATAGACGAGTGGGGGAGCGAGTCGAATGCCGACTTTATGTCAAGGAGGAGTAGGATGGCCATTTCTCCATCGTGAAGGGCCTGCTCGAGGGTGCTCACGACTGCAGCAATGCAGTCGATGGTCGCGCGATGTGGCCGGAATCCACACTGCTCTGGTGGGAAAGCGTTGCGCACCTCCGCGGTCCACTGTAGCCGGTAAAGAGCCATCTCCTCCATAGTTTTGCCCGCCACAGAAGTGAGAGAGATGGGCCTGTATGACGTCACCGATCGCGGCGGTTTGCCTTGTTTGAGGACAGGAATCACAGTCGCGGAACGCCATTCTTCCGGGAGGACAGCACTGGAGAAAACTCTGTTGAATGCATCCAACAAGAGTGGGCGCTGGGAGGCATCCAGGTTTCTCAACAGCTGATGAGTGATTTTGTCCGCTCCAGGGGCGCTGCGCTTGCGCTTTCTGAGGAGAACCCGTTCCAGTTCGTAGAGGGAGAAGTCCTCCTTGCAGAGAGAGCGAATGTCAGCTGAGGTGATGGGATCCACGGGAGGGAGCGGGGGTGCGGCGTTTGTCGTGACACTGCCAGCGCTCCCCGCTCTAGGAGGGGAAGGAGGCGCGAAAGAGGCGGCAAGCAGTTCAGCAAGCTCCCTTTCAGTGATGCCCTGCGCAACGGCTATGGCGAGCACTGGGTAGCGCGACACTTTCGGGTTTATCAGGACGCGCATGATGTGCCAGCCGCGGCGACGTCCTCGTGGATCACTCAGAGAGGAACAGACGCCCGTCCAGCTGCGGTCGCGTAGCCGCTGGGCGTGCCGCCGGCACACAGCGTCGAGTCGGTTGTACTCTGTCCATGCGCCGGGGGCCGAGGAGCGCAGCGCCCGCCGCTGTGCTCGCTGGCGAACTGCGCGGAGGTTGAGCAGCTTGATGTCAGGGCAGGGTGTGCCGGCGGGAACAACACAGCGCGTTGTGGCACGCTCAGCACAGTCCGCGATGCGCGAAAAGAAATCGTCACTGCTCTGCACGCTCGCGCACAGATCACGGAAGAGTGGCCACCGTACAACACTGTATTCACGAACAGCACCACGGCTGGGGTGGCACGGGAGGAGTGTGATCGGGTAGTGATCAGAACCAGCAGTGTCAGCGTGGCGTTTCCACTCGTAGGAGCAGCGTTCTGACACCAGCGCCAGGTCAATCACTGTCGAGGCCGCACTGCGACGGATGAAGGTGGGTTCTCCGGAGTTTAGTACGAGGAGTCCCACCGAACTGATCGCGTCGCATAGGTCCCTACCGCGCGCATCCGTGGTACGGCAACCCCAGCTGACGTGGTGCGCGTTGAAGTCTCCACACAGTACGTGGTCACGCGCAAGCACGGCGACAAGGCGCGGCACAAACGCGCAGCTGGCCGCGACGACTGGGCGCACATAAACACTCGCGACAGAAGTGTCCACGCCGTCCACACGGACCGTGGCAGCAACGCACTCACTCGTCGCACAGCATAGATGTTCTGTGGGGACAAGCGCATGAGCGAGTGTGTCACGAATGTACAAACCGGCGCGCGGCTTCCCGGGCGGGTGGGCGGTGTCACAGCACGGCGCATTATTGCACTCAGCGAGCGCACACTGCGTGGAACTGCTGTAGCCGATGTAGCCGGGCAGCGAAACATCCTCCACGCGAACATACGTCTCCTGCAAAGCAAGGACGTCGTAGTCGCGCAGGGGAAGGATCGCTGCGAGCTCTGCTTGTCGGCGACTCAGTGAACGGCAGTTCCACTGCAGTATGCGTGGCCTAGACTCGTGTCGATCACTCGCCATCATTTGTTAACGCAAGGTGGGTGGCCAGCGCTGCAGCACAGAGCGGGCGAACGGGGCAGCCGAGAGGGAGAAAATCCATAGCGGCTGTCAGCGCTGCCGAGAGCACAGCGATCACAGAGTTTCTCTTGTCTGTGGCGGTTTGTGAGCTCTTTGCAGACGGAAGACCAGCGGCCGCCGCGTACGAAAAGTTCTCGCAAACCAGGGGGTGGGCACGGGACATGGTGGTAGAGCCGGGTGTTGCTGGGTCTCCTGTATTCTGTTCACGCGCGATAGCGAGCGCCTCACGGCGCGAGATTGGGAGCGACGATTCGGCGCGCACTTCCAACAAGCGCCGCTCTTCCTGCCAACGAGGGCAGCGGGGCTCGGTAGCAGGGTGAGCTGCGCCACAATAGAAGCACCTCGCCTTCTTCGCGGTGCACTCACCGAGGGAGTGCGGTCCGCCACAACGCACACATCGCCGCTCAGACGTGCACGTTACGTCCGTGTGCCCATAGCGTCCGCAGAGCTCACACTGGGTTGGTCGTGGACGGCGAGCACGCACGGGCCGGCGCTGTTTGAAAAGTTCCACATCAGGGAGAGCCTTGTTGCCGGCGAAGCGCACAATAACGTGGCGACCAGAGCGAGAGCACTGAAGGACAGGCAACCGTGACGCGATGTTGGCGCGGATGGAATCCTCGTCTAGCGCGAGGTCGACGTTATAGATGACGCCGCTGCAGGTGTTCGTCGACGCCTGCTTCGCGCGCACAGCAATGCCGCAGATGTCAGCCACAGCGAGCAGGGGGTCGAGTGGAGTTCCGGCGGTGACGTCGACCGCGACGACGTTGCGACCGAAATTTACGCGGACGCGACTGACGCCCTCCAGAGGAGCCAAACAGGAGGAGATGGCTTCCTGTGTGGCTGTTCGGAAAGTTTCTCTCCTCACAGCCGGTCTGTAGAGTACCGTCTCCAGCTGGGTGCCGGGGCTTGTGTGCCGTGGGGGCCGGGGGCGTGGGTCGCTGGCAGCGGGCTCTGAGACCGACGCCCGGTGTTGATGGGAACACTTGGTGCGCAAAGCTTTGTAGCGCTCGGGGTTCCAGTGGGGGAGAGGGCGGGGAAATCTTCAGCCGTCAGCTGTCCCAGCACGCGGCTGGCGCGAGGGAGTGGGGAGGAGGGCACGCCATTCAGGGGCTCCTTTCCCTCAAGAATGGGCAATGGCTCGCCTGACCTTGCTGTGCACGTGTGAGCGGGAGCTGGGTTCCCTGGAGTCAGCTGTGCTTCCTCCGTGACGTCAGCAAAGGGGGAAAGGGGCCTGGTGGGCGCTCGTGTGGCTTCATTCCACGAAGCTGACGAGGCAGTGATTTCCTCGCTCCCCCCTGCGATGGGAGGGGGAGGGTTCTTGTTTGACAAGGGGCATTGTCCCTCCTGGTTCCCCTCTGGAATGCCAATGCGGTCGTTACCCTCCTGATCCACCGTGACTTGCTCGCTGGAATCTGCCTCGGCGTTAAAATGGCCGACTTGGGAGGGAGGACGAGCCAAGATGGCAGCAGCGTCTTTCTCGACTGTGGAGGGAACGGCGCCCGTGGAGTTGAAGGGGCCGGGGCTGGATGGCGGTTCGGGCGCCTGGTTTGTGGAGCCTGGCACAACAGTGGCGGGTCGTTTGTACCTGCGTGGCTGAGCAAGACTCTTGCGAACCTTGCGAGGACGGCGGCGAGGTGACAGCGATTTTTTGGCGTCATCTTGCCGGAGGAGGTTGTTTGCCTCCCGAAGAAGAAGTTCAAACGCTCGAGAGCGCCTAGAGCTACAGCTCATGGTGATATCCGACAGGGAGCTTGGCGGAAAGTTGTCGTCCATCACAAGGAGTGTCGAGGGACAGGGAGGGAATCGGCTGGTGGGGCGTAATAAAAAAAATTCGGCAGATCCCACGTACCGTGGTAGTCGACGTTATGCGAAGCATGCGGCGGGTAGGTGAGTGTGGCGTAACTTTTTTTACTTAGCGACACGTTACGAAATGACGCTAGAGATTTCTACAAATTTTATACGCACAGATATATATGTTGAAGAGACGCATATGTGTTATATAACCAATTGTTTACGGTTGGGTAAGGCTGCCAATGGCAACGTGGGTATTACCAACACCAGAAGCGGTAAGCTGATGTGTAGTACTTATACGTGTCCCGAGAACGCACACACGTTTCGCGAACTCGTGTGCATGTGTGCAAGAAGTTCTTGACAGTTCTTGAACGAGGGCACCATCGCCGTGATCAGTGAGCACCAGCAGCTGGTCATGACTTGTTATAGGATCCGGTCGTGATCGTGGTGACGAGGGGTCCATGTGTAGTGAAGTATGCGGTTTAGTAGAGCTGTTGGAGTTCGTGGATGCCTCGGTCATTTCGTCAACAAATTGTCTGTCGACAGAGCCGGCGAAATGCCGGAACCTGAAGCCACCCTTCGCGTTAGTGAGGTATAGGCCGTCGAGGCTGGTAGGCCTGGATAGTGCTACGTAGACTAACATCAGTGGATAATGTTTGTCGCATTCGTAGACTACCTGGACGTACGTGGCCTACGTAGCCTAGTCTACAAAGCGGCTGTCAATCAATCTGGCATCATCCTCGGTCAGCATGAGGCCGTCGCCCAGCCTCGTAAGAAATGAAGAGGACACTGCGTCGTTATGGTGGATTAAGTGCACTTTACGGCGCGGTGATGTGGATATCATATGTAACTTTCGTTAATGTAATCCTCCGGGGTCGAGCAATGCTTCAATATAGATTGCTGAATCATAGAAATACAAACGTAATGTTTACTAGACTGCTGTAAAAGCGGAGCCAACATTGGAACCACAGATGTTAATCTGATATGACGCCTGTATCGTAGGAGTAACATGTAGTGTTTATTGCTTTCTTGTAAAATTAGATAGCCAGCACCACAACCACAATTGACGTTGCACCGATATTACGCCTGCGTAGGCTGGTTTTCAAAACTAGTGTATAGATCTGGCGTGGCCCAGTGGTAGAATACCTGATTGCCACGCAGAATGCTTGGGTTCGATTCCTGCTTGGATCCTCATTTTCATTTTTTCCATTCGTTGAGTCAACGCTGCCGATGTTGGTTTGCCTTAACGCTCTAGCATTTAAGCTACCAATGTCTGTTCTCGCCGTTCCTGGGTAGATATAAACTGTCAATCACCTGTGGCGCATACCCGTACACCGCGGCCCGTGGTAAACGGGTATGTGCCACACGTGTCTAGTGGAAAGGGTTTGACGACGTACGCGACAGGATTTATCGTTATTCATGTCATGACCTGGTAATCATATTCGCCAAATGCTCTTACCCTCCCGTGCAAATTTTGGTCTACACCAAGTTAAGGAGGCGATCATGAGAGCACCCAGACGTAGGCGGCTAGATAGATAGATAGATAGATAGATAGATAGATAGATAGATACGTAGATAGAAACGCTCAAAGTGCCAGAGGTTCGCTAAGAAATGCTTCGCATTTAAAACATGATATAAAAGAAAAGGCCGATCAAAAAAAAAAAAAAAGGTTAGGCGGACCTACATCGCCCTACTTAATCCCCCTCGCGCAAACGCGCGAGGGGGAGACAGAAAGTTAGGTGGGCAGATGAGATTAAGAAGTTTGCGGGTGTAACGTGGCAGCAGCAAGCACAGGACCGGTTTGATTGGCGGAACATGCGAGAGGCCTTTGCCCGGCAGTGGGCGTAGACAGGCTGTGATGGTGATGAAATGTATTTTAGTAATTATCATATAAATCTGAAGGAAGTAAAGTAGACGAAAAAACAACCTGCCCCCGGTAGGAACAGAACCTGCAACCTTCGGATAACGCGCCAGAACGCGTTAGCCGAAGGTTTCGAGTATGGACACCATCACCATGCGTTGGCACATAACAGTGGACTAAAAACTGTACGTTTCCTAATCGGCGTCCAGATTTAAGTGATTCTGCCGATAGATATCGACGTATTTCTCGAAACCTGGTGTCAATCCCCTTCAGAAACGGCCCACACATGAGTTAGACGAAAGGCTTTCTTGCAATTTGCAACGTTAGCTGAAATTTTTGAATAAAACCCATATTTATAAAAATTAGCGCAGCTTGCTCTAAGTCGCGCAAGGCTGGGTCACGGCAGAGCTGGCGGGAACCTAGCCGGTCCTGGCTTGGCTACAACTTTACCCTCTCAAATCTCTCTTTCCCACTAGTTGCTATACTATACTACACACTGCTATACTTGCTGTATTTTTTTCTTTCTTTTCATGTGTCTCTTTCTTTCAATTTCTTCCTCTGTCTATTTTTTCTCTGTCTTTTTATATTTTCTCTCTTTCTTGCTTTTATTTCTCTCAATTTTTCTCTTTCCCTTTCTTTGCATCTCTCTCTCTCTGTAGTCGTCCTCTCGCCTTCATCCTTTATTGCGATAGCAATTATATGGACAGTCTCAACGGTTTTTTGCCGTCGCCGTCATGTCCCGTATGAAGTCCAAACTGATAAGATCCCCCCGCGCATCGTACGTTCTTACCGCGGGTAAAAGCGCGCGAGCAGGGGCGACGAACGCGGCCGCAGCACAGATCAGACGAGCCGGCCCATTTCCATCGCTCGGAGGGGGCATGCAATAACACCACCCCGCTCGGGAGGCCTCCGTCGAAGCAGACAGGAAACGTCCCGCCCTTCTTTAGCAACTTTGAGCTTTGAATCTAAGGGCGCGGTCGCGATCACTGGCGCGCGCTATCTCGACAGCCATCACAGCGGGCGGCTCGTATACCCTAATGCGTGCTGCGTTCTCAACGCAGTGACTATGCGGAGAGCATCTCTCCTTGGAGCGGCCGTATTTTCTTACACCAGCATTTTGTAGTTACGCAAGATCGGATACAAAACAGTTAGCTGTCAGCCTCACTTCGTATAACACTACAATTGGTTGCTATTGCATTCATTGCTTCGCCTTTGCGGTGAAACTGACTTTTTTCTCTTCACCCCTTTTTTCAATCTGTTTCTCTCCTTTTTATCTTTTTCTCTCTCTCTCTGTACTTGTTCTTCAATCCTCCATTCCCTCCTCCTCACCCTCACTTCCGTTTGCCACCCCCTTGCTATGCTATAATATACTCTGCTAGCGTGCCTGGATAGCCGATGGGGTTACGACGCTCGCCTTCGGATGGTGCGCTCGCGGGTTCGAATCTCGCTTCGCTAGGGAATTTTTTCGCCAGAAATTTCTGTCTTTCTTTTTCTTACTATCTCTTTCTTTTTTTCATTCGCTCTCTCTTTCTTTTTCTGTACTCGTTTTCTCGCCCATCAGAGCTAGTGCATCCCATGCTGGACAAATCAGCACACATGTTCTCGGAGCGAAGCAGAAGATGAAGAAGAGGGCGAAGAGTGCGCGTGCCATTTCATGATGATGATAATTTTCTATCTACGACACACGACAAACATAGAGCATAACGGCTGTCCTGTAAAAACAAAATGGTCGCCACGGCAAAAAGCGACCCATACCCCCACACCCCTAGTTACTGTTCTCAATTTACACCACTGCATGGTGCGCATCGTACATTCTTAAAGGGGATCAGCACAATGATCATACCTCTGTATATATTGTGCTCCTATAGGAAATTTTGCGTTAAAGTATACGAAGAACGAAGGTCGCTTCGCTCGCTGCAGCGGCCGCACATTCTTACGCCAGTTTTTTGTTGCGTTACGCCAGGTCGGATGCTAAAGGAGTGAGTTGCTAGCCTTTATAACATTTCAATTTGTTGCTATCGCATGCATTGATTGGCCATTGCGGCGAAACTGCGACTTGTTTTTGAACACTGTTAAGTACTGTACAGGTCCGGCACATCGAAACGCATTGCTGTTTTAATGCGATAGCGTTAGAGAGCTCGTTTCTCAGAAATTCCGCCGTCGGCGTCGGTGACGGCGTCGTTTGTGAGCGAAAAATCGTCCGTTACCGGAAATCGAGAACGATGCAAATAAAATAAACAATAAAAATCTTCGGTCACATTGAGGATCGAACCAGGGCCGTTTGCGTGGCAAGCAGGTGTCCTACCACGAAGGCACGATGTTTTTGTTTTCTTTATTGTTACTTGCAACTGCTTCGAAAAAAAAACACTACACAAATGCCATGTAGTGGAAGGAGTCTCCTTAACGCATTTTGTTCGGCAGGTGTCACGACGAAAATGAGCCCATTCAGCGATTTGTAGGCGCAATGGCGAGGCCATTAAACTACGTTTTTTGCGCGACGCCATGCTTCGAAAAAAGCCGGGATAGTGCACCCATCGCCGCTAAAAGCAAACACACACGAAATTTCAAATAGCTCCAAAAATGGACAACTATGTCCATCAAGCGGAAAACATATCAAGCAAACAGCAAACGGTAGATAATGTGCTGCCATCTGTGAGGCATTGTGAGAAACATGTCTCGACTGTAGCACAGGGCAGTGCTTTAGATCGAAAACCTCTACCATTACTATGATACATCGCGCGCGCGTGTGCGTGTATCTGTGTGCGTGTGTGTGTAACAAGACACATTAATAAGTATGCACTTAGTGGTTGAAGTGCGCTCTAGGGGCCGGATTTCGCTATCGCGTTCAACTCTTAAAGGCGAAGCTTAAGGGTCCCCCAATTTTTTTATTAATGTATTATCGTGAAAGCGCGTTAGTAGGCCGGGATTTGGCTCCGCAGCCACGCATGTACATTGTTCTACAAGTACACATGAATGAGTGAATTCCAGAAGAAAGGACTGCGGAAGTTTAAGAAGAGAAGATGAATCTCAGCACCTTCGTTCCTTAGGCAACGTGCACTTCTATACGGTTCTTTTTTTTTTTTTTTTTTACAAACACGGAAACTGCTCTTATACGATATCGTCATTCCCAGGCATGGCAGTGACGATTCGATTTTTCGCCGCCATATAGGAAACAGCCACGAGACGCGCCGTACCTGCAAGCGTTTTTGTAGTCTCCATGGAATCTGCCCCACAATGTGGGTCCGTAGTCTCTGAAGCACTCAGCGATTGACTCTGGATAGCACTCGTACCGTGGTGGTCCTGCATTGTGGAAGACAGAAAAAATCACGCCATATCCACGAAGTGAATGATGATTGAGGAGCTGGCTCGGAGAAGATCGGGAAAACCCGCAAATCTTCCATACAAGTCCTCTACCATCATATGAAGACGTGACACACGTTGTTATATATACATATATACACAGTGTTATATATATATATATGCTATATGTGGTTTTGCCTGCGTTAATGTCATCATCAAGGCGCTCGAAAAACAAGAAGACTTCTCTTTCGCGCAAGCGTGCGCATGCTACAGTTGGATATGCTAATGTGGCTTTGCCTGAGTCAATATCATCATCAAGGCGCTCGAAGAACAAGAGGAAGAAGACTTCTCTTTCGCGCGAGCTGCGCCTGTAGCGGTCGCCTCTGCAACTAAGGTTACGCTTACGGCGCGGGACTTTGCCCCAACTTAAAGAACCTGGCGAGCCAGCTCCAATCATGTGCAAGAAACTGCATCACGCGTGTAAGTAGTGTGCAGATGCCATCTGAAGTTGCCACGCGGAGTGTCCCAAATGGACGAAAATTTCTTATTTAAACCAGTAGCGTCATCATGCGAACAAAGTTATTCTGCGTTACAGCCATAAGACCCCAGACATACTACACCAGCTTCTGTCGGCACGACGAGGTAGGCGTCACAAGTCATCAGAGCCAGGCGTGAGTTACGGGAAGGCAAGGGTCTTTTAAATCGAATGCATTAGACGCATCGCGAAACGCGAAAAGTGGCGTCGGCGTCAACATGAACGGTTCCAAAAACTCGCAGACTGCTAAAATTTGTGGTGCCACCATGACGTCTCTACGACGTCACATAACATGACGTGACATAATGGCATCATCGCATGACAACTCCGCTTGATGAAACGTGGGCCGATCCCGAAGGAGTGACACCACGTGAGGTGCAGAAAGGTTCAGGGAGGTGGGGGGTGGGGAGAGGGGGCATGATCAATACTGAGGGAAAAAAAACTATTATAACAGTAAGATGGCTTTCGCCTTCAAGTCGTCTTATGCATATGGGACCATGCGATTTGCCTCTTGCTTTTCGCAACCCCTCTTTTGCGTGACGTAGGTGATTGCATGCTTCTGGAATGCGTTTCACCCGAAGCTTCGCCACGAATCGACGCATCCGTGATCATGCGTTCACCAACGCAATGCATATACTGACAGTGCACTTAGTTGGGCCAGTTGGCTCTGCATGTCGGTGAGGCGGATGCGCTTGAAAGACGAGGACGAAGATCAATCTCTGCGCACTGTGTGTCCCGTCTCTTCTCATCCACTTCATCGGCATATACACCTTTTCAAATTCTCACGCCAGGGAGGCGCCATATTAAAATGCGCGCCGTCTAACGTGCAAGATTGGCGAAATCGCCATCTTGGGCTGCGCGTACTCGAACCGGCGCGCTATCTGTTGGTGTGAGGTCCCTGCTAAAGCCTGTGTTTGCTGATTTTTCGTTTCTTTAAGCTGTTTTGCTTGGTATCGTCGCTGCCATTGACTTATTCGTCGCTGTCTGAACCGTTCAGCGGCGCGCATTCGCCCGTGCGTCTGTGAACGGCATTGCGTCTGTGCGTCTGTGAATTAGCTCCGCGTCTGTGAACGGCAGTGCTTCGTCGTCGGCACCAGTAGCAGCCAGCATAGTACCAGGTCGATCACGGCGTGAAGTGCTAATAATCGGTAACTAGAGCGTTCTTGCAGCTGTCTACCGCTTTCCTTTATTGGCGTACTAAATGTCTACGGATTATCCATCAGTTTCAAACCTCCGCGCATACTCGTTCGCGGCGCGTAAGTTTATCAGCTGTAAACTGCAAACACCGCACAATCCTTCTTCACAGATACAGTTGACCTACATTCACCCCGACGACGTCGAAGACTAGGTCGAGGAGACCTGTGAGTGGCCAGAAATACCGCGAGCGAACATTGTTTATATCTCGTTGAGGCGAATGCGCGGGGTCTTCGCCAGGTGTGCAACTACGAGGCACTGGAGTCGCGCAGCTACGTGCAGTTTGATCGTTTGACTGTGTGGGTCAGTCGCTGGCGCACAATGTGAAGGAAAAAGTCGTGCTGGTGAAGGGGAATGTGACACCGTCGTAAGCCGTGAACAGTAGGCCCCATCGTGCGTGGGTTTCCGCGAGGCCGTCCGCTGAAGTACGGCGCGCGCAGGCTGCACATGCGTAACCGGACAAGGCGGAGTTTGCAGCCGTGTCGGCCGCTGTGTTATGGACGATATGAAGTGTGAATCCGCAACATTCTCACGAGTTAGTAGGTGAGTCATCAGTGGCTTGCGTACCTTTCTTTCCTATCTAGGATTCTGCTTGGGAACGTTGTTCTCGTCGTTTTTCTTGCCGCCAACGAAATACCGGGAACAGAGGCGTGACCAGGGCGACACGCGCAAGTTCTTACTATTTAGTGAAGCCACCCACTGCTGCCGCAATTCAGGCGACGAAGGAAAACGATGCAGCGCGAACATGCCACGCTTGCACTCATCGCGTGGCGTACATGCGCTGCCGACACACGATTGTACCTTAAATATTTCTCTTCCGCTGCTTGTTCGTTCACCCGTACACGACACAGTGATGACCAGATGACTTGCTATGCGAATGCAGTAAATTTTCTGCCATGGTAGTCACTTCGTATCGGACACAGGCGCACAACACAGTCACACAAACGCGTACCGAAGCAACACACACACAGCACTGGCGCAGCCCAAAGCACGGAAGTTTTTCCGATTTACCGACGCCACCCATTTCTTCTGCAATTCCGGCGACGATGGAAAGTGATACAGCGAGAACATGTCACACTTGCAATCCTCGCGCGGCGTGCTGTGCTGCGGGCACACAATCACGCCTAAAATGTTCCTTTTCCGCTGATTGTTCGTGCACCCGTGCACGACACAGTGATGGCCGGACGATCGGTTCTTTGAATACGCACCATTTCCGGCCATGACAATCGCATTTTATCGCAAAGAAGGGCCTAATTCACACACAATATCCAAGCGTACCAAGCGTACAGATACAACATGCGCAGCCCAAAGCGCGATGGCAACACTGAAAACATACCCTCGACCCCTGCCGCGCACTGGTGCGAGCATGGGTGCGAGGGTGCTCCTGTGAAAAGGTGTATACTGAACGAGCCAACCGAACTCTGGCAATGTTATCTGAGACCGGAAGCGTCATTCGCGCGTCAGGACAGGAACGCGATTGCATATGACGTACGCAAGTCCACGCAAGACAAAGGCGGGATTTCATCAGCACTTCACCTTGGCCAGTAGTGACCGTCGCAGCGTGTTTAAAAACATGTTTTAACAAGACTATTTAGAAACAGTCGATACCTTGTTTTCTTTGTTTTACTATTATTTACTACGATTGTCACGAATGTATTGCTCCGGGGTAAAATGATAATAATAATATCTGGGGTTTAACATCCCAAAATCACTTGACACGAGAGACACCGTAGTGGAGGGCTCCGGAAATTTAGACCACCTGGGGTTCTCTAACGTGCACCTACATCTAAGTACACGGGCCTCAAATATTTTCGCCTCCATCGAAAATGCAGCCGCCGCGGCCGGGATTCGATTCCGTGACCTTCGGGTCAGCAATCGAGTGCCATAACCACTAGACCACCGTGGCGGAGCCCGGCGTAGATTGAATGCTAATTGGACACAGACTTAAGAGAGATGAAGACAGTTTATAGAACACAAACGTTACAAAATTATATAGGAAATTATGGTGCTCATATAGAGATATATATAACTCCATTTTTTGCCAATCTCCCACTATTGGTGCGAGCCACAGTTCATAGGTTAAGGGCTATGTTTGTGCTAGAAATGCAGGGCTCCTTTCTAAACTTGCGTGGTTTCATCGTAGCAATATACTACTAATATCAGCAATATAACACAGCAAGTTAGGCGGACAGTCGAGATTAAGAAGTTTGCGGGGGCAACATTGTATCAGCTAGCACATGACAGGTTAATTGGGATAATATGGAAGAGGCCTCTGCCTTGCAGTGGGCGTAGTTAGGCTTATCATCATAATTACGGTATTATTATTATTATTATTATTATTATTATTATTATTATTATTATTATTATTATTATTATTATTATTATTATTATTATTGTACTGGAAATAATGGGTAGTGGGGATCTGGCTTGGAAGGAGAAGACGACGACGAGATTATTCATAAAAGCTACGTTTCGGTGTTGTCCCGATTGTCATCTCTCGCTGCTCGGCTCTACCATCTGAGGGCTTGGTCACCCAGAACGCCTCGTGACATTTGGTGGAGCTGCGGGTTACTTCCAGACCTGGAACTCCGAAACCGGACGATCCCTCCCTTGCCAACCATGCCTGACGATGCTGGGCAGAGCACTATTCCCCAGGCGTCACCTGCAGTCGTCTGTTCAGGTACGCCACGCCAACGAGACCCTCCCATCTTCAGTGGAGCTGAAGATCAAGACGTGGACTATTGGTTGTCATTGTACGACAAAGTCAGCGTCTCTAATAAATGGAATGACGCGGATAAACTCAGCTTCGTCAGCTTCTACCTCTCCGGAGTCGCCAACGTTTGGTTCCACAACCACGAATCAGAGTTTCCCACCTGGACAGCATTCAAAGCTAGACTTCAAGAAGTATTCGGTCGCCCCGCCGTCCGCAAGCTTCGGGCTGAGCAACAGCTGCGCAGTCGTGCTCAACAAAAAGGTGAAAACTTCACCAGCTACATAGAAGATGTAGTTGACATTTGCCGGCGCATTAACCCGTCCATGACCGAAGACGAGAAGATAAGGAATATCCTGAAAGGCATAGAGGACGACGCCTTCCAAATGCTCTTGGCGAAAAACCCACAGACGGTCAACGAAGTGATTACACTATGCCAGAGCTACGAAGAACTGCGCAAACAACGGCTTTCCACACGACGAGCTCTAATACCAGACGGCACGCTTTCGGCTTTAACAAACAGTTCATGTGCTGTTGCTTCCGACTCGTCGTTCCTCGACCAGGTCAAGCAATTTGTTCGGGAAGAAGTCGCGCGCCAGCTGTCTCTTCTGCCAGCCGCCCAAGCGTCTGAATCGCTCCTGACTCCCGAGATCCGTCAGGTCATACACGAACAAGTCGCAGGCATCGTACCACTTGCTCATCAGCCGGCTCCAGTGACAGCTCCGCTTACGTACGCTGCAGCCGCCGCCAAGCCGAGGCCGCCGTCTGCGGCTGTGCAATACGCACCTACGCCCACCTTCTCTTCACCTTTACCCGCGACCGCAAACTATACGCCGACAAGAAACTACGGTCCACCAACGCAGCCCCTTCACCCGGCTCGGCAATACCTCGCTGAATCTGCGGCCCCTGTTTTCAATCCGTGGCGCACCCAAGACAACCGGCCCATCTGTTTCTCATGCGGATGTGCTGGCCATGTAGCACGATTCTGCCGCCGCCGTGCTTGGTATTCCGGCTCTGCACGACCACAAAGCAATGGTCCGGACTACACTTACCGTTCGGCTCCTGCCGGTCCACACTTCGACGCCGCGCCTTCTTCCCGAGGCTACAGTACTCGTCGGTCTCCATCTCCTCGTCGACGTTCTCTGTCTCCCCTCATCCGCCGACCTGAAGCTGTCCACGAGGAAAACTGAATGACGCAGTTCCGGAGGCAAGAACTGCGATATCAGCGAACTGCGCAAGTCCTCATTTATTCCCGACCAATGTAATTGTCGTTTTTGCCGAAGGTATTGCCGTTCATGCGCTTGTCGATACGGGAGCAGCGGTGTCAGTTATTTCTGACCAGCTTCGTCTTAAGCTCAGAAAAGTCACGACGCCGTTTTCTGCGATTTCGCTACGTACAGCAAGCGCCGAGCCGATTGACCCATTGGGAGCGTGCACCGTCCGGGTTTCTATAGACGATGCCCTGTACCACATCGAGTTTGTCGTTCTGCCTCGCTGCTCTCATGCCATGATTTTAGGCTGGAACTTCCTGTCATCTCATGATGCCGTTATCGATTGCACCCGTGCTGAACTTTCGCTGTCTCCATTCGGCGGCAACATTTTCGAAGATTCCTCCGGCGCCTCTTCTCGGGTGTTAGTCGCCAGCGACACCGACGTTCCTCCTTTCTCTTCCACACTTGTACCCGTATCCTGCGCTGCATTTTCGGACTCCACAGTTCTTTTCACACCGTCGAAGCTTGCTACTCACCGTCATCCTTTCTTGCTCCCTTTTGCCCTTCTTACCGTTCGACAGGGTGTCAGCGCTCTTTATGTTGTGAACATGTTTTCTTGTCCTGCTACCTTGCACCACGCTGAGTGTCTCGGTCATGCTGACGAACTTGACCAAAGCTTTGTTTATACTGTGCCTGACGACCCGGCTTCTGTCGAGGTTGACGCCGTCGGCGTTGACGCTACTCCTGCGGAGCCGTCTCGTGAAGTCACGTTTTCTCGGTGCATTGACCCCAACCTCACTACGAGTCAGCACGCCCAGATTGTGGCCCTCCTTAACCGCTTTCGGACATCATTCGACCTACAACAAGCTCGTTTAGGCCGCACTTCCACAGTTGTCCACCACATCGACACCGGAGACCATGCGCCATTGCGCCAACGGCCGTATCGTGTGTCAGCAACGGAGCGCCGCGTCATCGACGAGCACGTAGGCGACATGCTCAAACGCGGCGTCATACAACCTTCGAACAGTCCCTGGGCCTCTCCTGTAGTGCTGGTCAGGAAGAAGGATGGCACCATTCGGTTTTGTGTAGACTACCGTCGACTCAACAAGATAACCCGTAAGGATGTTTATCCTCTACCACGTATTGACGACGCGCTAGACTGCCTCCAAGGCTCCGAATTCTTCTCGTCCATCGACTTACGGTCCGGATACTGGCAGGTCCCGGTGGCTGAGACAGACCGCCCGAAGACTGCGTTCGTCACCCCTGACGGTTTATATGAGTTTACCGTCATGCCCTTCGGTCTGTGCAATGCGCCTGCAACGTTTGAAAGAATGATGGATAACATTCTACGCGGACTTAAGTGGCAGATCTGCCTTTGTTATCTCGACGACATTGTCATCTTTTCACCGGACTTTCAATCCCATCTACTTCGACTTGAACGCGTCCTGACATGCATCGCCAACGCGGGCCTCCAGCTCAATTTGAAGAAGTGTCGCTTTGCAGCTCGGCAGCTAGTCATTCTCGGCCATGTCGTGTCAAAAGATGGGGTGCTCCCTGATCCGTCCAAACTTCAAGCTGTCGCTGAGTTCCCGCGGCCAAAGACCTTGAAAGAACTTCGCAGCTTCATCGGGTTAAGCTCGTACTTTCGCCGCTTCATCCGCAATTTCGCGACCATCATAGACCCTTTGACAAAGCTTCTTCGTGCGGACCACAACCTTTCAACCTGGTCACCAAGTTGCGAGGCCGCGTTTAATACGCTGCGTCATCTCCTGACCTCTCCTCCGATCCTACGGCATTTCGACCCCAGCGCTCCGACAGAAGTTCACACGGACGCCAGCGGTGTCGGCCTTGGCGCCGTTCTTGCCCAACGAAAGGCTGGCTTCGATGAGTATGTCGTTGCTTTCGCCAGTCGCGCACTCACGAAGGCTGAATCCAACTATTCTGTAACAGAAAAAGAATGCTTGGCTATAATTTGGGCCATAACTAAATTCCGACCTTATCTCTACGGCCGCCCATTTGACGTGATAACCGACCACCATTCCCTGTGCTGGCTTTCTTCTTTAAAGGAACCTTCCGGTCGTCTAGCTCGATGGGCGCTTCGACTCCAAGAGTACAACATTCGAGTACTCTACCGTTCCGGCCGAAAACACTCCGACGCAGATGCCTTGTCTCGCTCTCCTCTACATAGCGAGACTAATTCACCTAACGTGCCGTTATCGGCGTCGTCCATATCTGCAACGAACATGCCTTTGGAGCAGAAGAAGGACCCATGGATTGTTTCTCTGCTAAACTTCCTGCAACACCAATCGGCACTCCCCGTCAGCCGTGCATTACGTCGCCAAGCACACCACTTTTCCGTTCGCGATGGGCTGTTATACCGCCGTAACTACCTCCAGGACGGTCGCAAATGGTTACTTGTAGTCCCTCGGCATCTCCGTTCGGATCTCTGTGCGGCGTTTCACGATGATCCACAGTGCGCGCATGCAGGGGTACTCAAAACTTACACACGCCTCCGCCTTCGTTATTATTGGCGTGGGATGTACAGATTCGTCCGTCATTATGTACTCTCATGCCTCGCGTGCCAACGCCGCAAAGATCCTCCTCGTCGTTCAGCTGCGGCCGCTGCAACCTCTGCCTTGCCCAGGACGTGCATTTGATCGCGTAGGCGTCGATCTCTATGGCCCTCTACCAAGCACTTCAGACGGCAACCGCTGGGTTATCGTGGCCATCGACCATCTTACGCGTTATGCGGAAACTTCACCTTTGCCCAGCGCCTCTGCGCGTGATGTTGCCTCGTTTCTTCTGCGCCACATCATACTTCGCCATGGAGCCCCAAGAGAATTACTCAGTGATAGAGGGCGTGTATTTCTATCCGACGTCATAGAAGCTCTTCTCAAAGAATGCCGTATCATTCACCGTACAACAACTGCGTATCACCCGCAGACTAATGGGATGGCTGAGCGCTTCAATCGCACTCTTGGTGACATGATGGCCATGTACGTCGCATCTGACCATAGCAATTGGGACCATGTTCTCCCATTTGTCACATATGCTTATAATACCGCCACGCAGGCCACCACAGGATTTTCCCCCTTCTTCCTGCTTTATGGGCACGAACCTTCCTCCACCATGGATACAATTCTTCCGTATCGCCCTGATGCCTCGGAATCTACCACCCTGTCCCAGGCTGCTGCACACGCAGAAGAGTGTCGAAAGCTCTCCCGTATGTTGACGTCAGAGGACCAGCAGCGCCAGAAACACCACCGTGATGCCGCGGTCGCGCCTGCATCCTATTCTGCTGGCTCGCTTGTGTGGCTTTGGGTGCCTGCCTCGACCCCTGGGTTGTCCCCGAAACTCATGTCAAACTACCAGGGTCCCTACCGTGTAGTGAACCAAACATCTCCCGTGAACTATATCGTGGAGCCTCTTGAACCACCTTCGGATAAGCGTCGTCGCAACCGCGAAATTGTGCATGTAGAACGTTTAAAGCGTTACTATGATCCCCCTGTGCTATCGTACCCCTAGGTAGCCGGGACGGCTTCTTTTCCCCGGGGGAGATAACTGTACTGGAAATAATGGGTAGTGGGGATCTGGCTTGGAAGGAGAAGACGACGACGAGATTATTCATAAAAGCTACGTTTCGGTGTTGTCCCGATTGTCATCTCTCGCTGCTCGGCTCTACCATCTGAGGGCTTGGTCACCCAGAACGCCTCGTGACATTATTATTATTATTGATGCATTGATTGATTGACTGATTATGTAGACCAGTTTAATCAAGAGACACAACAAATAAATGTGCATAATTTTAGAAATATGGAGCACTACAGCGGAATATATGTTTTATTAACTGACAAGAGGTGGAAAACCATGGTTTGAACGTACATCCCGTCTGAATTCAACCAATCAGTGCTTTACATTCCCATAGCTTATTAAATGTTTTCACGCTAACAAGTTGACGCTTTTAACGTGATAGCGTTAAAGAGCTCGCTTCGCAGAAATTCCGGTCTTGGTGTCGGCAACGGCGTCGTTGGTTGGGAGCGAACAAGCATCATCTCAGTGACCAAAAAATCGAGAAAAGCCCAGATAAAATAAATAACAAAAAAAGTCGTAGTTTCACCGCAAGGGCGAAGCAATGAATGGGATAGCAACAAATTGTGGTGTTTTACGAAGTGAGGCTGGCAGTTAACTGTTTTGTATTCGATCTCGCGTAGCTACAAGACGCTGGTGTCAGAGAATACGGCCGCTCCAGGGAGAGATGCTCTCCGCATAGTCACTGCGCGTTGAGAGCGCAGCGCGTAGAAGGGTATACGAGCGGCCCGCTGTGATGGCTGTCGAGATAGCGCGCCAGCGATCCCGACCGCGCCCTTAGATTCAAAGTTCAAAGTTGCTGCTCGCGCGACACCCACCCCCTTGCGTGTTTTCAGGCTCGTTAAAGACGGGCGGGGCGTTTCCTGTCTGCTTCGACGGCAGGCCTCCCGAGCGGGGTGATGTTATCGCGTACACCCTCTGATATACGGAAATGGGCCGGCTCGTTTGATCTCTGCTTCGGCCGCGTTCGCCGCCCCCGCTCGCACGCTTTTACCCGCGGTGGAACATACAATGCGTAGGGGGATCTTATCATTTTGGACTTCATACCGGAAGGACATGACGGCGACGGCAAAAACCCGTCGAGACTGTCCATATAATTGCTATCGCAATAAAATCTTCGGGTTCGAGTGAGAATCAAACCCAGGCCGTCTGCGTGGCAAGCAAATGTTCTACTGCACAGCCATGCTATTTCTTGGAAACTGCTTCGGGAAAAAGAACTCTATATGAACGTCATGTAGTGGAAGGTGTCTCCTTAACGCGTGTAAAATCTTGGAGGGCGCTTGCGCTTCGGCTTTAGGAGAAGAACGCTATAACCTTCTCAATCCGCCTCTTTCATTTTCCTGTACTGCTCTCTGCCGTTTTGGTAAGCGGCCGGGACAGTAGGTATTGCCAGAAGCAAAGCCTCCGAGATGAAGAGACGTTTCGCTACTTTTCCGCTAGGGGAGAGCGCATGCGCAGGGATGTCGTGAAAAAGGCGGATTGCTAGCCTGTGCTCGGTTCTCAGTACATTCCTCAACCGTGCCATGAGGAAACGAATGACTGCGCGCTTAACATTGGCCGTTTCAAACTCTCCTATAATGCCTTCTGCAAGTACAGTTGTCAAGGGCCCACTACGCCATAATTCTTCCTCTTTCGAATCGGCGTAGGGTCCACTACGCGTCCGTAAGGCAACACGCGAACCTACGCAGCTGCCCACTTTGTTGCTCGGTCATTGGCGGATATTTTAAACCTCCAGAAAAAGGAGGGTGCGCTTGCTCAGGTAGGGGCACTTGCTCGAGATTTTACGGTAGTGTTTTTTTCCGACGCAGTTTCAAGAAATAGCGTGACTGTGTGGTGGAACACCTGCAGACGGCCTGGCTTCGTTTATCACTCGAACCCGAAGATTTTTATTACTTATTTTATTTGCATCTTTCTCGATTTTCCGGTCATGGACAAGACGATTTTTCGCCCACAACCAACGACACCGACACCGGAATTACTGCGAAACGAGCTGTCTAACGCTATCGCGTTAATACTGAGAGGACGTTGGTATATGTGCCCTTAATTGCGGACAAAAAGCAAAGGGTCACCATCGTTAGCACCGTAACTATGAAATTGCATTGGTAATCGTGATGTCGTGGGTTCGACTACGGCTCCGGCGGACACATCTGATTGGGCGGAATGCAAACGAGCAAAAAAATAATTCCGTCTGTGTACGTCACACCTTAGGTGAACGTTGAAGAGCCTCGGGTGGTGAATTTCACGACAACAGAGACCCTAAAAACAATTGCGCAGAGCCGATATTAACGCTGTACTTTCTGATAAGCACAGCTCTGATCACGAGTGTCGTATCGAGTGAAAGCATCTCGAACTTACGCCAGAAATGAGTCACAGAGTGCAGTGCAACATTCTCAGCAGTACACTACAACTTTACAACTTTTGAAAATGATAAAGGTAGGGTAATTATGAGATAAATAGAAACGGGAAACAGAGAAAAGTCACCCCAACAAGTGTAGATACCTTCTTCCGACGCCGACGTGGCCTCCAGAAGTAATCCTATCACGAAGAACAGCGGCACTACGCGATGACATAACGACGCCATAGCTCTTCGCATTGGCGCCGGCACCATCTGTCACGCCCGTTCGGTTCTGAATGCACGCGTGACCTACACCTCGGCTTCGTTATGAACGTGACTGATAACGCCGCGTTGCGAGGACGTGGCAGATTATCGCTTATCTCGCGTACAGAGGAGACATTCGCGCGATATCGCAACCCTCAATGCACTCAAGTTCGCGTCCAGCAGGGAAGTGCGGTAGAATTTTATTTCGCGAATGCGTACGTTCGCGGATGTATTTGTGTTTGTAAGCGTACCTGAATATACGTACAAGCTGCAAGAAAGGAGCGGGGTGAGAGGGGGTGAACATGCGCTCTCTCCTCCGCCATTAGAAAAGCTTATCTGCAATTTCATTCGTGTGTTGCTACATCGACCGAAACTTAACTGTGTCCCGCTAAGTGGGCAGGCATGGAATAGTTCCAAAGTGGTATAGTGCTTCACTGTGCTTGCCTAACGCTGTGCTTCTCTAACGCTTCGTTTCCTGTAAACAGAACTTAGGCGATGGAACGGTTGGAAACGCCTCATGGAACGAAACGAACACGACGGGAGACAGACACGGCGCTAACGACAATTTTTTACGGCGCATGCACTACGTACGGTAGATACCGAAAAAAACAACAAAAAAAAACATTATCAGTGCACACGTACTAAGACAACGTATCGCTGTAGCAGAGTCCTTCAAGGACTCTGGCTGTAGGCAGTGCTGAGTCAAATGTTCGACAGGCACAGGTTTTCATATCGCCGGAGCGATAGCGAATGCACAATTAGCTCCACTTTTACGGCGAAGCAGTTTTAGTTTATCCTGTACTCCGTCGTCGTCGTCGTCGTCGTCGTAGTAGTAGTAGTAGTAGTAGTAGTAGTAGTAGTAGTAGTAGTAGTAGTAGTAGTAGTAGTAGTAGTAGTAGCAGTAGTAGGCATCACTCAGGTCCCGTGACTAGAACGGGGTGAATAAAGAAATAAACATAACGAAATGATGATGATGACTTTCGGTACAAAATGGCGGGAAAGCAATACGCAGTTTCATTTATTGCATTAACTAGAGACTTTCATCAATGACAACAAACCAAGGCAAGGGAATTGGCATTTTCGTTAATTAAATGAATTATATACTTCAACAAAATGCGTTGGCGGGCTAGTTGGTGAGAATCCATATTGCTTTTTTAGCGCAAAAAACGACACCACAAGAAAGAAGACGGAACACAGCGCTACTCTCAACTGACATGGTTTATTGCGTCACTCCACTCTTTATAGCAGCCAGATACCGGTAGGACATGCGCCGTGCACCCTATGCGCACAAACACCACACCTTGGACACCTGAGCGCAATCATGAAAGCGCATCCAAAAAGCAAAATTCAGCAGAAAACAAGGTAATGGACGGCACACTAATGCACTGCGACCCCAATGATTGAATGAAAAAAGCTTCCGATAATTCTCGGGCGGTGGTGTCACGACTCTTCTTTAAGATAGTGGTTAGTCTAAACAAGGCTTGACAATTGCATTTTTTGCAGTGTTGAGCTAAATGTGAGCTTGTACCAGTCGGCAGGGATCGCTCATGTTCTTTAAGGCGCTCATTCACACAGCGGCCTGACTGACCTACATACACTTTGCCACAAGATAGTGGAATCTTGTAGACCACCCCTACGCTGCACTCGACAAACTTCTGGTGTCTCTTTTCACATTGCGGCTTTTTGTTTTCTTTACAAACACGCCTGCACAACATAGACAGTTTCCGGGGGGCAGAAAATACAACCGGGATTTGGTACCTAGTGGCCACATTCTTAAGATTGTGAGCCACTTTATGGCAATACGGCACTACTACTGGCTTCTTCTCTGTGTCGTTTCTACACTTCTGGCGCTTGCCTTTCAGCTTCTGAAGCAAAACTTCAGAGACCGACGTCACAACCACACTTGGGTAACGCGCATCCTGCAACCTTTTTAACTGCGCGTTAAAGCTCTCGTTAGCTGTGTGATGGCACGATTTCATTAATGATGATTCAAGACACATCATGGCAATGGCACGTTGTACAACCTTAGAGTGCGCAGACTCGTATGGCAGAAGACCCTTACGTGCACGCGGCGAGTACATCCAGCAGGCATGACCTGCTTGTAAGGAAAGTTGTAGATCCAGAAACTGCAGTTTACCATCCTTTGTGAGTTCGTGTGTGAAGGTTAAACCCTTGCCGTTGTCCTTGAACAGAGATAAAATATCAGCTACTGCGCCAGAGCCTTCGTGGTTAGTTTGTTTTATCACAACAAGGAAATCGTCAATATATCTAAAAATCTGGACCAGGTCATTGTCTAAAACACTCTTAAGAGCACGGTCGACAAAGGATAAAAAAATATTACAAAGAGCAGGCGCCACACACGAACCAATACACACACCCTTTTTTTGCATAAATAGCTGGTTTTCGAACGAGATAAAAGTTGCGCTTAGATAAAACTCAAGAACGGACAAGAATTTTTCTGAGGACATTCCAGTAGCATTGCGAAAGTCTAACTCTCCGTTTTCTTCGATGCAGGCCATCACACAGCGAAAAAGCTCATTGTGCGGTATCGAATAATATAAATCTTCGACGTCCACAAAAAAAAAGTTGACAACTGAGTGGTTGTCTCTCAGAAAGGAAACAACATCGGAGGAGTTTTTTATGCCGAAAGGATCTTCAATGGTCAGCAGATTCAACTGTTTTTGCAAAAAAACGGCTAACTAAAATCTGCCAACAATTGTTTTCACTGACTATTGTACGGAAAGGCACATCCAATTTGTGCGTCTTAGCAGTGAAAAAAACTTCAAGAGCGAGCACTTTGCATTGTTTGACACCTTTAGCAAGTTTGGTGAGGCCTACGTTATCCAACAAGGAAACTGCTTTGCTTTTTACCGTGTTTCCTTGTTGGATAACGTAGGCCTCACCAAACTTGCTAAAGGTGTCAAACAATGCAAAGTGCTCGCTCTTGAAGTTTTTTTCACTGCTAAGACGCACAAATTGGATGTGCCTTTCCGTACAATAGTCAGTGAAAACAATTGTTGGCAGATTTTAGTTAGCCGTTTTTTTGCAAAAACAGTTGAATCTGCTGACCATTGAAGATCCTTTCGGCATAAAAAACTCCTCCGATGTTGTTTCCTTTCTGAGAGACAACCACTCAGTTGTCAACTTTTTTTTTGTGGACGTCGAAGATTTATATTATTCGATACCGCACAATGAGCTTTTTCGCTGTGTGATGGCCTGCATCGAAGAAAACGGAGAGTTAGACTTTCGCAATGCTACTGGAATGTCCTCAGAAAAATTCTTGTCCGTTCTTGAGTTTTATCTAAGCGCAACTTTTATCTCGTTCGAAAACCAGCTATTTATTCAAAAAAAAGGGTGTGTGTATTGGTTCGTGTGTGGCGCCTGCTCTTTGTAATATTTTTTTATCCTTTGTCGACCGTGCTCTTAAGAGTGTTTTAGACAATGACCTGGTCCAGATTTTTAGATATATTGACGATTTCCTTCTTGTGATAAAACAAACTAACCACGAAGGCTCTGGCGCAGTAGCTGATATTTTATCTCTGTTCAAGGACAACGGCAAGGGTTTAACCTTCACACACGAACTCACAAAGGATGGTAAACTGCAGTTTCTGGATCTACAACTTTCCTTACAAGCAGGTCATGCCTGCTGGATGTACTCGCCGCGTGCACGTAAGGGTCTTCTGCCATACGAGTCTGCGCACTCTAAGGTTGTCAAACGTGCCATTGCCATGATGTGTCTTGAATCATCATTAATGAAATCGTGCCATCACACAGCTAACGAGAGCTTTAACGCGCAGTTAAAAAGGTTGCAGGATGCGCGTTACCCAAGTGTGGTTGTGACGTCGGTCTCTGAAGTTTTGCTTCAGAAGCTGAAAGGCAAGCGCCAGAAGTGTAGAAACGACACAGAGAAGAAGCCAGTAGTAGTGCCGTATTGCCATAAAGTGGCTCACAATCTTAAGAATGTGGCCACTAGGTACCAAATCCCGGTTGTATTTTCTGCCCCCCGGAAACTGTCTATGTTGTGCAGGCGTGTTTGTAAAGAAAACAAAAAGCCGCAATGTGAAAAGAGACACCAGAAGTTTGTCGAGTGCAGCGTAGGGGTGGTCTACAAGATTCCACTCTCTTGTGGCAAAGTGTATGTAGGTCAGTCAGGCCGCTGTGTGAATGAGCGCCTTAAAGAACATGAGCGATCCCTGCCGACTGGTACAAGCTCACATTTAGCTCAACACTGCAAAAAATGCAATTGTCAAGCCTTGTTTAGACTAACCACTATCTTAAAGAAGAGTCGTGACACCACCGCCCGAGAATTATCGGAAGCTTTTTTCATTCAATCATTGGGGTCGCAGTGCATTAGTGTGCCGTCCATTACCTTGTTTTCTGCTGAATTTTGCTTTTTGGATGCGCTTTCATGATTGCGCTCAGGTGTCCAAGGTGTGGTGTTTGTGCGCATAGGGTGCACGGCGCATGTCCTACCGGTATCTGGCTGCTATAAAGAGTGGAGTGACGCAATAAACCATGTCAGTTGAGAGTAGCGCTGCGTTCCGTCTTCTTTCTTGTGGTGTCGTTTTTTGCGCTAAAAAAAGCAATATGAATTATATACTTACATGAATTGTAATAAACCAAGGCGAGGCCCCTGGGCGCGTAAAAGGGTCATGTATATAGATATCAGGGAGCGCATACTCGGCAGGATTCCGGCTCTGCCTGCGGCAAATCGATCGTGACGCAAGGCGTTCGCCGAGACAGTTAAGATCCAAAGTTGGGCTAGTTAGTATCGAGAATAGTATGACACGGTTACTAGCGTCAAAGGAGACGGGGACGAGAAGGTCCCGTGTTTCTTCTTCTCGTCCCCGTCTCCTTTTAGGCCATAGTAACCATGTCGTATCATTCGCCGAAACGTCATTGCATGAGGTCACGTCATTTCGCTTTGTCCTGTCAAGTGTAAGCGCGTATTTCAAATCTAGCGGCGGATTCAGGATAACACGTGATCTCGCTAGCCAATCACATGCACTGCACGTCCCTAGTAGACTGCATTCAGTAAAGAGGGGGTTTGCAACTGCAATTCTGGCAATGACCGGCAGGATGGTAACTGACCGACCCTTTGAGCGAGTACGCATGCTGATGTACAGCCGCGTTCACTTCTTTGTAGAGCGCGCGAGCAGCCGGCTTTGCCCTGCGGGGCGGCACCTTGCGGCTGTTGCGGGCTCTGACGTGGTCTGCTCAGGAGCATGCGCGGCGTCATAGACATGCATATCTGCGCACGTTGCTTTCAACCAGAAATGATGACGGTAAGCGCCTTTTGTTTCACCGGCTGTGCGCACCATCCGAGGTTATCACGCTTTCACGTGACCGCGTATCTCGTAATGGCCACAAAGCGCGCATCGTTTGTTCTCATGTTTGTTCTGAAAGAGCCGAGTGCGAGTTATCGGCCCAAAGGCGTCATTCGTTGGCATCGAGATGCGGCAAGCGCCCTGAGGCCGAGTGCATATTTAATTCAACAACGGCATTCTTCACCTTTGCCACCCTTGCGTATCAGTCTGCATGTCTATTAGGCCGGGCATGCCCCTGGGCACGCCACGTTAGGCCCCGCGACCACCGCAAGGTGTTGCCCCAGCAGAGCAAAGCCGGCTGCTCGCGCGCTCTACACAGACATGGACGAGGCTGTACTCTTTCTTTGGAACATAGCCCAGTTTGGCTAATGTAGCACCGCCTGCAAGTTATAAGGATTCTACAGGGCGTTTTTCTTTAGAAAATAAATGTGTTTATATAGAAATGCTATGACAGTCAGGCAACTGTCGTCTTCGCACGCGAACTCGTGCAACGTCGAGGCGGAAACACTTTGCCGCACCAAATTTTCTATTGAAATGATGAATTAATCGGGCCCCGTGCGCATCGCCTTCTCAACTGCCAGCCTGGCTTCGGTACGCGGTGCATGCCTCAAGCGTACCGTAAGGAAACGAACGACTGTGCGCGTAAAATTTGCCGTTTAAGACTATCCGAGAATGCCTACCGCAAGCACAGTTGTTAAGTGCCCACTACGGCTTAATTCTTCCTTTTGCGAATCAGCGAAGGGCCCACTAGGCGTCCGTAAGGCAACACGCGAACCTACGCAGCTGCTCACTTTGTTGATGCTTTTGCAGCTGGTGATGATTAAACATGATGATTAAATATGCAACGGGTGGGCCTTTAAAACACCCACTCTTTGCGCAATTCTTTGCGCCTTCCTCCGTGTGCACGCCCATGAAGCCTCGCTCGTCTTTTACGGGGCAAATCAGGCGTGAATCAGAAATCTGTTTTTAAAGCGCGAATTAATGAAATAATCTCTGCTAAATAAGCAATGGAACGAACTTACCGCAAATACAAGGAGCCCGGTTGCGGTGGACGTTGGCGCAAACTGCACAGCCGCATCCACCGTCTCAACAAAGATAAGGATTTTTCGCGGAGGTGAACGACAACTAAAATTTATATGAATGGATATACAAGAACAGGCCGTGAAGCAGGAAGGGCCCAGACGCCCCCTGGTGGTTAGTAAGACTGCAACGCTAAGCGGCCTGAATGGTTGCTCTTGACCAGTATTTTTTTTCTATCAAAAGACACAACACTCAAATGTCACAACTCTATAACCACAGAGACTACGAGACGGCTCAGTGAAATTTGACCATCGTCAGCCTGTCTTCGTGCGGCGTCCGTAGCAAGACACGACCTTGCTGCGCTGTGCATCGGTGTTCTTGTCATCTTTGACTTTGTGGAAATAGACAGACGAACGTCGATGCTGGGAGTCCACAAATTCTATATTTTTTCATCCGAAGCCCTTTCGACAGACGCGAACAGGAACAGGCGCAGCCATCTCGTGCTTGGAGTGTCATCGTCGTCTTCTACTGTTCGGATTCTTGTGGCACGTAATAGTGCGCTACAAATTTGCTGCAGTGATTTGAGTTGCTCATGGCTACATGATGGCTGCTTGTGGCGCTTTTATTCTTTTAGTAGTGCGGGTAGTCGCACGTAATATGTCTAATGGTGTCTTCATCGTCGCAGTGTTCATAGACTGCGGTGTCGGCCACCTACACGGTACGCATGCGCATTGGTAAATGCGACACAATACACAGAGACAATCGCTTCAACAAGCGCTCAACAATTTTGACGACCAACCTCTGTCGGAGGAAAAATTCACCGACGATAACGATACTGCCTAATGCGAATTCTGAGCGCAGCTGTTTAGGTGTTTTGATCTTGCGATAAGTTGAGGCGCGACTGCCTCGCCAACCGGGAGACTGCGGTAGGCAGCGTGTGGGCACGTTCCACAACAGCCGCCGCAGACAGACCTCCGTTCATGCAGCGCTTTATTTACATGTATGGCATCGGTGTACGCCCTCGTCGCATACTGTAGTGCGAACCTCATCGGCGATCGCACGACGGTGCGCACTACTGTGGCGCCGCCCGGTACCTGTCGTCTCGGCACTGTCGTTCCCTCCTCCTCGCGCTCTCCTCGTTATCGCCGTTTTTCATCCTCCGCTGCGCTCCTCGTTCGCTTTCTTTCGTCCTCGTTCGCTCTGCCGGTTACGACGACGCCGACGCCGCTCAACGCAGGAACTGGCGCCTAAGAGCTGCGCTCTAAAACTTGTTTTTTATGGGCGAACTTGTGCCCAGAAAACTAGATGTAAAATCTAAGAGCCCTCTAGAGCGTTCCACACACAAAGTGTCCATTCGACCGACGCACGTCTTCTTCTCTCAAGCCGCGAAGTTGAACCCAATTTCTCGTGCCCGTGCGCGGGAGGCATGCGCTGCGCTGTCTCAAGAAGCGTGAGCAGGCACGAGGCATTGCAGACGCTAACAGAGCGGCTCGCAGCGCTCCGCGTTCACTCTCTTTCGTCCTCCTTCGCTCTATCGGTTACGCCGACAACGGTGACGCCGCTTTCTCTCTGCCCCGCCACCCTCCGAAAGCTTTCTGCACCTAACGTGGTTTTGCATTCCCTCCAGGATCGGAGGCACCTCACCTGGTTGTGCGCCGCCTCCGTGACCGGCCCACCGTTGACCAAGCTACGATGCCATGTGATGACGTCGTCATGTGACTTGACGTCAAAATGACGTCACAGATTTTGGCGGTCGGTGACGTCATGATGACGTGACATGGTGACGTTAACACGTGATAATTTTTTTGCATCACGCGTGTTGACGCCGCCGACGCGGGACGCCGGTCAATTTTCGCGTTTGATGAGGCATTTAAGGCTCTCGCCTTAAAATCTAATGCCAAAGAAAGGACTTAACGTCGCAAAAGAAGGCTGTGCAAGTACTACAGCGCTCTCTACGTTCCACCGATCTGTGTGAACCATAGAGTTTCCTAAAATTTACTAGAGGGGACTCTGGCGCTTCGATCGTTCAGCCACCGTGGGAATGATGGGTAATAAACGGACTTGCCTAGTCTTTGTGCTTGCGGGCTTCGAACGTACTTGTGCCTTTGTTTATTGCTGTGTTTCGGTTTTTCTTTCGAGTAAAAGAATGGATAGTTGTGAACTTCGTGACCAGATTTGAATTAGTGAGCCTAAAAAGGTTAAAGTGGTGAAGTGGAACTGCTGACTTTTGCTGAACTTCGTCTTGCGACTAAGCGGATGCAGGCGACGCGGAGCCAAACGGAGCCGAAAGAATGAAGTTTAGACAAATCCGTGTACTACCCATCATTCCCATGCTGGCTGAAGCGCCATGCGTTGCAGCTCCCATAGACACTAGCGTCAGAGTTCCCTCTAGTAAGTATTGTAGGAAACTCTATGGCGTGAACGACTGACTGGAACGCCCTACCTGTGTGTTCGCTTGCGCGTTCTTTTAGATGCGAAGTATCTTAAGGCGGAGCTCAATCCGGTGGTGGTGGTGGTGTGCGGCGTGACCACCCTTACTGCGCATGCGCATACCCTCCCCACACAATCCTCTCCACTCCCCCTCACCATTCCCCCTCTCCACTCACCCTCTGCCCTTTCCCTCTCCAATTTCACTCTCCCCTTCCCCCTCTCCACTCACCCTCTCCCATTTCCCTCCCCTTTCCCTCTCTCATTTCCCTCTCCACTTCTCCTCTCCCCTCCCCCTTTCCACTCTTCCTCTGAAACGCGGGCTAGACATGCCGAAATTCTCTCCTGCGCAACGCCGCGATGAGCTCGAGCGCATGCGCGTACCCTCCCCTTCTCTCTCCTCTCCTACGCTGTCCCCCTCTCGCCCGCCTGTCGACCGCGTTCCCCGCTCGCCCTGTGAGAATTAACGGCCAGGCTAGATGGAAGATACGACGCGCGTAGCGTCCCTCTTCGCGTTCCACGACGCGAGGTCGGTAGCATGCCCAACGAACGCCAACGGAACGCGATCGTGCAAGTGCTCCGGCTTCGCATCGGCACATGGTCCCCTTTAGCGGGAGATGGTGTAATTTTTCTTTTCTTTTGCTTTTCTTAGTTTAGATCTCTCTTTGTCCTCTTTACAGCCACTGCTTCCCCACCTACGTGTAGGGTCGCAAACAGGTTATTAGTGCCAGGTTGACCTCCCTGTTTTAAATGCGAAGCATTTCTTAGCGAACCTGTGGCACCTTGAGCGTTTCTATCTACGTATCTATCTATCTATCTATCTAGCCGCCTACGTCTGGGTGCTCTCATGATCGCCTCCTTAAGTTGCTGTAGACCCAAACTTGCATGAGAGGGTAAGAGGATTTGACGAATACGACTGCCGGGTCATGACATGAATAACGTTAAAATCCTGTCGCGTACGTCGTCAAACCCTTTCCACTAGACACGTGTGGCACATACCCGTTTACCACGGGCCGCGGTGTACGGGTATGCGCCACAGGTGATTGACAGTTTATATCTACCCAGGAACGGCGAGAACAGACGTTGGTAACTTAAATGCTAGAGCGTTAAGGAAAACCAACATCGGCAGCGTTGACTCAGCGAATGGAAATAATAAAAATTAGGATCCCAGCAGGAATCGAACCCAAGCATTCTGCGTGGCAATCAGGTATTCTACCACTGAGCCATGCCAGGTCTATAAAGTGGCTTTGAAAAACAGCCTACGCAGGCGTAATATCGGTGTCACGTCAATTGTGGTTGTGGTGCTGGCTATCTAATTTTACAAGAAAGCAATAAACACTACATGATACTCCTACGATGTGTACTCCTACGATACAGGCGTCATATCAGATTAACGTCTGTAGTTCCAGTGTTGACTCCTCTTTTATAGCAGTCTAATAAACATTACGTTTGTATTCCTATGATTCAGCAAGCTATATGGAAGCATTGCTCGACCCTGGAGGAATACATTAACGAAAGTTACATATGATATCCACATCACCGCACAGTAAAGTGCACTTCGTCCACCAGAACGACGCAGTGTCCACTTCATTTCTTACGAGGCTGGGCGATGGCCTCATGCTGACCGAGGATGATGCCAGATTAATTGCAGCCGCTTTGTAGACTAGGCTACGTAGGCCACATACGCCCAGGTAATCTACGAATACGACAAACACCATCCACTGAAGTTGGTCTACGTAGCACTATCCAGGCCTACCAGCCTCGACGGCCTATACCTCACCAACACGAAGGGTGGGTACAGGTTCGGACATGTCGCTGGCTCTGTCGACAGATAATTTGTCGACGAAATGACCGAGGCATCCACGAATTCTAACAGCTCTACTATACCACATACTTCATTACACATGGACCCCTCGTCACCACGATCACGACCGGATCCTATAATAAGTCATGACCAGCTGTTGGTGCTCACTGATCATGGTGATGATGCCCTTGTTCAAGAACTGTCAAGAACTTCTTGCACACATGCACACGTGTTCGTGAAACGTGCGTGCGTTTTCGGGACACGTATAAGCACTACACATCAGCTTACCGCTTCTGGTTTTGGTAATACCCACGTTGCCATTGGCTACGTTACCCAACCGTAAACAACTGGTTATATAACACATATGCGGCTCTTCAACATATATATGTGTGCGTGTAAAATATATACAGATCTTTAGCGTCATTTTGTAAGGTGTCGTTCAGTTAAAAAAAGTTACGCCACAGTCACCTACCCGCCGCATGCTTCGCAAACATCGACTCCCACGGTACGTGGGGTCTGCCGAATTTTTTCTTTCTCGTCTCTCGCTGTCTGTATTCCTGTAATAGGTTGCCGCTCTTGTCCAATGTTATGCAGCAAGGAAAGCACTGGAACTTTTCTTATCGCAAGAACACAAAACAATAAGTAAATAAAGAAAAAAAACCAAGTAAGTGCGCCCGAAACTCTGGCGTCCATGCCTTGGGGAGTGTGCAGCCGCGGTCACTGCAGCGACTTGATCGATTCGATCTTTGATGGAATAATGATGATCGGTGCGGATCGAAATCACTCGGGAAGGAGTTCCATTAAAGTGCATGCGACGGATGTGAGTTCTCGGCGCTAAGCGCTGCTCTTAGGCGGATACGTCTATGGTTCAGCGTCGAACGAATCGACCGGCCCTGACGTTCAGTGCACGTCTGCAGTGCCGACTGCCAGGCCTGCAGTAAGAGCCTCGGACATCGTCTAAAGGTATAAACTAAATACACTTCTCCTGATTTCGCAATGCGAAAGTGGACTCAATACATGTAGCAATTCTTTAAATGGACACTAAAGAGAAAATTGATTTTTCTCGTACTAGTAAATCACTCGATCACAATACCAAAATCACCCCGCTTACCGCGAGAACACGCTTGGTAAGCGATAAAATGCGGGTCGTGACGCCAGTTTGAAGTTTCCGCACCAGTCGCCGTGACGTCGTAGATTTTGACGGCGTCCACAAAGGCCTACGTAGTATATAATCGGTAAAAAAGAAGTAGACTGTCCTCTGAGGGGACCAGAGACTTTACGTACCAAGTTTCAGGCAATTTCGTCGAGCTAATATCACCTAAATAGGAAAAAGACACTTTGAAAGACGCTTTGAGATTTCGGCGCAAGATCTGAAAATGAAACTTCGATCTTTATTTTGCCCTTATTAAAAAAAAACATATTAATGAAACTAACGTCATTAAAGTTTTCAATGTGCAGCAGACCCGTAGCTAGGAATTCTTTTCAGGGGCGGGGGGGGGGGGGAGTCCCACTTGCTGAAAGCCTTGACTATATGAGAAAAATTCCTAGTTTCATGATTTATTTTCGATAAAACACGATGTGTCATCAAAATTTCGACGGGGCCCGGGCCCGCTGCCCCCCCCCCCCCTGGCTACGGGTCTGGTGTGCAGTTTATCAATGTAAACCGATTTATTGTTTCACATTAGTGTCCCTTTAATGCATTTAAACCTTACCGTCCCGTCGGCCTCGCTGCCGCTGGGAGGTGGCACTCACCAGCGGCCGACTATGGCTCTGGGCCGTCCGGCAAACCGGAACTGCCGCCCGGATCCAAGGACTTCGAGCCGTCACCTGAGGCTCCGCGCCAACATCATCGACGGAGGATGGGAGGGGACATGGGTTAATGCCCTTTTCCCCCAAGCTCGCCTGAAGGAAACTGCCGGACTAGTTTTAAATAAAGTTCATGAGTCATTCATTCATTACCGCTCTACCGCATAAGCCCGAGATCGCGCTTCTCTAGCCAATTCGTGCACTGACATCTCCGAAGAAGAACAATACTTCCTTCACAGCGCAGATCACATAAAAGCCGTGAGGATATTTATGTTTGCCCAGCTTTGCCTACGCCGCAGATTAATTCCAATGCCTCAAAGCGTGAGGCCAGCGTGTGCGCTCGGCCGCGCACACTGCTGCTCGCGCAAACTTATTTTGCCGGCAAGTACTGGGAAGAAGCAATTCTCAGACTCCTACAGCAGCGGCGGATGCTCCACTAAGGCTGTGTTGGGTAAAGATTCGTCCCGAAGCCTTCGCGGATTTTCATGGTGCCACCTTCCGAAATGACTACGCGAAAACAATCAAGCGAAAGGGCATAATATTCCTCAACCCATTAGAAAAAACCGTTGGTTTCCCCGTCGGCACAGGGAATCGAACCCGGTACCTCATGGACTCTCTGCGATTTTGCGGCGGTTCAATGCGCATGAAACGGTTAATTATTGGCATGACAACAGAAAAACTGCTTCCTTTCAGTGATTGCTGACGCAACACGACACGTCTAACATCTCGTAAAACATTGTGTTGAACCCCTAAGTAATACCCAGTGCGGTGGATGAAAATGAAGCCACAGTACGTAGAGGGCTAACTGTGCGCATCGTTCAATGTGTGTTCTTTGATCATATGGCAATCATATTTCTTATATGGCAATCTGATCTTTATCGAGGTGGTTTGTCATTTCACGTTGCCACATTTAATTGTTGCCGCTAGATACGAACGCATGACCGCCGTTGTTGCCTGCAGCAACAGAAGTGTTGCGCTGCTAAGCATGTGGGTGGAGGCCGGATGGCCGACACGGAGGGAGGAAAAGTTAGGAGGGAGCATTGTGTGAAAGAAAGAAACGTAGCACGTCAGCGAAGCACATGCCAAGCTTCGCTTGTCCCCATTTTCCCGATCAGGGAACGACTCCTGAATTTTTTTACCACGAAAATGTTTTATGCGGGGTCCACCAAATACATCCGTCACCGGATGTAACGTCCATAAAATGGACGCCAACGGGTGAGAAAGAAAAAAAACCAAGATCCGGCGCTGGGAATCGAAACCAGGACGCTGCGGCCGCGACGGTAAGCGCCCGACGCTAAACCAACAAAGCTACCTTGGCAGACACTGGACACCTCACGAACGCGCCTTATATCTTTCACGCATTCTCTCTCGCAAGGTGCTCTCTGTTGGTGGTGTAGATAGGCGGGGCGGAGCGGGGGCGGTGCCGCCGTCTGTGAGAGAAGAAAGAAGTAATGCATCACGATCGACACTTACTACCGCTTACTCCGAGATTGCGCGCGATAATGGAGGTCATGGTTAAAGCGTCTCGATGCCAGCAAGCAGGGGCGTAGCCAGAAATTTTTCGGGGGGGGGGAGGGGTTCAATCATACTTTATGTATGTTCGTGCGTGCGTTTGTATGTGCGCATGTATATATACGCAAGCAAAACTGAAAAATTTCCGGGGGGGGGGAGTTGAACCCCCCCCCCCCCCCTCGCTACGCCCCTGCAAGCAAGGGACACTGGCCACGCTGGTGTCGCCGAGGCACCCTAGACGCACCCTAGCAGCTTCCACATGCACCAACGGGATTTCTCCGCCGCCGACTAGTTCGGTTTCGAGAGAACCGACTAAAAAAACTGCTGCAATACGTGCTGCAGAAATGACACGATTTCGACAGGCGAATGTCGTGCCTTGGTGGAGCGAGACAGAGGCCAGCGGGACGCACGCGTTTGCGGCTCAAGCTAAGAACTAGGCGTCAACGTGTGTGCATTCACGCCAATCGGTGCTATAGCTGCCAAACACGAACAGACATTGTACAAGCTCTCATATATCACCACAGAATATAAACACTACTTCTGTGTAGACACGTTTCGCTTTCGTGTTTTACCGATTCCTATGACGGAGGGCCATGTATGACGGGGAGCCATGTATTTTAGGGGCGAAGCTCCTTAAGGCGGCACCCGTTCGTCCCTCGTCGTGCTCGTAGTAGTGAGTAACAAGTCTTACCCTTTGACCTCCAAGGTGGTGCCGGTGGGAGATTTCTCCTGTGCGTTGTTGAACAATAAAAAATTCGCAGCGTGCGCGTTAACTAAAAGCCGAATTCTTCTGTCTCTGTAGAAGTGTAAGTGTTAGCTAAAAGCCGACTTCTTCTGTCTCTCATTCCCATTAGCAGCCATTGTTTACCTCCAAGGTAGTGCCTGGTGAGATTTCTCCTGTGCGTGATTAAACAATAAAAATTTTGTTCAAAACGCCGTTGATTGATGAAATAAACCAACGAAAGACGCCAGATGTTTTGTAAAAACAAAACGAAAGAACGCCACATGTTTCTAAAGCAAAACGAAAAAGACGCCAGCTGCTTAACGAAAGACGCAAGGTGTTTTCTAAAGCAATGGTTTTCTAAACAATGAAAATTCACAGCGTACATGTAAAATTAAAGTGAGCTGCAAGTCGTCATAACTCATCGAACCTTTAGTATAAACGCGCCCGATCTCACGTCGGTGATGATGTACTGGGCAGAATTCACGGAAGATTCACGGTTTACCGATGAACCTCCGCAGCTTCGCCCACTCATCATCATTCACTCCGTGGATATGCTGTGATTTTTTTCGTAGCTCTGCTGCAGATGGTATGATGAACTCTATTCTGGTCCTGGAGATCAACCCCTAGGTTGACGCAGGCGGCTCCCACGTCGGGGCAGTAAGGTTTAACCTTACCGCCATATCGTGGGCCTACCGGACGGCCTGTATTTGATCTGAAAGAGCTCCACTGTGAAAGACTCTTTGCCACCAGTGTCTTTCGTTGTCACAGTCTGTGAAAGCCACAGGACACTGCCAAAACATATGATGCAGAGTAATGATGCCATTGCACTTCTCGCAATTGATTTGTAACTCTCTTTGTGGATATATCTTGCTAATAAAGTTTGGATTGTGGTAAGTGCCTGTCTGTAACAATCTCTGCTGTAGATAAGTGAAAAAAAGTGATGTATATGCCATCAATTAAGAAGGTGTACAGACCGGCGATGCCAAACAGATATTTTATCTCACTAATTTCATTTATTCAGACAGAGAATAAGTCCGCTTAATTAATGACTCTTTTATTTCGAGTTCAATTCTCAGCCGTTTCCCAAAGCCGAGACAGAGACAACAGCAGTGCGGCAGTGAATTGAGGCTGTGAAATGACCGGCATATGCGCGGTGGTGCCCCAGCAGCGATACATTCGCCTAAAAAAAGGCACAGTCACTTCAAAACGGGCGGCACCGAATCACATCACAGGCGCTGAGTGACTATGATGCGTTCCGTGCTCTATGGTGTTTAACGAAAACACAGTCAACATCACTAAGAAGGACACTTTGAATCGCTTGGAACAAGAACAATGGTGCAGCTTTTAAACTGGGGAAAAGCTTCTGGAAACAAATATACATCAGCAACAGTGTCGATACGCATGTATAAGCGCTTCGGCGTACAGTGTAACGAAAAACAAGACATCTCAATCAGTTCCAACTTCGATGTTAGCGCTGAGCGCCGAAAAAGAAACGTTCGCGGTGTGCAACACAACATGAGAGTTGATTTTGCTGTACTGACTGCTGCTGTGTTGTAGCCGTTGGTTGTTGTGGTTGTTGCTGCAGTAATCGCTTATGCAACCTAAGATACAACACAAGCTTCACTCACGAAAGCTCGGCGTGCTTGTCAATCCCCTAAGTAAGAGAGTCGCGCAAGCTGGTCTTCTTTCGAACGATAAGTACAACTTCTCTGCTAATGTAAGCACCGCGCATATAAAAAACTAAAGGTTCGTCGTTCCTACCCAAAATATGGCCTTTGGCAAAGCAGTGATGTCAAAATCTCGGAAGAAATTTTCCAGGACGTTGAAGTTTTCTTCTTCAAACCAGCGACACGAACGTGTTTGTATGGGCACAACGACTAACTGAACCCCGCGAATAGTGCTTGACGTCATGGAAATGGGCAAATGATATTGGACGGAAAGTCCATGCAAGTTCTCTCTGAGTGGGACAGTGGCGGTTGTGGGTGGCGCCTGCAGTTATTCTTAGACTTTGACCGACTGTAGTGCAGGATCTGTGACTGCTATGAAAGCACCCCGCAAAGACGGCTGTTCATCTACACTACTTGTTCATATAACGCGAAAGAGCTGCAACCACCGCGCCAAGCACGAGCAACTGCGAAAGCAAGTGTGACGCAGCCGATGAGCTGCAGCCTTCGAGGGCGAGCAGGATGTTCTCTCCTTTCATGAAGGCCGCCTTAGCCGTCTTCTTGTCCATCTCGCAATCGGACCTGAATAACTCGTCGAAGCACAGCATGCTACTCCGGATCAGTCTGAAAATGAAAACACAGGAGAAAGGCAACGTGACTTTGTAAGAAAAAATGGCAAAAGCACGCACTCCGTCCCTTTTCGTGTACACCGTCACGTGCTCCATGCTACCTAGCTCCGTGCTGTTATTTTTGGAAGTGCGCGTTAAATGCAGAAGCGACCTTTCTAGGGGTTTAAATTCGGCGCATTGTTGCTGGGGAAGTGTAACAAAATGTTCCGACTTCTTCAGGAGCACTGTCACGCTTAAAAGGCAGCTTTGTGCTCTTCTTTGAAAGAGGTTGCTTGGAATCCGTAACCATTGTTATTGGGCAACTCATCTTTAACTGACAGAACCTTCCTACAATGTTGCTAGAAAGATAATGTTGACAATGTTCGGAGGTACGCCTGTGCGGTAATAATAATAATAATATCTGGGGTTTAACGTCCCAAAACCACCATATGATTATGAGAGACGCCGTAGTGGAGGGCTCCGGAAATTTCGACCACCTGGGGTTCTTTAACGTGCACCTAAATCTAAGTACACGGGCCTCAGACATTTTCGCCTCCATCGAAAATGCAGCCGCCGCGGCCGGGATTCGATCCCGCGACCTTCGGGTCAGCAGTGTACGCCTGTGCGGTGTCAGGCTGAAGAGTTGCAGAGCACTTTCGGAAACGACCGACTGAATTGTTTTCTGTACGATACGTCTCACGTAGTCATTTTTTCCGCGTTGTAAAGAAGGCTCGCGGAATTTGAAATAAAGCCACTTGATGGACCGCTTGCGCACTTCTATCGTACTGCTGTTAAGCGTGCCGCTGGATAACCACGTGACTTGCAGCATTTTATGGGTTAGCTTTATCGCCTCGGCAGCGGTCAGCCAGTAGCATGTATTTGCACTGTCGTTCGAAAAAAAAAAAAACGTGGAGGACGCTTGTGCTTCGCCTTCAAGAGTAGAACGCGATATTGCTAAGGCCCTGTATACGCATCGCCTTCAACCGTGCCGCAAGGAGGGATACGTTTGTGCGCGTAACATTGGTCGTTTCAAACGAAGTACCACTATGCGTCCGTAAGGTACCGCGCGCTCCTGCGCACCTGCACACACTGTAATGGGCGGGCAGCATTAAACCACACACTCGTCGCGCAATTCGCATGAGATTCTACGATTCCGCCACGCAGTATTATATGCGTTAAGAAGGGTAAAACACGTTCCTCCCTCGTTCTTCAGAGGTGTGGAAGTAACTGTACCACGAATTCTTACCAACTAGCACAAGCCAGTATACCCTTCAAAAGTCATAGTATTTATTTTCTCAAAAGTCAATGACGATTTTTTTTTAGCAGGCTCGATGCTTTGTGTCAAGGGAGTGAGCACTATCTCAGAACCAGCACGTCATTGAGTGTACTCTCTGATGTGCGAGACCGCTGTTCGGATAAAAAAAATTCCACAGCATATCCACGGGGTAAATGACGATGAGTGGGGCGAAGCTCTCGTACGGCAGGATCTTGGCGGCGGCGTCGCGCAGCTTCACGCCCAGTACATTATCAACGACGTGAGATCGGGCCGGTTTATACTAAAGGGTCGATGAGAGTCATGGCGACTTGCAGCTCACTTTAATTTTACATGTACGCTGTGAATTTTTATTGTTTAATCACGCACAGGAGAAATCTCACCAGGCACTACCTTGGAGGTAAACAATGGCTACTAATGGGGAATGAGAGACAGAAGAAGTCGGCTTTTAGCTAACACTTACACTTCTACTTCTACTAACGTTTCCTACTGGAACATGCCAATGGCTGCTAATGGGGAATGAGACAGAAGAAGTCGGCTTTTAGTTAACGCGCACGCTGCGAATTTTTTATTGTTCAACAACGCACAGGAGAAATCTCCCACCGGCACCACCTTGGAGGTCAAAGGGTAAGACTTGTTACTCACTACTACGAGCACGACGAGGGACGAACGGGTGCCGCCTTAAGAAGCTTCGCCCCTAAAACTACGGTGATTTATGGCGTAGCGCCTACCTTGCATGTGTACTTGTATTAGTTGCCCCAGGAGAGTCTACAATGAGCTCTAGAAAGGCCGCTCTTCCAGCTTTCGCTGTGACTGTGCTGCGTGTTCCGCGCAGGCCTGGCGATTTTTCGGGGCGAAGCTCCTTAAAGCGGCACCCGTTCGTCCCCGTCGTAGTGCGTAACCAGTCTTAATGCTAGTACCAGATCTTGACTTCCAAGGTCGTGCCGGTGGGAGATTTCTCCTGTGCGTTGTTGAACAATAAAAAATTCGCAGCGTGCGCGTTAACTAAAAGCCGACTTCTTCTGTCTCATTCCCCATTAGCAGCCATTGGCATGTTCCAGTAGGAAACGTTAGTAGAAGTAGAAGTGTAAGTGTTAGCTAAAAGCCGACTTCTTCTGTCTCTCATTCCCCATTAGTAGCCATTGTTTACCTCCAAGGTAGTGCCTGGTGAGATTTCTCCTGTGCGTGATTAAACAATAACAATTTTGTTCAAAACGCCGTTGATTGATGAAATAAACCAACGAAAGACGCCAGATGTTTTGTAAAAACAAAACGAAAGAACGCCACATGTTTCTAAAGCAAAACGAAAAAGACGCCAGCTGCTTAACGAAAGACGCAAGGTGTTTTCTAAAGCAATGGTTTTCTAAACAATGAAAATTCACAGCGTACATGTAAAATTAAAGTGAGCTGCAAGTCGTCATAACTCATCGAACCTTTAGTATAAACGCGCCCGATCTCACGTCGGTGATGATGTACTGGGCAGAATTCACGGAAGATTCACGGTTTACCGATGAACCTCCGCAGCTTCGACCACTCATCATCATTCACTCCGTGGATATGCTGTTTTTTTCATTGATTCATTTGCCCTTTCAGTAGGAGGCCGGTTCATTCGCTTTCCTTTAGGCAAGAGTACCTTCTATGGGTCATCATTATGCTAACACAAGCTTTTATGCGTCACATTCAAATTTCTGTTATACAGTTCAATGCCCATTTTATTGAGGTTTTCTTGTAATTTTGGGAAACGGTAAATACGGGACGTTTAGGCAGGCAATTTTAAGAGAAGTAGTAGCAAAACTTGAGCCGCTCATCTTGGTGAAACGATAGAGCATTACCCGGCAAACCTCGTAGCACTGGCTCCAAGCACAGTCACGCAGCCTCGTTGAATATTTTCTGGAGCGGCAATTATGCCTCAAAGTGCAGCTGCCCTAAACAAAGCGTCCGCACAATACATTGTCGTGTGATTACGTACTGCATCAGCAGTTTGGCGATAATGAGGCAAGACCACATAATATCGAATGACGCAATATTTATAATGTCATGAATATTACGCGGGCGTATTTTCCCCCAACAACCATCTTCTTGCGCCAGAGTGGTTCATCGGTGTCTTGATCCTGCTTCCGAGATCAATGGTGCATCTATCGTCACAACAGACAGCGCACTTATAGTTCACAGAAACAAAAAAGACTACGCAATGGCTTATCAACTTGCTCGCGAGTGGGGGGGGGGGGGGGGGGGGGGGGGGGGCAGGCCTCCGTCACAACGTCGGCCGTGTCTATATATATATATATATATATATATATACAATAATAGCTGTTTCTGAAGTAGCTAAGCAGCCACTATGCCATTTTTCGTCATTCTTCGGAGAATCGTGATACCCCCTACACATATATAAGCCATTATGTGCACGTTGTGCTGTGGCTGAAGACGATGAAGAATTATGGCTGAGGCCTTTGTAACGGTTTGGAAGCATTCAACGACCGATTCGTTGAGCAATTCGAATTGCGTGACGCCAGGTTGTTATTTTATTCTTTTGCCACGCTATATTACATATGTTAAGACAAATACTTGCCCGACATAACGCCTGTATAGAGTATTTTACAGTGAAAGCTGTTATGAGATCATTTCACCGGCCGTTTTTGGCGCCGTAGTTGTCCGCCGCCGCCGGTGTTCGTAACCAGTATCGCTCGAAATAAGAAAAAAAAAGCGAAATAAGAAAAAATTCCAGGATGGAACGAGGTTCGAACCTGGGCCCTCTGCGTGGGAGCCCGGTATTCAACCTCTGAGCCATGCCGGTGCTTGAAACTGCTTTGCAAAAAGGTCCTGTGCAGGCTTCATGTCGGGAAGGAACCACATTAGCATATGCAATATAGCGTGGTAGAAGAGTAAAATAAGCACCAAGCGTCGCACAACGCGAATTCTCTAACCAGGCGTCACAATGTGAATTGCGCAGCTAGTAGGTTGTTGAATGCTTCCAACCCATTACAAAGGGCTCTGACATAATTCTTCATCGTCATCAGGCACAGCATCAACAAAGTGCGCATAATGCCTTACATGCGTTTAGCAGGTACCAACGCTCTCCGTAGAATGACGAAAAATGGCACAGTGCCTGCTGCCCTACTTCTCAAAAATTACAATGATTTATAGCGTAGTGGGTTCCTCGCAAGTGCATTTGTATTGGTTGCCAAGGAAGCCCATAAGCGCATGATCCACTTCCTCGGGGTCTCAGTAAAATTACAATGATTTATAGCATAGTGGGTTCCTCGCAGGTGCACTTGTATTGGTTTCCAAGGAAGCCCATAAGCGCATGATTCATTTCCTCGTAGTCTCAGTAAAGATCTTCGTCCCCCCCCCCCCCCCCCGTCTCTCTCCCACGTCAACGTATGTTATACAGCATGACGGGAGAGGGAAATAGCGACTGGGCGTCACCCAATGCAAATTACATAACTGGTGGGCCGTTTAAAGATTCCAACCCATTACAAAGGGCTGAGCCATAATTCTTCATCGTCATCAGTCGTCGCGTCAACAAAGTGCACATAATGCCTTACAGACGTGTAGCTGGTGCCTCGCTTCTCCGCAGAATGACGAATAATGGCTTAGTACGTGCTTCCCACCTTCACAAAAATTGTGATTTATGGCGTAGTGGGTACCTTTCTAGTGTACTTGTATTGTAGCCCCAAGAGAGCTTAACGGGCTCTAGGAACGCCGCTCTAGGAACGCATGACCAGTCATTTATGTTCATCACGCACTCCTGTCATGCCCTACCAATTTTGGTATATATCCAGTTATCTAAACGGCCGGAAGCGCACCATAACAGTGTCATGTAAATCATACCGTACATGACATGCATAACATAACTCGCACGTTAGGACCTGTCATTTATGTTCGTCATAGAATCACAGCGCAAAATACCAATTTTGGTGTATATCAAACCAGCGAAATGGCCGGGAGTCCACCATGAGCGTGGTATGTAAATGATGCCATACATGACATGCATGCCATGGTTTTCATGTTACCACCTGTCATTTATGTTCGTCATACATTCGCGTCACGCAATGCCAATTTTGGTGTATATCAAGCTAGCGAAACGGCCGCGATCGGACAATGAGTGTGGCATGTAATTCATACCGTAAATGATATGCATATCATAATTTTCAAGTTACCACCTGTCATATCTGTTTGACATACAGTCACGTTGCGCTTACCAATTTTGATGTATATCAAGCGAGTGAAACGGCCGCGAGCGCATCATGAGCGTTGTGATGTTCTACAGGCGACGCACTGCCGCTACGGCAAATAGTCGTGCCGCCGCTCCGGGACTCGCAAGCACCGGCTTCCGGTCACTCAGCCGCGCGGCCAGAGCGACAAGGCAGATTGGGTTCCGTTTTCCCTTCACGAGGGACGCCGCGCACGGACCGCGCCTTCGCGAGCAGGCGCCGTTTTTTGGCAATAAAACAGTTCGTACCCAGCAGCCGAGCGGTGTGGTTCTTCCCAAGGAAAACCCCACAACCCCGCAACGTAACACTGGGCGAATCGATAAGCAGCTATGTCGCAGCCCTCAAGATTTTGACAGTGGACTGCAACTTCGGTGTGCTAGCGGCTACGCCTGCAACATCGACATCGTCAGGGGGAAGTCAAGAGCCCGTTTCACAACGGAACCCAACAATGCTGCCACAAGATGTAATGCTGCGAGACAGATTCGTTTGCGGCATCCGCGACGAACATCTCCAACAGCGCCTCTTTGCAGAAACGGAGCTGACTTTCCAACGTGCTTTGGATATAGCCCTATCAGCGGAGAGTGCGTCAAGGCAGCAGCGGGGAATCAAAGCGGCAACGAACTCCGGAGAGATCAACAAGGCTACTCCCAACAAGCAAGAAGACAAAAAAACGCCTTCCCGACGCCGTTGCTACCGATGTGATGGCTGGCACGACCCTTCGACGTGCAAATTCAAAACAGCAGAGTGCCGTTTTTGCGCCAAAGTGGGCCATATCGGAGACGCCTGCATTGCACGCAAGAAGAAAGAAAAGGAAGCACGTGCACACACCAGGCAACAAACGCACAGTGTCAACCCCCTACCGTATGATGAAACTGTAAGATTCCACGTACAAGCTGCATGCAGTAAATGGGCGCACACACTGCCCCAAGTTCAGGTAGACGTAGAAGTAGAGCGAAAATCCCTCCAATTTGAAGTGGACACGGGTGCTGCACGCTCCCTGATAAGCGAGGAGACCTACCACAAAGCGTGGCCAAGGAACGCCCTCCAACTTTCAAGGGAGCCACTCGACTTGCGCACTTGGTCGGGAGAAGAACTGCGTGTTCTGGGAACCGCACATGTTCGGGTGAAGTTTAAGTCAGACGATTGCGTGCTACCGTTGCTGGTGATGAAAGGAGCGGGATGCAACCTCTTAGGACGGGACTGGTTCGCCCCTCTCCATATCCAGGTCCACGGAATCAACCATTTGGAACATCCAACAGATGAGATCAGGGAAGTCACCTCTCGACACCGTGTTCAGAGAGGACATTGACGGCTACACAGGCCCCTTGATTCACCTGGAATTGGAAGAAGACGCAAGCCCCAAGTTTTGTAAGGCTCGTCCTGTGCCTCTTGCCCTGCAGGGGCCTATGGAAGATGAACTTGATCGCCTGCAACATCAGGGCATCCTCTCACTGATACAGCATGCCAACTGGGCAACACCGCTGGTCCTCGTTCGGAAAAATGATGGAACAACCAGGAACATTGCGTGTGTGTGGTGACTACAGGAGCACTGTTAACGCAGCGGCGAAGAAGGCCTCCTACCCTCTTCCAACTACAGCGGAGGTGTTCGCGAATTTGCGCGGCGGAACCCTCTTCTCGACGTTGGATTTGTACCAAGCCTACCAACAGCTAAAAGTCGACGACGAAACAGCAGCGCTCCTCACGGTGAACACGACCAAGGGACTGTTTAAAGTGAATCGGCTTCCGTTCGGAGTATCCGCCGCACCTGCCATCTTCCAGCGCATGATGGAGGTAACACTGGCCGGAATCCCCGGGGTGAGTGTTTACCTTGATGATATTATTATCAGCGGGAAAGATGCTTCTGAGCACGCACATCGTCTTGACCAAGTTTTAACCAGGCTAAGCGAGAGAGGCCTACGCCTCAAGAAGGATAAGTGCCACTTTGGCATCACGCCAGTTGAATTCCTGGGACACCGAATTGACGCCGATGGGATGCACGCCACCGAGAGCAAAATCGAGGCCATACTTCGGGCACCACAACCAACTGACAGAACATCTCTCCGAGCTTTTCTTGGGTTGATATCTTTTTACGACCGCTTTTTAAGGAACAGGGCAAATGTCGCAGCCAAGCTGTACAAACTGTTACAGAAAAATACGCCCTGGAAGTGGAAATCGGAGCACGAAACCGCCTTCGAGGAACTGAAACATATGGTCCTCACTTGCACAGTACTGGCTCATTACGATGAAACTAAGCCCCTTCTTTTGTCCGTAGACGCGTCACCGTACGGTATCGGTGCGGTGCTGGCTCAGGAAGACGCTCTTGGCCGAGAGGCACCCATAGCATTCGCTTCGCGAACATTGGGAAGCGCGGAAAAGAACTATTCCCAGCTTGACAAAGAAGGATTGGCGATAGTATACGGTGTCAGCCATTTTCACAAGTACATCGCTGGTCGCCACGTAACTGTAATGACAGACCATCAACCATTGATTGGTATCATGGGCGAAAAGAAACAAGTGCCGTCGGTACTGTCGCCTAGAATGACTCGCTGGTGCCTCAAGCTAGCCACCTATGATTACAATTTGCTGTACAGACCAGGCAAAAAACACCAAAACGCAGACGCTCTCAGCAGACTCCCGCTGCCAGCACAGGTCGATGAGCCTTATCCGCCAGGAGACGTGCTCATGTTGGTTTCCACGCCAAGCTTTGAACTAGCACCAAACCAACTTGCTGAAATGACCCGACAAGACCCAGCCTTCTCTCGAGTGAAAGCAGCTGTCGGAAGCGGCGAATTGCGCAAGCTTGCCAATGAAGACTTTGCAGCATACAGAAAGCTCGGGGCCGAACTCTCTATTCAGGAGGGCTGCCTTATTAGGGGCTGCAGGGTGGTCATTCCTGCAAAAGCGAGAAAGTGCGTATTGGGCCTGGCCCACGAAAACCACAGAGGAATTGTCGCCATGAAAGCCTGCGCTAGAAGTTACTTTTGGTGGCCAGGTGTTGACAGCGATATTGAAGAAGTGGCAAGGAACTGTGTAATATGTCGCCAGCACCAAAAGGCACCAGGCAAGGCACCTATGCCTCAGTGGGAGCGCGCAACGACACCTTGGCACACCATTCATGCGGACTTTGCTGGCCCTGTGGAGGGGAGGATGTTGCTAGTGGTGGTCGATGCGTACACCAAGTGGCTGCAAGTGCGCTGCATGCGCAACATCCAGACTACCACATTGATCGAGGAAATGCGAAACCTTTTCGCAATGTCTGGGCTCCCCAAAAAGTTAGTGACGGACAATGGCCCGTCTTTTGTTTCCTCAGAATTTGAGGAGTTTTTAAAGAAGAACGGGATTACACATGTCACAAGCGCCCCCTACCATCCCGCCACTAATGGCCAGGCAGAGAGGATGGTGTCCGAAATAAAACAGGCGTTAGCCAAGACCCAAACAGGAACGTTTGCATGCAGGCTGGCGCGGTTCCTACTTAAGCAGCACAGCACCGTATCAACGGCAACAGGCAAAACACCAGCCGCATTAATGTTCGGGCGCGACATGGTCACCGCGCTCACAAAACTCCAGCCCCAGCCGCCTGAGGAAGCACCCTCGAACACCAGGGGCTGCAACTCCGCGAGGGAAATTTCTGTGGGGCAGTCAGTATTCATCCGGAATTTCATCGGCAGCCCTGCATGGATGGAGAGAACGGTGACGGAGAGGCTTGGACACAGGTCTTGGGTGATTAAATGTGAAACGGGAACGTTTCGAAGGCACCTAGACCACATAAAACCCGGTTTCGAGAAGAGTCAGGCGGAAAGCCGCATAGAAAGCGAGCACGGAGAGCAACTCGCAACAACTCGGCAAGCTACCGTGCCGGCCCCGTACATGCTGGATCCACCAGCAGATTCCTCTGTTTCATCAGGGTTCAGCCTAACAGAAGAGCCAGGGCCACAACAACCAGCGACGCAGCCGGACACGACAACGGCATCACGTCCGCAACGACATCGCCAGCCCCCAGACCGCTACGGGGACTCCATCTAAGAGGGGAGGGATGTGATGTTCTACAGGCGACGCACTGCCGCTCCGGGCAAATAGTCGTGCCGCCGCTCCGGGACTCGCAAGCACCGGCTTCTGGTCACTCAGCCGCGCGGCCAGAGCGACAAGGCAGATTGGGTTCCGTTTTCCCTTCACGAGGGACGCCGCGCACGGACCGCGCCTTCGCGAGCAGGCGCCGTTTTTTGGCAATAAAGCAGTTCGTACCCAGCAGCCGAGCGGTGTGGTTCTTCCCAAGGAAAACCCCACAACCCCGCAACGTCACAAGCGTGGCATGCTAAATTATGTCGTGCGTGACACGCGTCTCATGATTTTAATGTTACCACCTCTAATTTACGTTCGTCACACAGGCGCGTCGCGCAATACCAATTTTGGTGTATATCAAGCCAGCGAAACGGCCGGGAATGCACCATGAGCGTGGCATGTATATCATGACATACAAGACATGCATGTCATGGTTTTCATGTTACCACCTGTTATTCATGTTCTTCATACAGTCACATCGCGCAATACCAATTTTGGTGTATATCAACCTAGCGAAACGACCGCGAGTGCGTCATGAGCGTGGCATGTAAATTATGTCGTGCATGACACGCGTGTCATGGTTTTCATGTTACCACCTCTAATTTACGTTCGTCATACAGTCGCGTCGCGCAATACCACTTTTGGTGTATATCAAGCCAGCGAAACAGCCGCGAATGCACCATGAGCGTGGCATGCAAATCATGACACACATGACATGCATGTCATGGTTTTCATGTTACCACCTGGTATTCATGTTCTTCATACAGTCACATCGCGCGATACCAATTTTGGTGTATATCAACCTAGCGAAACGGCCGCGAGTGCGTCATGAGCGTGGCATGTAAATCATGACGTGCATGACACGCGTGTCATGATTTTCATGTTACCACGTGTCAGTTATGTTCGTCATGTCGAAATGTCTCGTCATACCAGTTTTCGTATATATCCATTGATTTAAACGGCCGCGAGCGCCCCGAGACCATGTCATGTAAATCATGCCGCACATGACATGCGTCTCATGATTTGCACGTTAGGACCTCTCATTATGTTCGCCATGAACTCTTGTCACGTCATACCAGTTTTGGTATATATGAAATTAACGGAATGGCCACAAGAGCCCCAAGGCCGTCGAATGTAAATCATGCTGTTCATGACACGCATGTCATGATTTTCATGTTATGACTCGTCATTTATGTTCGTAATACGGTCATGTTATTCCATACCAATTTTGGTATACATCCGATTAACGAAACGGCCAGGAGAGCACAAAGTCGTAGGCGGCTAGATAGATAGATAGATGCGCTCAAACTCGCAGAAGTTCGCTAAGAAATGCTTCGCATTTAAAAATTTCGGTTTCACTCCGGAACGAAATAATAGATAACGTTTCGGTTAGGTTTTGGTTCCGGTCAACAATATAGTTTTTTTTTTTCGTTTTTGGTTTTCGTTCCGTTCCAACACACTGGTAGGACGACTGCTACAAAACTTACTTGCAGCCAAAGTTGGCAGGATCGCGCTCATTTTCCTCTGGCCCAGCTCCGTGTCGTTCCTCACAGGCCTGATGATTTCTGTGGTCCCGACAGCGGGCGGCTGTTCGGTAATCTGCAGAACAGTGGCGAAAAAATAAATAACAAAGCGGGGAGCGAAATAGACTACATCAGACGCGAGTAGTGACAAGCAAACAACATTTTGTATTGACGCAACCGCATCGCGATGGAGATCACTGGAGTCTGACGTCGACATCATTCGCGTATGACGTCGAGATGACGTTGAGATTACTCGAGCCATAGAGCTTCCTAAAATGACCTAGAGGGAACTCTGGCACTGCGATCGTTCAGCCACCATGGGAATGATGGGTAGTACACGGATTTGCCTAGTCTTCGTGCTTGTGGGCTTCGAACGCACTTGTGGCTTTGTTTATTGGTACGTTTTGGTTTTCTTTCGGATAAAAGAATGGATCGTTGTGAACTTCGTGACCAGATTTGAATCGGTGAGCCTAAAGAAGTTAAAGTGGTGAAGTGAAACTGCTGATCTTTGCTGAACTTCGTGTTTTGCGACAAAGCGGATGCAGGCGACGCGGAGCCAAACGGAGCCGAAAGAACGAAGTTTGGACAAATCCGTGTGCTACCCATGATTCCCATGCTGGCTGAAGCGCAATGCATTGCAGCTCCCATAGACACTAGCGCCAGTGTTCCCTCTAGTAAGTATTGTAGGAAACTTATGATTCGAGCGGCACAAGCGCTGGCTCCTTTCAATTTTCGTTGCCATTCTTCGATGTAGCCAGACGTCCGGGTCCGGTTCTCTTCGTGTTTCTGCATTCGTTCCCGCGTTTCGGCCCCTGAACGAATGTAGCGAAACACGGAGAACCGTACCTGGACGTCTGGCTACATCGAAGAATCGCAGTGAAAACCGGAACGATCCAGCGCTCGTGCCGCTGCTCGAGCTACACCTCTTCGTCCTCTTTATTTTGTAACACTAGCCATATACACCATCATCATCATCATCATCATCATCATCATCATCATCATGACTACGCCCACTGCAGGGCAAAGGCCTCTCCCATGTTCCGCCAATCAACCCGGTCCTGGGCTTGATGCTGCCACGTTACACCCGCAAACTTCTTAATCTCATCTGCCCACCTAACTTCCTGTCTCCTCCTCGAGCGTTTGCCTTCTCTTGGAATCCAGTTTGTTACCCTTAATGACCAGCGGTTATCTTGCCTACGCGCTACATGCCTTGCCAATGTCCATTTCTCTTCTTGATTTCGACTAAGATGTCCTTAACACCCGTTTGTTCCCTGATCCGCTCTGCTCTCTTCTTGTCCCTTAAGGTTACACCTATCATTCTCCTTTCCACTGCTCGCTGCGTCGTCCTCAGTTTAAGTTGAATCCTCTTTGTAAGCCTCCAGGTCACTGGTCCGTAGGTAAGTACCGGTAAGACGCAGCTGTTATATACCTTCCTCTTGAGGGATAGTGGTAAACTACCATTCATGATTTGAGAGTGCTTGCCGAACGTGCACCATCCCATCCTTATTCCTCTAGTTACTTCAATGTCACGGTTCGGCTCCGCGGTTACTACCTGTCGTAAGGAGACATATGCACTTCCGCTGTATTAGAGGTCTTCAGAATAGAAACTTATGAGAATCTGAAGCATTAAGACATAAATCGCTAAGGCGAAGCACTTTGCCTGCAAGAAAAGATGACGCGGCATTTCTCACCTTCAAAGGCCTTGCGGTTGCAGACAAAGTTGCGAAGGGCTTCGTATCCTTCCTCCTGGCGGCTGAAGTTTGTCCTCACTGGCTCCGGGCAGGAGGCTAGCTTCTGATGACACCGAAGCTTCGTCGTCACGTTCCTACAATGGAGTGCGAGGAATCGCGTCAGCTTGAGTAAACGGTTAAATACGATCAGCACTGCCACAGTCCGCTTTTTAACCCAGAACTCTTCCGGCACTGCTCCACGCGGTGGCAGGCCCATCGTATATGGCCGCAAATTACAACGCGTTGTTCAATTAGAATTGCGAATTCAGCTAGTTGTGTTTGGTTCATGGTGGAGGGTACAAAACAGCGCAAACACAGGGACACCAGATGTGAAACGAACGACACCAGCGCTGCCTCGCAACGCAAGTTTTTGAGGGAAGTTTCGCTCAATATAAGTATATGTAAAACCACTTCACAAAAAACACAAAAACGTAATACCACATCGGCAAGCCAGCCAATCACAAGTGAGGCATAATGAATGAAAGGACCTCTCACCATAACCCTGACTTATTATTATCGACCCAGTTACTGTCCTTTAGCACAACTTAGCGTATCCTCAAGCATGGCGGACACACGTCTTAAAAGTAATGCACTGCTGTTCCAACTAATGTAATGACTAGAAGAACACTCTGGATCCGTGAAGACTTGCACGTGTGGCAGTCCGAAGGCAATTTTCCTTCTTTCTATCTATCTATCTATCTATCTATCTATCTATCTATCTATCTATCTATCTATCTATCTGTCTATCTGTCTGTCTGTCTGTCTGTCTGTCTGTCTGTCTGTCTGTCTGTCTGTCTGTCTGTCTGTCTGTCTATCTATCTATCTATCTATCTATCTATCTATCTATCTATCTATCTATCTATCTATCTATCTATCTATCTATCTATCTATCTATCTATCTATCTATCTATCTATCTATCTATCTATCTATCTATCTATCTATCTATCTATCTATGACATTGCGCTATGCTCCCTCCATGCCAGGAATTGGACATTCATCCACGTTTTTAGCAGCGCAACACTTCAGTTGCTACACGCAACAATGACGGTCATGCGTTCATATCAGACAACAATGAAATGGGGCAACGTGAAATGGCAATTCACCTTGATAAAAGATCGCATTGCCTCGACAACAGATCAGGTCAGATGCGTATTTGTTCTGATCAGATTGATCGGGACAAATACGCAAAGCACACGAGACCGGCGCACCAACGAGGGCAGCATTTCTGTACACTCGCCGGCGCCGGGTTTTCCGAGTGCGACGCCGCCGTTAAAATCTGCGAGTTATAAAAGCTTCGCTTAAAAGGACAGATGACGTTCGTACTTGCAAAGTCTGTCAGAGTTTCCGTTGAAGTCTCCCCACAATGTGCCGTGGTACATTCGGTAGCACTGAGACACCGAATCGGCATAGCACTCGTGTGGCTGTGGCCCTGCGTTGGGGAAAGGTTGAAAAAGAGCAATGAACATTACTGCAAAAGAGCTTTTGACAGAAGTATGACCAATGACGAAACAAGCATGGGCGTCTGCAGGTGGCTGCAAAAGTGGCATTTGCATACTCTGCAGAATGACATCGCCAGTTGAGTACCAAAAGTAATATAAAATATGGCAAACGATTCGGTGGAAATGTCGATGGCACTGTTTGTTGGATAGCAATATCGCGTGGTTTAGATGTAGGTCTCGCAGGAAAAAAGTATGCCCGGACAAACGCCTGAGAGGCACAGTGACAAGACACACGTGACAAAAGAAACACAGGGGGAATTGGCGTCACGTTGCCGTGACTTCGAGTGTGATCTGTAATTTGACCACGCTGCAGTTTTGCTTGGAGGCAAATACAGTTAAACGCGCGAGATGGGGGAAGCTCCAGCAATGAACAGTAACGATTATTACTGTTCCGCGCAGGCCTGGCTGCGTGGAACACGCGGCACAGTCACAGTGAAAGCTGGAAGGGTGGCTTTCCCAGAGCCCTTTGTAAAGTCCCATGGGGCAACCACTACAAACTTGTGCTGTAAGTGTACTTGTACACGTGCAGGGTACCTGCTACGCCATAAATCGTCATTTTTGTGAAGTAGGGAAGCACCCACATGCGATTATACGTCATTCTGCGGAGAAGCGAGGTACCAGCTACACAATTGTAAAGCATTATGCGCACTTTGTTGATGCTGCGGCTGATGACGATGAATAATTATGGTTGAGCCCTTTGTAATGGGTTGGAAGCTTTAAACCACACACTCGTTGCGCAATACGCGTTGTGTGACGCCTGGTTGTTATTTTACTTTTATACCACGCTATATTACATATATCGACGTGAGCCCTTGCCCGACTTGAAGCATGTATAGGGTCCTTTTGCGGAGGAGTTTCAAGCAACGGCGTGGCTTTGTCGTAGAACACTCGGCTTCCACGCAGAGGGCCCCGGTGGAAATCCCACCTAATCCTGGATATTTCTTTCTCATATCCTTTTTTTTTCTTATCATTTCGCGCGATAGCAGTGAAGTTCGTGTTGCCCCTTTCTCCGGTGTGAACCGAGAAAGCCGGCTCTCGTATGTCGCTGATGAGAGGAGACTTAGACTGGGTAAAATGCAGTTCGTTTATTCCGATGCGCACTCAGCGCGTTCCGAAATCCGTCTCTCTCCGGACCTTCCCTTCAGGTCTCTTAAAACACTGCTGCACGGGGTCTTCACAAGTTCAGGCACGGCACTCTCGAGCGGAGGTCACGTTCCCACGGTTCGAGCACGGCGAGCACAACACCGCAGTCGTCGGGTCATTTAGCTCGGCAGAGCCGCAGTCCGTGGCGAGCACTTGAAGTCGTAAATCTGAGCTCCGAGCTCGTTGAGCAGACGCTCGCTGCCGTCGCTGTCCGAGTACCCCGCAATGGCTTGCGCCCACCGCACGGTCGTACGAGGCGCTGACGGAGATGTTCCGGCCAACACCACCACGCGTTTCCTGAAGGCGCGCTTCTAGGAAAACGCCGCCGAGGCCAGCTGATATACGTGCCGACCCCCGGCATTCGCCCGCAGCTCGGTTTTGTTTATACGAGCCGCAGGCGCCGCATTGCTCTGTCCGACAATAGCGGTTGCGGATACCGGCAGCGGCGGTGGCAGCGGACAACTGCGGCACCAAAATCGGCTGCTGTTGTGATCACATCTCAGTTTTCGCTGTAAAAAATTCAGGAGCCCTTCTTCTATCGGGAGAATGAGAGCAAGCCAAGCTTCGCATGTGCGTGCCTGACCTACTGCTTCTTTCTTTCTTTCTTTGCGCAGGCATGATGCCAAAGGCGCCTACGCAATCGGCATCGTTCCTAATTATTCACGTTCCGGCATAGGATGTCATGAGTCATTTATTGCCTCGTCATGTCAAGCGTCGTGAGGTCATGTATATTTTTTTTTTATTGAGATTTAGTCCCATTCGAGCCAACGCTCAACATCCGGTTGCCTGGGGGCAAATTCCGGTATGCTGCTCGAAAAGCGTAACGTCGTTAGGTGCTGGTGCAATAAAAAAGTACGAGAATTACGAGCCTTGATGTACATGTAGTAGGATCTCCGAACAAATTAATGTGGCTAGCTTCGAAGAAGGAGATGAGCACTACCTCAGTGACGTAATATAGACCTCCGAGCGGAAAATATTTCACGCTAGAAAACTAGATAATGGATTGCGCAACACGACACTCAGGGGAGGCACACATACGCTCGTTTCGTCTGTGTTGTGCAATCCAATTACCAGTATGCTGTACAAAGACACTCACTCTTCCACTTAGGAAACTTACTACAATGTCGCTTGCAGTTCAAGAAGTGCAATTCATAAAAATCAATTACCGCGTTTGCAGACAACCAGATCTCGTTTTTAACTGACTCATCATGCATAACATCGATGCCCTTTTTTGAAGAGAACGACAAACAATTGAGCCAGTTTGTAGGAATTTGTGTACAGGAAACCACACGACATGCAAACACAAGCGCAAAAAGAGAAACTGACAGCACAAAGGGCTCTTATCTTGTCTCTTGTGTCCGTATCCGTCGGAAATATACTTTTTGCTACGACGAATCATTTTTTACTGGCACGCGTGGTTCCATAAGGCTAGCGTTTTTAAGGTTACCTAGACACAGAAAAATATCATGTACGTTGTATAACCCCCGCCGGCGTTGTTTGAAAGCCAAACCATCGCGTCTCCGAAGCATATTATACGCTAACTTACCTGGCTCTAGTCGAGGCCTATCACATTCAAAGCACGGAAGATAAAGATCAAGCGCAGCGTCAGCATTTCTAAGCGAAATATAGCAATGATTTAAGAAGTTATCAGAAATCTAATATCCTGGCATGTCTCCCTATGTTATGTTACATTGTCTTCATTTTAAAAAAAGGCAGGAGTCGGGAGAAGACGGAAGCTTGCGATGAAAAATTGGTAAACAGGGTTTGTGTGCTGGAGCCGACGTTTCGACAAGCGGACTTTTCTTCACTTGCAGCCTTGAAGAAGACAAGCCCGCTTGTCGAAACGTCGGCTCCAGGACACAAACCCTGTTTACCAATTTTTCATCACTGTCCTCATTTAGTCATTCTTACCTTCAGTGCACGTGGAATCGTAGGAATTGTTGTTACGCTGGAGGCCGAAACAAAGTTATTTGTGCTATTCTCCGAAGCTTCTTTTTTATAGGTGCATGTCTTCGTAGTGTTACACAGTGCCTCTAACGACCTATACTCGGGGACAACTTTCTGTGGCAATGAAGCGAAAGCTACAGAGCCACAATGCACGTATCCTACCGCTAATGAATGTAGTCCCACAATGGCGTCCGCATTTTCTGCGCGAGATATATAAACTACTCCTTCGTTTTCTACATGTAGCTTTTCGAGACGGAACGCAGCGCACACAAGCGAGATATTTGTATTTCTTTCACTTTATACGTTGTCACTTTGCGTTTTTGCCCGCACACACACACACACACACACACACACACACACACACACACACACACACACACACACACACACACACACACACACACACACACACACACACACACACACACACACACACACACACACACACACACACACACACACACACACACACACACGCGCGCGCGCGCAAAGACTCACAGCTGGAGAAATGTCAGTATGTAGACATGCTTTGCAAGTCCGTCACGTAGCTGACACGAGGCAATACCAGCTGACATTAGTCATCATTTGATTCATGATAACAGAGGGGCGCGATAAAACGGCACACAAAGAAAAAGATGGACACCGGACGACGCGCTTGGAGGCGAAGGCAGTAACACGCGTCAACACCAACTCGCCCAACTTTTTACTTTACTGAGTCATCATTTGCCCACGCTTGCCACGATTAGTCTGCGGATTACCAGCATTAGCGAGATCGGGTAGAGTGTGAGAAAATGCCGTTGTTCATACGTAAGTCATGGGTCATCGAGATCATCGTGGACAAGATCGCAGCCCGTTAGATAAGGTGGCTGGAAGAAGCCCAGGAACGCTCTTTCTTATAACATAAAGAAGAAAAAAGCCTACTTGTACTCTGTACTTGGTGCCCGTGAAGGAACTTCACTTCGTAAATTTCATCCCAACAGCGTCGCCCATAGACCACTGTGCCCAATCATGATCGCACTAAAAAATTTTAAGTACACTTTTGTAGGTGGCGTACTGAGTTGAAGTAGCTCTAATTTAGTCAGAAATGAGTAATAGAGCGCAGTTAGACAAAGACTGAACTGTGGGTGGAACTTTCTGAGCAGTAAGAGGACAACTTTTGAGAAACACCAAGAAAGAGAGAGAAAGCCACATCGCAAAATTGGAAATACCTTCTTCCAACGCCGAAGTGGCCCCCAGAAGTAATCCCAACACGAAGACCAGCAACACCGAGCAACGAAATGACGACGCCATTGCAATTCGCGTTCGCACCGGCAGCATCTGTCACCGCCTACTTGGTTCCGCGTTCACGCGTGACCTACAGCGCGGTTTCCTTGTGAACGGGGCCCGATAAAGCAGCCGCGTGCGAGGTGCTGCCGATTATCGCTTATCTCGCGGACATTTACGCAGCGTCGCGACGCTCAGTGCACTTTCACAAGCTTATCCGCTGCTCCGTTCTCGTACCACTGCGCACACCATACTCGGTCATATCCTAAGGATATATGTCAGCTCCATTTTACTTTCCCTTTCCCCCCTCCTTTTTGTCACGCGAAGCACTTCAAAGTGTTTTAGGTATTTGACTTTCCCATATAGGCACACGTTTGTGTCGCTGGTTTTCGAGGTCGGAAACATAAACATCCCAGTAATTTTCGCCAGTCATTCTGACATTGCTGCTTAACCAGACAAAATGTTTTATATGGTAACGCCCAACCTTTAACTCCTAATATGCGCAGTGTTTACATTAGCCGAGAAAAAAAAATTCGGCAGATCGCACGCACTGTGGGAATCGACGCAATGCGAAGCAGCCAGCAAAGAGCTGCATACATTGCCTTTGAGCCAAATGAAATCATTCATGCCATGGCATCTAGTCCACCATATATCGCATGTTTGCCATGCACGCATGCATGCACAATCTAGTGTACACCATGCCAATGAAACGCATATTCTGGTATATAAATGCACGATCTGTCGTTTATTTTCATCACGCACTCGTGTCATGCCATATCAATTTTGGTATATATCACGTTAACAAAACGGCCGGAAGCGCACCATTACAGTGGCATGTAAATCATACCGTACATGACATGCATAACATGATTCGCATGTTAAAACCTCTAATTTATGTTCGTCATACAGTCACATCGCGCAATACCAATTTTGGTGTACATCAAAGGAGCGAAATGGCCGCGAGTGCACCATGAGTAGAGCATGTAAATCATGCCATACATGACATGAATATTATGGTTTTTCATGTTACCACCTGTCACTAATGTTCACCATACAGTCACATCGCGCAATACCAGTTTTGGTGTATATCAAGCTACCGAAACGGCCGCGAATGCACCATGAGCGTGGCATGTAAGTCATGACATACATGGCATGCATGTCATAGTTTTCATGTTACCACCTGTTATTCATGTTCTTCATACAGTCACATCGCGCAATACCAATTTTGGTGCATATCAATCTAGCGAAACGGCCACGAGTGCGCCATGAGCATGGCATGTAAATCATGTGCATTTCATGCATGTCATGATTATCATGGTACCACCTTTCATTTACGTTCGTCATACAGTGGCGTCGCGCAATACCAACTTTGGTGTATACCAAGCTAGCGAAACGGCCGGGAATGCACAATGATCGCGGCATGTAAATCATGACACATAACCTGCATGTCATGATTTCCATGTTACCAACTCTCATTTACGTTCGTCATGCAGTCGCGTCGCGCAATACCAATTTTGGTGTATGTCAAGCAAGCGAAACGGCACGAGTGCGTCATGAGCATGACATGTAAATCATGTCGTGCATGTCATGCATGTCATGATTTTCATGTTACCACGTCTCATTTACCTTCGTCATACAGTCGCTTTACGCAATACCAATTTTTGTGTACATCGAGCTAGCGAAGCGGCCGCGAATGCATCATGAGCGTGGCAATTAAATCATGACATACATGACATGCATGTCATGGTTTTCATCTTACCAACTGTCATTCATGTTCTTCATACAGTCACATCGCACAGTACCAATTTTGGTGTATATCAATCTAGTGAAACGGCCGCGAGTGCGCCATGAGCGTGGCATGTAAATCATGTCATACATGACATGCATATCATGATTTTCATGTTACCACGTGTCAGTTATGTTCGTCATACAGATATGTCTCGTCATACCAGTTTTCGTATGGATCCCTTCATTTAAACGGCCGCGAGCGGCCCGAGACCATGTCATGTAAATCATGCTGCACATGACATGCGCGTCATGATTTGCATGTTAGGACCCGGCATTATGTTCGTCATGAACTCTTGCCACGCCGGGCCAATTTTGGTATATATGAAATTAACGGAACGGCCGCAAGAGCCCAAAGGCCATGGAGTGTAAATCATGCTGTTCATGACATGCGTGTCATGATTTTCATGATATGACCTGTCATTTATGTTCGTAATAAGGCCATGTTATGACACACCAATTTTGGTATACATCCGATTAGCGAAACGGCCAGGAGAGCACAAAGTCGTAGGCGGCTAGATAGATAGATAGATAGATAGATAGATAGATAGATAGATAGATAGATAGATAGATAGATAGATAGATAGATAGATAGATAGATAGATAGATAGATAGATAGATAGATAGATAGATAGATACGCTCAAAGTCGCAGAAGTTCGCTAAGAAATGCTTCGTATTTAAAAGTACTTACAGTTCGAGCGGAAACCAGCTAGCACGACTATCCTCCACAAGTGAAGGAGAGGCGCGCCCTGGTTATGTGGCCGGAGTTTATGTTTTTTCTTATTTTGTCGCCGACCTTAGCTCAAAGAAGTTTAAAAGGTATTGCTCTTGGCATCGAGATCCAACAGAGTCAGCACCTAGCGGCGAGCGGACGAAACCCCGTAGTGTGGATGGCTCCTTGCGTCGTCTGCTAGCCACACCGTTTTTCGTATGCGTGCGAACATCATGCACGTCCGCAGAGGGAAGCTTTTTCCGTTGTGTTAGTACAGTATCAAATGCTTGTACGTATGCCTACACGACATACACAAGCATTTCGCCTTCCGAGATTTGTATGCATTCCAATAAGTGAGCGCATGCACGCGTCGGTATGGCGCTTGGTGTAGTCATCGTACCGTCCATTTGACAGTCATTCCAATGTGAGTGTCACAATGTCGTTCAAGCAGATCATATTGTGCATTTGGCGTCGTACTAAACGAAGGAAGTGCTAAATGTCGAGGTGTGAATGCAGAATCTCGTGAAGCGTTGGCGATTTCGAAATCCTTGAAAGCACCGCTATGTACATTTGTATGCGCGCCGCCGACCGCCTATGCACACTAACGCGGCGATGGCGCTGCCATCTGTAGCCCGATCTCGCGGCGAATAGCTATGCTACAGAATCTTTTACGAGTGTATTTAAAGTGCCACCACACAGTCCTGTTCATGTTGCCGCTTTGTATGTCCGAAATGAAAGATACTACAGTAGACTCAGACGCATGGAAACGGTTGTACGAGCGCATTCATTGTTTCGTGACCTCGCTTTGACGTCACGTGATATAACATTCAGAAATCATTCGCATAAAAACCCAGTGTTGTGCCTGTTAATAAAGTCGTCTCTATGCATTGATCAAAGAAGGTGAAATGGACTTCGCATTTCTATCTATCTATCTATCTATCTATCTATCTATCTATCTATCTATCTATCTATCTATCTATCTATCTATCTATCTATCTATCTATCTATCTATCTATCTATCTATCTATCTATCTATCTATCTGTCTGTCTGTCTGTCTGTCTGTCTGTCTGTCTGTCTGTCTGTCTGTCTGTCTGTCTGTCTGTCTGTCTGTCTATCTATCTATCTATCTATCTATCTATCTATCTATCTATCTATCTATCTATCTATCTATCTATCTATCTATCTATCTATCTATCTATCTATCTATCTATCTATCTTCGGTGCTCGTTGCAAGGCATAGCGCTATATACACTACTACTAGTTATTTATTTCGTGAAATTTCGAGAACAAATAGATGCGCAATGGATGCTATACTGGACATAGTAACGTACGTGGAACACGAACGCGCCTGCGGTAACGTGACGGCCGCGGTACTCTAGGACATAAAGAGGGCATTCGACACCGTCAGTCACGTATATGTTCTACTAAGTATGTTGGAACTCGGAATGTCCGGCAGGTCCTTGCGATGGATTTCTGAATTTTTATCAGGTCGCAAAATATTTATCCAGACGGGTGAAGGAAAGAGTGCAGAACACGATGTCAAGCAGGGAGTGCCACTGGGAAGTGTGCTTTAGAGGTGTGCACGGGCTCCGGGTAGCCCGAAAGCCCGAGCCCGACCCGGCCCGCGGGCCGGGCTCGGGCGGGTCGATGTATTTTCACCTCGGGCCCGGGCCGGGCTCGGGCTACTTGGAGTTTTATCGGGCCGGGCTCGGGCCCGGCGCCAAGCCCGACTCAAGCCCGAAATAAAGAAAATGAGCGGGAATTGTTTTCCAGCACGCATACAGCGCCTTTTCCGCAACCGCCCTCTACCGCTTTTCCTTTCCATTCGCACTGTAAACAAAAGGGGAGCAGGTAAAGCACTGCCTCTGTTGCACTCCGACAAACAGAGAAGTAACACCACCTGAGCTAGTGACGGCGCCACGCGACTGTTCGCGTTAGATTTAAGGCCAAATCCCATACGAGTGAAAATGCACGCGACAGCGACGAGCGGTGTGTCGTTTGATCATATTCGATACGCTCAATAAAATGCCAGATTACCGGAAAACGATGTTTTGTTTTCGCAGCGAACCTTCAAAAAGCCGGGCCGGGCCGGGCCGGGCCGGGCCGGGCACGGGATTGTGTTTTCGTACGTCGGGCCGGGCCGGGCGGGCTCGCAGCGCTTTGCCGTCGGGCTCGGGCGGGCCTCCGACAAAGTCAGCGGGCCCGGGCCGGGCTCGGGCTCGGAAATACGGCCCGTGCACAGCTCTAGTGTGCTTAGCCCTTTTCTATTCAACTGCGTCATGGCTGATTTAGCAAGACGACTGCCATCGCAGTTACGATTCTCGCTGTATGCAGATGATGTGTGCATTTGGACATTTGGAACTAACGTTCAATTAATTCAGACGGCACTACAAGAGGGCATGAATGCCATCAACACTTTTTAATACAGAGAGGGATGGCTATGTCGCATGTGAAGACAGCTGTGTTGCCCTTCAGCCGTAGGAAGTTAAATAATTTCAATCTTAGTCTGGAGGACGACTTTTATTGATTGTGACACAGCATCGATTTCTTGGAATAGTACTTGATCGGCAGCTATCCTGAACACCACACATAAAAAACTCGAAAGCGATGTTAATGCGATAGTGAATATACGACGCAGAATTGCTGGTACGTCATGGGGTGGATCAGTGTTGTCCCTACTAACTGTTCACAATGCTTTAATAAGACAAAGAATTGCGTACTCTGCGGCAATCTTACACGGCGTTTCACCCACGTCGGAGCAGGGACTTCAAAGACTTTTAGCTAGGGGATTACGCCTATGCCTAGGAGTTCCACGAGCGACTTCCAGTTCCCTTGTAATAGCAGAGACTTTCCAATCTCCCTTCACAGTCATGAGAAGTATAGAAACATGTCGCCATTTTTTTCGTCTTCAGATGCAACGTAAAAACCACCCATTGGCTGTGGAGATATTACAAAGAAATAGAAGCTGTGCTCATAAAGAAATTAAGGAAAAATCAGTATATTGCCAAGGAATAAATTTTTTAACTCATACGTTGATGATCTTCCATGGCCGCTTACGCTACGAAAGATCGAAGTGTCAGTGGACGGCACAATCAGAAAAAATGACATGTTCATTCGAGCTGCCCAACAACTAGAGCTTTACCAGATATGCGATATCGGGACTACATACATGTCTATACAGATGGCTCCATTGTACCAACATCTTCAACTTCAGCATTTATTGCACCGCACCTCAAGGTACAAGATTCAATTCAATCATCTCGCGTGACATCGTCCACAACAGCTGAACTATTCGCTATTCTGAGTGCTATAAAATTTATCAGTTCTGTGAGAGGTGCTCAGAAATGGGTGATTTTCAGTGATTCACAGGCGGATCCAACATCACTCTGTAGCACAAAAGCAAAAACAGTTACTAATAGTCTGATCTACGAGACACTTAGAGAGCTCACCAAGGGAAATCAAAAGCATCATGAAATAATGTTCCAGTGGATACCGGGACATTGCAACATTTCTGGCAACACAACAGCTGATGAAGCAGCACGACAAGCACACCGCAAAAATATTGTTTCTATTCCAATATCGAAAAATGAATTGCGCAGCATTTTAAAGACAAAATATTTCAATATGTGTAGAAATACATGGTTTGACGAAAATTCTAAAAGCTGTGATTTATATCATATAGATCCACTTATCGAATTTGAAATTCCGTTACCTTTAGACAGAAGTGTGGAAACACTTATTCACCGATTAAGGCTAGGCACTGCCTACAGCAAGCATTTTTTACATAGAATTGGCCGCGCTGAAACTCCTGAATGTGATTGTGGATTCGTAGATGAAGGCATATATCGCCTCCTTCTATAATGCCCACAGCACGACGCACCAAGACGCCGACTTAAATCATCGTTAACGACATTAGACCACAGACCACCAAGTTTAAGGAAACTTTTGGGTCCGTGGCTAAAAAGAGGTTTACAGAAGTATGCTTTAAAAACATTGAAAATTTTTCTTGAAGACAGTGGCATTCTTGGCCATTACTAGCGCATTTAAGCGTTGTTATGTTTTAACGGCACAGTGTATATTTATGTGCGCGTTGACTTTGTCTCGGTTATGTTATGCAACGGTTGCTCTTCCTTTTTTTAACATCACGTTGTGTACACATGTATGTGATTGTTGAATATGTTGTTTTGACTGTTATGTCCTGTCCTGACTGTTACGCTAAGTTGTATATTGTATGTACTGCGGGTTAATTGTGATTAGAAATTGAGACCCTATGTACTTTATGTTGGACACCTCCAAAAGCTAAGGAGTAGCCGGCGCCATATTTGTGCGCCAACATCTCCTTACATCATGTCAACAAAAAAAAAAAACATCTGTGTGACGACTCCCTAGCGTATGCAAGACTGTAAATTATTGTTAGAAAAAAAAAACTGACAAAAAAAAGAAAATCGAACAAAGCAACCCACTGGGTTTTCGTAGGCCCAGGATTGACTGTGTTTGAAAATGAATTTCGGCCCTGTTCCGAGATGCTACAGTAAAGTTAGCCAGGTAATTGAGTTTTTATGGCGAAAACGCGACTACGGCTACGTTGAGCCAGGCACAAGGTGACAGTTAATGAACCGTAAACGCTGCATGGTTCTAAAGTTTATATAAAAAGCCAGTTTCCTGTAAACAGCTAAGCACTCTAGACAAGGGTACGGGTAGGTAATCTACAATGAGACTGAGGGGGCGTCACGTGCGGCGAAAATCGCCGCACGTGACGTCACAGACTTTATAGTGTGTTTTTCGTTTTTTGGCGATATTGACACAACGAAATTTCATGAAACTTGGTATGTTAAGTCTATGGCCCCCTCAGAGGACAATGTACTTCATTTTTACTAATTAGGAAGTGTGTAGGACGTCGTAGATGCCACTGAAATCTATGACGTCACGACGTTTGGTGCGCTGATTACCGGGTGGCAACGCCACTCGCATTTTCTTTCTGGCCCCGCCACAGTGGTCTAGTGGTTATGGCGCTCGGCTGCTGACCCGAAGGTCGCGGGATCAAATCCCGGCCGCGGCGGCTGCATTTTGATGGAGGCGAAACTGTCTGAGGCCCGTGTACTTAGATTTAGGTGCACGTTAAAGAACCCCAGGTGGTCGAAATTTCCGGAGCCCTCCACTACGGCGTCTCTCAAAATTATATCGTGGTTTTGGGACGTTAAACCCCAGATAATTATTATTTTCTTTTGGCGCGTTTTCTCACTTAGCGAGCGTCTTCTCGCGGCGAGAGAGGTGATTTTGGGCTTGTGAAAGAGTAAATAATGCGAATAATTCGTTTTCCTATTAAGTGTCCCTTCAACGCGACCTCACGTTTAACGCACTTGCGCGATTACGTCATGGCTTGCTGCGCTTTGCAGCAACCGAGCGCGCGCTCTGATATAGTCTCAGGTCGAAATGGCGTGCCCATTGGATGGATACAGTGAAACCTCAGTGATACGAATCTCACGGGACCACCAAAAATATTCGTATCATCCGAAATTCGTATCACCAGAAAGCATGGAAAATTAGCATGCGGCAAATGAAAGCTGGCGTACATTTTCATTTATTGTTTTTCAGGGCTGCAGCAACGTCAGGAAGAACCCTGAATGATTGTCAGTTATGTTTTTAGATGTCGGCAATCATACCAGCACTTGTAAATATACGGCCCGTACGCGCGTATTTATAATGAACCAGGTGCGTTGTGACCCGCGACAGCAGTAACCCCTTCCAAATTTTAGTATGCTTTTTTTTGCATGACACCGGAGTACTGCAGCAAAAGTAACAAAATAAGCGCTTTGACGCGATGGATCAAGGCCACAAAATTACAAAACGACGGTCCCGTGTTATGATTTTGTTATTGCGGAGGTGTTGGGGATGTTTTTTTGGGGAGATTTACGGCCGTGCTCGCACAAGTGCGACCTGAACCGTCGCGCATGTTGACGTTGTGAGGCCTGACACCTTCGCCAAGACAGTCCTCGCCTTCTTTCGGTCCTGGTCCACCTTTCATAGGATGTCTGATGCACGAGGCAGGCACGTGTGAACACAGTACGACAGCAGTCCGCGTCGACGCGTTAGAAAAAAAAATCATGGTGCTAATGTCCTTTGTAATCTAAGCGCGAATGCACACGGAGGCACATAAGAGCCTCAAAGATTCGCCCACACAATCTCGGAGGCCGTGACGCGTCTCTGAAGGTTTATTCTGACCGTAAGAAGTGTTTTTCGTACCCCGTGATTCTGACAATTTAGCGGTGCGGCACGCATGCCCACACTTGCGTTCCCGCGTTCGCACGTGCTTGGCGCGTCTTCCGCAACAGCGTGGACAGCACCTCTTCGTACCTGGGCGGTAGCGTACGTTCGTATCAAACGTCGCCGGGTGAAAATCGGTTCGCAACAACCGTACTCCATTACATTGCAGACCAATGGGTTTTGGCCGGGACCAACGAAAAATTCGTATCTCCCCGAAATTCGTATGAGCTCTGATCGTATCACCGATGTTTTACTGTAGTTCCAGAATAGCACCCCTGGGAAGTGGTCTAAAGTGAAACCCAAATCACCATTCATACTCTGTTTACAATCGAAAGCGCTCTTCGCAATGGCGTCGAAATCGTGTACTCACGCTGTTGGGACAGAACTGGGCGTGAGAAGCAGAGAAGGAACGTCGCCAAAATCACCACCACGGATAACTTGCGCGTCATCGTGTCCCTTTGTCGCAGTTGGCGCTGTCGAGTCAAGCCAAGGCCGACCGTCGGACTACTGCGGAGAGATCGAGATTGAATCTAAGTACAGCAAATAATAACGAAAGCGCGGAGCTTAATGCCTGAAATGCACAACAGACGGCGAGAACACACACACACACACACACACACACACACACACACACACACACACACACACACACACACACACACACACACACACACACACACACACACACACACACACACACACACACACACACACACACACACACACACACACACACACACACACACACACATGAAGGACAAGCACGAGAATAGACGAAGTATACGAATTTCTATTGAGCACCTATCGACGTGAATATATTCAGAACAGGCCCACCCTGTTAGTTTAGCGCCTAAGGTGTCGCGGTGCTAAAGCCTCAGGAAGACAGCTTAATTTCCGGCCACGGCTGCCGCATCTTTGAACGTGAAAAATGTAAAAAAAAACATGCTTGATCCCTCTGTCATAGGAATCGGTATAACACGAAAGCAAAACGTGTCTTCACAGACGTAGTTGAGCGTTTGTTGTTCATTGTTTCGCCCCGAGTGCGAAGAAATGAATGCTATAGCAACAAGTTGTAATGTCATGCGAAGAACGGCAAGCAGCTCGAAACTTCCAACGCGTTGCTCAAGCAGAAAGGACGCACAGAATGAACATACACAGGATGAGCAACTGTCACAGCTTGACAGTTAAAGCGCGCTGGTGAAATACAAAGGAGGACGCACGAAACGAACGCACAAGTATACTCGGGATGAGCGCGAACTGTCACACTTGTAACTTATTTCTTTGTGAGCAGCGCGCTCCCTTCGCAAAAGCGGACGCTGCAGTGAGCGAAGCGACCTTCGTGCTCTCGGTAACTTCAGCGCAAACTTGCGGTGACAGCGCAAGGCGTACAAGATAAGCGCGCGCGCAGGAGCGACCACGCTCTGTAGAGACGCACGCTCATCTCAACGCGGGGGGCGACGACATTTAAAGCGCGCTCTTCGAGCCCTTCGCGCCATCTCGCTAGTGATAACGAAAACACGCTGATGTACCCTGATCTCTGAGTACCGCCACTGGCAAATGGTGTATATAAATATCACGCCGTTAGAACGTAGAAGAACGTGCCGTTTGTGGCGGAGTCGTTTCGCGTTGCGCGCTGGGGATCGAGAGGCCGCGAGTTCGATTCCACGTGACGGAACTTTTTCTTTCTAGTTTTTTTCTTTGCCATATGTTAGTCTTTATATTTTGCAACGTCATATCCGTGACGGAAATGCGTCAGTGGAGCCGTGGTGGACCCCGGCATAAGACACTTTCGTGTTAAAAAAGCACAGATGCGCTTAGATTATATAGTGTGTTTAAAATGGTCCTGAACTACCCCTCGGCATGGTGAGAAAAAACACATTCTACACAACAGCAAACACGGCTGCGAACGGTCCAGACGAATTTTGTAGTCATGCGCGGCACGTACAGTTTACAAGCGGAGCACGAAGTCGCCTCTTTCGCAAGTGCCCTCTCTTCATACAGAGGGCCCATCCTCACTCATTTCGGTGGGCCTGGCGCCAGCTGTATGTCGTCAAACAGCGGATTGCTGCTATTGGCTGATAGCCGACAGACATAAATCAGGAGCACCTTGTGCATCAGATGCGCTTCTTGCCACGCGGTGTCGCCACGTGCCAGCGCGGCGCTCGTAGTGTGTTAAAATAACACAATAGCAACACTAGCACGCACAGGAATCACAATGGGACAGAGGGATCACGTTTCATGACGCACGCTGAAGTGGCTTCTTTCACCCACGTCATCCCTTCGTGTGTAGCTTCCAGCGTGTTCGCCGGGACGAAAGAAGAGAGGAAGTGCTTAAAGCGTGCGACGAATCCCGGTTACTCTGCTCGTTCTTCACGGATTAATTAAAATTTCAGCGGCAATCGATTCGTGGGGCAATAAACTGCGATACTGGGGTCATTCGATTACTACTTGGAAAAGTGGTCAGGAACCCTTTAAAATTCCAGCTGGTCAAAACTAATCCGGAGTTCCCTACTACGGCATACCTCATAATCATGTCTGTGTCTTGGCACGCAGACTCCGAGAAAAACTATTACTACATCCACGATACAATGAGTAGGCGAGAATAAAGAAAGAGAGAGAATGAGAAAGAAAATTGGGGAGAAGCGAAGCATGTAGAGAAGGGTGTTTCAGGGGAACGACTAAAAAGCCACCAAAACATGCCCGCGTTGCCAGACCACTTTTTGGTGCTGTCCCTAGGAAAGTCCAAGCGAGATGTACCTAGCCTAGTCCCGTGGCTCTACGTGCGTGCGAGACGTTGATCATGCGATTTAACCATGGAAATGCAGGTGGCTTGATTTAATGGACGCACGAATTAAGGTGCATACTTGCTGCTTTCTTTGAGAAGGGCCACTTTTTGACTAAGGGGCACGCAGTTCGCAAGGCGGGGGAATCAGTTTTGTTTCAGCTCAATGAGATCACTGCGCAGGCATAGCCGCACAGTACATTAGGTTTCATTTTTGTGTTAACCTTGCTGGCGTATGAAGCGCATTAGTTTACGAAGCTGGTTCTTTTTGGACGACGAAGTTTGAGATATGATCGGAGCTTGTTTTGTGGTTCCAGAAAAGCCAGCTTCTCCCAAAAGGTGCCTTAGAAAAACGTTTAGCTCCAATATTCCGTGTTATAGTCACCGAATAATCAATATTATTGCTTGTTTTAAACAAATGCTTGTGGCGATCGAGCCACCACGCGAACGAGCGTCATGCCGAAGCCGGCCTCCCTACTTGGAGCACAGTATGTGTGTACTAGGCGCAGCGATGCAGATTGCTTATTTTCTCATCAGATCAGTGGAGTTCCCGGTGCGTACCGAACACATCGTGGTGATGGATCTAGGCCATCCTCAACCGATATATTTCGCATATGCATGCATGGCTCCCATCGCATGCGTGCGGTATCAAGCTGATATATGAAACACCATTGTGAATAACTTTTTTTTGCCTAGCTGTTCTTTATGAAATATTTTTTTTTCATTGCGGTGGTTGTCACATATCCTATCATCAGTGAAAAGGAGTAGCTGGTGCTATACAGAAGCACCAACATCTCCTAAATATCATATAATAAAAAAGTACTTGTTTACGCCAGGAAAATCAATGCTCCTCACCACATAATGCTTCGCTGAACCGACCAATGTGTTACGAATCCACACTGTCGGCTAAGTGTATATACAGTAAAGCTCGCATACATCGGAATCAAAGGGCATCGCTACATAGTTCGATATACTCGTAATTAATAATGCATAAAATGCCTGCCTGAAGCTTAAATATAGCTGGTACATGTCTTGGTATATACTGAGTATGTGCAGCTCAATGAAACGAAGACAAGAGAAGACACATAAACGACATAGCCATACTATGTCGTTTATGTCTCTTCTCCTATATATATATATATATATATATATATATATATATATATATATATATATATATATATATATATATATATATATATTCATGCGTCTCGGATTGTCCCCAGACAATTGTTCGTTGTGAAGCTGCTGTGAAGTCGTTAAAGTTTTTCCCAATGCTTATTTTTCATCAACCTGCTCGTGTGAAACGTGTACGTATAGGACCAGACAACACTTTGCGCCACTGAAGCAACCTGGCGATACTCTTTCCGGCAACTAATTGCAGCCACAGGTAGCGAGCTTCACAGCGTGGCATTTTCTAGCGGTAAAACTTACAAAGCAATTCCTTCGTTGTGGAGCGCAAAGAAATCTGTGCTGCGCACGCCGCCCATATTTTGACTCGTACCCTGCTTGTTTACGCCTCGCTTGCACTGCCCCTTGGATTCAATGCACTATATATTTACATTATATATACGTGCTACAAGATGACAGATTCACTATAGTCAGCTTTATGGCATTGCAGCTGTGTTATGCCACAAAGCATGTACTGTGCATCAGTGATTCGTTGTGCAGCGAAGCCCACCAGCAGGGAAATCGTAACTGCCACATACGTTACCTGATGCTTTGTCTTCTTTAATTACAAAAAAAGGCGCCCACGCAGTCTCCAGTCACCGTACGAGCACCCAAACGTCTAATAAATGCGCAAGTGCATAGCAAAGGTTTCTTCAATTCTTCTACCCGCCAGGCAAACGAATTAGCAGCAACCCTCTACATTAGAGAACAGACCAAGCCACTTCATGGAATAGCTTGGAATAGTGTCATGGAGGAACTTAATTATGCCAACAGAAATTATTACAAGATACCAATGAATCACGTGGCCTGAATTCAACGTGATCGCATAGTGTCAACTTGCTGCACAATTGCGACGAGGCGCCGCTACGGATGTGTACTTCAAACACCAGCTGCTACATTTCAGGTCAAATAATAAATGCGCAGATGATGGATTTCTCAGCGGTGCTGTTAGTCTTAAGAATCTGTATAAATTCAAGCGAACACTCGCGAGGTAATATAAAGCAGGGCATACACAGACATTTAATTTAACGCAACGCACGCTCTCGAGTGCCTCAAGTTTCACCTCACTTGACCGTCGGACACATCGGATTCGAAGGGGATCGCGAAATAATTCGATATATCCATTATTACAAATATAAAATACGCCTCTAAGCTTTCATATTCACACGTCTCGGACAGTCTCATGAGATGACTGATTCCTTTAAGTTGCTTCGAAGCCGTAAATGTTTTACCAACCACATTGCGGCAACGAACCCTTCTCGGCCACGAAGGGCTAGAGCTTCACAGCGTGACGTTTAGTTTTCTTCTCATAACGCCACTGTGCAGCGGTGAAGCTTAACAAGGCAAATCCCTCATTCTGGAGCGCACTGAATTTTACCAGGCGCTTTTATCGGAACACCACTGATACCTTGAAGAGTGAACTTGTTGGCTAGTTGGTTCAACATAACTTAAGGGAGCAGCGCGAAAGACAGGGACAGAAAAGGCACACACACACCCACACGTAGCGCAGTATGTGCACATGTGGTTGTATGTGTGCCTTTTCTGTCCCTGTCTTTCGCGCTTCATCCAAATTGACAGCAGAGTCGATGTCTTAGCAATCTCAGTCACTTCTAAGCAAACACTCGCGAGGTAACACAACAAAGCGTGACACAGATACACAAAAAAATCTTTAAAGAAGACACGCCATCAAGTGCCTCTAACTTCAAGTTTCAACTCGGCCTCTCGTTGCTCTCGTCTGCTCTCGACAACTTGACTAGGGAATTTCTGGGTACACCACGGCACTAGTTTTGCTCGGCAGCACAAGGTAGCCAACATGAAACATGCTTACACCGCTAACATTGGGCGATGTTTAGGTGGCTTTTTAGTCTCGTGCATGTTTCAGCTCCGCTACCGTGAAACCTGGAGAGGGGCGAAGCATGCAGTGTGCGCCGGTGTTTCCCACAGCAAAATCGCTGCTAATGGGCACTGAGAGAGAGAAGAAGAAGAAGGGCCTGACAGAAGTAATTCGCCACATTGTTTTGAGAGAAATTTCTTTGATGAGGCACTAGTGGTGTCGAGCCTGAAACCGGGCATGTAGGGAAGGGTGTTTCAGCTCCACTAACTTTCGTCGGAAAACTGCGTCGGAATGAAGCTTACCGTAAGGTGCTTCTTCTTCTTCTTCTTCTTCCCTACGTGCCCGGTTTCAGCTCCCTATGGCATGTAGGGAAGAGTGTTTCAGCTCCACTGACGTCGTGGGCTGTTTGTTGGGCTCACTGTTGCCTTCCTCATTTTAAGTGGACCGGTGGCGAGTAAAGCACCATCACCTTGCAGACATGTTTCATGAAGTGGTGTTTGAAATAAATGACTTTACCGTAGGGATCCACGTTTGTGTCTCTGGTTTTAGATAAAAAAACTTAAGCGCCTTGGTAAATTTCGTCGGTGATTCTGACACCGCTGCTAAGCCAAACGTAATGTTTTAGGCAGTAACAACGAACCTGTAACTCATAATATGCACAGTATGGACCGGTGACGAGTATTGAGATTTACCCAATTTTTGTGGTGCATAGCCTTTATGATGGACCGTGAACACGACATGACGCGCCGACAAGCCGCGACCCGAAGGTGCTTCGCGCCTAAAACGAGGACATATGATATCACCGGCGTGGCTTGCGGAATCGCGTGCTGTTTAAGTGGATGACGTAATTTCGATGTATCGTCAGCGGAAACGCGCGCACTGACGCAAATGTCAGCATATAGTTATGGTCGGCAAAAAATTGGCCGCGTATCTGCGTGCTCCGCTGCAAATGCCGTGTAAAGACGATAGAGGAGGCGCTGCGTGAGATATGGACGCCATCTGGCAATACGTCGGGAAACATGAGCTTGTGCAGAGGGTTTCCTTCCTCCGTGGCCGAGGGCGTTCGTCGGCGCGCATAGGCATTTTCAGCGCAGCTTAAGAAACTAGGGTCTTTAAAATTGCGTGTCTATGTATTTTCTATTAAAGGAACACATCACCTAATACTTACCTAGCGATGTTGTGCCTCAGATATGCGTAATATTTACTTTTCGATGGACAACGTTCACAATTATGAACAGCCGTACCAGTTCAAGATGGGTGGGCAGTAAGCAAGTGGTTCAACTTTGGCCGGGTCCCTGAATCGGGTGACCGACAGACAGACAGACAGACAGACAGACAGACAGACAGACAGACAGACAGACAGACAGACAGACAGACAGACAGACAGACCAAAATTTCTGCGTTTAAGTTCCCCAAGAGACTATCGTCTTTAAAAACTGAATATCAGCGGCGTTCCGCATGATTTGTGCCTGTTCTAGTGGAAATCAATGAGCAGTGGACATATGGCTTGAAAGAAGAGAACGATAACAGGTTGGCCATAAAGCTTTGTTCCATTGTTGTCCCGTGTGTCACTTATTGCTGCTCGGCTCTACCATCTGCGGACTCGGTCACATAGCACACCTCTTGGCATTTGGTGGAGGTGCGGTGTAGCGCCTCCGCACATCTGTAATTAAGGACTCTGTAAACACGGCTTCATAGTAAACTTTTAAGTGAAGCTTTTATAACTCACAGATTTTGGCGTCGTAACGCAGAGAAACCCAGCGCCGGCGAGTCTACAGAAGTGCGGCCATCGAAGGTGCACCGGTGACTTGCGTATTTGTAAGCGCCATTTTCCAACAATTGGTGCTCCCTCGATCGTGGGCTTGTGGGCGATCAGCCGTTTTTCTTATGGCAATCCTTTCTTTTATCGAGTTCACTTATCGTTTCACGTTGCCGTATTTCATTGTTGCATTGGTATGGACGCATGACCGTCGTTGCCTGTAGCAACTAAAGTGTTCCTTTGCTAAGCACGTGGATGAAGGTCCAATTCCCGGCATGGAGGAAGGAAACAGTCATGGGGGAGCATTGCGCAATTCAGTGGAAAGAAAGAAAGAAAGAAAGAAAGAAAGAAAGAGAGAAAGAAAGAAATAAAGAAATAAAGAAAAGTAGTGCGTCAGACATGCACACGCCAACCTTCGCTTGCCTTCATTTTCTCGATAGGGCGAGGGCTCCTGATTTTTTTTTATGTGTATGAGATTTAAAAAGCCAGAATTGGGCGTAAACCAGGATGCCGTATGTCCGAAACAATTGTGGCTCGTGCGGTGGATGACTGCGTAGTGTGTGCCGGAAATGAATAGTAATACTGATGCACCAGCCAGAAACTGAAAGAATAGAGGATGACGTCATTGTTTCAGTTTGTTCGCATATTTTGTTGTCTGTCCTTCATACTCTCCCATACCATTTATCCCTATACAGAGCCTGGAACGATTTCTCATCTGCGGGTAATTTCCAACCATAATCTCAGACTTCTTTGGTCGCGATCGTCATCTTCGTGCACACGCCTACTAAAAACAAGCGCAACCACTTCGGACATTCAACTTCGAGTACATTAAAATGAAACTCCTTTTTCATTGCGCGTACTGAAAATACTTGTCCGAAACTGCAAGAAAAAAAAATCACAGCATATCCACGGAGTGAGTGATGATGAGTGGGCGAAGCTGCGGAGGTTCATCGGTAAACAGTGAATCTTCCGTGAATTCTGCCCAGTACATCATCACCGACGTGAGATCGGGCGCGTTTATACTAAAGGTTCGATGAGTTATGACGACTTGCAGCTCACTTTAATTTTACATGTACGCTGTGAATTTTCATTGTTTAGAAAACCATTGCTTTAGAAAACATATGGCGTCTTTCGTTAAGCAGCTGGCGTCTTTTCGTTTTGCTTTAGAAACATCTGGCGTTCTTTCGTTTTGCTTTTAGAAAACATCTGGCGTCTTTCGTTGGTTTATTTCATCAATCAACGGCGTTTTGAACAAAATTTTTATTGTTTAATCACGCACAGGAGAAATCTCACCAGGCACTACCTTGGAGGTAAACAATGGCTGCTAATGGGAATGAGAGACAGAAGAAGTCGGCTTTTAGCTAACACTTACACTTCTACTTCTACTAACGTTTCCTACTGAACATGCCAATGGCTGCTAATGGGGAATGAGAGACAGGAGAATTCGGCTTTTAGTTAACGCGCACGCTGCGAATTTTTTATTGTTCAACAACGCACAGGAAAAATCTCCCACCGGCACCACCTTGGAGGTCAAGATCTGGCACTAGCGTTACGACTGGTTACGCACTACTACGACTACGAGGGACGAACGGGTGCCGCCTTAAGGAGCTTCGCCCCTAAAAATCGCCAGGTCTGCGCGGAACACGCAGCACAGTCACAGCGAAAGCTGGAAGAGTGGCCTTTCTAGAGGCCGTAATCGGCTCTCTTGGGGCAACTAATACAAGCTCACATGCAAGGTACCCACTACGTCATAAATAATCGTAACTTTCATGAAGTAGGGAAGCACCCACTCTGCCATTATTCGTCATTTTGCGGATAAGCGAGGTACCCGCTACCCATCTGTAAGTCATTATGTGCACTTTGCTGTGCTGCGGCTGATTACGATGAAGAATTATGGCTGAACTTTTTGTAATGGGTTGGAAGGAATGAGCGACCCGGTCACTCGTTGCGCGCAATTCACGCGCGATAGTGGTTACGGACACCGGCGGCGGCGGCGGACAATTACCCCACTGACGTTGTGATCTGTTAACAGCTTTCGCTGTAAAAAATGATGGAAAGAACTATGCAAATGCTTAGACATCTCCAGCGGCAGCTACGAAAAGGAGAATTCATAATCTGTGTGAGCGAGAAGCAACCTGGGTCGCGCGGTATGGCCGGAGCTCAGCATTCCGCTTGTACTGTAGCACATGCTTCCTAAACAGAGGCTTTGACTTACGGCCAGGGTAGGTTTCGCTATTGAAACACGCCTTGAGTGCAGAAGTTATTCGATGAAATCGCCTTCCGAATAAATCTTGAATAAAATATGTAGCGTTTGAGAAGGTAAGATAAATTGTACCAACAACCGGAAGCAAGGGTTTTAACTATGTTTGCAACAATTTACAAAATCGTATACTCTCCACGAAGAACGGATGTAACAGCTGTGCAAGGAAATTAACTACCGTACTGATGATAAATCAAGCGCGAACTAATCCGGTAGTCATCTTTTTGGTCACGAATTGCCAGCTTACGTGAAGCTGTTAAACGTTTTATATAGATTTTGCAGCTCAACTGTTAACGCTGCAGCGATTTTGACGGCGCACGTTAAAGAACCCCAGGTGGGCGAAATTTCCGAAACCCTCCACTAAGGCGTTTCTCATAATCATGTCATTGTTTTGGGACGTAAAACTCCAACAATTATTATTGGCACATTACAAATGTATTTATAAGACATTTACAGCCTAGATATCCACTACCTAGTTACTAAATCTTACTATATTGCAAGAAAAAGTAATTTACTTACTGTAACTTTATTACTGCCATATTTAACCAAAAGTTCATGCTGTTCCGGCGACTTACCTGTGGAGTTGTCTTTCGTTGTGGAGCGCACACCCACTTCTGCAAAGAGCTTTCCTGCTTTGACGCACACTTAGCACGTGACTTCGAGCGAAAGAAGATGAATAAAATAAAGCTCCACGACTGCGCCGAGGCTAAAATAAACGCGGTCTACGAGAACCGCAGTGGCCACACCGGCGCTCTGTTGCTTCAAGCTGAACACCAAGGACACGTGCTCTACATCAACTGAGCGCCCGACGCCGGTGTGGTCGTAAAAGCATGCGCGCCAACCCTCCCATGCGGCTCGCATCGATCTCAGACCCGGCTGCCTGCCTGCCCCCCCCCCTTCGTGGCTGTGACGCCATCCCTCCTCTGCAGCTTTTCGCGTTGCTCAAGAGGGTGTGTGTATGTGCCGCCGGAACTTCCTTCCTGAGCGGGACCTTGGGAACCATTGCTCATGGAAGAGGGCACGGCACGGTTTGCGATCGCAGCCATAGCACTTGCAGAAAAAAAAAGAAAGAAAAACTAAATGGATGGTGATGCGTAGTTTTTAATGACACAAGGGGTGAGGTTTGGCCAAACAGTGCCATGGCTGGTAATATGGTGCTAACGGTGACAAATGATTTACGATGTAGAATGGCTGTAAAGTGGACTAAAAACACGCGCTATATGGAAGTATAAAAAATCTAATATACTATAAAATATGAAATTGACACGTGGAGGTGGAGCGGTCTATGGGTGTTCAGTGAATAACAAGTGATCATGATATTAAGATGTCAGAATGTGGAAATATTCCGAATGCCTGCTCAATGCCTTTCATCTTAAAAGCAGGGAGGCAAATGCTTTCTAGTGCAACTGCCGCAGCAGCAGTCCCTGCTACGGATGACCTGGGAATATGACATGAAAACTATGTACACCTTTTAAAAATCCGAACAATGATGGATTTGTCACCCAAATAGCAATGCGAATTTGCTATTGTTACTTGTTACGCATTTTATTTGGTTAACTTTTTACTGGCATTTCCTGCCCGCTCCCCCCCCCCCGTGATTCCCTTGGCCTTGAGTGCAAACAAACAAACAAACAAACAAACAAACAAACAAACAAACAAACAAACAAACAAATAAATAAGCAGGCACTTTATCTTTTATCAAGCGAGCAGCCCGGTTTTTGTTTTCTTCCTGAACACTTGACTGCGAACAGGTTTCTGCACAACACACGCATATCATCGCGAATCGTTGCATTGCAGTTTTAATATGTGAACTTTTTAGCGGGGTCGAAACCGGGCATCACGAAACGCTGCAATGCAAACAGCACTCTCAACTCGGACACAAAATAGGGCCATGCGTGCACCTCTTTTCTGTGTTACAAAGCAGCAACTTAATGTTTTTTTTTCGTAATAAGTGCTGTATGTGTGGTGTTTCATAATTATCTCTAAAGCACACGTGCCTTTCTATGGAATAGAAGTCGAATAAAACAGAAAATGAAGCACAATACCGAGGGACGAAGCTCAGCAGGGGCGCATCCAGATTTTTTTTTTTCGGTGGGGGGGAGGAGTTCAACCACCGTTTATGTATTGGTTCTTGCGTCTGTTTGTAGGTGCGCGTTTATATATATACACATGCAAAATTGAAAAATTTCAGACCCCAGTCCCCTCCCGAATTTTTTCTATTTTGCACATGTATAAACCTCTCCCCCCGGCTCTATTGGCATAGCCGGGGGGGGGGGGTTACATACATATGCAAAATACAGCTCTCAATCTTTCTTTCCCTGGTTCATTCTACCGCAAACAGGATCACAACCTGTGTCGCGAGTTCTCATGAGGAGCAGGTCCTTTTTTCATTTCTTAAGGAACACGTTCTGCTGCGGATGTTGAAACGATAAAATTGATCTAACAACGTCTTACAGTCGCCACTATTGAATATAGAGTGTAGAATTCATCTAATGACATCTAACGAGCTCCGAGAGTGGAATCCAATGAATCATTAAGCATCTTAGAGCACACTCCAAACGTTCACAATGCGGTGTAGGCATGCCATGGTGATACCACGGGTAAAATCGTACCCTGTGGTCGATACCAGTAAAACCATTAGAGGGATTTGTAACAGTTCAAATACATGGTTTTCCTGCGTTCGTGAAGAAGGCACTGGCACTCCGTTGACGTCATAAATTTGGATGTAGTGCCTGCAGCAGGCTTAGAGATGTAATGGATCTCAGAATGCATTGCGCGAAAACAGGTAAAAAAAAGTTACAAACATGAGCGAATGCCATCGACACTGGAAATATTCGAAAATACACGCCAAATATGTGTTCTTTCTTCATTTCACACCATGTGCTTCTCGCTCGTTCTTCCTCTCTTTTTTTTTTTATTCATTATTCGTTATTATTTCCAACTTCTTGCATAAAAAAGGGACGCGAACACACTGTATTCAGATTCCTTATGAAGGCCGCACCCTAAAAGCTTCTGTTCTTGCTGTTTATTTATTTATTTATTTATTTATTTATTTATTTATTTATTTATTTATTTATTTATTTATTTATTTATTTATTTATTTATTTATTTATTCAGATACCTACAGCGCCCAATGGGCATTATTGTAGGGGGGAAAACAAAAAAGAATACATTACAGGTGGTCTACAACATCAAGAGGTAACATAAGAAGATCAGCAATACGTTTAAGAATACAGATGGCATGACACATGTATATTCCGAACAGATCATTCGAGAGAAAAAAAATAAAAAATAAAAATAATAGATGCATACACACATATATATCAAGACAACCAAGAGCCGTACATCACAGTATAACTACAAAAGGCTAAAAAGAGTTGAATGCCGTGTAGAGGTGACACGATACCTATTTGAACAAGAATTCAGCAAGGGCAGAGTCAAAGGAACTGATTGGCGACAAGACAACCTCCTCCGGTAGACTATTCCAATCATGGCATGTTCTTGGAAAAAACGAATGCTTATATACGTTAATGCGAGAGCTATATTCTCTGACCTTTAAAGAATGATCGCGACGGGCCGACCTGTAGGTAGGATCAATGATATAAGTTTCCTTTCTTAGGCCTGTTGCTCCAACAAAAATTTTGTGAAAGAGCTTTAGGCGCATGTATTTCCGTCTATCCTGCAAAGTCGGCCATCCGAGATCGGCTCTTATATCAGAGGAGCTTATCGTAAAGTCGTAGTTGGAAGAAACAAACCGTGCTGCACGCTTCTGAATGCGTTCCAATTCGGCAATGCAAGTCTTTGTACCTGGGTCCCATGCGGAGCATCCGTATTCCAATAGTGCGCACGTTTGAAAAGTAAAGAGTTTCTTTCAACTTAGGAGGAGCTTTCTTGAAGTTTCGCTTTAGGAAGTTGAGAACACGGCCAGCCTTAGCTGCTACATAGTTAATGTGGTCATTCCATGAAAAGTCATTCTTATACAAAACACCTAAATACTTGTAATTTGATACAATCGACAGGTTTTCACCATCAAGACAATACTTGCTATAAAAAATGTGACGTTTGTTAGTAAACCGGACAACGTTACACTTAGAAAAATTCAGCCTCATATTCCATTTATTGCACCACAGTAATATCACGTCTAGGTCATTTTGTAATTGGGCACTATCACTCAAGGAAGTAATTTCGCGGTAAAGACAACAGTCGTCGGCATACAATCTGAGATGGCTTAATACCTGTTCACCTATATCATTAATAAAAATTAGAAAGAGAAGCGGCCCCCGAACCGATCCTTGGGGGACACCTGATAAGACTGTTCTATATGATGAACTCGTCCCGTTAAGAACAACACACTGTTTTCGGTCATCAAGATAGGCCTCAATCCAATGTTAAAGAACCGTAGGAATGTTTAGTGCAGACAGTTTTATCAGCAACAGATTATGCGCTACCGAATCAAAAGCCTTTTGGAAGTCTAAAAAGATGCAGTCAACCTGTTTACCGTTATTAAATGATAAGGCTATGTCGTGAGAAAATTCAACCAATTGCGTGTCACAAGATAGTCCCCTTCTGAAACCATGCTCTGTTGGGCTGAAAAAATTGTTTTCTTGAAGATGAGCCATCAAGTTGGAATAAATAATGTGCTCTAGTGCCTTACACGACACACTAGTGAGTGAAATAGGTCTATAATTTCTAGTTTTTGTGTTATCGCCACTTTTGAAAATAGGCACGACATTTGCAGTTTTCCAGTCGTTTGGCAAGGTTCCGGAATCAAATGACTTTTGAAAAAGTATTGCCAGGAAAGGGGCAAGTGACACAGCGCAGTTTTTTATTACATAGTTGGAAATGTTATCAGGTCCTGGTGCTGACTTCACGTTCACTTTTTGCAGCAGATTTGCTATTCCCTCTTCTGAAGAGGTTATCTCACTCATCTGAGAGAAATTGTGAGTAGCTTGCACTCCACTGGCCTGAGGGGTAGACTGTATGAATACCGATTAGAAGTAGCTGTTAAACAGTTCAGCCTTCCCTTTGTAGTCATCGCCATAGTTATTGTCGTCTATAACATCTGGAATTGCATCCTTCGAACTTCGCTTGCTTCTGACGTACTTCCATACTTCCTTCGGGTTAGTCCTTATTTTTTCACCGAGTGTTTCTAGATATCTGCTTTCTGCCTTTCGCATTTCTTTCGCTATTTCTTTGCCGAGTTTCTTTAGGTCGCTGTAAAGGTCAGGTTTCGGCAATCTGCAGTATCGGCGGTACAGGCGGTGTCGTCTATTAATCAAAGCGCGAATACTTCTGCTCATCCACGGTTTATCGGCTCGGCGCTTGGATGTAATCACTCGTGACGGAACGAATGACGATGTTAGCGATAAAAGTTTGGTTTTTAGCTCATTCCATGCGGGTTCTACGTCAATCGAAGAAGCAAGCTTTTGGAAAACGGGCAAAAATTCGTCAAGTTCGCGTGCTAATGAAGCGTAGTCTGCCTTATCATAGCAGAAGACCAGTCTTGGTGATGGATTACGGCAATACGTTGCAAGGCAAGAGAGGTGTGCAAGAACGATTTCATGATCACTTACACCTGGTAATAGATCAACAGAAGAAATGAGGGTACGATCGGAACAGAACAATAAGTCTAACGTATTAGCTGAATTGGGAGTTATTCTAGTAGGAACTTGTACAAATTGAAACAGAGAATGTGCATTTATCATTTCTCGAACTGCAGAGTAAATAGGTGATGGAGTACTGATATTCGGCTGTAGACCGATCCAGTTTATGTTAGGCAAGTTGAAATCACCCCCTAAAACAATATACGTTGCATCCAAGGATAGCAATACATTGTTTACCTCGTATATGTTTTCGAAGAAAGTCTCCTTTTTGTCCTACTTACATAATAAAGATCTCTCTCTCTCTCTCTCTCTCTCTCTCTCTCTATATATATATATATATATATATATATATGTGTGTGTGTGTGTGTGCGTGCGTGTGTGTGTGTGTGGGTCGGCAAACTCACTCGTCAGTCGTCGACTAACTCAGACCTAAATCGAGCCGTGAGTCTGAGTTTTTTTGCCGACTTATGTATATACCTGTGTATATATATATATATATATATATATATATATATATATATATATATATATATATATATATATATATACGCATACACATGCGCGCGCTAATTTTTGGTGGTGGTGGTGTGGGGGAGGGGGGAGGGGGGGAGGGGCTGAAAAGTAAGCGATCCGTATCCCGGTCATTACCAGCAATCTTCTTAAAGTTATGCCGAATTTTGCGAGTGCATCATAAAATAAGGCCCAAAAAAAGCGACAACAAGCGGGAACGAAGAAGACAGGACGACGTGCTATACTAGTAACTGAAGTTTATCGGAAAACATATGTAAAAACACTGACACGATACAAAAGGCAAGCAGCCGCAGAATGAGTATGGGCATAACAAATAGGCCATACGCGTGTTAAGCCGTCGTTTAAGTGACGTCGAGGTATTCGACCTCCCAGTTTGATATCTGCTACCGATGGGGGGCAGCTAATGCACAAATCGCCCGCTTTTGCGACATGGCTCGACAATCTCTCGAGTCTTCTGATCGCTTTGTGAAAACAGAATACAAGTTTCGTTAAACAAAGGCTGACACCCACAGGCCTGATAATGTGCAGGCAGGTGCGACTGCTTGTCGTATTCAACGCTCTGTCATGCTCACGTATACAGGGTAGCCCCAGCTAACTCTAGCCGGAGGTTAAAAATATGCCGACGCACTCTCTGGCGACGCGACCAAATGCACGTTGCTGACTATTGCATGGGGTAAGTCACACTTTTTTCTTTGTTCTATTTAATTGCTTAATTAGGGAACATTAATTAGCCACATTTTGAAGCACCGAAGCTAGGCAAACTAGTCCAACGAGAAAGTTGTACATTGGTTTTCAAAACATCCGATTAGACAGTTTATAACTTTCTGTTTTTAAGTATTAGTGATTTTTTAAAACGGCTGCTTGGGCGAGTTGTTTCATGATTAAGATAGGTTTACCAGCGAAAAAAAGACGGAACATTTAGGAAGGACACACACACTCAGCGCTGATGTGTGTGTGTCCTTCCAAATGTTCCGTCTTTTTTTGCGCTGGCATATCTATAATAGTGATTTTCTGCTTACTAAAGATGGTCACGAAATAAAATAGAAAATATCACGTGACGTGCCCGCTTGCGCGCCTATATGCGCGCCCTGTTTGCAGTGCTCCCTAACGTTCCGCGTGCTAACGGCCATAGGCTTCCAAAGCAACGTCGAACGGCGCCACTGCTCTTATCGCAACTGGGGCCATCCACGGCCACAACACTGCCGCCCCCGCGCACGCGCGAAGCTCTCGGATTGCATCTGTGGTGCGTCACAATGTAACTATTGCTGACTGGCAGTGATCTGGGCCGAATGAGGAGCGCATGCGCGCACGTGTCCTTGCCGCCGCCGCTGACAAATCCGGCCACAAATAGCCTTCGCGTGCAGCGTCTGCCCCCAGTAACGCATAGCACAGCCGCGCGAGCGTCGCGCCCAAACTTGAGCTTGGGTTCGCAGGGTGTGCGAGAGCCTAGTGGGCAGCTACGATGGTGGTGGCTGTGCGATGACCATAGGCGTGCGCACAGGGGGGGCAGGGGGGGCGGCCGCCCCCCCTAATCACCTAAGAGGGGGGGCGCAAAATCTGCCCCGTACATTGACCCTTCTAGTAACCTAAGAGGGGGGGGGGCGCAAAATCTGCCCCATACATTGTCTTAGTAGGTTGGGGGGGCGCTGCGATGAATCTTCGCCCCCCCCCCCCCTGATGGCGAACCCTGCGCACGCCTATGGCGATGACGCACCTGTTGGCTTCGGCGTCACAAGCGATAATGCGTCTGCTTATCGCTGTCATGAACCGATGTGAGGGAAGCGCATCATTCGCACGCGGAACGTTAGGGTGCACGGTAATCGTGGTGCGCAAGCGGGCATGTGACTTGGCATATTTTTGTATTTGGTGGGCATCTTTAGTAAGTAGAAAAACAGTAATACTTAATTACATAGAAAGTTATAAGCTGCCTAATCGGACGTTTCGAAAACTGATCTACAACTTTCTTCGAATTTTTTGCCTAGCTCCGTTGCTTCAAAAGCTGATTAATTAATCTTGTCAAATTAAGCAATCACACAGAACACAAAAGTAGTGTGACTAACTCCATGCAACAGTCAGCAACATGCTTTTGATCACATCTTGATAGAGTGCGTCGGCATACTTTAGAAGCGCAGGTTAGAGTTAGCTGCGGCCCCCTGAATATTGACACATCACCCTGTTTGAGCGATGTACGCGCGTTTGCGTGCTGTCGGTATGCTATATATCAGCGCAACGCGGCAGGGCATAATAAAATACTTCTATCTCAGGGCCACTTTTGTAGGATGTCACAATTAACCTTTGGCATAAAAGTTGGGAGTCTTAGGCTCTATAGCTCTCACTCTATGTGGAATTTTTCTCAGCAGAGTGGACCGGCTATCAGCAAAAAAATTCCTCGTGTGCTTCACAAATGTGTCTCCCCAACCCTTCAGAAGTAAGCAAACATTGGTGTCCTTACTTAGCGTATTTACTAGTATACAAACAGCATTTGCCAACGTTGGCTGAATTATGGCTAATGATGTGTAAACATGGCTAAATATTTGCTCAGATTGGCTAGTGATGACTTACTATTCGCAAATATCGCCTAATGGTGCTTTGTGTCGACTAAATGATGACTGGAGTGCTTCCTAATATTAGCGACATTGCCTTCAGTTCAATGAAGCCCTCTCATCTAGAGAGACAACTACCTTATTTCGTTACACCTGATTTCCTTTCTCTGTGTTTTCCACGTCAGGCACCTTAATTAAACATATGAAAACGAAAAGAACTCACATGGACCACTTAAACATTCGCCTAAGACGACCCAAAGGCGAAAGCCATCTTTTTCTTCTCAGTCGATATATTGATTCCTCCCCCCCCCCTAACCGCCCCCTGCACCCCCGGCCTCTCCAAAAGCTTTCTGCCCCTAACGTGGTCTTCCGCTGCCTCGAGGATCGGAGACATTACGAGCTTTCTCTACCTCACCTGGTTTTGCACTGCGTGCGTGATCTGCCCACCTATGACCAAGCGATGATGTCGTGTGATGACCATGCTGGAAGGTTTTTGCATCGCGCGAACATAGGAAAAAAGGACAAAGTAGACAGGAAGTCTGCCTACTCTGTCTTTTTTAGATGCGAATCATCTTATGGCGGAGTTCAATCCGGTGGTAGTGTGCGGCGTGACCACCCTTACTGCGCATGCGCGTACCCTCTCCATACACCTCCTCTCCACTACCACTTCCCCTCTCCCCTCCCGTCGGTCAGTTGCGCAACCTCGATGCAGTCCTCAACTACATCGAGGTTGCGCAACTTACCGACCGCCTCTAAACCACGCCGACTAAACCTGAAACTGACGGCGAAAAACTCCCGTGTTTTTTGTTTTTTTTTCCCTCCAGTCCTGTGTTTGTGTCCCCAGCCAACCTACCCCACTCTCATTTCCCCCTCTACCCTCTTTATTCCCCCTCCCCCCAAGTGTCGCGGTTGTGCAACACCCTCTAGACTCTAAGGCCGAAGCGCTCTCCGCATTCGAAGTGCTGACGTCACCAAGTGGAGGCGGCGACGGCAGCGGGAATCCGGTTTCCCCCGTTCCCGGTGGCGCATATTGAGGATCTAGTGGATACAGAGCTAGCAACCGGGCCTGCACGCGGATTGGCTGCTTTCACCATAGGACGCTCTGATGTCATACCATAGCAACGGCGGAATGGCGGTGGGCGCCAGCGTCGCTCGACCGCGCTGCTGTTTCGTACGCCGATTTCTTCTGCGCGCTGTGATGGCGGCGGGTACTGGTACATTTGAAGCTTTGAAGGTCTCGTCTGGCTGTGGCTGCTGTGTTGTCTTCTCTGGTGTTGTATGATGATATACGCCGCGCTGTGTAAACATATACGCGGTGTAAGCATTACGCCAAAGTGGCTGCATATGTAAGTAATCGCGCGCGAGCCTGCACGGCCCACTGCTTTGCTCGCGCATATCGCGTACGTGGGATGCCGGATCAAGTGAAAGAAGAGTTCTTCGTGGCCGTGAAAAAAAAATGAAGCCTGTGGCAGACAGGGCGGCGAAGAATGTGAACCATCGATCGTGGACTCAGCCCAACAGTACGATGCGTGGTGCAAAAGGTATGTGAAAGTGTTTAGTAATTAAGCGACAATAAGCCTACATTTCCTGCTCGCGCTGTTACGGAGGCCCAAATATTTTTGTTTTGTTCTTGTGTTCGGTTGCTACGCAATGTAGCGGTGTTATTTCCCATCAGTCTTATATCCCCTCTGCGCTCGTCCCCATATATAACGTTAATTTCGTGACTGATTCTTATACTTTGCTTTTGTCACCTCGTAATTCTGCGCGAGCATGGTGATGCTGCGATCTGTTGCGCTTTACGTCGTAAGAAAGGTCTGTCTAGTAGGGGGCTCCTCAATTTTGTTGCTTGGTGCATTCGCCGTAACACCAGTGTCCTACCGAAAAAGCATGTTTGATTGTGACGGGTACAGCCGTGCGAAGAACAGCCAGTGCCAGCAGTGTTTGTAAACTCGGGCGTTTCTTGCTTCCAGAGACAGCAAACGATATATATAGCATAAGGGGTGAGAGGTGTCGTATGCAACCACAAAATGCTGCTTACGTAGTTCAGGCGGGCTGAAAATAGAATAATAAAAGAAAGCAACCCTAATTTCATACAGCTTCCTAACATCTATTTGCCGGCACAAAGGAGTGTTCGTCGTCACAGAAAACTTGCCTGCTTGCCTGCCAAAGTTGCCAGCTTGCAATACTGTAATAAAATGTAGTGAGCCATTATGGCTGTGTGGTAACTTAGAAGTACTATAGTCTACTGCTTACATACTAGGCAGCACTGGAAGCTATGCAGGTAGTACATCATTGAAATCTTATTACATATGGTTTTCAGTGTATTTCTTTTTAACACACTAGTTTATATGCAATAACTGCTTCATATTTTAAAAGTACTTCTGGACAAGAAGTTCAACTACCTATTGCTGCCCAACAATGCACGAACGATAGCTGAGGTACTAAGCTTCAGTCACAGGCAAAAGCGGTGCACTGCCACTGCCGGCTGCATTACCGTGTTACTCCACTCACGTGAAGTTAGTGTATGGCCGAGCCTTATTCATTAGTGAGCTACATGCTGCCCTCCTCTCAAGCCCTGCTTTCCCCGTGATCTTTCTTCGTGCAGCACACCCTGCCTTCTTGAGATTGAAATCATTAGCTGGCCTACGTCTGGTTTATTTGAACAGAGTTTCCACGCCATTGCCAACTCGGCTTTTTTTCGTTACTCTGGGGATAGATAGGGCTGCAGCAGATTACCTGCACTCTCCTACCAAAGTGCCCCACGTTTACATTCATTGCATTTGTTTTTATGTTAAAATGCATGCACATCACCTCAGAAAATTGAGCTATTTGACTGAGATTCAACACGAAAGAAGGTGAGGCATGCAGGCACAGGCAAGAAAAAAGAACCAGGCAATGAAAATGCAACCGGAAAGGCATACTGTGCCCTTTTAGTGAGCAACCATTCCGAGAAAATAGAGGAGGGTTGAAATTTTCCGAACAAAGTAGTACATTTTCTAGACATTGCCTTAGCATTACAGGATAACCATGTGCGCTGGCAGTACTCCCCTGGATCTTCAAAACTGTTGCAAAACTTTTCGTAGAAGCATTGTAATGTTGTAGAAAGTAGAATTGCCATGTCATACCTTAGGTCCTCAATTACCAAATTGTGTGTGCACAAAGTGAACACCAGCCTTAATGCCCAGATTGCACTCTTGTGTTATTAGTAGGAAGTTATGCTTATAATGACGGGGAGGCAGAAACTAAAGTTAACAGTTGATATTAAGAAGTTTGCATGGATAATGGGGCTGCGCCTGACACAGGACCAAGTTGATTAGCGAAATATAGAAGAAGCCTTCGGGCGTAGTCAGGGTGTTGATGATGCTTCCGATGAAAGAGATCAGACCCGGACATCCAGCTTATTTGCTGGTATGGTAGCAATTCAGCAAGCCTGTGCCTGTGGCCACTGCATATGCTCTTTGCACCCTCAGTGATCTTTATTTGTAATGAACTTCCATGGCCAGTAAAATACAGATGAAGACAAGAAATACAACACATTGAGCAAGTCTTCATAGATAATCAAACTAAGTGCTCATCACAGCAGAGACAAATGTGAGTCAGGTGCACACAGTGGTAAAAACATGGGATATCTGGGAAAGAGTTTTATGTTCAAAGGATGGCTGGAAGCTTCGCTATTGCATTCATGAATGAAGGAACACTTCTGCATAACAGCCTCATCAGGCAGGACATTCCCACAGTGTGCTGTTCGGGAAAAGAACGGTTTTTGAAAAGCAGTTGCCCTGCTTGAAAATTCTCACACCTTCTTGCTATGGTCCGGACTGTGTTATTTGTGGGTTCATGGGTTCGATATATTTGTCTTTATTTATCCCTAGCTTATCGTGAAGAATCTGATTGAATAGTCAGAACCATGCTGTGTGACAGCGTGATTACATAATGGTACATAATGATAAAGTTTTGATGTTAAAATTATAACATAGAAGACTTGCATTTCATCTGCATTTGCTTACTGTTCACAATATACAACTTGAAAGGGATACTGAACATAAATATGAAAAAAATTAACAAAATCAATGAAATGTTACTCTGAAGAGTGAACTGTTCTGATAAAAATATTTTATTTCGCACATCTTTTGAACAGATGGCTAGTCTTTGGAGGATTGTGAGCATGTTGCAGCTGCACACCAGTACGTGTGGAACAGCTCTTCGACGGCATTGTGCGCTGGTGGTGGACGCAGCAGCAGTAAAGACAGGCAGCTGGTGTGCGCTTTCCTGTCGTGCTACTTCCCCTTCCCCATGTCTCCTTTACATCCCTTCAGCCTTTTCCACAAAGGCACCGAGATGTGCCCCCACCCAGGAGCCTGGTTGAGAAGCCAGTTTCCGGTAAGTTACACGTCACTTCTAGTTCACAGCGCGGCCGCTAGACATGGCAGTTTGTGAAACAAGCCTTGAATTCATTACTTTCCACTAGTTTCTGCCTGAAAACGAGGTTGTGGCAACCAATTTCAGCACCCAAGCTTTCAATTTGGCTGAAAATCTCGGTGGTGAATGTTCTGTTCCATATCCCTTTAAAGGAGTACTGACACGATTTTGAGACATCGCAAAAGGGACATTTTCCGTTTCCTTGGTATGCAATGTCAACGCTGTCCACACACCGGTGTCGGAGAACACGTATAAAATATTTTGATTTGACATTGAAGTTTTCGTCGCTGAGCATCTGCAAGCCAGCCCCACTGCAATGGACATTATCCCGACGAGTCAAGACAGTTCCCCCGAGTTTGCGAGTTCTGCGCCCTGCAGGCAGCCTAAATCGCAGACGCTGTCAGGGTCACTGGACGACAGTTCACTCATCATTGTTTATGTGCACCACGAGCAGATGACGGATTTGCCACTAGTACGTCGCGAGTTTCTGTATCCCCGTGACGTCATACTGATATGAAACGTCACTGAGAAGCCGCCCCCTTGATATCGAAACCGAAAGTGTCTTTTTAAGGTAGCGGTAATTAAAATATATACGATGCATTCCCAGGCACCACAATACTCGTTTTAGGTTTCTCGACACCAGTATATTTATTTAGAGCAACAATCCGAAAATTTTTAAAATTCGTGTCAGTACTCCTTTAAGGAGGGCACGGGGTAAGCCCTATACATCCCATGCATTTTTTACCATACTGAGGAACCGCATTCTTAGTAACTAAAAGGAATGTTGACATAATACAAACGTCATTTTTCTTCCAAATTTTGCGCTCTTTTAACTCTACCAGGTTCATTAAAATCTGACTAATAATACAATTTGGTGAATTTTTACCACTAAGACCTAAACTTTGGGTTAATTTGAATCTTTCAAAATTTATAACACAAACTGTAAAGTGCATAATTTAATTCTGCTGCAGTAGAATAGCTTGTATCCTTATGCAAAATACAAGAAAAAATATTTAACTGGTTATTTTGTATTAATGATATTTAAAGCAAGAAAGCAGCTAAAAAGCGAACATCTTTTGCCACAAACACCATTCAACATTTTTATTTAGTAGCTGCGAGCTTGGTAATCATTGCCAAAGTCATTTCTTCATTCTCGAGCCTGCCGTCTTGCTTGCCTTGCTCCTTTTGTGAGCGGTTGTGGAGCTTTATCCGCAATGTGTCGTAGGTTATGGTCAACTTTTGTCGGCAAATTGACTACATTTTGGCCAGGCCTTCCACCCTAATAATTTCAGAATTTTGGCACGTGCGATACTGCCATTATTAAATGAAAGCAGTCTGTGATGCAATTCCAATTAGCTCAATGCTTTCACAGCACAGTTTGCAGGCGTGATTCTGTCTAATTGCATCACACATAATATTCACATCCATTAGACCAGGGGTTCTCAAACTTTCTGGCCTGCCTTGGGGAACCCCAGTGGCTTTTCCAGAGTGCCGCGGAATCTCTTAACCTTTTCTTGAGCATGAAGACAATCGAAACTGGTGGGGGGGGGGGGGGAGGGGGGTACGCACGCAACCACAGTATTAACACTGTCCCTGTTGGCCTGTTCTCCTTTCTTTAATATCGAAGGCCATCGCCATTAATGTAGAACTCCTGATAATACATAGACTTGTAATTAGCCCCTGTGCCGCTCCACGAGTCACGTAAAACGTCTGCCGACCATACACTACATGCTTCAGGCACCGTGCAGCGTAAGCAATGTGTTCACGCAAACGAAGCGCCGGGCGTACAGAGGCCTGTTTTATTTTTTGCAAAACATAAAAGGAGGCATGCCAGTCACACAGTGAAACAGCCGTCGACCGATACGTCGGTTGTAAATGCCTGAATGCTCATGTGGCCCATGAAGCGACGCCTCTTACGCGTATTAAAGCGCTCGTTGCACGTTTTGATTACAAAACCAACATGGATCAGTGGCAAATCACCATGTGTGAAAACAATGCCATGTGAACACACCATGCCATGCCAACACACCATGAGCCACGAACGAAGCGCCGAGGTGCCCGTTAACGTCATTTGAACTGGTTTGAACGCTTACGAGCATGAATTAACAGCGCTCCGCACATTCTGTCACCATGCGTCTGCAAATCGTGCAAGTTTTGTGGCGCTCATTAGACGAAGAGTCTGTAGTGCTGCTACCATGTGGGTCTCGCTACCTGCAGATACCCAATGTGCGCATTGGGCGTGCGACGGTTTCGTTAAATGCAGTATGCAACACAAATTCGCTTGTCTAAAGAAATAAATTATTTGCTAATGCAGGTCAAACAGGAGGGGGTTGCATTTGTTCTGGCCGCTCGCAGAACCTTAAGATGTCCTTCCTGAAACCCAGTTTGAGAACCCATGCATTAGAGCATACCCGTTGTCACATTGCAGGCGATTTGCCCCGAAAGTCTGAGAGATTTGACGATGAAGAGCTTGCTCGATCAGCAAGTGGCACTTCAGCATAGAGCACTGCACGGGCCCGGCCCGAAAGCCCGGGCCGGCCGGGTAAGGGATTGTTGGATCGGGCCCGTGATGTACGGGCTTGGGTCGGGCTCGGGCCTGAGCCAGGTCCGTATTAGGCCCGGGTCTCATACGTATCTGTATAATCACGCTCCGGGCACCCGACACATCACGTTCGACGGGGAGCGCTAAAGAGGCCGCCGGCTGGTTCACTTCGGCGCTCTAATAGACAGTTGTTTTGGAAGCCCTTAGTCCGGTCTTGCTTTAAGGCGTAACATTTTCAAAGATCGAAGGCGGTCACACGAAGACGACAAGACAGCCATCTTCAGGGAACAGCGAAGACGGTGGCTCGCTCGCCAACGGGTGTTCCTCGCTTTGACAGATATATGGCACTGCGGTGGCGGTGACTCGGGGAAAAAGGGTGGGACAAAGAACGTTCTTGTTTTGAACACGAAAACGTAGTGTAAGTTGGGTGCAGTTGCCTGCCGAGGAGTCAACACGACAGCTTTAATTTATGTAACGCTGCCCAGCATGGTGTATTCCTACCAGAAGCAGATAGAGCACGTTTTTTTTTCTCATTGCATTGCGCAATAGATGAAGTTTGCAGACTTGCTACTTTTACTCAACAGCCCTAACTCACATGCAATTGATGTAGAACTTAAACTAAAAATGTCTGCCATGTTTTTTTTTTCAGTTTATGGAGGTATTATATTTTGTAGTCGTTCTTTGAAATCCAAAAATAAGATTGCGTGGTTAGCACTGCGTGCGTACATGAAACAGCCAGCTATGTCTCCAGTTATATTTTATATTTCCCTGCAGTTACCGGGCCGGAAAAATCGGCCCGTGCAGTGCTCTACTTCAGCATATCGTTGGTATTTATTCACATTTACAAGATAACTGCATTGCTTGCCATGAAATTTAGACTTTCTTAAAGGAGTACTGACATGAATTTTAAAATTTTTCGGGTTGTTGCTCTAAATGAAAGCACGGATGTCGAGAACCCTAAAAAGAGTGTCGTGGTGCCTGGGTATGCATTACATATATTTTAATACCGCTTCTTTTAACCAGCAGTTTCGGTTTTGGTTTCGAGAGGGCGGCTTCATAGTGACGTGTCAAGTCTGCCCGTGACGTCACGGACAGACTGCAACCCATGAAATATTCACCTGCTGTCCTTTGCTGTCAGTCGAACGTGGTTCGTGATGAGTGAACTGTCGTCCAGTGCATCCGACAGCGATTTCTGTGATTTAGGCTGCATGCAAAACCCAGATTTCGCAAACCAAGTGAGCCGACTTGAAACGTCATAGGGCTCTCCATGCGGTGAAGCTGCCTTGCAGATGCTGGGAGATGAAAACTTTAAAATCAAACTTAAATATTTATACGTGTTTCGCGGATGCGCTGTGGGGAGGGCGTTAACACTACATGCCAAGGAAACCAAAAACGTCCGTTTTGCTGCACTTCAAAATCGTGTCAGTACTCCTTTAAAGCCTTCTTTACCTTCAGCATCTCAACTTATTGACAGACACGACAGACACAAGATGCAATGACCTTAGGAGCTGAAAGTGTATGCACAGACGCGATTCGAAGAAAAAGTGCAAATAAATAGGTGCACAGCGTCTCCGGACTGCCTTAGAAGTTACCCGATAATTTCTTATAAACAGCTGACTCTAGACAACCATTTTGGCTTTGGTACACGAAGCTTTTTTGTAGTAAATGGACTGTAAGCATGGATTCTATATGAGGGGCTTATCCTGGGATGCATGTTCACTCACTACTTGCTTTCGGAAAAACTGCTTTTCAGCCACAAAAAAAGACTTTTTAAGATAAACATGAATATGGACAAAGGTATACACTTTTCGGATTGCGAGGGAAAAAAAGGTGATTATGTTTTAAATTTTGCCTTACCCTGTGTCTTAAGCTTTTGGCACAGACTGCTGTGCCGCATGGCACAGGAGAAAACTCCATACAGAAATGTACAGAAATGACTCCTGTACCGTATGGAAGTGAAGTCAGTAAATACATCACACACCAGTTGGTTGCTGGTTTGGTGTGCAGTTTAATTAGTTAAAGTAGCATGGGACTTTGTAGGTCTTACAAGAACAGAAATCTGGGCGAGTTTGTAAGAATGCATATTAGGCAGGTAGCACAAAAACATCCACGCATATCCACGAAGTGAATGATGAAGAGTGCGGCGAAGCTTGGATTGTTCAGTAACCGTGAATCTCCCGTGATATTGCCCACTCTTCACCATGTAAATGAGTGACAACAGGTGTGTAGAGTGTATACATTTTATCGGTCATAATTCGTATGTCGTGTTGAGTGCTTGATTTTGTCTTCCTTTCATTATCACCGCTTTATGATCCGTGAAATGTAGAGCCAGTGGTTCTTCAATTGGATCCAAGCTGGAGTTGGCAAAGACAAGGTCTATGCACATCTCACTGATGGTTGTTGGCTGTTTACAGTCATACAAATGCATCGTAGAGCGTATCGAGACGTCATGTACTGCACAAGCCAGTCGTCGGTGATGTCAACATTAAAGTCACCGACTAGCACGAAGGGGTTGTTCTTGTACTTTGTTTTATAATCGCTCTTTGCTAGATCGATGTACTTTTCTACGTTGCCTCGGGAGAGATTCGGAAACAGGTATACTGTCATGACGATGGTTCCGTTAGATAGCTTTATTGCAGCGTGTTCTCTGTTGTGAGAGGGCGTGCACCGCAGCGCCCTCTCGTGTATTTTAACGCGAGAGCGTTAAAGAGCTCGTATCGCAGAAATTCCGCCGTCGGCGTAGGCGCGTTGGTTGTGAGCGGAAAATCATCATCTTGTCCGTGACCGAAAAATCGAAAAAGTTGCAAATAAAATAAATAATAAAAATGTTGGGTCCGAGTGAGAATCGAACCCAGGCCGTCTGCACGGCAAGCAGCTGTTCTACCACACAGCCACGCCTCTGTTTTTTTTTTGTTTTTTTTCTTTCATGGTATTTATTCAACATAGGATATCACTTGAAAGCAATTGAATACAAACACAATGACGAACAGAAGACACTACAGAATTCGCAATCCAAGCAGAGGCGTGGCTGTTTTTCAATTGTGGCTGTTCTAGCACACAATTGAAAAACAGCCACGCCTCTGCTTGGAGCCGCACTGAAAGTAACTTCATGCTTCCCAAAAATACGCGTCCGGTATACAGGTGTCACAGTACGAGATGCAATATCGCAGTAATATTGCGTGGTACAAGCGTACGTTGCCATCGGGCGTCACACCATGACAATATCATAAAGACTTGGTGGTTTAAAGACAGCTACCCGTTACAAAAGGCACACGCGCTACTGCGCGTATTCCCTTAGGACCACGTAGTGGGTGCATCGCAACTTCGAAAAAGTTTCTCGCGCATAATTGCTCCTGGTTTAAAGCATGCTACCCATAACATAAGGCACACACCTTATTGCGCGCATTCTGTTAAACACTATTAGTGTTCAAAGTGCGCACTAGGGGCAGGATATCGCTATCGCGTTCAACTCTTAAAAGCGAAGCTTAAGCGTCCCCCAATTTTTTTTTCACAGATGTTTTTTTTAATCAGTTTCGATTTTTGTTCAGTTTTCGGTGCACCCTCGTGCATTTTTTTAAAGATGTGTTGTTGTTTTTTTTTCGATTTTTCGATGCGCTATCTCATGTATTTATTATTTTTTTTCAGTTTTAGTTTTGGTTTCGTGTACCATGATGGACGCTGACGGCGGACAACGCTAGGTCTTTAAGGGACACTAAAGGCAAATATTAAGTCGACGTTGATTGTTGAAATAGGGGTCCAGAAACCTCGTAGTGCTACTTTTATGCCAAAGAAGTGCTTATTTTGAAATAAAATCACGTTTTAGTGGTCCACATCACGTTAGCGCACTTCAAATCACCCGCCTGAAATTAGACTTTCATACGTCACTGCTGCCGTGCCCAACGTTGCCCGCCTTTACTGCGCGGCCGCCGATACTAGTCGCCGACGACGCTGCGGCAAAGACTTGCTCGGATGGGCACATTGAAAGCCTTGACCAAGTTGCGGTTGGTCTCGTAATCCTCAGTACGAAAGTGCAGTCAGCACACACGCAGATTTTTTGACTGTTTAGCACACTGGCACTACGGCATGACAATGAGCCACTTCGAGCGTAAGGGTTCATTCCGCGGCACCCAGTGAAAAGACACATCAGTTTCCATGCTGCAGCACTGGCGTTGTGCACCATTCGGGCATCCGGCAACATCACATGCATGCGGCATTTTGTCGAACTTTCTGTCAGAGCGACTTTCACGAGCGCGCAAAACACACGCGGCAGTACGCGATACCAAAACTACCACCCAAACGAAGCAGGGCACCAGGCAAAGTGCAGTTCGGCGAAAACGGAACCTTTGAACCACGCGCGCCGTTCCCCATGGCAACGCCACAGAGGTTCTTTTTTCCATGAATCAAACAGAAACGAACAAACAGCATTTTATTACGTCTTTTGATGCACGGAAGGTTCTTTTTTTATTGCTGCTAGTTTGATTACTAGTGATTTATTGTAGGCAGAGTTCCATACGTCATCGGGATCACTTCGAAAATGTCCCACTCGTGTCGTTCATCATGTGATACATTTAGCTAAATTTTTGGTAAGTAGGGCACTAGTGTTGATAATATTGCCGTTTTAGACCTTGTCATACATTGAGCTTTCACTCTGACATAAATTGTTATTTGCCTTTAGTGTCCCTTTAAGGAGCTTCGCCCCTAAAATACGAAGACAGAAGTGAGGAACATATATGCAGATAGCAATCATCTCGTGTATATGTTCCTCGTTTGTGTCTTCGTATTTTTGCGCTACCTGCTCTAATTTGCAGGTCGGTTCAGTTATTCTGATTGTAGGTTTCTTCAAACACAGCAGTGTGCGAGAAACTCAGAAATTGTAAAGCTTGAGTACAATTGTGCAAGCAGAACACAACAATAGAAAAAAAAATCACAGTTTCACCTCAAGGGCAAAGCAATGAATGCGATAGCAAGAAATTGTAATGTCACGTGAAGAACGGCAAGCAGATAGAAACTTCCTGTGCGCTGCGCAAGCTCAAAGGACGCTGGAAAAGAAAACGCACAAGGCGAGTGCAAACTAACAACTGTCACAGCTCGACACTTGCAGTGCGCTGCTCAAACACAAGGACGCATGAAAAGAATGCGCAGGTATACACAGGACGAGCGCGAACTGTCGCAGTTGTTACTTCAACTAGCCCCTACTTTGGCTCTCCTAGCCAGCAGCTCACTCCTTTCGCAAACACGGCCGCTTCAGCGAGCAGTGACCTCGTGCGGTCTATAGCTTCAACTATGGACCGCGGCTAACCACCCAAGACTGCACATTACAAGCTGATCACTTTGATGCAACAAGAAGAAAACATTTGCAATAAGGTTTAGTTCAGGACATGTCCATTCCGGCTGATTAAACTCTCTGACCTTCGTCACATCGTGGTTGCATACGCTTCTCCGTCGTTCACTTCATTGAGGTGAACGTCTCAAATGCTTCAGCTAAGCAATGCAGCCCAATGAAAGGAGAGCGAAGGCTGCAAAGGATGCAGAACTCACGGCAGTGCGTGAGGAAGCTCCAATGGCAAAAGAACGCAAACAAGCTTAGCGAGCAGCAACTGTGGCTGCATTGCAGGTACCTTTGGCATTTCACCACAGGGCCGCACATTTCCATCACATCTTTACAGCTAACCCCTTCAGTTGCATTTGCAGTGGCTGTGATCGACTGTGGTTTGGGCTACTAGTGTCTCATTGCTTGGGCCAATGTGATCTATGCCTGACTTGACTAAACGATTACTACTGTGAAGAGGATATTGATGGTTACAGTGTATGCTGTACATCGTGGCCGTCGTGAGTGGACGTTGCACGCCAACAAAGGTGAACAGGCAAACATACGAAGAAGCACTTGACATACTGCAGCAGCACTTTTCGCCCAGCCAGAATGAAATAGCCCAATCCTACAAATTTTTCTCACGCAACCAGATGCCAGGGGAGGCAGTCAGAGATATTCCTGTAGCCATTTGGCAATTGGCAGATACCTGCAACTTCAGCAGTTTACTGGATAAGATGCTGCGGGACCGGATAGTTTGCGGCTTGCAAAATAACTTAGTACGTCGTCAGAAATGGTAGAAGAAAACATGAAGATGATGAGGTCTTCACCTGAATTAGAGGAAGGTGTAACACGTGTTGAGAAACATAAATGCACAACGGGTGACTAGACCATGTTTCACCATGTTTCAGGTGTGGAAAAACGGGGCACGACTCCAGGACATGCCGGTTCCACTTGGCAAAATGCTACCAGTGCCAGCAGCACGGTCATGTTCGCAAGATGTGTCCCAGACTAACATTTGCTATGCTGGGTTTAATAAAATTTTTGTGGCGCAACTGAGACAAGCAAGGAAAAAAGAGAAGACAGGATAGGGCGCCAGACTTTCAACTAGTTTATTTTTCTCACATCACCAAAATATATATGCTTCCAGATATGCGCACAAAGAGGGGGCGCAGCACAAGCGACTGCCACATAGCACAAACAGAAAAATACACAGAAAAAATCTATCACACAACGCTATCTAAAAAAAATATGCTGGGGTTTGACATCGCAAAACCATGTTATGATTATGAGGGACGACGCTGTAGTGGAGGGCTCCGGAAATTTCGACCACCTGGGGTTGTTAACATACACCTAAATCTCCCAGACAAACAGAGAGCAGAACAAGAGAACACCTAACATGGCCACACCACCAAATTAATTCCATGCATTTGTCAGCGCGAAAGTGCAATGATTTGGAATCAGATGCGCTGCACCTCGTTCAAACGGCAAATAAGTTAGTTGGAAACGTTTATGAAACATTTCGTGTGTATATATATATATATATATATATATATATATATATATATATATATATATATATATATATATAGATATATATATAAAGCCGGTAGAATCAGTTTTTCCAATGCTCGTCGTCACGTGAAATCCCTTCACCACCGAGGGCCAGGCGCTCGTGCTACTTCTCCAACTTGTCTACTGGTGCTGCTAGTCCCTCAGCTAACTTTCATGCTGCAGCCTCCCCGATAAGCCCGTTGCCGGAGCTAATCGCAGAGGCCATATGCTGCCGTTCATAAGCATTGGATCATATGTCGTATGAAGGCGGCACCACTGTTCTGCTCAGTACAAATGAAGGTGTATGAGCACATTTTAGATTAGAAAAGATTACAATTAAAAAAAAGTGTACTGTATTTCAACACTGATACAGTGACCATTAACTGTGTGCACCAGTAAAAAGGTCACATGATCACCATCATATTATGCCTCACTACTTTGCCCCTGAGGCACCAAAAGTGACTTCAGTGAAGAAATAGAAATGTATATTGTCACGTGGTCGTGACGTCGACGAAGACAGCAGTCGGCGTTTGCAGGATGAAAGTGTTTATTTGGCCGAACTTGTGGCCGGAAAATGAGAACTAGAGCTACAGCAATACACGCTGTACAATGATAGCGGCGAACAGGGCGTCGTCCGTCGATCAACTGACAAGCGGTCAATCGCGTCGGCTTTTATACAGGCGGTATCGAACTTTCCAGCAATATCGCTGGTGGCGGCGTTATCTCTAGACAAAGCTGGAACATTCGCGTGCGGGGCGCAATCTTAACAGAACGATCTACTACAGACGTGAAGCTTCTCGAACAATGCTTCGCGGACAGCGTCGAGCGTTGATAACCGTCCCTGCCGGTCAAACCCGAATACATCAAAACAAGACAAGAAGTGGGCGTGGCAGAAGCTTGGTTCGTCGGTGTTGGCTCGGAAGAATCGGCGATGGCGAAAGCCATCGACGTAGCCGTGATTTCTTCGATGTAGGCGACTGTCGTGCCTTTGTTTACGTGCTTGTACTCGTTGCTAAAATTTGTGAGCATCACTGTTGCTTTGCCTCCCCGCAACTCTGCTATTCCTCTTGCGACGCAAATCTCGCGGTTAATCAACTGGTGCTGGTCGCCTTCAATGACGCCTTCCAGGTCTGCTACTTTCTGAGAGCCGACGGAAATGATGACGCTGGAGCGAGGGGGAATGGTGACTTTGTCTTCCAGCACATTCAAGGCATGCTTCCCTGGCGGCGTGTACCGCGGTAATGCTTTTTCTGTAGATAGTGTTATCGACTTCGATCTGAGGTCGATGACTGCACCATGAAGGCCTAAGAAGTCCATACCAAGGATGACATCTCGGGAGCAATGCTGAAGGACTACGAAGCCTGCGGGATAAATCCGGTTGTTGATGGAGACCCTCGCTGTGCAGATTCCTGCCGGCGTTACTAGGTGACCTCCCGCTGCGCGGATTTCGGGGCCTTCCCAGGCGGTCTTGACTTTCTTCAGCTTCGTCGCGAACGGTCCACTGATGACAGAATAGTCGGCTCCAGTATCGACGAGAGCGGTGACGTTGTGGCCGTCGATGAGAACGTCGAGGTCACTCGTTCGTCGCCTACCGTTTCGATTTGGTCGCGGCGTCGGATCACGGCTACGTCGGTTTGTCCCGCTGCTTCGTCGTTGTGTCGTCAGGTCTTCTTCGGGCCGTGAAGTTTCGACGTCAGGGCTTAGTTCGGCTTGCGGCGTGTTCTTTAGATGTCGTTGCGGCGTTGTCGTCGGCGGCGGAGGATCTTCGGTATTTCGTCGTACAGCAACCGCACCTCCATCGGTTGCTGCCCTTAGTTTTCCGGATACGGGCTGGGTGACCGGCCTCGCGCTGGGCTAGTGTATGGTCGGCGTTGGGGGGAGACGTAGCGGCCTGGCGACGGCGAACGGGAAGGTTGTCGGGGCGTCCATTGCCTTCCCGCGAGGTAGTCGGCGATGTCGTGTGGTCTTTCCCCTCGCTGTGGACGCGGCGCGTCGATGGCGAACCCACGCAGTCCCATCTGTCGGTACTGGCAGCGGCGGTAAGTGTGGCCAGCTTCCCCGCAATGGTAGCAGAGTGGGCGGTGGTCGGGGGTGCGCCAAACGTCGGTCTTTCTCGGCGTGTATAGCTGGCCGGCTGGCGGGCGGTATGACGTCAGTGGCGGCGGCGGTGGCGCCTGGCGGCGGAACTGCTGGGGTGGCGCGGCGTCTTGACGTGGGCGAGGAGGGAGGGCGTTGCGTCGGGCTGCAGGGCATAGCTCACTGCTTGCGGCTGTGGCTGCGCTGACTCGGGGGTGCCCAGAGACTGCTGTATTTCCTCTCGGACGATATCAGCGATCGAGGACACTTCAGGCTGTGGTAAGGGTAAAAGCTTGCGCAGTTCTTCCCGCACGATCGCTCGGATCGTTTCACGCAGGTCGTCGGAGCCGACGGCATGAACAGCTGGGCTGTCTTGAATCGATCGGCGATTGTACTGGCGGTTGCGCATTTCCAGGGTCTTCTCAATCGTCGTCGCCTCTGAGATGAATTCTTGGACTGTCGAGGGTGGGTTCCGCATCAGCCCAGCGAAGAGCTCTTGCTTTACCCCTCGCATGAGCAACCTGACTTTCTTGTCCTCGGGCATGGCTGGGTCAGCGTGGCGGAACAGTCTGGTCATTTCCTCTCCAAAGATGGCAACACTTTCATTTGGAAGTTGGACCCGCGTCTCTAGCAAGGCTGCGGCCCTTTCTTTTCTGACGACGCTTGCAAACGTCTGCAGAAAAGCGCTGCGAAAGGCGTCCCAAGTTCGAAGAGTGGACTCCCGATTCTCGAACCAGGTCCTTGCTGCGTCTTCGAGGTAAAAGTAAACGTGACGCAGCTTGTCCTCGGAGTCCCAGTTGTTGAATGTTGAGACCCTTTCGAAAGTCTCGAGCCAGGTGTCCGGGTCTTCGAATGACGACCCTCGGAAGGTTGGCGGCTCCTTGGGCTGCCGGAGTAGGATCGGCGCAGGCTGCACGGGGTCGGTCATCGTCGCTGCGGTGGGTGTTGGGACCTTGGGCTGCCTGGTTTGTTCGGGAAGGAGCCCGTGCTCTGGCTGCAGTCCCTTCTGCCTGCGGCTTGTTCGACGATCCGTGTATTCTTTGCTGTCGTCCTCCTCGCGGCTTGGACTTGGGTCAGCGCTTCGCGGGGGCGTCCGGATCATGGAAGAAGCAGCACCTCCACCAGATGTCACGTGGTCGTGACGTCGACGAAGACAGCAGTCGGCGTTTGCAGGATGAAACTGTTTATTTGGCCGAACTTGTGGCCGGAAAACGAGAACTAGAGCTACAGCAATACACGCTGTACAATGATAGCGGCGAACAGGGCGTCGTCCGTCGATCAACTGACAAGCGGTCAATCGCGTCGGCTTTTATACAGGCGGTATCGAACTTTCCAGCAATATCGCTGGTGGCGGCGTTATCTCTAGACAAAGCTGGAACATTCGCGTGCGGGGCGCAATCTTAACAGAACGATCTACTACAGACGTGAAGCTTCTCGAACAATGCTTCGCGGACAGCGTCGAGCGTTGATAACCGTCCCTGCCGGTCAAACCCGAATACATCAAAACAAGACAAGAAGTGGGCGTGGCAATATCCGCATGTAATGAGCTTATTGAGTTAAATGAGATAATTGAGCTGATGAGTCTAATTGAAGTTCTTAGAGGTTGTCCATCCCTTTAATACAGTCTGGTTAGAAAAATATGGCACTATGATGTTCTGACAGTTTACAAACACAAAGGTGGCAGAGAGAGATAGAAGAATACATAAACAACAACTTGAGCTACATTCAAGTCGATCAGTCGTTTTTACTGATATTGGCAAGCATTGAAAAAGTACAAACAGGAATTAGCATTAATTTTACAATAACAGGTAAGCCACTAACAGCATCAAATACTTTGGTGTTTAGATTTGAAGCAAGGAAGTTCCCTTGAAACGGATGCAAAACTACCACGCTTTGTACAACTAGTCAGAAAAAGCACCATGGAAGTAAGAAAGAGTAAAGATTTGCTATGACTCCTCTAATTGGTTACTTTTACTCCAATAATTAGTAGCATAATAGCACACGAGCAGCTATTATGAGGTAGCAGGATTTTAAGGCTTAGTATATGGGGATCAGATGAACCTTGTTGCACCAGTACAGTGTGTCGAGTATAGTTGCTGTTGACACAAACTAAGTCTGCTGTAAAACCTGAAGTACAATGTATGAATGGGAACGGTAACCACTTGAACTAGGTCACAGTTGAGCTTGACGTAAAGAATGTTTGGTAACATCATCTTTTAAATGTTTTTACATTCATAAAATGGCATGTGCCCTTGGGATTTTCGTAGGTTGTCAGAGAAAAATAAAGCTGTGAACCCAGCAGTATAATTCATTGCATAGGCATTAATGCCCAAGAACATGTCAGTTTTGACGCTTGGTTTAACAAGAATGTCTAGTGGAGGTCAAGCCCTTTCGAAAACTTAATTACGCTATCATAAGAGTGGTTTACTGGGCAAGATAGCTTTCTTTGTGCGTGTGTGGACAGCGCAAAACAAACTAAGCCTGAAGGAATGAAGACGCACACAACGCCGATACTAGCTCGTTTTCTTTTTTTTTCTTCAAACGAAACCATAAACATAACTACACAGCAAACCACCCGTCCTCTAAATGCGACGCAGCGTCACAATTTTCTTCAAACCATTGTCGATATCACTAAGATCTGCTTAGATATTCCTGACCCGCTTCGAAAAATTGCGCCGTTTGGGAATCCGGATTCGATTGAATGTCCCCTACCGGTAAATTACACATTGTGACCGCTTTTTTTTCCGCGTGAGGAAGAAACCGGTTCGCTTTGTCAAGCGGCCTTAATGAAACATCCGAACAGCAGAAGTGACCCAACAGCGATGCAACGACTGGTATAATAATGAACTGCGTCGTTCACAAATGTAGTACATACAATGTTCACGTACCTCACGCTGTCGACGTCGACGCTGCGCAGGATCACACAAGGCGAGCGTAGTGTATTTCTAATACGTTGGCAGTTGCATAGCATAGTCCTCAGTAAATATGACACGAATGTATAAAGAAAAGCACGCGATTTACGTAAATACGTTCAAAAATGCCGCTCGGTCCTCAAGCACACGCAGGAGAGGGGCGTGGGACAAATAGACGTCGACATAGCGTGGTCTAGTGCGGCGACGACGTCTGTGTTATTTGTTGCCAGACTTGCGAACGTAAGTCACCAAAAATGACGAACGCCACTTCTTCCTCTTTTTCTTTGTCCTTGCCTTGGTCGTGTGTGTTGGCTTTTTGCGTTTGTAATCAACACAGAGTTGAGCTCACTGGCCTTTTTTCTGCTTCGTTCATTCACAGCCCTGTACAAATTATATAAAATCCCCTCTTGTTGCGACGGCTTCTTGCACGTTGCCGATCTCGAAGGCCATGCATTCGTATTAGAGATAGCCAGCTTTGCTGGTTTGTTGCAAAACCAGGTGGCATAAATAAAAAGTCCCCTGTTTCAAATTTCAGAGAACATAGCCTAGCACATACGACTCTTTTCACGGCGGTCAAACGAAAATCCCAAGTTGCTCTGCCAAACTGGTTTGCTTTTCGCGCATTTTGCTAACTTTGTGGAGGGAGGGAGAAAGTGCTTGTTCTGTTTACTTGTACCTTTTTTTGTGTTATATGCCCTTCTCACTTGTGTTTTGCACCTTTGTTCGAACTCTAAATGAGAGTTTATTTTGTGTTGAAAATATTTTGAGACCACTGCTGTTTTTCAGTTTAGCGAGAAAAAATCATTTTGGTCCACATTGAGACGCAATTTACATCACGTGCCCCAATTAAAAATCAACTTTATACCTCATTCGAAAGCAAATAAATAGTTCTTCTTATACGGCAAGTTTTATCATTACAATTTTTGTTTTAAGGAAGAAAATAATTTTTTAAGATCCCCACTGACGGCTATCTTCCCATTTGGTTATACGGCAGCTTCCTCATTAAAGTTCCCCATAGACGTTGATGGGGAAATTCAAAAATTATTTTCTTCCTTAAAACAAAAATTGTAATGATAAAACTTGCCATATAAGAACTATTTCTTTGCTTTCGATTGAGGTATAAAGATGAATTTTAATTAGAGCACCACATGGTGTAAATTGCTTTTCGTGTGGACCAAAATGATGATTTTCTCAAGTTTGCGATTTTTTCACGCAAAATTGAAAAGCAGCAGTGGTCTGAATAATATTTTCAACGCAAAATATACCTTTTTGTAGAGTAAGTATTCATTATTCAGATATTCATACATAGCGCAATATTACACAGGAAAAAAATGCAAACACAGGACATTTTGGCAAATTTTCTGGAGGCGTTTGTGGCAGAAAAATTGCACTAATATTATTGAGCTTCGAACACCTTACACAAACACCTTTGCTTAATAAGAAAAACAAATTTGGTATTGAAGCAAGCAACGATAACTCAATATAATTTTTCTGACAAACCACCACTCGGACGACCTTCTGCAAAATTCGGAAGGCTCCCATGTGACCAAAAAATTTTTTCTCTCCGAAATATTCTAGCGAATCGCTGTTTTGAATGCAAGAAATCAGCACGATTTTTTTCGAAAACATTTGAGATGGTCGCCTGGGACGTTTGGCGTGGAATGACCCTATATAAGAATTATTGTGCGTAGCTCAAATTCATGAGCAATATTGCTTGATTCTGTTACTTGCCTGGTTTTTATAGAAAAAAAGATGATTTTATTGTCGTTGGAGCCCTTCTTGGTCTTCACATGACACTTCAAGCAGTTCATAAAAACCAGGTGATCACTACATTCATGATGTAATGCTGGGAAACTGGCAAACTTGCTGCCCAGTGGAAATGGGCATCAATAGGCATAAATTGTAGCCATTCCTAGACTAGGCAAACCGCAACCATATCGACAGCATTGTTTGTGGGCATACTTCTAGAGCTTGCCCTGCTTAGCAGACTGCAGGATTACATGGAGTAGCAGAATCACTTTTCCACTTTTATGTAGAATCTTTTAGCAGAATCTTTTTTCCACTCGGTATGACTTGCAATACGGGAGCGTGTGGCCTCATGAGTTCAAAGATTGCGCATGGGTTCAACGTGTTTTCATTTCAGCAACTAAATGATATTTTCTTATTTGGAATCATCCCCGAGTGCGAGAACAGCATTTAGTTATGGAAATAAGGGCTAGTGGAAGCCACGGCCAGTCTTTGAACTCATGATACCACGCGCTCCCGTGATGCAAGTCATATTGAGAGTGATTGTACATCTTCCGCCGCCAGTTGTCTTGCTCCAGTTATATATCCAAGCACTTAAGATCCTGGTCACGGTAGGCCAAGGGTGGTATGTACCCATGCAGGTGTATCCAGTGCCAAGCGAAAACCTGTGTAAGAGAGATGATGACACCTACTTGCCATGAATAAGAACAAGAACGCAAGTCAGTATGCAAGGCATACAAACGGGCACTTGCACTAGCTCAATCAGAAATATCTTACTGCTCAGCACACTTAAGGACACAGGGTAGGGTAAAAGTTCTTAAAAAATCGAAATTTGGTTTTTTTCCTTGTTTGCAATGCTTGGGCCTTCCTTAACAATATGCAGCGCCCCACAAATTTTTGTGCGCTTTGTATGAGCCAAAAAGACTGGGTTTTCCAGACCAACTAACGAGCAGCCAAGCCCCTTTTCATCAAATGGTGCACAGCCCGAGCTTTCTGCCTCAAGTGAATTTTTTAAACACCAAAACTGGCAGCTGCCCTGAGCTTAGCAGGTTTTAAAAAAAGTATTCCGGCTACCCATAGTGCACCTTTTTGAACACTTGAGGCATTTTGCTGAGTCCACTTGCCTTGTCTGTGTGAGACATGCACGGAGACGCGGTTCTGTGCATTTATTTTTAGTTTAGTTGCGCCTTTGTTAATTTTGTTGAGACGGCAAAAGATATTCTCGTGTTGACGAATAAAATAAACTGTTCAGAAAGAGCACACAGAAACAAGACCAAGAACGTGCGAGCACTTCAGCAAGTAAGCTTTGTTTGTCCTCATTACGCGTCGCCGCAAGGACAAAATGTTATCTGTAATGACAATGGCTATGCTCTAATTGATGTGGAGCTTCTACAAACCGTGAATACGAGTAACTGTGGCACTTGTTAATAGATCGTGTTCTTTGGAATGGAAATCCGCAGAACTGCCACCTTTGAAACCGTTCCAGCTTTCAAAGAGGCCTGCATCGCCCTAAACGTTCTCAAGGTTGTTTGGCACAACACTAAGGCACAACACTGTTATACGGTTGGGTGAGTTTATCAGTTGCATTGATAACTGATAAGAAATGCTTAAATGTTCTTGGATTGGACTTTATTGTACAGAATTATACCTGTCTAGGAATACTTTTGCCTGAATCACTTGTAGTGTACTTTCAACTGCTATAATGTTCTTTCGCAAGGCTACACTTATACCATAGTATCAGTTTCTGTCTTTATTGTGATGCTACTAGTACACTAAATAAAAATGCTTGATCTTTGCAGGACACCACCTGGAGCAAGGTGTCCAAATTTCTACACGTGTTCTACTGCAGTGAAAATTTCAACAAAAGATGGGCATGGCACAAAGGAACGGGAAGATTTTTTTTTTGTGGACAAACAAACTGCTGTTACAAAACCTAAGGCAATATGGTATCGCCTGCCAACAGAGCCACCAGACACACTTTTCTGCATCTGCCTTTTCAGGATCAATAAGGACTTTCCAGGGCTGTGAAATATTGAATATGTTTGTGATGTTGCTCCGAAAAAATAAACGTCAGTTGAAAGTTAGTGCCTGCGTCGTCTACTTGCCTGTGTCCCTGTATGTTATCTACGCTATTCCACAATGCTAATTTCTTTGTTTCATACAACCTGAATGAAAACCAACAGGTAATGAAGCCAAGGTAAGTATAGGGAGTGTTAAGTGTACTATTTCCGTAATAATTACGATAGAAATGTGAAGGAAGTAAAGTGGACGAAATCACAATTTGCAGCTGGCAGGGACTGCACCTGCAACATTTGGATAGTGCATCCATAGGTCAGCAAAAAATGTGGAGCTCACTCAGACTCGCTCATGGAATATATTTTGACCTTAGAGCTCACTCGGACTCACCAAAATTTTCCTCAACCGGACTCACTCCGACTCAGACTAATTTTTCTCAACCGGACTCACTAGGACTCAAACTCACCTAAATATTACTCACTCGGACTCGGTCAGACTCAGGTTCACAGCTCGATCTGAGTCTGAGTGAGTCGACTCATTAGTCCGTTAGCGTATAACTAGCTTTTTCGATCAGGATGTCAGTGCACTTAAACATCCATATCTCGCATAATCGGTGCTCTATGATACATACTTTGATCTCATACCTTCATATATAAGTTATCAGTGATTGAAATCCAGTAGGTGTATTTTTAGTGCAAGATATTAGTCACACGAGCTATTTTAATCAAGTTCCTTTGAAAAATGTTTCAAGAGGGGGGGAGGGTTGTCAAGGGGGGCACGCCTCTGATCAATAAATAATGAGCTGGTGTATGAACACTAGTGCGTTGAAGTATATGTGAGTAGAAGTGAGTATCAACGGGAGCCATCATAAGGACGATAGTAATGCTGAAATTGAGTAGTTATCATCATAGGTCAGCAAAAAAATTTTGGAGCTCAGTTATATATGTTGTGCTTAGGGCTCACACGGATTCAGACTCGCCAAAATTTTCCTCAACCGGACTCACTCGGATTCTGACTCGCTAATATTTTTCCCAACCGGACTCACTCGGACTCACGGCTCAATGCGAGTCTGAGTGAGTCGACTCATGAGTGAGTTTGTCGACCTATGAGTGCATCCAATGCTCCACTAATTGAGCTATGGCAGCGGTCATCCTCCTGTACATTTTATCGGGTATTTATGTGCATGCAAACATCGGAGTATTAGTCAACGTCGCTCACAGCAATGATGGTGAATGCGGAACATTCTTTTTCCTAGCTGGCATCACGTAGCATGTGCTATGTGACCCCAGCTTGGAAAAATAAAAGAAGAGTGCTGGGAGAAAAAAGAGCACGGGAAGCACTGCTCAAGCAACCGCACTTTTAAGTTTTCCAGAACTTAAACTGTGACTTTCTATTATGTTCCTTTTCATTCTGAGTCATGGAATGTGCAATGTGCATGGCACATCTGCAAGCTTCGTCAGGAGGAGGAAAGTCAGCCAGTCGGCATATTGAAAAGAGCAATCAACGTTCTTTCATAAATATTGGTGCAACTCAGTGAAAAGAGTTAGATCCACCTTGTTGGCGGACAATCGAGCATCGGTGTCAGTCAATTACGTTTTGTAGCAAGTACCTATTAATGCAGGAAATGCAGTACGTAGTCTTGTCTACTGATTGCCTGCACATAGTATTGACATTGCTTCCATGAAGTCCTACTTTGAGTCTACGTTTGTTTGTTCCAACTCAAATTGTATACACCTCTCTATACGTCAGCTAGGATTGCAAGGAGCATAAAAAACATGGTTGATCCCCCCGTCATAGGAATCTGTATAACAAGAAAGTAAAATGCATCTTTACAGAAGTAGTTGAATGTTTACTGTACATTGATATAAGAGAGCTTGCAAAATGTTTATTGGTGTTTGGCAGCTATAGCACCGTTTAACATGGATGCACCGATGTCGACGCTTAGTAGGACATCTCCATTGTGACGACTAATGTCCATGATCAACGATTAGACAAACCTTTGTGGTAGCTGTAGCAGTTAATGGGGAGAGCGTATTCGAAGAAAGCGGTGTGACAGCCAGAAGAGCATCGCTGATTGGGTGCGGAACTTGGACTTGGGACGTAAACTTGGGCTCTTTAACATGCACCATCCCAGTGCAGGCTAAAGAGTTAATGAACACCAGGGCGGGACTAGAGGGAAACGCAACACACCTCATGTCTACCCTCAAGCGCGGCTGCGATTTTTCTAGGGGTGAGCGTAAGTGGGTAACGCGGTGTTACAGCCAGGCAACGCAGGCGCGCATCGCAGAGCTATTTTCACTATGAATGGATGCTATGAGAGAGGCCAAGGCTTGGGTTAAGGTCGCCACCTCGTGGTGTGTTAAGGCGTTGACAAAAATGCACTTCTCCTATTGGAAATGCACCGAATGGAACGGAGGCGCAGCAACGACGCGCTGCTGAAGCTAATCGCAGAGGCCACGATCCTAATGTGTTATTTTCACCTTACTGCTCCCAGACGGCAACCAAGAGCACTACGAGAGGAAAGTGTGAGATTTAAAGGGCGTGTTTGTAAAGCCTCCAGAGTGTGTGACAGTGACGCAGTGGATAGCGTGCCCGGCATCTTTTGTCACGGAGCGTGAGGGCGTGGGTTCAACTCCCATTGATGGAACTTTTTTCTTTAAATGTTGCTTTGCCATCTGATCGTGTGCATTTCTTAAATGTCATTTCAGTGACGAAAATACGTCACTGAAGTGTTGGTGGATCCCGGCATAAAACACTTTAGTGCTAAAACTTCTGAAGAATACTTGAATGTAGGATAGTTATGTCCAATAAACGGAACAAAAGAACCAGAATGAAGATACTGACACAAAAAATTTGCCTTTTCACCAAGACGTTACCTCACAGAAATTTGCACCAGACTTTTGTTCATATCAGAGTTGCACTTACCTCGTGTCATGTTGGGGTTAGCAGGCTCTTGCCACAGTAGTCGTAACACAAAAGAACAGGTTTATAGAGATAAATGATTGCAAGATAGACCAATTCTTAAAAAAGCTGTTTGCTTTTAAAACCGTAATGACTCCGGTTACCAGTCATTGAAATGCAGTCACTAAGAAAAGTTTTCTTGCTTCTGAGAACACTACAGCAACGTTTTTCAGGCGAATGTTTTGCATAGCAGCACATCTAAGCACACACAAATAAGGACAGAAGGAGGTGATGACAACACAAGGGCTTACTTCCAACTAATCATTTATTTAAAAAGCAGCACAATATGAATGCTTTCGTTCATGACCACCACAAGACAGAAATGCCAATATCAGGTGAACATGCTCAGAAGCTGCGTTTGCTTAGATAAAATAATGGAAGGTGCGCTGCCGCACAACTGACCTGCCATGCTAATCGTGCTCATCGTTTTCAAGTAGGAAATACAATCCATACTGTCATGCTTCCACGCATGCATAATAGATCGCAACGCCTAAAAAAGATTGGAAACTGCAGCAGTATCAGAGTGGTGTTTTCTGGCCCCGAGAAGTTGGAAAAGCTTTGCCAAATTACTCTTCCATTCAAGAAAGCGAAAGAGCCATCCAGTACCAAGCATTGGGACCCATTTGTATCGTGTATCTGGAGTGGTATATGAAGTTCCCCTATCGCGCAGTTTCAGCTATATCAGCCAGACAGACTTGTAGGTGTCTGAACCGAAGACTTCAGGAACACAAGAGGAAGGCGGGGAGACAGCAATCTTCCTGTACATTGTCATGAGTGCAGGTTAAGGAATAGGACGCCTCATAAATCACTGTATAATTTGTGCCAGGTAGCAGTGAGAAATAAGGCAAGATGTCAGGAAGATAGTCGAAGCTGATTTGGTTGACAGGCGGGTCAGTCGTGCGTCAGTGCACCTTCCATGTATACACTTGATGCCGGCATTTCAGTCTTGTTTCGTCATGAGAGAAAGTGTTCATATTGTGCAGTTTTGTAAATAAATGATTAGTTGGAAGTAAGCCCTTGTGTTGCCATCATGTCCCTCAGTCCATGTTTGCGCACACTTAAGTATTTCGATCTGATAGCACTGTTTGGCAGCCAAAATGTTTTATGCCTTGAGGTTACTGCAACAATTGTCTGTGTCAAAAAAAAAAAAAACAAAAGGTCATTCTTATTGATCTTCCTGTTCCTTTGTGTGACGCCTACCTTTTCTTGGGGTCTCACTGCATCGTTGTAGAACACTTGTAGAAATTTGGGTACCTTTGCACCATTGTACTTTTCAGGACATGACCTGCAAAGATTGTGTTTCTTTTTACTATAGCAGCAGTATCATCCTCATTTCTTCTGGAAACAACAAACGCGCGAGTCTACAAACACATTGACTGTTCTTTGCACAGCTGTACCCGTCGCAATCGAACATGCTTTTTCGGCAGGACACATAAGTGTTACGGCGAATGCCCCAAGCGACCAAGATTGCGGAGTCCCCTACACAAGGCAAACTTTAATTTGTTAATACGTAAAGCGATACAAACAGCGGCATCATCGTGCTCCGGGCAAGAATTACGAGGTAACAAAAGCCAAAATATAAGGAGAACACGGAAACAAAATCCAGTCACGAAATTAATAATATATATGGGGACGAACCACTACTTCTGCGCAGCAACCGAACAGAATGAAAACAAATTACTGGGCCGGAACAACAGCGCGAGCAGGCAATGCAGGCTGGCACACTTTCACATACCTTTGGCACCAAGCATCGTACCGTTGGGATGAGTCCACGATCGATGGTTCACATTCTTCGCCGCCCCCGTCTGCCACAGACTTCGAAGATCCCACGTTCGCAATATGCGCGAGCAAAGCGATGGGCCGTGCCGGCGTCGCGCGATAACGCGCACCCATTTGCACAACACCCACGGGCGTTGACAACACCACGGCACCAAGCTAGTACACTGTAACTTCTAGAACACTGTAACAACTGTAACTGTAACCAAACTGGCGCAACCGCCGCCATCACAGCGCGCAGAAAAAATCGGCGTACGGCGCAGCGGCGCGGTCGGTAGCCGCTGTCGTCCACCGCCGTTGCTATGGTATGACATCAAAGCGTCCTGTGTTGGAAGCAGCCAATCGCGTGCCGGCCTGGTTGCTAGCTCTGTATTACTAGATCCTCAATATGCGCTTCCCGGTGGCCCGCTCAAACGCAGATGGATACAACTCGAAACACGTGTCACTGGTCGTCATTAAGAAAGTCGCGCCATTTTTCTGAATAAAGAAATACAATCGGCGGAATAAACCTGCAATAACCCTATGACAGTTCTCATTAAATGCAACATCAGCACCTAGCCAGATAACTTTCTACTCAAAAGCGCGCTATATTTAATGACGGAGGGCAAGTAGTGCGGCGGCACACCGGCACGTCAGTTTGTTTCCTGCTGCCACACGTGGTACGTCGGTTCTGTCGGTGCAGTGTGCCGTTTTTTCGAAATTGTGAAAACGTCGTGCGTGCTGCAACGTGTGTGGGGCATTGAATTCGTCATAACAAACATGTGCTGTGTCTTCAGTGCAGTAGCAATTACGACTTGAAGTGCAAGGTGTGCGTTTTTCGATTTTCCAAGACGCGGAGCTGCGCTAAAAATGGCTGCGCGCGATTTCGTGTGACAACTTCACTCCTTCACAGAACCCCAGGGTGAGTTTTCCTGCAGAATAGTCTACATATACTTCCGAGCGTGATTAGAAGTACGACGGTCGCCACTTCTTGAAATGCCAGTGACGAGGATGAGGAATGGCATGACCTTCAGAGGGAAGCAAACTGTTCACGGCCTGGCTGCAACGTAGTTGTCACTGAGGAAACGCAGTGAAAGATAACGGAAATTATCCCGGTATTGGTGTATGTGGCCGGGTATGCTGTCTACGCCGCCTTGAAGAAACTCAAGATTGAGAAATGTAGAGAAGCAATGAGAGTGAATAAAGAAACTTCAGTTTGTGTTGCAGAGAAGCACTGACCTCGTCAGAGCAATGGACCGAGGAAGTCTGTTGCTTTTAGCGCTGTTTGTCGTAAATGCTGTCGCATATAATTATGCAGCCGTGGAGCAATCGTCAAAACAAGAAGTGCTCTAAAGTTCTCGAACCAGCACCAAGTGGTTACAGACCTCACCGTGGAGCTCCTAACCAACGACGAGTCGTCAGATTTTTATACCTGCGACGATGGACATGCTGAACAGCTGGTTCTGAAGCAGTGTTGCAGTGCAGCACGAATCCTCTCATACAAGTCTTTACCCGCAAGTAATGGTTTTAGAAGCTGAATCGAAATCAAAGAAGGGAAAGCTGGAAACGCTAAGCTGGAAATAGCTCTCGAAGTGCCTTTGGCTCCGCTGTAAATAAAGTTGTTCAGACAAAGTGCCATCATTCTCCCGTTCTCGCTTATAAAGAAGCTTGCGACCTGGTGTGATTTCCTCTGTTTCATTTATTACCTGCCCATAAGTTTCCCTATCACTGGCAAGCGCAAGTCGAGGAGGCAAATGTATGGAGCCTACGTATTTTCGCACGAACAGTTAACCTTGCAGTTTTACTTCAGGTCGAAGGGTAGCTTGTTCCTATGAATCTCTTTTTTTTTTATTCGAACTTCCCTGAATGCATTACGCCAAGATAATTTTCTTCGAGGTGTGACTACGTGTTCGGACTCTTTTGTGGTCGATGTATCAATCAGTCGAAAATTTCTACTACCTGCCGGATGTATAACCAAGAACCGATGAACAAAATTATGCGAAGTTCCTGCACATTTGATATATCTTTTTCTGTTTACTACCGAGGTGAAATACAGGGCATAAGCTCAGCAAAACTCTGTTTAAGTGCTTGATATTCCTCAGAGCAAACACACGTCTTTTACTTATTCACAAAAGAAAGAAATATGTCAAAATTTGTGAGGCTTACTTGACCGTAAATATTTGCACGCAATTCTTTTACTCCTGAGGAGGGAAGTCCTAAGCGCCAAACAGGAACACTGACGAAAGAAAAGGCACAGACAAGCTCACAGCAGACGTTACTACGCAAGCCTTCGCTGCTCGGTGGCGAGCAACCGCCGCCGCCGCTTCGTGACGTCACGGTGGCAGCCTTCAGGCCTTAAAGGGGTCATGAAGCACCCTTTGGGCTGATTGAAAAAACACATCCTGCGGAAAGCTGACACGGCTATGAACTGCTCTGCCAAATATTACAGTCGTGCGCGCCGCGTAATGGCCACAAGCGGAGCGCGAAGTTGCCGTTTCGCCAGGCACCCTCTTTTCAAACAGAGGCCGGTTCTCACTGTCGTCGGTGGGCGGGGCGTCTGTCCGCTGTACGTCGCAAGAGACATAGCATGCTTATTGGCCGATAGCCGACGTAAATCGAGAGCGGCGTTCGGATCAGATGCGCTTCTTGCCGCGGGGTGCCGCCACTTGCCGGCGCCGCACTCCTCAGTACACGGTAGCCGCACTCGCGCAAGCGAATCACAGCGGGAGAGCGATCGCGTTTCATGACGCGCGCTGGCGTAACTTCTTTCCCCCATGCCATCCCTCCCTGTCTAGCTTCCAGTGCGCTCGCCAGCACGAGAAAAGAGAGAAAGCGCTGGGAGCGTGCGCCAAACCCCCGTAACTCCGCTGATTCTTGACGGATTCGAGAAATTTTTGCGGCAATCGATTCGGGAGGCAGTACACTCCGATACTGAGGCCATTAGATCATTACTTGGAAAAGTGGTTCATGACCCCTTTAAAGTCTAGAGGGTGTTGGGTTGTGGTGTCCTCGCCTGAGAGGCAGTTACTGCGTCACTAATCCCCATTCTTCACCCTCTTTCACCCCCAAGAATCTCTATCTCTCCACTCCCCCTCTGAAACTCGGGCTCGACATGCCGAAACGCTCCTTCGCATCGCCTCATGGTCCCCTTTAGCGGGAGATAGTGTAATTATTTTTCCTATGTTCGCGCGCTGCAAAAACCTGCCAGTATGTTTACCAACGAACTAGCCCAAGCCTCAACACTTATAAGCTACGTGTGATGACGTCATCATGTGACGATTATGTGCATCACTCGTGTTGACGTCACCACTGACGGTCAGTTTTCGTTTTTGATGAGGCACCTAAGGCTTTCGCCTTAAAAGTTTAGAACCTCATGTGAAGTGTTGGTAGCTTACACGTGACGTCATGGAAGCAGGTACACCAACGTACTGGCACTGGTACTTAACGTACTGGCACTCCAACATGGCATCTTTGACGACGTCAAGGCAGCATAATCACATCGCGGTTATCCTTGCTATGTATACATCAATGTGATAATGATGCCGCTGGAATGTTTTTGACCACTGCGCGTGAATAACGAAAGATCCTGCATGCTATGTATAGGTAACATTAACGTGACGTCACAGATCTCGCGCCTCACCATGTTGGTACTCCAACATAGCGGTTTCAGTGACGTCAGTGCAAGCCATCTATACTATGGCGTGTGCCCGCTTTGAGAACTGGATCATAACCCGATACCGCCTGCACCGCGCCCTCTCTTTATATATACCGGGTGTCCCAGCTATCTTTAGCCAAGGGCTAAAAAAATACAATATTAGAGGCAGGCGAGTGAAATCAGTTGCAAATTGCTGATAGTCACGTTGCGCACCACAGACATTTTTTTGTTTTATTATAATTCATTTGTTAATTAGGATTATTTAACTAAATTGCTAAATATTAACTTTAGGCAAGAAATGCGACTTGAAATGTTCGAGAGCGTCTTCAGAAACCCCCATTGCATTATTTGCGATAAAGTCTCACGTATACCATTTTTCCCAGCTATCTCTAGCCAAGGGTTAAAAAATACAATATTAAATGCAGGAGAGTGAAATCAGTTGCAAATTGGAGACCGTCACCTTGCGTACTACGACATTTTTTTGTTTCGTAACTAATTATTTTGTTAATTAAGATTATCTAATCAAATTGCTAAATATTCACTTTAGACAAGAAATGCGACTTGCAAAGTTCCAGAGCGGCTTCATAAACCTCCATTGCATTATTGCGATAAAGAAAGTGTCACGTATACAATTTTTTCCAAGCTGCAAAGAAAGCCCACGAAATACAAAAAGAACCACGTGACTAGCGCATTCCTGCGCAGCGAACATGCTGCTCTTAGCCGTGGTTTGAACGAACGAAATCACCTGCGGCCGCGGCTCGCCGGCTCTGTTGCAGCGGTAGGCCGATAAGTTGGCGGTGGTTTCTTGGCCCGCGTCAGCCAGTTGGCGCGCGTGACGGTGCAAGTTGTAGCGAGCACGGGCCAAGAAACCACCGTTAGCCTATCGGCCTACCGCTGCAGTGGAGCCGGCGAGTCGCGGCAGCACCTGAATTCGTTTGCTCAAACCACGGCTGAGAGCAGCATGTTCGCTGCGCACGAAAGCGCTAGTCACGTGGTTCTTTTTGTAATTCGCAGGCTTTCTTTGCAGCTTGGAAAAAATGTTATACTTGAGACTTTCTTTATCGCAAATAATGCAATGGGGGTTTCTGAAGACGCTCTCGAACATTGCAAGTCGCATTTCTTGCCTAAGGCCAATATTTGGCAATTTAGTTAATCCTAATTAACAAATGAATTAATTACAAAACAAAAAAAAATGTCTGTAGTGCGCAACGTGACTTTCAGCAATTTGCAACTGATTTCACTCGCCTGCCTCTAATATTGCATTTTTAACCCTTGGTTAGAGATAGCTGGGGAAAAACGGCATACGTGAGACTTTCTTTATCGCATATAATGCAATGGGGGTTTGTGAAGACGCTCTCGAATACTGCAACTCGCATTTCTTGCCTAAAGTCAATATTTAGCAATTTAGTTAAATAATCCTAATTAACAAATGAATTACAAAAAAATATGTCTATAGTGCGCAACGTGACTGTCAGCAATTTGAAACTGATTTCACTCGCCTGCCTCTAATATTGTATTTTTTAACCCTTGGCTAGAGATATCTGGGACACCCGGTGTGTATTTTGGGGTAACCTTGAAAAGTTGGGAGGTAGAAGCCGTTTTTTAGTGCCCGTTTTAAGCTGCAGCAGTCGGCGGCATGCAGATGCTCCGGTGATGGCGGCGGCGCCCGCCCGCTGCGTTGGCTCGGACAGACGGAGCTTCTGCTTACTTTTCTGCTCGTGTTTGCTTTCACGGCGCGTGCTCGCCCGTCTGGTCGAGCAACGGCGGCGCGGTTTCCGCTCCCCCTCCGGCTTTGCCCGGTGACTGCCCTTTCCTCAAGGACGCCAGCTGCGGAACGCGAAATAGCGCTGATAATTATTCAATAGGTCATAACAAAACGACAGCGTACTAAAGCTGTTTGCAATGTCGCCAGTGCTCAGCCCACAACAAGAGGACGAAAGGATGAAACAGACACGGACACATGCATACCCGTGCGTTGTTTAGTTTGCAAAGCTATCGCTCCGCTGATCCCTATTCATTCCTGTATTCCCTGCTGTCATTCAGCTGTTTCTTACTTGCTTACTACATTTCTTTATGTAGAAAGAAATGTAGTAAGCAAGTAAGATCCGTGATCTCAGGCAAATTCCGCCCTTCGTTTCATCATTCCTTTGATTTCTGCACTTAATCCGTCATTGATTTCTCTATCACGTTATGTATAGTTACATTCTTTATTTCTTATTTCGTTTGCTTCATCAGTCGTTTCTTGCGTCTACACACAAGTGCTTCACGGCAGAAGTATCTCGGCTTTCCCATTTAGGGGGCGTAGTTTTGTACAATCAATCAATCAATCAATCAATCAATCAATCAATCAATCAATCAATCAATCAATCAATCAATCAATCAATCAATCAATCAATCAATCAATTTTTCTTCTTTCACAATAAATAGTACGGAATAAAGATATACAGAAGGAAGTCCCATAGTGTAAACTGAATTGGGGCCTCCTGTAGGTAATGAAGATAAATATTCGACTGACTAGTGCGCTGTTGTTTCAACTATTTGCTCATTCACGTTTGACTTGATATAAATTGATGTACAGTAATGTGTAGGGAATATGTGCCATGTGACCTTGATTACGGGGAATAAGAAAGGATCACGTGGTTTTGTGAACATCTCGCGCCCTGCGCCACAGTGCAGGTAAAGCCGTCCCTTTCCATCGATGTGTCAAGCGCGCAGGTACACACTGAGCCTCATTGCCTCCTCTAGTGCCCTGGGCGATGGTATGTCGCGAACAAAAAAGAAAGAGGGCAGCCTAGCGTTCTACAAACTACCACCGACACTCACTTGAGAGAACAGCCCAATAAGCGGTTCAGACTAGTTCAAAGACCACTCGTGCGCATGTTTATCGCATTCTTATCGTAAAGTGAGATCAAAATGATTCATGGTCACTCTCCGTGCCTGACTGTGGATGTTGTCGTCTGAAACTGACTAGTGATCTTCGAGAATGGAAAGCTCTATTTTCAGAAAGGCAGAAATCTGGAACTCGGCTATCGTTGGCGAGGTCCTACTACTCTGTAATGGGGACGGGGCAGAAAAAGAGTAATCAGTGAAGATGATAAGATAAAGAAGGGTAATTATACAAGTTTCTCACGTCGTGGAAACTTTTGGTGATAGTTACAGTTCATTACGTATAGATAGGTAACACCAAAAGCATCTTAAAGCTACAAAGTGATCAAGTGCGTAACCTGCCTTCAGGTACAAGGCGATGAAGAAAACATGAACGTTTCCTTCGCTTACTCATGCATTTATACATATGTGATGCGATGAGTTTATGTCGCGAGAGTGCGAGCGGTGTACGACAGCATTGCCGGGACGCTACGAGTGGAGCGCGTCCCAAGCAGTAACTGAAACGTTTGTTTTCTTACTGGCGCCCACGGATTTCGTCCTCGCCGCGCTCCCTCTCACCGGTTACTCTTTCCGTCCCTCCTCACATGGCGAGAGGGAAACCGCGACGTCTAGGTTAGATTAACTTCGCGATTGCCTCGGCGGCTGTGTTTACAACGTCGCAGCTGCGAGCGACGCGCGGGGTGTCGAGCTAACCGCAGTATAGTATCTTAACCCTTCGCAGTGTTGTGCTCGTTACGTAAACGAAGGGTAGCGCGTAGCGCCATCTGGCCCACACCCGTCGTGTGCGGGGGGCCTGGCCGCGTCGTTCCTGGCAGTTGCGCGGTTACGACTCGGCGGCGGAGCCGGGGCGGGGCCGCGAGGAGAGAGTGTGTGAGGAAGAGAGGAAGGACAAACGAAACTCAGCCGCCGAGGTGAGTGTCTCGGCAATCTGCGCATCGCTTATTGGATGTACACCGGTTGGACGAGAGACTCCGACGCTTCGGTAAGGATTCTAAAAAAATAAAACGCACACCTTGACAATATTTCTGTTCTTTTAGTGTTTCTTCATTTTTTTTTTCGTTCACGGAGTGTAGAAGCAGTTGTAGTTACTCGGCCGCTGATGCGGCGATTCTGGTACGGCAGCGCGGCGTAGGAGGTAAAGCTTGGCGCGAAGGCGATTTTAGTGGGGAAAAAATAAACAGCAGACTCCAACGCAGTTTTCGCACATGCATTTGCACACACAGTTTTTCGCACACGTAACGCACATTGCGTGTGCTGCGTATTCGTTATGTTCTGGCGTTAGTGGGAGAACGCTGTTTTATGCGTAATTTTTGGAGCCTGTACGTCCTATGCTCGACCCCTTTAAGTGCTAAAGAGTAGCAGGTGACTTATACACCGACAGGGGATGATAGCCTCGACCTGTAGCTGTGAGTTTTTTTATGCGTGGCAAGGGTGAAAGCGACGAATGATGTTATTTTGAAGGCCAAATGTTGATGAGGAGGTGTGAAAACCTAAAAGTACGGCAGATACTGGGTGCGAGAGGCATTTGGAAACACTGTGACGAAGAGAGATACTTTGAACTGAGTGTCTGTGGTCCGAAACTTTTGGGCCCGTGGCCAATAGGAGCCTTGCAGAAGTGCGCTTTAAAAGCTTTCAATTTTTTCTAGCAGACAACGGCATTATCGACAGTTGTTAACGCATTTAATATTTGTGCTGTTATAACGTCATAGTATATGTATATGTGCGACCGTTGATTATGTTGTCTTGATATTTATGTTATGTCTGTGCGTGATAACTCACCTACATGAAGAATGTGCCAACTGTTTACTTTAGATCTTCATATAAGAGGACGTTACTGTTTTAATTTTCGAGACATCATATTTGAGTGTCATGGTTTTATTGAAATTGTGTATTGTATGTCAAGAGTATTTATTATGTTGGGGGGTTTTGTTTGTTTCTTTATTAATACTGTCAACCCCAAGAGGGGTTTTTACAGGAGTGGGAGCAAATACAATTTTGCAAGATAACATGTCGTGCTAAAATTCGAGGAAAAGAAAAAAATGACCAAGAAATACATTACATTACATTACATTACATTACATTACAAGAAATACATTAACGGGAGAACGCTGTTTTATGTGCAATTTTCGGACCCTGTACATTTTATTTTCAACCCAGTTGAGAGCTATAAGGAGTAGCCGGCGCCTCATTTGAGCGCCAATATCTCCTTATATCATGCCATTAAAAATATAATAAAACAGAGAAAGTTCCAACGACAAAGAGAGAGAGAACCAAGAAAATGTCGAAAGGTCAAGTAGACGCACGTACGCTTTGTTATCCTGACCTGAGAGAAGAAGTCAAGGGGCGAGAAGAGAGACATAACGAAAAAGAAAGATACACCGAATTGCGCGCACACTTAAGGGAGCGACGGGAATGGAAATATTTGGTCTAAATTAGATGCATTGGTTCGTTTACACCCGTTTGCTGGGACTGCCGAATAAAACCATCTATGATATCAACGGCTGGTGAAATTGTACAGCACCATTGGTTGCACGCTCGCACGACACGTTATCACTGGGCAGCGCTTCGACAACTGGAACTTTCAACAAGTTTTCAACATCTTTCAATGGTTGTTGATCTCTCTCACAGTGACGCTGCCAGCGCAGAACAGCGTAGCACGCTATTTTTGGGAACTATGCATGCCAGTTTGGTTGTGACATGGCTGCAGATAGTCGCAGCTACTATTTTAAGCCGCGCGCGTTCTATGAAAACAAACAAATCTATATTCGCTGCCGACTCTGGCACTTGAAGCTGCTCTCAAGTGCACACAATTGACCTTTAAGACTTCGCACTCATCGTGGCGTCCTCTTGCTGGAGGGGAGTCAACTGTCTGTATTGGCATCTGACTGCAGGCAGTGCTTGCCTACGTCTGTTTTGTGTAATGATGGCTATAGACTGCCGTTGCATGAAATAGGAAATACTCGCATTGTGCGTGGAAATAAATTCATGGTACTTACGTTCGTACATAGGCAATAATTTTGTCATGTATAAAAAAAAGAGCAGCCTTAAAAACAAGTCAACAAAAAGTTATATACACGAAATATGAATCGCGTTGTGCTTCATATAATAAAGAGAGGTGAGACCTTGTGTTTCGCAAACGATGAATGAAATCTTCGATAATGTTGGTTCAGTGAATTTTATAAAATCAGATGATGAAGTACGACTCCATAGGAACACGTCCCGAAAACAGGTTTTCTGAGAATTCAAACTTTATCTAGGAGTGAGGGATGAGCCTTAAAGGTCCTACTTTGCGATTGTATCATGATACGATACAAGATACTCGAGTAATAAGTATTTGAAATACACTTACAAGATACTACTGGCACAGTGTATCCAATAAGATACATTCCATTTCTAGTTTAAGAAACTTAAGTGCCTTTGCAAATTTCCTATTTTAATGCATGTATAATGTAGCAGTAAACGCGCATGCACCAAAATTCACACCTGTAAATTTTTAGCTTCTACAAACATTGTCGCATTGCAACAAAATGTTAGTTAGTACCCCAAATATTTGTATTTCTTGTGGAAAGTACAATATGTTCACTCTGAAACAAATCATTATAGTTTCTCCAGCTGCCCAGCAGGAAAGCTTTTCATAAGCTGTGCTGTCAGCGGTTTTTACTTGTTACCGTTCTAACTGATGTGCATTATACTGCCCTGCTTACCGACCAGCTAGCGGGTCGGCAAGCAGAGCCTCTGCACGATGGGGCGAATACCTCTGAGGAGTTTAACCTTGTCCGTAAACAAATTACCGTTTTCGCAATATCACATCCTTCGACAGGTGGGCAGGAGCAATACGCTGGTAGCGACATCCCTTGTGATGCATCGTGCATGCGGAGAATACATGAAGTTGCAGCAACCTTTCACATTCTACTTATTCGCTGGGCTAAAGCGTTCATCAGCAAAGTATTCAATGACGTCGAGCCCTTTAGCGATATTATTTTTGGGAGAAAACATGTACAGCCTAAAGACGTTTTATATTTAGTGGCACAAAGCGTAGCAGTACACCACCCTATTCGCACTACACTGTAAACCGTATTACACGCATACAGGTGTTTTTGGTGTCTATTACTCACAACCATACACCCCACGGAAAGGGCATAACAAGCAGGATTGCACCCTTTGCATGGGCATACTTCACGGACTTACACCCTTTATGAATAAATTTTCAAGGGTGTAATATGAAAACTACACCCTTATGGCAAAAAATGGAACGGGGTGTTTAAGTATACGCGCTAACACCCTTTAAAAGAAAAAGAGGATGACCTTATTTTTATGTCTGGCGGTCCCATGCCGCCTATTTCCCACAGGGCGGGTGCTCTCCCAAGCGACTATGTACTTCGTTTGGCCGAGCACCAGGCCGGAAGTGCGCTTGTACCTCATTATGAAATAGTAACAGCGCGATATTGTACACGGGGACACACAAGAGAAGCAACACAGACAAGCGCTGACACAGACCTATTTTACCGGTAGGTACCCGGCGGCAGCAATTCTCTGCCACCCACCGCAGCGGCGGATGCTCAACTATTTTACCAAGGCTGTGGTGGGTTAAGGAGCGCCCAGGGGCCTTTGCAGAACATTATGAGGCCACCTTTCGAGATGAGTACCCATGAACAACCGAGCGCCAGGTCGGCGTACTCCTCTACCCCTTAGAAAAAACCGGTGAGTTTCCGGTCGGCACTGAGAACCGAACCCGGCACCTGCCGCATTCGATGCCGACGCTCAACCATGTAGCCACCACTGCGGGCAATGCACACGCAAGAACACAAGCAAAATGACTTCCACAAGTCTGCCATAGTTCTACTGTCAAGAGAGAAATCAGTGGCGAACGGGGAGAAGGTCATTGTGGCATTCAATCCGATTTCAGCATACACCGCACATTTAATTGCCCACACAGAGGACTGATGCAAAAAGTGACTAAATGAGAATAAACACATTTCAAGAAACACCCCCACACCCTACCAGTTATATTTGAACATATGCCCTTCATGCGCCCTTATTTGAAATAAAGGTGTGCAAAGGGTGTTTGTGTCGTATTTATACCGTTAAAAATAGTCAGAAATAAGGGTGTACGAAGGATGTTTCAGTGATCGAAACACCCTTATGGGTGTGAAGAGGTTTACAGTGCATACTGCCAATAAATAACTCTGGTTTTTTGGTATTTTATAATGGCACGAAATTTATGGGTAAGAACGAAACGAAAATGGAAACACTGTTCCATATCACACAATCGCAGTAAGGACGTAGAAACATAATGTGGACGACACCACTAAAAGTTTGAGATTTAAACATGCAGCATTGCAAATATTCCTGTTAAGGTCAGGCAACTTAAAATTCAGTGCCTGTGGTAAGTACCTCAAGACGACTCGTATGGATGCTCATGACAAAGAGTGAATATTTCGCATAATAATATTCCTCGCATCCCCTTCGTAACATCTTTAACATGTTTCCTTATATGTTGTAATACAATCTCAATTTTGCTATTTCCCTAAGTCGCGAGTAGAAGTGCTGTTACTGCATGTTCCTGTACGCTCAGACTATTTTGTATTTTTCCACAACATCACAATGACTTAACGCAAGTGGAATGTAAATACGTAAACAGTAGACATGACGTAGACAGTTTACAAAAGCAAGAATAAAGCACAAAAATTTATTTTGGTACCACGTTAAGAAAGAAATATTGCAACTAGCAGACGGGAAAACGATGCAGATGTCTATTTAGTAAGTGGAATGCAAAAGGTGCAGCTCATAGAGTAGTTGTGTTAACAAATAAATTATGATTTTAAAAATATGCAATAAAGATTCCAGCAAGAGAGATACAGTAGGCCAAGATAAGCTTTGTTAGGTAAATGCTTTTTCTATAATATTTGGCGTGAGTACCGGTGATGCGTTATTCGTTAGAATCTCGTTTGAGCGATTTAAAGCAGCAGCCTCTCAAACTGCCGGAAGGTTTTGAGAACACGAGCCCAGAAAATCCAATACGCAAGGCCGGCAGCTGTGCCAAGATTCTATGGATATGCAATATTGTAAGCTACTGGTCTCAAGCGCACTTGAGCTAGTGGGTCGCTTTCCGGAAATTTAATACCCCATGGACCGGAATTGTCATGTAGGTTGCAGCGGGAGGGAAGATGGGGGCGGGCGGAGAAACTTGAAGAAAATGTCTTCTAACGTTGCCATTTGAAAGAAGGCCTTTCCCATCGGTCATACATGGTTCATTTCTAGACACCGGATTTTAGGCAAATGCCTGATTTGTTCCTTACGCTCCTATCCCGCCATGTTGATATATGAGCATGAATTAGATGCTAAGGAGGGCTTCTATAGAGTTTTTACAGCACCTATAAATGCCTACTTTTGGCGTTCGTGCCTATATGCCTATAAGTGCCTATTTTCAAAATTGGCGCCTATATGAACACTGTTTAGCCTCAAGTTTCCCTTCCGGGTGCAGATTGAGCCTGTTATTCATTTTACCGTGCAACAATGACTGTTCGGAACTCTATGGGGTTCTACCTATTCCTCTAGTTCAACCAACTCCCGGAAAAAACGGCTAGCAACAGTTAAATGGGACGCACCGGCGAGAATACGCCGCCGCGCTGACATGGCGCCAGCGGTTGGCGAATGCGAAATTGCGGAGAGCCGTCAGAGGAGAGTGAAGAGCAAAAGAAGAAGAAAAATGTGGCGTGGACGCGGCTTTTGTTTAGTTTATAGTTTGTTTTTGAACCCTTTTTCTACCGAACACGAGCTGAGCTCGTCCACGCTGAAAGAGGCGTTTGCGGGCAGAGAAATTGAGCTACCCCGATTCATTTTGCTGTGTTCTCCTTGGCTTGAACAGCTGCTGCAGTAAAAAATAAAAAAAACCCATCAAAGCACTCATTCTGGTCGAGGAAGTACTGGATTGTGGTCATAGCCGTATCTACCGGGAGGAGGGGGCAAGGGGGGCGCTAGCCCCCCGCTGAGAAAAGTTAGGGAAGCTGAGCCTCCCCCCCCCCCCCCCACTTTTGACAGTGGTCATTGTGGGCATTGTCAGCTGTAGACTGGGAAACTAACAGGCGAGGCAAAGTTTTGCTGGAACGCAGCAATCACGCAATTATATAATAAAGCGTGTCCTACAATTCTGCTGTGAGGACTGTCCTCCGTGTCTCATGACTAGAGGCCAGATTTTTAGGCATTAAAAAAGCTTGTTTTAGGCGCCAAAAATAGGCAGGTAAAACGTTTTAGGCTTCCGATATCGTAAATATAGGCACAGTAAACTTTCACATAAATGCAAATAATTTCAAACGAAGACGTGCGCGACCTCTATCTACGACATGAGATGAAAAATATAATTGCTTAAGATGGCACAAAGGCGCCAGCAGTTCAACATAGCCGTGATATTGTACTTGGTTCCACTCGGATCGCAGAACACGGTCTTTCCCGTGTTATGCAGGGTGAGTCACTTGTCCACTGTCGAATCAACACACCCCTGGGTGTCTTTTCGGCATGAATGAGAAGGGCAGAGCAGAGATCCAGATCGCTAAAAGAGCACAAGGGAGGGAGTCCTCCTGTTTGCCGGGTCGAATCACATAGAGGCAATTTCTACCCTGACAGTGAACCACTGGTTAGCCAGGCGGACGGTGCAGCGCCCCCCCCCCCCCCCCCCCCCCCCCAACCCCGGGACATTTCAGTTTTGCGTGTGTGCATATACACGCACACATAAAAACGCATGCACGAACATACAGAAAGTATGGTTGAAGACCCCCCCCCCCTTCCCCGGAAAAAAATGTCTGGCTACGCTACTGCAGTGAACCCCTCAAAAAGTAAATTACAAACAAAGCAACAGCTGCGTGCACATCGCATTTTTTTTTTTTTTTTTTGCTATTCACTCTCCATTCCGCTGAAGGCTCTGCTCGGTTTCGCATTCGCCAACCGCTCGCGCAATGTAACCGCGACGGCGAATGCTCGTCGGCGTGTCCCACTTCACTGCTGCGAGTGATTGTTTCCGGAAGTTGGTTGAACTAGAAGATTATGTTGAACCCCATAGTTCCCAGCAATCAGTGTTACGGGGTAACATGAATAACGGTCTCAAACAGCCCCCGGGAGCGAAACTTGTGGCGAAATGGCATTTATATAAGCGCCAATTTTGAAAATAGGCTTTTATAGGCATTTGTAAGAATTTAGGCACGAGCGCCAAATATAGCCATTTATAGGCACTATAAAAACGATATAAATGCCCTTCTTAACCTCTAATTCATGCTCATACATGAAAATGGCGCGACAGGAGCGCAAGGAACAAAATAGGCATTTGCCTAAAATCCGGTCTCTACTCATGACCACGCACTGTATGGCTCTTTGCGGTCGGGCTGCCTATGCGACGCTTTCGCGCTTTGCGCTCCAGTATTGCAGAGGAAGCTACCGCTCAGCAGGGGCTCTATAAGATTAGATCAATCAGTCATGATTTACTTTTTTTTCTGCCTGGCCTGAGATTTACGTAATCGGCGACGCAAATTCGGGTGGGTACCAGTAAACATTTTATGGACCGGTCAAACACTCTTACTGTTTCAAGGAATTTAATTTATTTCTTTGAAAACAAATACCACAGCCGTTGCTCCATATCCAAGCTGCCGTGAGTTAAGTGTTCAGAAGTGTCGAGTGTTTTAGTTGTGCCGAGCCATGAGATCTAAAAAATGTTCCCGCTTTTAGTCCACGATTAAACTGCTTCACCTAGTTTATCATATGGCAGCCTATAGCGATCGCGGCGGCTTGTAACAAGGCGATAAATAAGGTAGTTGACTGGAGCACATTCGGAAGCCCAGCTTTCAAGTTTGCCCCGTAACTTGATCTATATGACCAGGGAGATGATCAGCGTCTATGGTTTTCTGGACTAAGAAGACAGCCCACCAGCAAATGCTTGTGTCTGTTCCTAATGATGTTCATTTCCCTCTTTCCCTTTTTCTCAGCAAGGATGAGTTCACAGAGAGTAGTTTACGCGCAGAAACAGCTCAACATCACTTTACTACAAGAGAAGGTATCTATTATGCGCATATGCATCCATCTCGGCCGCTGCTGCCAATGTGATTTGAGGGCAGCCTTCTTGAATTATTTTGCAAATGACACACTATTCGGCTATTCCAAAAAAGTTGTGATTGTTCAGCATAGTAATGCGCTGCTTATTGTGAACAGTTCATTTTAATGCCGCGAGTTTTCGCAGAATTGTGACGTCGCGTAACAAGGAGGCGATTTTATGGCACACCGAAAATTTTTGATCAATAGCGAAGAAGCAATGTTCAACAATATGCCGCATTGAAAATTTCTTTTCACATAGTAGTGCATAAGTGCTGATTGCACGACGGATAACTTACGCGTAATTTGTCGCATCGTGGTACGACCAAGTGTTGTGAGCACGACTCAGAAAATTTCGACCAATCATTAACGGCCAACGACCTATACGGATGGAAAGGCTGCGGGGTAGTTTAAGGTTATAATCGCCCATATCCTTTCAAAGAAAATCTGGGCTTACACCGTTTACGTAGGCGTATTTAGTTGGACGGGCCGGAGGGGAGGAGTAAACGGCCACTTCGCCTCTTTTTCCGCTGGCCAAGCCGTGAAAAGTAGGAGGGCAAGGAACGAGACCTAGTCTATAAATTTGTAGTCATTCATAATCTTGTATAGACAACCAGCTGAATGTAGTTTCCATGAATATTAATCGACTGAACTTGGCCTTCTCCAAAAAAGGCTCTTATTTTTTAATTTGGAGACTTTTCCCAACGGCATAAATTGTTAAATATACAGATAGAGACCGGTTTCCGCTATATACATCAACAGTGCTCTATGGCGGGGCCCATAGAGCCACAAATGACTCTTACAGTGAAAAAATTGGCACTCGGCTTATCCTGAAGACTTCTGCGAATTACCTTGATTTGTAAGCCACATGCTTTGTTTAATGAGTGATAATTTAAGGTGAGCAAAGTGAGGTATTGGGCTAGTTGGTTTTTCATGACTATAAAAACTGCGCTACAGTTACTACGAAATACGAAGTTAGGGGGGAGAGACGAAATGAAGTGGACACTACAAGCGCAAACTATCAACTGAATTTTATTGAACAAAACTTGAAGGCAAGAAGACATCCAGGAAAGGGAACGATCAGTTTTTCGGAGAAGGTGGGGGTGGGGCGGCAATCTTGCTGCATTGTCTTCATGTGCTCCACGTGGGGTGATTGCGATGGGGTGAATGGGTGATTACGATTGCGAGAAGTGGCGAAGGCTCAAAGTTCTTTTGCGAGTGTGCTGATTCAATTGCTATCTCTGGCTTCTGATGAATTCGATTTCCGCGGCGGTTAGTAGAATGGAGCTCGTACTGACGCATGCGCTTTCCTGGTCCGATATGTGGAAGGCTTCCCATATTTCGCGTGTAGTATTATTCTGTAATTATTATTTGATTCTTTGATTGATACAGGTAGCCTGTGATTGCCATCTGCTGGCATGCATAGCGATGCTCTTTGAGCCGTTCATTGGGGCACCTTCCTGATTGTCCAATATATGCCTTGCCACATGTTAGTGGAATATTATATACGATTCCTATTTCACATTCAACGTATCTGTTAGCATGACGTGTTCGGCATTCTTCTTTCTTCGCTTCGAGGTCGTTTTACGTTTTGGCATATTCCTTTTAACTTGACTGGGGGCTGAGAATACGACATTCAGCTCGTGCCTGGCTCCTATTTTCTTCGCGCATTCCACAAATTGAGGAAGATAGGAGCCAGGCACGAGCTGAATGTCGTATTCGCAGCCCCAGTCAAGTTAGAAGGAATGTGCCAAAAAGTAAACGACCTCGAAGCGAAGAAAGAAGAATGCCGAACACGTCATGCTAATAGATACGTTGAGTGTGAAATAGGAATCGTATATAATATCACACTAACATGTGGCAAGGCATATATTGGACAATCAGGAAGATGCCTCAATGAACGGCTCAAAGAGCATCGCTATGCATGCCAGCAGGCGGCGATTACAGGCAACCTTTCCATGCACTGCAGAGAGTGTGGGTGCCGCCCAATGTTAGAAAAAAACGACAGTTCTGGCCAAATCAAAGACTATAAGACTACACGCGAAATTTGGGAAGCCTTCCACATATCGGACCAGGAAAGCGCATGCGTCAGTACAAGCTCCATTCTACTAACCGCCGCGGAAATCGAATTCATCAGAAGCCAGAGATAGCAAATGAATCAGCACACTCGGAAAAGAACTTTGAGCCTTCGCCACTTCTCGCAATCGTAATCACCCATTCACCTTATCGCAATTACCCCACGTGGAGCACACGAAGACAATGCAGCAAGATTGCACCCCCCCACCCTCTCCGTAAACTGATCTTTCCCTTTCCTGGATGTCTTCTTACCTTCAAGTTTTGTTCAATAAAATTCAGTTGATAGTTTGCGCTTGTAGTGTCCACTTTGTTTCGTGTCTCCCCCTTAACTTCGTATTTCGTAGTAACTGTAGCGCAGTTTTCATAGTCATAATTTAAGGTATTGGAGTTATAGAAGGTTCTTCATACTCATCGTATTTACAGCGCCAAACTCAGACTGCCAAGTTTGCAGATGGAATGTTCCGATGAAAAACAGGATAAATCTGGCTGCACTTTTTAAAATTGACGGTACTTTTTCCAGAATGTTATTAAAGGGCCAGTAAACAACCCAGAGATCCAAAAATGTATTGAAGAGAAATATGCGCAATTTTGCTATGTGAACATGGTGCCGCAAGAATTTTGCAAATACGTTCTATAATAAGGAAGTTACAGGGGTTAGAACATCCGTTTCAGCTGGTTTCAAATTTTCGCGCGGCCTCGCCACCCTTTTCCGTCACAGGGACGGGAAGGCGTAGCCCGTCGTCGTGACTCCGCCCACTTCGGCAACGCGACACGACTTCAATTGCAATTGACGTAATCGGCGAGCTCGATCAGTCGCAATGCACTTATGATTGCTGCGGCTCCTGGTTGTTTATTATTTACATTGTCGCACGTGCTCCGTAACTTGACGGGCAGTTTTCGGCTCTTCGGTATTTTAAAACCTTTGCGATAGTTTACAACGCAGCAGGAATGCGTGCCTGTTTTCCAAGATGACGAAGGGGCGCGAGAGAAGAGAACCCCGCTCCCCTCTCTTTCCGCTTGATTTGCAGCCGACAACGCTTCCTCCACGTGTTGCTCATATCGAACGCGAGGTGCGTGCAGGTGCTATGCAGTGCGAGGAATATTGGGCGCGATGCCCACCACTGGAGACGTGGGCACTGCAATCGCTGTGACGTGCAGGGTTGGATCACGTGGTCTCACCTCGCACTGGCAAAGGGAAGCGGACGGTTGAATGCGCCGTTTTAGATGCGAAGCAGCTTATGAGCGAGGCCTGTCCCCCCGGCGTGACCAGTGCCCAGGGCTTAAAGTCAGGGGGGGCTCGGGGGGGGGGGGAGCGGTTACCCCTTCCATTTTTAAGGAGGGGCCGTATGTATGTGTGTACGTATGTATATAGGTCGCCGCCCTCTGAGGGCCCCCCTTCCAATCAGGGGCGTAGCCAGAAATTTTTTTCGGGGGGGGGGGCGGGTTCAACCATACTTTATGTATGTTCGTGCGTGCGTTTGTACGTGTGCGTGCCTATATACGCAAGCAAAACTGAAAAATTTCGGGGGGTTTTGAACCCCCCCAACCCCCCCCCCCCCTTGGCTACGCCCCTGCCTATGAAGGGAGACTTTAAGCCCTGCCAGTGCCCCGCGAACAACTAGATGTATGAAAGAAAGAAGAGAATGAAGTGCTGGCACGAGAGGAGAGCTCGCGCATGGTGTGCGGAAAGGAATGTTTGCCTGAGAAAATGGTGCCACAAGATATATGGAAGAAAGAAGAGAACGAAGTTTTCGCAGAGTGGAGAGCTCGCGAATGGCGTGCAGAAATGAATGTTTGCCTGACATATGGACGTGCGATAGAGCGCTCGCTCCACTGCGGCGCGTGTTCTAGTATAAATCATGCAAGGTACCCACTACGCCATAAATCACGCAAGGTACCCACTTCGCCATAAATCATCGTCATTCATGCAAGGTACCCACTACGCCATAAATCATGCAAGGTACCCTTAGATGCGAAGCAACTTATGAACGGCGCCTGTCTCCCCGGCGTCGCGTCGGCGTAGCCAGTGCCCCAGCCGATCGGAGCGGCAGGCTCGCGAAGCCAAAGCGAAACGGGTGCGATGACATCGCATTCTCAAACTTCAAGCTGCAACCTTTGCAGCAAGAGCCATTAACTTTATACTTTACGGACCACAAGGCCGTTATACTCAAGGGAAAACGTTCGCCTGAGCTTAAAGTCATATATGACGAATAACAACATCAGCGGAACCTCGAATAGAAGGACTATGAACAGTGATGAAGAAAACAAAACATTTACAGAAATCTAAGTCGACTCATGGTTGCTTCGCATACTACTCAGGGTTCCCTTTACGGGGAGATGGCGGGATTTTTTTAACCGCGATTTCGTGGCGTTTTCTCTTTTGAACAGCATTGTTTTGCTCTCACTTTTTGTCTGCGGAATCCTAGGCTACACAATCCGGCAAAGTGCAGTGAAAGTTACCGGCGGCCTGGTACTTGTCTGCTCCGTGCCACAGTGCGCTATACGTACGCGAAGGAACCGGGCGTGAGCTTTCACCTATACCCTGCTTTGCAAGACCATGATGCTGCTGTCACCTGTCCTTATCATTGTTATGTCTGGCCCATGGGGTTAAAACTTAGTAGTTGTCCGCCGCCGCTGCCGGTGTCCGTAACCACTATCGCGCGAAATAAGAAAAAAAGCTAAAAAAGCTAAAAAGCTTAAAAAAACTAAAAAAAACGAGGTTCGAACCTGGGCCCTCTGCGTGGGAGCCCAGTGTTCTACCTCAGAGCCATGCCGGTGCTTGAAACTGCTTTGCAAGAATACCGCATGCAGGTTTCATGTCGGGAAGGGACCACATTAACATATGTAATGCAGAGTGGTAGAAGAGTAAAATAACAACCAGGCGTCACACAACGAGAATTCTGTAACCAGGCGTCATACAATGCGAATTGCGCAACGAGTGGGTTGTTGAATGCTTCCAACCCATTACAAAGGGTTCTGACATAATTCTTCATCGTCATCAGCCACAGCATCAACAAAGTGATCATAATACCTTATACGTGTTTAGCGGGTTCCACGGTTCTCCGCAGAATGACGAAAAATTACATAGTGGCTGCTTCCATACTTCACAAAAATTATGATGATTTATAGCGAAGTTGGTTCCTCGCAAGTGCACTTCTGTTGTTTGCCAAGGAAGCCCATAAGGCTCCCATAATCCATTTCCTGAGGGTCTCAATAAAGTTGATTCCCTCTCTATTTCTTTCTCACGTTAGCGTATGTTATAAAGCGTGGTGGAAGAGTGAAATAACGACCGGGCGTCATACAATGCGAATTACGTAACTAGTGGGTCCTTTAAAGCGTCCAACCCATTACAAAAGGCTCAGTCCTAATTCTTCATCGCCATCAGCCGTCACATCAAGAAACTGCACATAATGCCTTACAGATAGTACCTCGCTTCTCCGCAGAGTGATAATTGTTGTGGTGCGTGCTTCCCAACTTCACAAAAATTATGATTTGTGGCGTAGTGGGTACGTTGCTAACGTACTTGTATTAGTAGCCAGAAGAGAGTCTATAACAGGCTCTAGAAATGCCGCTCTTCGAGCTTTCGCTGTGTCTGTGCTGCGCTTTCCGCGCAGACCTGGCGTTTTTTTCTTATACTATTTTTTTTCTTTGGCATTTGATGGCGTTCATTTTGCTGACGTATTTCCGTCACGGAAATACGTCATGAAAATCTTGGTGGACCCCGGCATAAAACACTTTCATGTTAAAAGAAGTAAACGCTTGTTCGCCGAGGTTCTGTGGAATTAATAATTTCAGTTCTCCTTCAAGTGAACGAGCGACTGCACAGAGCAGCATATTTTTTTTATAAATCATCAGAATCGGACGAAGACCGCGTTCCCAACGTTTCGACATAGACGACGATAGGTGTAAAGAAAACCCCCACCGACGCGTCGAAAGCTGTTTTTTTTTTCGCGGGCTTCCTTGTATCTGCACTTATTTTATAAACTTCAGAGACATTTTCTGCACCTAAGACACGAGAGGTTAGAGCACTTTTCGTGTTGCAGTGCAGTGAGGCCAATAATCTGCATATTTTCAAAAAAATTATTTTGCTTGTATTCTGCGAATAAAGCGCCATAAAATAGTTGTTTAGTTGTTTTAAGACACGTATATAATAAAATCGGCGAAGAAAAAAATTCGTATTTTTGTATCGTTCTTGGTAAAAGAACTCGGTAGTGAAAGGGTTAAGGTGTTCACCGCCTGGGGAAAAACTAGTTCTACGCGATTCGAGCCGGCTAATAGGAAGAATCCTCGCCTACTGGTCTTTTAGGGATCTGGATGTCTGCTGCTGTTCTGCCCTCTCAGTCATGCCGTAAAGAAAGGCAGAGAGGTATGTGTTGATTGGACAGTGGAAACTTGACTCACCAGGCTACAGAATAAGCGAAGATACCGTGTTCTGCGAAGCGTGCGTGACAAAGGACAATTGCAGGGCTACGTTCGTTCGTTCTTTCTTACTTTGTTTCTTTCTTTCTTTCTTTCTTTCTTTCTTTCTTTCTTTCTTTCTTTCTTTCTTTCTTTCTTTCTTTCTTAGTTTATTTAGAACAACACAGAATTGTCCAAGGGGACACGGCTAAAGGCAAACATTGCCTGACTGGGCCGTGCTAACCACCACCACCACCACCACCACCACCACCACCACCACCACAAAAGCATACATTAAAATCAATCAACTACACTTGGTTTACACAGATGAGATGTGCAATTAATCAAAATCAAAGGCAATAATCGAAAAGAAACACCAATGTTATATAGTTTGACAGGTACTTAGCACTAAAAGGTAGAAGGACAAATATAAGAAATGGTGCACGTGTAACTCTCGAGCAAAGAAAAAAACCATAACATTGGTGCGGAATCATAGTCTTCATACATTAACTTTAGCTTAGTCCTCCGAAAATAATAATTCTCATATCGTTTTTTGAAATGCTTGCTTCGTAATTCCAGAATTGAGGAGATCTGTGGTTAAGGCATAGTCGTTGAAGAGGTTAGGAATTTGCACCGCAAGTTTTTGTTCACCGTAATTTGTTCTATGTGGTATAGGTATAAAACTATTTCTGAAATTATAGCCTGTCGTTTTTACACAGTATTTACTCTGAAAGGAATGTTTGTCGCTCTGAAATTGCCGCATAATCTCAAGCTTATATGTGTGCTTATATAGCTTATATGCATGTATATAGCTTAAATAGCTTATATGCATGGAGTATGGACACTGTAAATATTTTATATTTGCAATAGTACGTTTTGGTGCTGGCCATACGTCCTAAGTTTTCTATTGCACGCATTGCGCGGTTTTGAAGTGTTTGAAGTGAACCTAAATTACACTGAGTAGTGGTCGGCCAAACTAGAGACAGTACGTTAAACGGGAATGTACTAGTGCGTTATAAATATGGTGCTTCACGCTTGTTGGTAGCAAATATCGCAATCTGTTTAGTGCACCTACAGCGCGGGCAATGCTATTTTTGAGAAAGTCAATATGTGGTGACCAGGACATATTCTCGTGGAATATAACTCCCAGGTTTGGCTGTGCTTGACTGTTCAATATTTATTTTTGAAATTGTAGCTGAGGTTGAGAAGGCGTGTTCGTTCCTTTTGATTTAAAGAGAAAGTGTTTTGTTTTACTTACATTTAATTGAAGTTTGTTTGTATTAAGCCACAAATTTAATCTTTGCAGCCATGTGTTGGCTTGTTCAAAAATATTGTGCAATTCCCTTCCTGAGAAGAACACGTTGGTGTCATCGGCATATAGTATAATGTTAGAGTAGCCCTGTACTTGAACAATATCATTAATATACAGCAAAAATAGAACAGGTCCTAAAACGGAGCCTTGGGGTACGCCGTATTTGATAGACTGAATTTCAGAAGTAACACCGTTTATCATAGTGTACTGTGTTCTTGTCGTTAGATAACTTTTTATTGAAGATAATGTGACGTCACGAATATCAGAGTGAGGTAGTTTTTCGAAAATAACGTTATGTTGCACGCAATCGAAGGCTTTTCTAAAATCAAGAAATATACCAAGGGTTAGCATTCGGTTTTCAATGTTTTCAGGAATTTGTCCTTTTATTTCAAGTAAAGCTGTTTCTGAAGATTTATTTTTACAGGAACCATATTGTTCTTGTGCAATTATTTTGTTTGTGTTTAAAAAAGCCACCCAATGTTTTGTTTATAACGTGTTCGGCAATTTTCGCGAAAACAGATAATACGGAGATCGGTCTATAGTTATTCATATCATTAACTGGGCCACCTTTATGAATAACGGTCACTCGGGCCAGCTTCATTTTATCTGGGAACACGCCAGTCTAAAGAACTAAATTACACATATGTGCAAGAGGTATGCTCACATATTTGCGAACGGATTTCAGCGGCTTCACCTTTACATCATCAGCACCAGCAGCGCAACTGTCTTTTAACGATGAGATTATGTTCTGCACCTCCCGCTCATCGGTGGCCACCAAGAACAGAGTAGAACCCCGATTTGACATATATTCCGATTGAGTGACTGATACATTGGGTTGAGAAGATGAGCCAACGTCTGTAAAATGAGTATTGAATGCATTTGCAATCTGGACATCTGATAAACCGCTTTGTTGAAGTTTAACTTTATTTGCTATAGAAGCTCTGTTCATTACCTCATTGATCGCCTTCCACTTGATTTGAACTTCCCGATACTGCAGTGAACTTATTCATATATTTTTGTTTGGCGCGTTTAATATCAGAGTTTAGTTTATTTTGTTCAGATTTTAACCCCCGGAAATCATCTTCGCTTCTAGTTTTTAGAAAAGTTTGAAAGAGCCTGTTGCGTGATTTAATTCTTTTATAGAGCTCACGTGATATCCAAGGCTTTCTTGCTTTCTTGTGTTTTTTTTTGAGCTTCACAAAGGGAAAGCATCTGTCGTATAAGAGCGCAAAGGTGGATATGAAAGCCTCGTAAGCTGTGTTTGCGTCGTTATTCGCAGTAACCTCGTCCCACCGATAGCAAGAGATCAATTCTACGAATATTTTTACGCTTTGTTCGGAATATACCCTTTTGTAGTTTTCGTGTGTTATTTGACAAGGCACTTTAGGAGGCAATAGACAATATTGGCCTCGAGGCCCACCACTGGAAACGCCGGCGCCACCGTCGGCGTGACGTGCTTGGCACGATCACGTGGTCTCAGCGGCCGCGTCGGCTGCTTGTGGCGCACTGCCGCGCGCTTTGAAAACGAGTTTCAAGTCCCACATGCGCTGCGGTCTGTTCAAATTCGGAAGTTTTCTGTCATTTTCTACTCAATTGAAACCATTGTAATAAAGTGGCCGCCTCCGAAGGCGACGAACATGGGGCTCTACCGCTCGGTGCCGCAGTGCCGCGCTTACGCAAAAGAGCCCAGTGTCAGCCTGCACTGGTAACCGCGGGACAAGAAACAGCGTGAAGCATGGGTTGTAAAGCTAAGAACCGGCAAGTAGCCATCCGCTACGAGTCTTGTGTGCAACGAGCACTTCCGCGACGAAGACTTTCGTTACTGCGTCGGGCCTGCAATGCTCGGTGAGTAGCAGACAGCGCGCACTGAGACGATGGCTCGCGCGCGCTTCCCGCCGGCAAATGATGCTTATTTGCCACAGGATGGTAAAAGCGCTACCTTTTACCACGTGGGATGCCATCTCAGAACACTCCAATGCGACTTCTTGATCGTCAGCCCCGTGCTCAGCGTCCACAAAATCGGCTGCAGATGCGCAAGTCATTGTTTAGATACGTTGAATCAAAAAACGCACAGGGTCCTTCATGCATTCGTTAAAGATGACTAGAAGGCGAAAGCCATCTTCTTCTTGTCAGTCGATGTACTGATTCTCCCGTGCACCCATTCAAAAGCGTTCTGCACCTAAAGCGGTTTTGCACGGCCTCCGTGACCGATCACGGAGGCAATGCAAAGCGACCATGACGTGTGAATACGTCATCATGTGACGCCACATTATGTGACGTCATGATGACGCTACATATTTTGGCGATCTGTGACGTCATGATGACGTCATTGGTGACACCATCACGTGACGATTATTTTTTGCATCACTCGTGTTGACGCCGCCGACGCGGGACGCCGACGGGCAATCTTCCCATTTGATGAGGCATGCATTGCTTCATAAGCTACATAAATTGCCTCCGTGATCGGCCCACCGATTATCGGCCCACCGGCCAAACCCATGTATTTTCTTGGAGCCTCATTTATTTACGTGGGAAAGATGCCACCCTGTTGGCGTTAGACACGATACTGCTGCCAAAATTGCTGGGGTACTCGCTAAATAATTACTATCCTGTTTTGCGGCTGCTGGTTGCTGCAATACCTTCTATTTTTTTCACCGCTATTTCAAGTTTATGTGGGTCCTATTTCACAGCCGACGTTTGCAGAACAAGTCCGGCAAACGTTACTGTATTTTCTTTCTTTTCCTGGGCGTTGCATGCTACTACATGCTCGGTCTCGTAGACTGGTTCTCCTTCCACCAGCAATCTCGAAGTGGTGAAGCTTTGGTCTATGAATTTGTTGATGACAGAGAGCGGCAAGTTCACTGGAATGCAAACGGAACGATAATTAAGGAGCATTAAAAAAAAAGGCGTCGCATTTGCTCACGTTTTGTGTGAGCACCAAACGAAACGAATGCGTTGAATAAAGAAACAGAAGCAGCGGCATTTGCCCGCTGAGAAGACCGATCAATACGCAGTGCGAGACAACTTGTCAAATGACATTGAAACGTACCCGAATTTAGACCGAAAAATAAAATAAAAAAACACTGAATCGTCGGGACGGCAGATCACAAAGTTGCCATGCGCACCGAAGCCGCAAGGAAATTGTTATTGAACTGCTCTGATAGCGTCCGCGCAACAGTAGTTGTTTGTTTACTCACAAATTCTCATATTTTTCGGCCTAAAGTTCACAGCGCGGTGCCAAAACGCGCACGTAGCAAAAGCGAAACCTTCAGTATGAACATACATGCAGACGCTCATGCATGCAGAGGCACCGTCAGTCGTCGCGAACCCGTGCGTTCGCTGGCTTGAGGCTTCTTTCTGTTATGCTCCGTTTGGTTATGCAGGCAGTCTACTCTAACGAGATATTTCACATAGTGTGCACTGAGCGAGTGACTACCTTTCACGCAAGAAGCCGGTTCATTGGTCTCCAACGCGGTGACAGCGTGAAGCGGGTGCTCGGTTTTCTGCAAAGAGACAGCGACTGTAGACTATCTTGTGCTTTCAGTTCGTCGAAAATGATTATTTTGACAGTAAAGAACACAGTTCCTTTCAAAAGTACGTACAGAAATGCCCTGGAGGGCTTCCGCGAGGTGTTTTTGTAGAGCGCGGACAGCAAAACCTATGGGGAGCGCGCCGGTGGTATCCTGCCTAGCACGCAATCGAGGCGCGTCCGATAGAGGGCGACTCCGTAACTCCTCGAGGCCAATATCGGTAAGTGATAGCTAAGACCACACATCAGGACCCCTGCTCTGTATGTTCCGTAGGAAAACCTGTTACACAAAGGTCAAGCGTTGTCTGTGTTGTAGGTGTAATTCGTGTGGGCCCGCCAATGACATTTGCACACCCGTATGATTAAAAATGCAACAGACAAAATAGAGGTGGCGGAGCTTTCGAAGTTAATCAATAGGCGTAAAGTAGCCGATATAAGAAAGCATAATATGGAGAGAATTGAGCATGCTCTAAAGAACGGAAGAAGCCTCAAAGCTATGAAGACAAAACTGTGCATAGGCAAAAATCAGATGTATGCATTAAGGGACAAGGAAGGCAAGGTCACAACCAATAGGGATAGAATAGTTGAGGTAGCGGAAGAGTTCTACAGAGATCTGTACAGCAGCCGAGACAGTCATGATGATAACGTAAGAAGCAGCCATAGCCCAGAGGAATCTGACATCCCACCAGTCTTGACAGGAGAAGTAAAGAAAGCCCTAAAGTGAATGCAAAGAGGCAAAGCAGCTGGTGAGGATCAGGTAATACAGCCACTTGCATCAGGGTACACTGGATTCAAGGCCATGCTGCGAACCCTCACAATATTGCTGCTGACCAACAGGCACACTGCCCTCCTAATACAGACCTCCCATCTATTCCCCTTCCACCTCAACCCCTAAATACACTCCGTGCCCGTAAAAATGTTCTCCGGCAGGATACACGCGCTCTTATCCCACCGTGTGTCTGCTCTCTCCCCCTTCACCTTACTAGGGCGGAGGAAGTTGTGCTTAGGAGGCTTCGGGCAGGGGTGGCCCTTACACCGGCTGTTATTTCAACATGGAACTGGTCGCATTTACCAGTTGGTTCTACATGCCCGTACTGTTCTGTTCCGGTGATACAAGCAGATGCATACCACCTTATATGGACATGCCAAGGATTACAGTCGGAACGCTACCGTCATCTCCTGCAAGCTGGTCTTCGCTACAGTGACACAAACAGTTATGACCGATGGATACATGACAACACATTCCACAAGACACTTCTTCACTTCATACACAACACCGGCCTAACGGCGCACATTTAACACAAATATACAAAACAAATATTATGCCTTAAGGGCAAGTCTATGTCGCAAAAAAAAAAAAGGTAACAGCAGACCTGTTGAAGGACGGTGGAGAGATTATGTTAGAGAAACTGGCCACCCTGTATACAAAGTGTCTCTCGACGGGGAGGATACCAGAATCTTGGAAGAATGCCAACATCATCTTGATCCATAAGAAAGGGGACGTCAAGAACCTGAAAAATTACAGGCCTATCAGCTTACTGTCCGTTGTCTACAAGCTATTTACAAAAGTAATTGCTAACAGAATTAATACGACATTAGAGTTCAATCAACCAAGGGACCAGGCAGGATTTCGTACAGGCTTCTCAACAATAGACCATATTCATACTATCAATCAGGTGATAGAGAAATGCGCGGAATGCAACCAACCCCTATACATAGCCTTCATAGATTACGAGAAGGCATTTGATTCGGTGGAGACATCAGCAGTCATGCAGGGACTGCGGAATCAGGGCATCGACGAAGCCTATATAAACATAATGGAAGAAATCTACAGCGGATCCACAGCCACTATAGTCCTCCATAAAGAAAGCGACAGAATCCCAATAAAGAAGGGCGTATGGCAGGGAGACACGATCTCTCCAATGCTATTCACCGCGTGTTTACAGGAGGTTTTCAGGGCCCTAGATTGGGAAGAATTAGGGATAACAGTTAATGGAGAGTATCTCAGTAACCTGCGATTCGCCGGTGACATTGCATTGATGAGTAACGAGGGAGACGAATTACAGCTCATGATTACTGAACTGGATACGGAAAGTAGAAGAGTAGGTCTGAAAATTAATATGCATAAAACTAAAGTAATGTGGAACAATCTTGCCAGAGAACAGCGCTTTGCGATAGGTGGCGAGACACTGGAAGTTGTAAAGGAGTACGTCTACTTAGGATAGGTAGTAACTGCGGAGCCATACCACGAGAGTGAAATAACTAGAAGAATAAGGATGGGATGGAACTCATTCGGCAAGCATTATCAAACCATGAATGGTAATCTACCACTATCTCTCAAGAGGAAGGTATATAACAGCTGCATCTTACCGGTACTTACCTACGGATCAGAAACCTGGAGGCTTACAAAGAGGGTTCAACTTAAATTGAGGACGACGCAGCGAGCGATGGAAAGGAGAATGATAGGTGTAACCTTAAGAGACAGGAAGAGAGCAGAGTGGGCCAGGGAACAAACGGGGGTTAAGGACATCATAGTTGAAATCAAGAAGAAGAAATGGATATGGGCCGGGCACTTAGCACGTCGGCAGGATAACCGGTGGTCATTAAGGGTAACTGACTGGATTCCAAGAGATGGCAAACGCGTGAGGGGGAGACAGAAAATTAGGTGGGTAGATGAGATTAAGAAGTTTGTAGGTATAACGTGGCAGCAGAAAGCACAGGACCGGGTTGATTGGCGGAACATGGGAGAGGCCTTTGCCCTGCAGTGGGCGTAGACAGGCTGATGATGATGATGATGATTAAAAAATTTCTTGAAAACGCTTAAAATCAAGATTGGTCGGACAAGCGTCTATGATAAAGTCGCCTATTAAGGTTGTATCAAGTTTGAGTTGAGTGCCTATTTCAAATAATTTTTCAGTAAATTCCAAAAACACGCTGAGTGACCCTGAAGGTGGACGATAGACAAGTGCAATCAATGTTTTCATGCCCTGAATACCAATACATTCATAGAATTCATTAACAGCTTTAAGATGAGGAATTGTACTATATGACAAATCAGAACGTACATAAATAGCAATGCCGCCATCACGCTTCTTCGTTCGATGTGTAGACACACAGTCATATCCGGAAATTAGAACAGATTCATCCTCTGATGTAAGCCATGTTTCACTAAAGCAAAATACGTCAAAGCGGTGTTTCAGATCGGATAGGTATAATATAACATCATCAAATTTATTTTTTAAACTCCTTACATTCAGATGGAAAATAGAAAGAGGACACTGGTTCTTTAAAGTTGCGACATCACGAGAAAAGTTGAACTGCAGGGTCGCCATCTTGGTTTAATGAACCCGATACCCCTTTAGCCATCACTTCTCACGCTATCACTTCAAGGCCACAAGAGTGACAAGGTCATCCTCACTGCGTATGACCACAGCACGGTCACCGCTCTTTCTGTGCACCAGAACATTTCCGTTTGAGTGCCATACGTAAGCGTATCCTGAAATCTGGGCCCACTCCTTTGTCTTTGATAGGACGGTGCGTGATAGCCGTGTTATGTTCTCACAAAAAAAAAATGTGTCTGTGGTCCTTTAGTTGCTTCTTATTTGCAAGCCAAGTGTCGCGAAGTTCTAGGCGTGCAAAGCGTATAATGGTGCCACGTGTTTTGCGTGGTTTAGCCGGAAGTCTGTGTATAGCAGCAACATCACTCTTGCCCTTACATCGCAGCAACATCACTCTTGCTTTTGCATCGTGTACCTTTTGTGCTTGTCCTGAATTTGCACTATAACAACTGTCTAACGTTCAGGGCATGCAGTTTTCCAAGTGATGTCTTGACACCAATGTATGAGTGCAATGACTCTTGCAAAGCAACTTAAAAATAAGTTTCTCGTTTTCTTTCCTCTCATCCCTCTGAGTGCTTCCTTTCATTTTTTGAGTTCTTGCGTCGAAAGGAACATGTTTATAAAGCAGTACCGGGGAAACAGCACTCTTCCTTCCCTCCCGTCACCACAATTTCCGACATTACGCCGCTATGTTGTGTCGTGAAAGAATGACGTGGATGTTGTGGGCAAGGAAGGGCGTTGGCGGCGTGATATTCCCGGACTAACTACAAAATGTTAAAGTAAAATTGCATTACCTCGCACATTCGGCAACGAGCTTCAGTGCATGCATATGACTGACACGATAACACTGCAATCGGTTCACGACCTTTGAAACCGGGCCCCGTATTTCGCTGCTCACAGTTGCGTCCGTATCTCTGCAGAGTCTGCAGAAGGGCGGCGTATACAGCTTTTCCCCCGAGATTCAAAGCTGCTGTGAGCGACTACGCACCCGGCGAGCATGGAGTCAAGACGCACCTTTGCACGGAAAGAAACTGCGGCGGTCGTCACTGTGGCGTGCTTATTGATCATCTCCTTGTCGACGGCTACAGGGCAAGGTTAGTGCTACGAATATAAGGATATGTTTTGAGTACGTAACGATAATTTCAGGTTATCGGAAAAAGACGGCATATACATAGACATGGGCGTCGGCAGGATTTCGTCTTGAAGGGTGCGAACCCGTGCAGCATCACCCTTGGGGGAAGAGGGAGCGCTAGTGTGGCTTGGATGGGAGGCAAGTACTGGCGTGACGCTTGGGTGAGGAGGGGGCGGTGTGGCAGGTGGCCTTCTTGCAACTACCTGCCGACGCCCATGCAGACAGAACCCCAACATGAGCAAGTGTTTCAATGAAGTTCCTGTCTGTCGAAAATGCGTACAGCTTAATTTGCACATCCATCCATCCATCCATCCATCCATCCATCCATCCATCCATCCATCCATCCATCCATCCATCCATCCATCCATCCATCCATCCATCCATCCATCCATACATACATACATACATACATACATACATACATACATACATACATACATACATACATACATACATACATACATACATACATACATACATACATACATACATACATTAATGTACTTATTGTACACACGTACATACGATTACAGTAACCTACCCACTTTAATATGAAAGCTGATCACTCTAGCCGAAGACAGCAGGCCCTTTTATTTCAAGACATTCCTGAAGCACAAATGTGCATGAGCAATCAGATATTCTTATCTGACTGCTGAGTAGGTATCCAGAAACAGGAGGCTCTATTTCTCGTCATTTTTTTTTCAGCTGTTGACAGATGTGAGCCGAGCTGGGTGACGGATTGCTACATAAATTATATGGGCTTTTTATGGCGGGAGGAGTTTAAGCCTACCCCAGAAGGCGATTACGACGAGGAGGGGCTCAAGAGAGGTTGCAGGTATTGTGTGGCTGTTTGATATATTTATTTCAGCATACGGCGGTAAGTTATCTTTTCGTCCACTTTGCTTCCTTCACATCTGTATCACAATTATAACAATACATTTAAAGGAGTACAATTAACGTCCCCTATACCACCCTTGGCTTCATTATCTGCTGGTTTTCGTTAAGGTTCTGTCAAACAATGAAACAAGCCCCCGAAAATTCCCTTCCTTCTTTTATATATGTGTGTGTGTTTGTGTGTGTCATATAGCGGATTTTTATAGTGCGTAAATATCCACTTGCAGGCCTAACAACGAGCTTCCGTACGTCGTGTGTGGTGACGTTTAATGCTGTACACTGACCAAAGTTCGCTTATCATATTTTCAATGAATCAGTAAGTCGATCGCTCATACGAATTTGATGAGAGTGGGGCGAAAATTTTCTATCGACATCGCGAGAATGGCTACCCTGGGAAAGCTGTGCAGGATTCTAATCTGTCGCTTCGCAATCTTTTTTAAATTGAAGCCTCATCAAAGGAAAGCTACCGTGTCACCAACATCTGGACAATTGCTCTGAAGCGGTGACTGGTGACCGCAGGATCCAGGAGAGAGGATACGAGGAGATGCGCAACATTGTCTGCGATGTTAACTCACTGAAAGGTGGGTGCATATTGTTACGGGTAGCTTAGTAACTATTTATTAAATAGTTAAAACAGCGCAGAGCGGACAAGATGGCGGCAGTCCTGCAACAAACAGAGAAGCGACGTCGTCTTCCTCGTCTTTCATGCAGCCGCGCTGCGGCGGCTGTGGTATCAATATGAAGTGGAAGGGGAAAAAAAAGAAAACACAGAAAATATGGTCACGAACTTCACTTAAGTGAAGTGTTTTATCATCATAATCATCCACTGGGTTACGCCCACTGCTGGTTGAAGGTCTCTGCCATGTTTTGTCAATTAACCCGTTGCTGTGCTTGCTGCGGCTACGTTGTCACTGGAAATTTCTTAGGCCCGTATTCTGAAACGCTCCTTACCACAGGCCATTTCCTTACCTTACGTGAGGATCCCTTCATGGTGTTTTATCTTAAGGAGCTCCTTGAGGGGGTCAGCGTATTCTAAAAAGCTTCCTTCAACCTTCCTTTGCAAATGACCGCCTCAGTAAGGTAAAGCGGGTGTGTCAGAAGTGTGGCTGCGAGACTACCTTGGATATACTAACTAAACGTTCGCTTTCAAGTAGGAATAACTAATATTTTTTATGCATATCAATAAATACCAACGCGTACACTGCTTTTTCGCAATGTTGGGGCACAGCCTTTTCCATTTATTTAACTTTCGCCTGTTGCAGCAAGTAAAAAGAAGATGGTCTGGCAACACTGGAGCTCAATACTTTCACTGATGGATTTCAACGGCGCGTTATTTGGGAGCGAATAATAAAGATCATTAAAAAATTTAGGGCATGGGTGATAATTATTTTCAAAAGCAAGCACTGTTAAGCTTGTGAAATTTCCCCATTTAAGTGTAATTTTATCTGGAATGCACTTATGTACAGCTAAATTATTATGTTTAGATTTAGATTTCTTCAATGAGGTGCGATTTTATCTTGAATGCACTTATGTACAAGTAAATTATTATGTTTACATTCCGAACAAGGGTGTGTCTGTTGGGTCATGCATCGCGCCTTTGTGGGTCGGCGTGGTTGAAGCAAAACGAGACAGTCTCACAGCAGCGGTTACCAGGAGGAATCCAAGTCCTGATAGCCTTCAGATACGTGTACGATTTATTAGTAGTCTTAGTGTAAGGCCCCGGGGTTGCATTCTGAGTTGTCACAAATGGTCAGAATATTTGAAGAATATCTATCCCCCCGTGACGTAGTCGGCCTACTCGTTCACAAATACTATCACAAATCATTGTATGTATGTATGGATGGATGGATGGATGGATGGATGGATGGATGGATGTGCAAATTAAGCTGTACGCATTTTCGACAGACAGGAACTTCATTGCGGTCACAAATCGGTGACCGCGAGAGCCAGTGATATCACTGGCCAGCTTCTGCCATGTTGTCAGCGCTGCTGTTTCGTCTGCTGCATTGAGCGTTGCTGGTGCTTGTTTCTTGAATCGTCGAACAACGTTGCTGATCTAGTGCGGCGATGGACGAAAGAGCTGGAAGTTGCGTAAAAATCAGTCAGAAAAGCTCGTATCACTTCGCGAATCTCGCCGGTGGCTACGATTTTGTTCTTGTCGTTGTCGTCCAACTGAGGCGACGTTTTCCATGAGCCTTGAAGAAGCCGCTGCATTAGACGTGTTGAAACATTTTCGCTTCGGTCATTTGTAAAGTAGCAGGTTGAGAAGTGACGAAGGAAGCAGTGAAATCGCTACATTGTCTCTCTGTAACAGTGTTTATGTGTAACATGCAAGTGACGTGATGTACGCTTTACTGACTCGTATTTAGATTGGGCAACGCTGCGTTTTCAAGGCATACCAATGCCACGTATACGCACGTCGGAACGCCGAAGCCCTTATCTGTCCACTACGCAATACAATCCCTGCAGTAGAGAGCTTTAGTTTTGTCTTTAGACTTCCTAACGTTTGCGGATACCTGGTTACCGGAGCTGTTGACAGCTGCAGCATGTAGCAGCATCCGCGGAGCCGGTAGCAACATCTTGTGGCGTTTTGCCCAACTACAATAACTTTTTTTTTCTGTTTTCTCCGTCGCGTTGTTGTTCTTGTCGCAAAAAAAAAGAAAGCAATGAGAATATTGTGAGCAGCTAATTATCTCACTGCTAATGCTTTACCCAGCGTCAGTAAGCGGGCAAGTCGCTGCAGTGCTATTTTGTAGGTCTCTGGTTAGGCTGTGCATCATCAGGTGTCGCCACCAGCGTTGTCCGTCTCGTACACGCCTCCGGTAACCCGGTCAGAACTCGTGACGTACGTTGTTTACAAAACGGCCCCGCTCGATGACATCATCGCTTTTTGCTTCTATTTCCGATTCGGCACTTTCACGAACTTCAAAACTCACAATACTTTTAAGCTGTACTTGTGGCTGATATTGTATGGATGGCCCCTATATGCACCCATAAGTGTGATGCAACAGTCAAATTGTGTCCGAATTTTTGTGTCACCGCTCCTTTAAACAAAAGCACAGGTGATCGTGCGACTTTTTTCTTCGTCAGAACGTTTTTTCCTTTTTCGCTATAGTTTGTACACATTTTGGACTGGTTTACTCGTGATTCGACCAAAAACAGCATTATATGACTGGGCTAAAGAAATTACACAGGCCAAAAGCGCAGCGGCGTGTCCTACAGCAATTATCATTTGGTTCTTTACTCTTTTTTGTTATTGATATCAACCACAAGATTGTCTAGCGATATCACATGTATCATTATTATCGTCATCATCATCTTGATATTCGTCATCATTTTGAGCATCATCATCGTCATTTCGTGTCACTTATAGTTCTTTATTCGCTCCCCCTCTGGTCACGTGACCTGCTTGACGCTACCACTACTACTACAACGGCACAGATATATAGCTCCGCCGTAAACGGAGCTATATATCATGTTGCGGCGCTGAGGGAGTACATTGTTGTCACCCTTGCTCTTGTCGCGGTTGCTGGTGCTGTTATCATTGTTGTCACCATCTCCACCATCTTCATCAAGCCACGCGTAAATGTTTTTTTTTTTGTTTGCCTCTTTGCAATACAACTCGCAGAATCTCACGACGCCATCAAGTGCTTAAGCAGGGAGAAGTTGGAAGAGTGCGCAAGAGCGTTGATGCCAACGTCCAATCCACAAGATGCCGGGAAGTCACCTGTCCCGACGCCTCGCTGCAAGTGAGTTTCGGCCCATCGCACTCAATGTTTTCACAGCCCCGGAATTGAACGCCATTTCAATATACATTCCTTTGAGTTAAGAAACACTTACATGGGTCAAGGAGACAGAGAGACGAAAGAAAAAGATAAAGGTAGTGAGGCTGCGTGGAAGTGGACTATTGGGCAGATTGTAGTACTCCCGCTTCTCACATTTCCTTTATGTTTCCTGTCTGTTTGTTTGTTTTTGCGCGGCTGCTCTTCTTTAATTCCGCTCCCCTTTCCATCTTTATTGTACCTGCTCCCTAGTGTAGCGTAGCAGACCGGATGTTTCAATTCTGGTTTACTTCCCCGCCTTTGCCTAATTTCTCTGTCTCTCTTTGATTGGTTGTTGTATTATACTGGGTCAAGAGCCTGCTAGAAAGGCAAGATGAAAATCAGATAGAGCTGTACAAAGAAAACACGCATACGATCGTGCGCGTTGCCACTCAATGGACATTGTATGCAACCCTCGACAGAGGTCCACATCGAAGCAAAGCGGGCCCTGTTGGAGACATTTTGGCAGGGATAACGTAAAAACGGGGACAGAAGAGTACGTTTCATGACCTATTATCGGTGTGCTTATTTGCGCTGGTCCCTTCGGAATGGCATCCGTAAGCTCAGAAGCCCTATCTACTTCTATACTAACGCAATAGGAACAAGCCCAGCGACTTGTTCGTAATGGAGTGGGATAGAGTGAAAGCTCATCACACAACACGAAAAGCGTATTGATGAATTCGAGGAGCGAATTTAGCAATGATGGTGATGAAATAAACTTCTAATTTGCCGAAGCAGTGTTCCCCAGCTCGTAAGCTCGGGGTCACCCTAGGTGGGAGGGCCTCTCAGTCCAGGAATCCTTTGGCCGCGATCGCCTCCCGGGCCCTGGCGACGAGTCCTCGTTGGTCTTCTAGGTCCCGTGGGAGATCTTGACCTCCCACGTCTCGGCGAAGAGGTCGATGCGTGCGGTCGTTGCGGGCTTGCTATCGGCATCTTGGTGGCGCCCCGGGCACTCGAGTATTAGGCGTGCCAGTGTGTCGGGAACGTCGCATATCGGGCAGTGCATGCATGAGGCGTCGGGTAGATGCGGTGTGGTTGATACCGTGCGTGTACGAGTTGCTTTAAAGTCTTCGGAACGTTGTGGTTTCTTCCTTAGTCAGCTTGGGGTGAGGTGGCAGGTACACCCTGCGAGCTCGGCAATGGTGTTGCAGTATGGCGTTATACGTCGGTGGTACGGCCTCCACTTCTGCTGCAGCGCTGGCTAACTGCGGTTCGAGTGAGGCGGTAAAGGAGGCCCGGTTCACGTGACCGCGGGCCGCGGTGTGAGCCGCTTCGTTTCCCTCGAGTCCCTCGTGCCCCGGCACCCACACTACGCAAGTGTAAGGAAGCGCCGTGCTACTCTTACTCGGAATTTTCAGTGCTCGATTGAGATTCGGCCTCGCGTGTAATCGCGGACAGCAGATTGGGAGTCTGTGAAGACTACGAGCGCGTCCGTGCTTGTCGTTGAGGCGAGGGCGATCGCCGCTTCTTCCGCTGCCTCGGAGCTCCGCTTCCTGACGGTGGCAGATGCCAGCTCCTTTCCTCCTGCGTTGTGCTGGGGTATTTAGCCACGTCGACGTAGCGAGCGTCTGAGTCGTGCTGGTGTCGTCTTCGGATCGTGTCGACTCGAGCGATCCGTCGTTTCCGATGATACTCGGGATGCACATTACGCGGCACTTGAGCGATGCTCAGTGAGTCTCGGAGGTATGGCGGTACCTTCACTTTGCGGTCCGCCTCACAGGTGTAGCGCTCCCCATAGCCCAGGCGCGCAAGGACCGATCTGCCTGTCGACGTGAGCCTCAGTCTCTCGAATTGACCGGTCCGTTGTGCTTCTACTAGCTCTTGCCAGGTGTTGTGTACCCCCCTTCTAGGGAGTCTGGTGGTCGACGTCATAGGAGGTAGCCCCATGACGTGCTTCGTAGATTTGCGGATGAGCACATTCAGCTTGTCGACTTTAGATGTCTTGAAAGCGAGGTACGGGGTTCCGTAAGTGATTATGCTGTTTAGAAGAGCTTGCACGACTCCTAGGGTATCTTGATCCTTCAGACCACTACGTCGGTTGGCGAATCCCCTTACGAGGTGCGTGAGTTGGAAAATCGTGTGTTGAAGTCGAGGAAGCGTGGCGGCCCCTGATCCGTCGCGGTGCAGCTGCAAGCCGAGTACTCGAAGCGAGGCGACCTTCAGTATTTGCACCCCGTGGAGGGTGACGCACGGATCTGGTGCTTCACAGGTTGGAGGTCTTCCACTCGTGCGGGCCTTGTGTACGAGTAATTCCATTTTTCAGGTGCGCAACAGAGGCAGCATCTGTAAAGGTATTTCTCGATGACGTGGACCGCTTCCTGAAGGCAGCTTTCTTGCTCTCCTGTCCTCTTGCGCCGCGTCCACAGCGTAGTATTGTTAGCATAGGGGGCGTGACGCAGGCCCGGCATGTTTTCGAGAAGCCGGGGTACGTTAAATAGAAGTGGTGACACGACAGAGCCTTGAGGTGTGCCCCTGTCCGGCAGCTCAAATTTGTTACTCCGTAGGTTGGATATTCCCGCCGTAGCCGTACGACCGGTGAGAAAGTTTCGAACATAGCGATAGGTCTTTGAATCGCAGCCGGTGTCTTCGAGATCCTGTAGCATGGCTTTATCGCTAACATTGTCGAAGGCGCTCTTGACACCGATGGCAAGGACGCACGACTTGCTGTTCTTGCTCAGGTGGTCAACTAGATCTTCTTTCAGGAGTAAGAGGACGTCCTGCGTAGAAAGAAGCTGGCGGAATCCGATCATGTTGTTTGGGTAGTACCCGTTGTCTTCAAGGTGTGACGTGAGCCTGTCATGTATCATACGCTCAAACAGCTTTCCAACGCACGAAGTCAGGGAAATGGGCCTTAAGTTCTCAACAGCTATGGGTTATGGGGCTTAGGTATCATGATCACCCGCGAATGCTTCCGCACGGCAGGAAGTTTTCCCTTTCCCCAGCACTCGTTGTAGTAGCGTAGGATCGCAGTCAAAGCCTGATTGGATAGCTGTCGGAGGTGCTTGTTCACTATACTGTCTTTGCCCGGACTCATGTTTTTCTTGAGCTTAGAAACGGCTGCTTGGAGCTCTGCTGGTGTGAAGGGCCTGTCAAAGTCAGCGTTGGCTATTCCTTCATATTTTTTGTGCGGTGGTGGGACTGTCGCTGATTGGACGGGGCCGCGGAGCTTGTTGCGTAGTTCAGGCAGTAAGTCTTCCTCCGAGGCGTCGTAGTTGTGTGTTAGTCTACGGATGCGCTGCCGCTGCTGCGTCTTGGTGGAGCCCTCGTCGAGGAGAGCGCGCTACAGGCGCTACGTCTGCTTGGTGCTGAGCGTACCTTGGAGATTATCGTAGAAGTCGCGCCATTTGTGTCTTGCTAGTTGTTCAGCATACTGTTGCGACAGCTCTGTCAATAAGGAAATTCTCTTTCCGAGTTTTTGTTGCGTTTTTTCCTTTTCCATCCCTTTAGCAAGGCTCTTCTGGCCTCCCAGAGGTGTAGTAAATGGGAGTCTATTGCGGGGTTGTCCTCGTTAAGTTACATGACTTTGGTGCACGGCTGAGCGGTATCCGGAACCTTTGTAAGCCAGGCGTCGATGTCAGCTATTGCGTCGTCATCTTCTAGCTCGTTTCTGAAGGCGCTCCAACCTGTCGATCTTGCTGTGCCAGTCGATTTGCCAGATTTGCCAGTCGGTGTCTGTACGATCTACAGTTCCAATACCAAATGCGGAAAGTCGATTGCGGAATTGGAATCTCGTTGTTAGAGTTTCTGCGAACTCCGAGGAACGTTTGCAGAAGTGTGCGGCAAACACCTCCAATCTTTTATAAAAAGATTTGTGAATAGCGGTGGTGCTTACGCGAATTTTTTGCAATACATAACAGTTCTCCGACTGTAATAAACAAAACGCTTTTTGTTTCATCAAAATTGGTTAAATATTACAAACAATTAATAGGGAGTTACTTTCCGCCGAGCCTCCCTCTATTAAATGCCTTGCACATTGCGACAGTCCGCAACAAGGAACCTCGCCACAAATTTTTCTCTGATGTTTGTTTCAGTAAAAATCCCTCGGAGATTGCCTGCTTCGACAAGGCATTCAACTCGTCCTGCCCCCTGTCGATGAAGACGGCCAAGGCAGCGGTGACCAGAGCTGTGAAAGCCGCAGCCCTACTCAAAGGCTGCGAGTCTTCTGCAAACGCAGTCGTGGCTTCCACAGGTTTTCTTGCCCTGCTGGCTGTTCCCGTTATTTCTTTCTTTCTTTATTTATTTTAACATACTGCAGCCTTGATACGCTATCGCAGGAGTGGGTACAGAATACTAGAAAAATTGCAATAGCCGTTGATGCGTTCAACAATAGTGCGGCAGTAAGGGTCGACGCGTTGGTGCGAAACGAGGACGGATGGGGTGCCGGATAATAGCCAACTTAGCGTTGCGACTGGAAAGGCGGTGTCGTTTTAGAGCGACGATGGTTGGTTATCTTCGCTGGGCAGAGGGCAGCGTGATAAGGCATCGGCGTCTTGGTGCTTCTTTCCAGACCTGTAGGTGACATCGAAATCGTACTCCTGCAAGCGAAGCACCCAGCGACCAAGGCGACCCGATAAGTTTTTAAGTGACGAAAGCCAGCGCAGTGCGTTATGGTCGGTAACGACCATAACGCAATACAACAATACAGCGCAAAAGGTACAGAGCATGAAGAATTGAATATATTGAGGTACATTTATAGCGCAAACGTAAAGACGCGCCGTGGTGCGTCTTTACGTTTGCGCTGTAAATGTACCTCTAGGATTATGAACCAACTAGGCCCAAAAGAAGTTTTACTGAATATATTGAGTTGGAAGAACAGACTGTTGGGCGAGTTGGTAATGCATACTGTAAAAACTGCGCGAAAAACGTGGACAAAGGGAGAAACGGACGACACAAGCGCATACTAACAACTGAAAGTTTATTGAAAATTCGGCAGATCCCACGCATTGTGGGAATCGATGTAATGCGAAGCAGCCAGCAAAGAGCTGCATACATCGCCTTGTTTGTCTTTGAGCCAAATGAAATCATTCATGCCATGGCATATAGTCCACCATATATCGCACGTTTGCCATGCACGCATGCACGCACAATCTAGTGTACACCATGCCAATGAAGCGCATATTCTGGTATATAAATGCATGACCTGTCGCTTATGTTCATCACGCACTCGTGTCGTGCCGTACCAATTTTGGTATATATCACGTTAACAAAACGGCCGGAAGTGCACCATGACAGTGGCATGTAAATCATACCGTACATGACATGCATAACATGATTCGCATGTTAAGACCTCTCATTTATGTTCGTCATACAGTCACATCGCGCAATACCAATTTTGGTGTATATCAAAGGAGCGAAATGGCCGCGAATGCACCATGAGTAGAGCATGTAAATCATCCCATACATGGCAGGCATGTCATAGTTTTCATGTTACCACCTGTTATTCATGTTCTTCATACAGTCACATCGCGCAATACCAATTTTGGTGCATATCAATCTAGCGAAACGGCCGGGAATGCACCATGAGCGCGGAATGCAAATCATGACATACTTAACCTGCATGTCATGATTTCCATGTTACCACCTCTAATTTACGATCGTCATGCAGTCGCGTCGCGCAATACCAATCTTGGTGTATAACAAGCTAGCGAAACTGCACGAGTGCGTCATGAGCATGTCATGTAAATCAGGTCGTACATGACTTGCATCTCATGATTTTCATGTTACCACGTCTCACTTACGTTCGTCATACAGTCGTGTCGCGTAAAACCAATTTTGGTGTATATTACGCAAGCGAAACGGACGCGAATGCACCATGAGCGTGGCATGTAATTCTTTATAGTGCAATAGCGCAAAAAATACGGGACACAGGCAAGCAGGCAAGAGAGACGATACAGGCGCTCACTTTCAACTGACGTTTATTTTTTCGGAAACACACATATATACATACAAACAAACAATTGGTCATGCGCAGTGACTCCGTCCGACAGCAAAAACAAAAAAATTCAAAAAGACAAAAAATTCTCACTTTCCCAGTCATAGCCCTGAGACCAGCAAATCTATTTCCTTATCCGACAGGGATAAAGATGGGTGGCTTATGCACTTATCTTTAAACCGTGAAATGAAAAACGCTTCGGCTACCTCTCTAGCTGTTTGATCGCCATTCTGAAATAATATGGCTGTGTCATCAAAACACGGGGTACATGGTACGAATTCGTACCAACTAGCTCTGCTTTCCGTACTGTGGCATGTAAATCATGACATACATGTCATGGATGTCATGGTTTTCGTGCTACCACCTGTTATTCATGTTCTTCATAAAGTCACGCCGCACAATACCAATTTTGGTGTATATCAATCTAGCGAAACGGCCGCGAGTGCGCCATGAGCGTGGCATGTAAATCATGTCATACATGACATGCATATCATGATTTTCATGTTACCACGTGTCAGTTATGTTCGTCATACAGAAATTTCTCGTCATACCAGTTTTCGTATGTATCCCTTCATTTAAACGGCCGCGAGCGCCCCGAGACCATGTCATGTAAATCATGCTGCACATGACATGCGCGTCATGATTTGCATGTTAGGACCTGTCATTATGTTCGTCATGAACTGTTGTCACGCCGTACCAATTTTGGGTATATATGAAATTAACGGAACGGCCGCAACAGCGCAAAAGCCGTGGAATGTAAATCATGTTGTTCATGACATGCGTGTCATGATTTTCATGATATGACCTGTCATTTATGTTCGTGATAAGGCCATGTTATGACACACCAATTTTGGTATACGTCCGATTAACGGAACGGCCAGGGAGCCCAAAGGCCGTGGAATGTAAATCATGCTGTTCATGACATGCGTGTCATGACTTTCATGATATGACCTGTCATTTATGTTCGTAATAAGGCCATGTTATGACACACCAATTTTGGTATACTTCCGACTGACGAAACGGCCAGGAGAGCACAAAATCGTAGGCGGATAGATAGATAGATAGATAGATAGATAGATAGATAGATAGATAGATAGATAGATAGATAGATAGATAGATAGATAGATAGATAGATAGATAGATAGATAGATAGATAGATAGATTCGCTCAAAGTCGCAGAAGTTCGCTAAGAAATGCTTCGCATTTAAAAACGCAGAATATGAAGAGCAAATAAACCACGTGTGCGAGGTTAAACAAAAGACAGTTACAAGTGCGCATCGAGATACGCAATCTCCGCCTCGTGCAACGCCACAGATGGCCTGGCAACACAACTATCTCCAGCTTTGAAGATAAAATACGCCTCAACAATCTCACGTATAGTACGTTCCTTGTGTCTTGCTAGAACTTTCGTTCCGCGGAAAAGCGGGCTGCACTTACAATCGCGACTGTGTAAAGACAGATTTGTAGAAGGCTGTCCTTTCATCGACAACCTGTGGTCATTCAATCTCTGATTAAGACAGCGGCAGGTCTGGAACTGTTAGACTTGTACTTACGGTCCACTGTGATTGGTTGGGGTGGAAATGTCTACACTCAGAAGTCTGGTGTCTGTATTGGGTCCAGCGTTGCCCCGGTATTAAGCGAAATTTATTTGAGCAGAGTGGACAGGGGAATTGAACCCGACCTAATGGATATTGCTGTAAGAACATTTAGGTATGTTGATGATTACCTTGTTCTCGTAGATTCCTGTCGATGTGTTGGGGCTAAAGTGGACGCTCTGAAACTTTTCAAGGAAAAAGGGTGTGGTCTAAACTTCACTATTGAGGTTCCCAAAGAGGGTGCTATGCAGTTTCTTGATTTGGTCATTCGGTTCGGTGGCTCCCATGTTTGCTGGATTTATTCACCACGTTCCGAAAAGCCAATTTTGGATTTTCGTTCCAGCCATTCTAAGCTAGTGAAAAACGGGGTGGCTGTTTCATGTTTGACCGCAGCCTTCAAGAAAACATGCCCACACCTTCTTGCGGAAAGCTTCAACAGGCAGGTGGGGCGGCTTAGGGACGCCCGCTTCCCTGGGCCTGTTTTGGCCCGCCTTTGTGAAAAGATTTTGCGCTACCTGAAGTCCGAGCGAAAAGGTTCATCCCCTGTTGCGAGTGATCCGGATAAGAATGCACTGGTCAGCATCCCCTACCTGCATGGTGTCTCGCACCACCTCTAGAAGGTTGGCGCGAAGTACGGAGTACACGTGGTATTTTCGGCGAGGAATAAGTTAGGCAGGAGTTGAGGGGCTGTCGAAAGAAACGCGGAGGGTGCATCTCCAAAGTGGTTTGAGTGCGGCGTTAAACACAGGCACGGCCTATCGGAATGTTGCAAAGGTGTGGTATATTCTGTTTCTCTCTCCTGTGGAAACAGTTATATCGGGCAGACCGGCCGCTGTCTTAATCAGAGATTGAATGACCACAGGTTGTCGATGAAAGGACAGCCTTCTACAAATCTGTCTTTACACTGTCGCGATTGTAAGTGCAGCCCGCTTTTCCGCGGAACGAAAGTTCTAGCAAGACACAAGGAACGTACTATAAGTGAGATTGTTGAAGCGTATTTGATCTTCAAAGCTGGAGATAGTTGTGTTGCCAGGCCATCTGTGGCGTTGCACGAGGCGGAGATTGCGTATCTCGATGCGCACTTGTAACTGTCTGTTGTTTAACCTTGCACACGTGGTTTATTTGCTCTTCATATTCTGTGTTTTTCAGTAAACTTTCAGTTGTTAGTATGCGCTTGTGTCGTCCGTTTATCCCTTTGTCCGCGTTTTTCGCGCAGTTTTTACAGTATATATTGAGTTGGTTGAGAATGCGGCAAGCGGACTGGCAGAAATCGGGCTGAGTTTAGCGTATGCTTTACGTATGCCTGCGCTTATGCTTATAGGCCTCCACTGCTTATGGTGCTGCAGAATACCGGGCTACCATTGCTACCCGGATGCCCAGCCAGCCCGCATGCACTTTCGCCAATCTATGGTGCGGTGTATTGAGGAACTTAAAGGGGTACTGACACCATTTTTCGAAGGCAAGTTTACTCTGGCATACTGTATACAGAGACGGCTCTGAGCAAGTGTGAAGATGAGCGAATTCTAATAATATTTTATTTTGATATTAGAGTCAACTTTCTCATGGCGCACCTTTCGACACCGACACTAGCTTGACGTCAGGCTGAAGTACTGATTCTGGCGACTTCACGCAGCAGTCTGGCTAGTTGTGAAGACGTCAGGGACCAAAACTTTCAAAATGTCCGCTTGTGCATCACCAACCGAGCCATGGTGCGGAGCGGCCGAGCACGTGACGAGGAGCTCACACCGCGTTGTTACGTCAGGGTGTAGTAGCAGGCGAAACTAGCTTTTAAAAACATAACTTTTTCAGGATTCACTCACGCTTAGAAGTGCATTTTCTAGGCTCTTGATGGCTTGGCCTTTCATTCGACGCAAGAAAACGACAAGCGAAAATTTGTGTCTCGGTACCCCATTAAAGAAGTGTGTTCCTGAGTGTCGTCACGGTGTCGAACTTCTGTCTGTATTAAAGTTTCTTTACTGAACCGTCGGGCCAGCGTGACGGAGGCATTTTCTGTACGACGTAATGGCGACAACATAATGTCAGGCCTTTTGTGTATGTGTGCTTTGTGCAGTCTTTGTATGTGTACATAATATGTCAAAGAGTGGCAATAAAGAAAAAAAAATACATGGTGTGGATTCTACTTCCGGTGACTTCTCAGCGCGGACAAAGTATGCCTGGCCCCGTTGGGCCGGTGATTTCGGCTCAGCTGACCAGTGAAAAACCGGAACACTGATGTAAGGATGACCAAGTTGTCGTGCCATGAATTATGAAGTTAAATATGTGTCGTTCATTGACTACCTTTTAGTAAAGTCAGCGTTAGGCCCCACACAACCAATGGGCTTTGTAGAAGCAGAACGCTAAGCGACCTCGCGTAGAAGTGTTCTTTAACAAAATAAAACATAGTATTCGACAGCTCTTAGCGATGAAGCACAGAAGTGTTTCACAAGCACGAGGATGCTCTTACAAGGAAAAAAAAATTCACCGCGATTGAGAGATCATCCGCTGTACACAGAGAAACAATGAGAAAAGCAAAAGGGCTTGAATATAAACTTAATTATTACTTGTCTATAGACCGTTGCATCGGGCGAGGACGACCGGACTGGCAACCAGCGCTTTCCTCCTTTCTGGCTCGTGCACGACGGCGCGGAGTGTGCGGGCCGGTGCTTGGATGAATGGCGCTTTCGAACAATTTTTGCGTGTTTAGGTCGGCCTGCGGGTTTTGTTATCTTTTATTGTGATGCCAGCCAGCGAAAGGTCAACGGGAAACCATTGTGCCGTATTTAGTCGTTCTAACACTACTGAAAAAAGGAAACTGCTGTCTGAATAAGTATGCGACATGTATCACCAAGCGCGGGGTGTTTTCGGTTGTGCGCACTCTTCAAGGTACATCGCTTGTGTTACGTTACAGGTTCTAAATCGGCAAGTGCCGCAGTATATTCGGAATTCCCAGTGTTCCATGCAGTCAAATGTCAATCGGATATGGCCAGATTTGCGAACAAACATAAGCGGTCAAGTACGGCCCTGTCCGGTATAGTGCAAAACATCAAAGTACCACTCGAGTAGCGACCTCAGTTATTTTCGCTTCTTTTATTATTGTATTTTAATATGATGTGTTTGGTCTAAGAATTAGCTTCGTAGCTTGGCTCTGCGCGGTGATCGCTGCACTTGATGTTTACCGGTATTAGCACGGACGAGAAATCCCTCACTTCCCAGTGGGGTAACCGGCGCCATGCATTTAATTTGTTCTCCGTACCAGCCTTGTAAAACCCGAACATTCACTGAATGCTACATGAAAAGGATGTGGCGAGATGTTTGTCGTGAGGTTACAACTCCCGTAAGACAGCGGGGTGTATCGTATACGATGAGCCATATGAAAACCGAATAGTAAAAAAAAAAAAAGAGTTCTGTCACTTCGTGTGTACACCAACTACCCCAGGAAGACAAAGTTTTGCGTGGTCAAGAACCGTGTCCGACAAGTCGCGCAATGATATACAACATGATTAATTCACTTCTAAGCGCGATACAAAAATCACGTTGTTACGCTTGTCTAGTGTTTAGTGAAATGTCAATTGTGCTACTTAGCTTTGCGAACGACAGCAACAACTTAGCAAGAACAGTACATCTGGTAGATGAGGTTACAAAAAAAAAAGAAAACGCGAATTACATCCATGCCGATTAAAGGCTCGAGCCCGGGCGCGCTTCGAGCCTCACCGGCAGAAGAAACTCTAACCATCTTTATCTTATCGCCGCCTAAATCCAATCAAATATCACGACTCTTAATAGAAAAAGAAAAAGAAGCGCGACGGCATGTCATCCATCAGCATCGTTTTTATATGTACCAGCAAATCCCTGTAAACTGCTCTAACTTCGTCCACACTGGTGGCCAATAATTGAGCGAGTAATAAGCGGTCACTTAAAAGTTGAGAAACAAGATAGGCAACTGTTCGAGAGCAACAAACATGCCGTCCGCGCGACGAATTCGAGACTGCGTGCTCGCGCACAACCGCATGTACGAGCGGTAGTGGGTGCCACAGCATAAACACACCGTGAATGAAAAAACTAAAAGACTACAGTCCAAGAAAAAAAATTCATTGTATCTGCAAAGGGTGGGGGCACTTTGTTCGCCCTGCTAGAACAAGTCGAAATATTCACGTGGTTTTCCAACAGACAATGTCGAAAATATATGACATCGACCACTTGCGACACGTTCTTGTCGCCGTATATGAACATCATTGACCACCCTGAACGGATCAAACTGTTTCAGGACGTCTCACAGATTCATTTCCTACGTATACCGCATCGTTTGATACGAAATTCAGTGCGCCAGAGTGAAAAAAAACCGGCTGCAACTGCAGCCACGCGTATACCTTCCATACAAACACGGAGCTTCGCACATGCCAGTGGGTTGCCAGACCAGAGACGGCGCTGCCCGCGAGGCAATATGGCGGCACCCACGAAAAAAAGATCTATAGATCTTTTTTTGTGCTCTATTTTCGCTGCTTCTTGGTACAACGATATTAACTGCAACATCGTGCTCTTCACAATGGACCTTTTTCACGACAGGTAGAGCGCCCCTATCGGCGAGAGCCAAAAGCAAATATGGTGGCTTTCCGGTCGACGCGACAGCGTGAGAGCTTGTGCGTTCCTTTGTTACCATGGCCTCCGAGACTGCGCGCCGGCAGGTTTCGGAGGCCGTGCGCCACCAAAAATGTTTCGGGGCGGCGCCGTCGAAGTATTTCCGGTGCGCATGCGCAGAAAGCACCCGTAAAAAAGGTCCATTCAGCCATGTTTAAAAACAACTGTTGCCCAACTGCAATGAAGCTACGCGTATATATGTGTGGCTGCGAACGCAAACCGCATACTCACCTATAGTTTTTTGGATCATGAAAGGATCTTGCGGAACTCGGTCTGGAAGTATCCGTGCACCGCTGCATGATGTACGAATTGTGCGTGCCGTTAACCATCACGACGACAAGAGTGCACAACACGCAAATGCCGCAAAAACTGCACACGCCGGCCAACGGTCGCTTCATATAACGGAACATCACGAAACTTCATATCAAGGCTGGCGATTAGGTCGGGCTCCGTCCGATATGGCGGCGGCGGAGCACGGCTGACCATAACGACCACTCCAACAGTGGCGTAAATCCAGCAAACCAACAGGGGGGGTCCCGGACTTTGCATGGCAGCCATCTTGATTATTAGAAATGTGCATTTTATTTTACACAAAAATGAAAACTTTACAATAAAACAAAAAGAAAACACACAAATATTCATATATCGCGTTATTGCAATGCTCTTGACGATCTGCACTGCGCGACGAATGAGTCTCATACAACGTTCTGAACTAGTTTCTACAACACAGTTCCAAACAGCCGATGAGTATTCGATGAATCTACACACTGGATATGAAACAAACGTTAAAGGAACCCTGACACCAAAATTGAAACCTGGAGATGTTTGTATTGTTTGATTGTCCTGTATGCGTGCAAGGGTACTACTGGCCGTTTATAACTGGCGGACGTTAGCTTTCAGTTATTTTAATTTGGTTTTGAAGCAAGCGTGAATGCTAATCTGAGTTGACAGCACCTCGCGACATCTTCACTAGTATGGCGAAACATTGGTATGGCGTATATCGAGGCCCCGCGTGACATTGGACGAATAAACCGAGCATTTCGGTGTCACAGAAAATTTGCGGGGTGCGCATACAATACCACAACCGGCACGCGACGAGGGCTATTGATTGTTGCTCACCCCTCTCGCTCTGTTGTGGGGCTGCGCTCAAGGCAGTTCTGGCTGCTTAGATCAGGAATGCCTTTTCTTTTTTCTCAGGGGACACGCGCTTAAAGGGACACTAAAGAGAAACAATGAATTGGTTTATATTGATAAAGTGTGCTGGGAGAACTCTTGTGTAGTTTATTTCACCACCATAGGTTTATTATTAGAGGAGAAAACCAAGTTCAATGTTTCATTTTTTAATTTCGCGCCGAACTTTGTAATTCGTGACGTAAAAGACTTCAAAGAGCATTTAACGTATTTTGGCGCCACTGGCTCGACGAAATTTTCACAAACTCGTTATGTCAAGTCTCTGACCCCCTCAGAGGACAATGTACTTCGATCTAACCGATTAGGAACTACGTAAGCCCAAGCAGGCGCCGTCAAAAATATGCGAAGTCACGGCAAATGGTGCGGGAATTCCAAGGTGGCGTCGCCACCTGTACTTTCTTTTTGCGCCTTTTCTCGCTTATTAAGCGTCTTCGCGCAGAAAGCGTGTTTTTGGTATCGTGGAAGAATACTTCACTAAGGCGAGAAAAATCGTTTTGCTCTTTGGTGTCCCTTTAACACCGAAGCGCCCACATGGTTTCAATCGTTTACCGCGCGCGGGGCCCCGATTTGAAAACTGCGCTTTCAACGTCACCAAAGCTTGAATGCGCGCTACCATAGGCGCTTCACCGCTGTGGGGCGCTAGTTTCTTATGGTTTTCAGATTCAGATTGAGATTCTTTATTTTTCTTGAATTACACCAAGAAAGGTACAGAAGCTAAAGGTATAGCAATACCTGACAAAAGGCCTCTGTACCCGTTTCACAAAAATATTGAACAACAAATACATAGCAAGGTTTTCGCAACATACCAAAACATTTTTTTGAATCTAGGATGTAAAGATATACAAAAAGCTCGATAAGTTCACAGCTCGCTAAGAATTTGAAAGAATACCTAGGGATAGAATTAGAAAAGGTTCCTTTGCAGAGAAGTGACAAACAATATGTAAAACGAGTAAATACATGCTAAGTACACTTCGTTTAACACAACATTTGTGTCAAAATACAAATAAATAATATAAGTAACTAACAAATAAAGCAAAAACGTAAAAGCGCAAGTGCTTCTAAAGAAATGCACAGTGGGTCATTATCCACAAGGAAAAATGCACATATATACACAATAAAGGAAGTAACATGTATTTTAATGTGATAACCTGAAAGTGAATGCTTTATTGATCAACACCCTCTTCAGTTGTTTCTTAAAAAGGTTTGGACTAACATCGAAGTCCAAATCTCGTTCTAATTTATTAAGAAGCGACATGGTTTGATATTTCAGAGATTGCTTTCCATAATTAGTCCGCGTTATTGGCATGTGACGCTTTTGATCTCTAAAGTAGTACGTTGATTTATTATTGCTGCTATGAACGTGTGACTCTTCACGATGTAGTGATTGAAGTAATTTAAAATAAAATATTTGGTCAGCCCTTAATATATTATACTTTAGAAATAATGGTGGTGTTCTAAGGTCCCGTGGGTTGCCCCTATAGTGTTCAAAGCAGCGTAGTACCCGTTTTTGTAGAGTTACTAGTTTATTGTAATGCTTTTGAATAAACATGCTTTTTATTAAAACGGCGCATAATACATAGTTATCATTAGGCGCACAGGGATGAAAGGGCGTTTCAAAGTGACGCAAAAGTGGTCGCAATTCACGACGCTAGTATTAATTATACGATACGTTTGAGCATTTACAATTCACTTTCCGGATCACCATACATAAAGCTACAAATGACAGTAAAAGTTCACAAACAAGAATTTTGCTGTCAAGGTCCTTTAAAAAAAAGCTAAGTGTAATAAAAAAGAATCTTGCGCGCGAGTCTAAAAGATGCATTCCTAATGTGCTTACAAGTTCCTCAGTTTAAAACTTTTGTGAGGGTCCGAAAACGAGAGCGCGGTTACTGCATGCGCTGACAAAACTGCACATCAACTTCGGTAACTCTATGCTGTCTACAACGTCTTGATGAACGTGTGTGCTTAGGCGCATTTCGCCCATCGTGCTCCGCAGCCATGTCTTCAATCTTCTGAGGGCACTGAAAGATCGTTCCGCTTCACAGGAAGACACTGGCATCACCAGGATGATCCGAAGAACGCTCTCAACCTCCTTGAAGTACAGTCGAGTGGACGCGTGCATATTACGCATTACTGCCGCCAAGTCGTCGACAGAACTCAGTTCAGAGTGCTCCTCGAGCAACAAGCGCAAGCGAGACATGACTCTCTTAAAATCAATGTCCTTGTAACGCCGCATCACCTCCATATCTGCTTCCGATGGTGTGTTCAAAAGAACACTTTCCAGAGCCTTGTAGGTCACGATCCCTTCCGAGTCGGGATTGAAGCGCCTCTCTATGCCAGACAGTGCTGCATCCACGATTGAAAAAAAATACGCGCCGAAAGTGTACTCTCGTTTTAACCGGAACGTCAGTGGTGCTTCCTTTCTCGTATCTGGCGGGACGTCGTCTGAATCTCGGTGGTTCCCCCGGATGTACTTTGCCATCCTCCGCGTCTTTTGGCAACACGTTCAAAGAGTTCATCGAACACTTGTTCCGTCCGCAGATGGCGTAACTCGCGCTTGGCGGGCTCCACCACCTGGAACATTCCTTGAACTGTCGATGAACGTCCTTGCAGGTATATATTCAGATCCTCCAGCACTGCGAACACCCTCAATGCAATTTCCAGCAAGAGGCGGGTGTTTCCTGATTCCATGGAGCGCAAGATGCCACCAATCTTTGCAGATTGCTCGGCCGGTGCTCCCTTCATCAGTTCTTCTAGCGAAGCAATTACGGCATCTTGCTCGTCCAGCGTGGCTGATATCGCTGGCCTTCTGCATAAGAAGCGAGTTGGGCACAGGGGTTTGATGTTCTTGCTCAACTTTTTTTTTGCAAAAAAATTGTTTAAATTTTCCTGAACGTGCTGAGAGTGCACCCAATTCCCTAACAGCCATGAGAGCTTCTCGAAGTTCTGGACAGCAGTCAGAGACGTCACCAGCTACAAGATTCGAACTGTGAGCTCCACGATGGAAGTAAATAGCAAGCGGGTTTAGCGATTTTATAAAGGCTTGACAGCCATTGAACTCTCCGCTCATGTTGGCAGCCCCATCGTAAGTCTGCGCTCGGCAACCAGAGAGCGGGAGCCCAATCGTAGTCAGGAAATCCACGACGGCTTCCGCAATTGTGGCTCCCTTTGTATTTGGCGGTGTACAGAGCCCTAGAACAACCTCGGTTGGTCTGAGGTGCTCGTCAACATATCGCACGCATATGCTCTGCTGCTCAACGCCAGCAACATCACGCGTGCCATCTACGATAATGGCGTAGTTAGTTGTTGGAATGGCGCTGCTCAGCGTTTTTTGGACAGCCTTTCCAAGGAGCTCGATCATTTCGTTTTGCAGCAGTGGAGACGTGTAGGTCGTGTTTCGCTTCATCCAAGTGGTGAACTCTTCATTGTCTTCTTCGCGTGACACCAGATACTGGTAAAAGTTTCCTTCTTTTTCAGAATGACCGCGAAACGGCAAACCCTGGCGTAGAAGGTACTTGGACGCCTGGAAAATAATTTTGAGACAGCGCCTCGCCACTTCCTGCTGCTTTCTAGTCTGTGTGCTGATTTGGTCACGGACCGACGTCGAATGAAGGTTGCTGTACTGGTAGACCGCGTTCTTATGTCCTTGTGAATTTTCATGTTTGGCAAATTTTTCTTTAGCTTTCCTCCAGTTTGTGAATCCAGCAACAGTGAATGCGTCGGGCGCTGGCTGTCCTGAAGGCTTTAAAAATTCCTGCTGTAGAAGCAGACGTAGAAGTAGAAGCAGACGACCCCTGCAACTTCGGAGGCGTAGTGAAGCCACGGAAATGTGCCAAACCAGCTCTTCTGGAATGTGAGGCATTTCGTCTTTTGTGCTTTCTGTCCACCTTGAGGATGCGTGACTATTTGAGGAGGTAGGAGTTGAACATTTCGATGAGAAGGTACATCCGGAAGGTGAATTCGAACACGACTTGGTGCTAATGTGTCTTGGCAAGTTGCAGACCTCTCACAGTTTTCAGTGGCTTTGCAATCTGGAGGCTGTCTCTGGGATCTGGAAGAGGAAGTCTCCGCAAATATGAGGTCATCTAGACGTCGGCATGCTCCTCCTTCAGTGGATGTCGACGTTCGCAGACACTGCACCTGAAGTCAGAAAGCTGTTTTTTTAAAAACTGCGTGATCTAGAAATACGTGTAATCGGAATCTAAAAACCCAAACAACCGCAACCACAACAATCCCCTCCTCCAGCCTTTCTCCACTCCCCACTTCCCAGGTTGAGTCAGACACCCTCTTCCTCAAAAACTTCGCAGGTCAAGCACCCAGAGGTATGCATACTACTCACAACAACCCAAAAATCCTGGCAGGAGCACACAACATAACCTCCTGTATGTTGCATATTTATACTCGCTGTAGCGCAGATAAGAGCTACGTTTAAGACAACCTCAACGTCCATAACGTTTATTGCACCAATTGTTTAATTATGGGGTCACGCTACGCCTGGCAAAAATTTGAACGCGAAAAAATATTTCTGGTGTGTGAACAAGCCTCTGAATGGGATAGTAAACAAAAATAGGAAAACAAATGACGAGAACATAAAAATTTTACTCGGCAGAGCCTACTGTTCCGACAGATAGAATTTATTTCACATGTTTTTGAACAAATGGCTGTATCTATAGAGGACTGTGAGCGTGCGGCGGCTGCACGTCAGAGCGAGCCGTGACGTCAAAGTCACCGCGGCAGATGCAGGGAACACGTTCGCCTGTCCTGCTACTTCCCTTTCTGCACCTCTTTCCCCTTCCGCTAGGACGTGCCCCACTTTTAGGAGCTTTACCCTACACGGTACGGCGAAGCGTTACTTCGGAAAAAATTAACTATTTTTTGTCACGTTACGTCATCGCGGATTCCTGTGTCGTAACTCCATTGCAGCGCCACAATGCGAACGACTTCGCGTGACCAATCAAATCAGCAACATGACGGAATTTGACAATGTCCAGAATAGCACCCCTGGTTGGCGGCCAATTTTCAAGATGGTGGCGATGACGTAATTCTTTGGGACGCCTGAGCGGCAGTGTTTCCGACCGTTGCCTCGAGTGTTTAAGACGTCGCTGTCTTACAATAAATCGTCGTACGACATCTTTACCATAGAGATCCACGTTTGTGTCTCTGGTTCTAGATAAAAAAACTTCAACGCCTTGGTAAATTTCGTCGGGGATTCTGACACCGCTGCTAAGCCAAACGTAAAGTTTTAGGCAGTAACGACGAACCTGTAACTAATATAACATAATGTGCACAATATGGACCGGTGGCGAGGAAAGTACCATGACTTTGCAGATATGTTCCAAGAAGTGGTGTTTCAAATAGATGACTTTACTGTAGCGATCCACGTTTGTGTGTCTGGTTTTGGATAAGAAACTTGAGCGCCTTCGTAAATTTCGTCGGAAATGCTGACACGCACGCTCTAAGCCAACCATTATATTAGGCAGTAACGACGAACCTTTAACTGATAATATGCATAGTATCGACCGGTGGCGAGTAGTGGGATTTACCCAATTTTTGTGGCGCATAGCCGTTTATCATGGACTGTGACTACGACATGACACGCCGAAAAACCGAAACCCGAAGGTGCTTCGCCCCTAAAACGAGGACACATTATATCACCGGCATGGCTTGGGGTATCGCGTGCTGTGTAAGTGGATGACCTAATTTCAATGTATCCTCAACGGAAACGCGTGTACTGACGCAAGCGTCAGCATATAGTTATGGTCAGAAAAAACTGAATATCAGCGGCGTTCCGCGTGATTTGTGCCTATTGTAGTGGAAATCAATGAGCGTGGGCATACGGCTTGAAAGAAGAGAACCATAACAGGTAGGCCATAAAGCTTTGTACCAGTGTTGCCCCGTGTGTCACTTCTCGCTGCTTGGCTCTACCATCTGCGGACTCGGTCAACTAGAACACCTCTTGGCATTTGGTGGAGGCGCGGTGTAGCGCCTCCGCATATCTGTAATTAAGGGGTACTGACACGAAAATCTTCAGTTGTCCTTTTTTTTGCGTCAAATGAAAGGCGAAGCCCTCAAGAGCCTAGAAAAGATAGGGCTAAACGCGAGTGCTCTCTGAAAAAGTAATTACAGTTTCGGTTAAAGCTAGCTTCGGTTCCTACTGTACTCTGACGTAACAACATGGTATGAGCTTCTCGTCACGTGCTCGCACAATATATAGTGACGTTTCCACGGCCGTTCCGCACCGTGGCTCCGTTGACGACGCACACGCAACCATTTTAAATGTTTTGGTGACGCACTAGCGGCCATTTTGAAAGTTTTGGTACCCGACGTCATCATAACTAGCCAGACTGCTGCGTGAAGTCATCTGAATTAGTACTGTAGCCTGACGTCAAGCTAGTGTCGATGTCGGTAGGTGCGCCATGGAAAAATTGACTTTAATATCAAAATAAAATATCTCATCAGCATTTGCTAAGCTTCACACTCTGCATGCAGGAGATTTGTATGGCAGAGTAAACTCGCCTTGGAAAAATGGTGTCAGTGCCCCTTTAAAGGATGGTGTTGAATCCAGTCACGCTATCCTAAGGGAAATGTTTTCTTTTTATTATTGTCTAGGTGAGTGCATTGCATCAAGATGTGAAACACAGTAAGTGGCTCACCACATTTTTCACACATGGGTGGATCACCATCGGAGAAAAGGCATGCGTGTGTGATGTATGTGTGTTCTACCGTAAATCTGCAAAGTGTTGGTTCTGTGCGGCGTGACATTGATATCGGTGGCCAAGTACAGAGATGCGGCTTGATAACATGGAATTTATTTGAATGTCTTTATCCCATAAGGACGGCCAGTAAGCCCTGAGAGTTTCCTTTATAAGGAAAAAAACTAATTGGATGACTGGTGCTGTGATAGTTGCATGGGTTATTGCGTGGATTTGGCTACTTGTGCTTGTGACGCCCGACTTTCTTTGCCAGGTTAGATAATTTTGTGTGTTTAGTGAATATTTAGCATATGTAGTTAGTTTTCTTTTTACGTGCTCTTGCTATGTGACACTGGAATGTTCTTGTACTGTACCAGTCGCATCAGTGCTGCTTTTGACCCGCCCGTAAATGGCCGACAGTCCAGCAGTATGAGGAAATAAAATGAATAAAATAAAGATATATTACTAGCAATGCATTTTTCGCATTACCAACATCATCAACACTTCAAACCATACGCTTGTTGGCGTTACGTCGCAATTTTACCCCCGGTCCTTCCGCAGCTAAACCAGCACACTTTACAAAACCACTACAAATCTTGAAGGATACGTTACTTCTGTGTGAGATCCTATGCATGCCAAACTAATCGCTGCCCCGGAACTTGTTCGTAATAACTGGTCTCGTTTCATTCTTTCATAACTACACTCACACGGCCAACGTGACAGCTATGAAATCCAGCCTCCCCCGATTTCGTCCCTTATAGCGCGTACAAGCTTTTGCCGCTTGAACCTGTTTCATCAGGTATGCCCAACCAATGTTTTCTTCAGAACACATTTATGTGATCACCGCAGTACGGGTTCCACCGCCTCGACCATCACCGAAAAGCGCGTATTCTGTTTTGCAAAATCAAAACATTTTGTGAATCCTTTCTAACGCTCACAGCACTTGAGAGGAACCGCCTTTCTGCTGACATAACACCATCAATCGACGATAATTCCCGTTTTTGTGAGGCAGTTAGCGCCACTGTGCAAGTACTAGCGTGTTGCGAAGTTGTCATTGCTTTTTCGAATAGGCAGCGCACAAAAGGGCAACGAACACGTACACAAAAAAGACGCAAACACAAGCGCTATTTGTTACACACTTCATTTCGTTTTTTTAACTGGTATTTCCTACTCACTCCCCTCTGTGATGCTCTTCACCTCGAGCGTAAATTTACAGGCACTTTATTTTAACACGAAAGTGTTTTATGCCGGGGCCCACCAAGTACATCCGTTATGGATATGACGTTGATAAAATGGACGCCAATGGATGAGTAAGAAAAAAAATATACGATTTTTCCGCCACCGGGAATCGAGCCCACGACGTTGTGGCCGCGACGGTAAGCGCCCGACGCTAAACCAACTAAACTGCCTTGGCTTTTTTTTCTTTAATGCATGGGAATAATGCCATCAAATCTCGCCATCTATTACAACATAATTCATCGCTTTGGAATTGCACTCACATGCGCATATGCACAAAACACACATAATTTCACATAGTCCAAGGAATCTTCAAAAGTCCGGTAAACAGACACAAGCGTCCAGAAGTCCAAGCCACTCCAGAACCGGGTCAGAAGTCTCAGCAACACTATGCACGTTAGCTGCTGCTTCTCGAAAGACAGACCTTGTCGAGCGAGGTGGCTCAGCATGTCTGTCAATCATGCGGCTTCTCCATAGCGAATATAGACCTAAAAGCATGATTAAATCATACGGTGCATTATTTGGATGCTTTTTGAACGGGAGGAACTTCACACCATGCGATGTAATTGCAAATACTTTTCTGAGGGTTCTCTTAAGAATGTCCCAGAAATGAAATGCATCACGGCAATGAATAAAACATTTCTCGATTGTTTCAGGCTCATTGCATAGCCTGCAATTTACAGACCAGGGCACGTATATCCCTTTTTCATGAAGCCATGTCTTTACGGGTAAAGTGGATGTGTGCAGCTTAAAGAAAAACGTTTTCACAGCTGGCGATATACACATTTTACGTACACGGCAGAATATATCATGACCAGAATGAGATAAATATTGATGTCGGTAAACAGGTTCAGAAAAAGGGTGTTTACAAGTGCGGTGGTTAGCGTCTCTCTGTCCACGTTGTACAAGTACTCTAACGTGTATGTGGCTTCAGGGCCGTACCCAGGAATTTTTTTCGGGGGGGGTTTGCGTGTAGAACGGCTGCCATTTTTTAAGATTTATACTGGCTTATTTTTGTGAATAAATCAAGTACATCGCTTACTTGTAATAATTCGATGGTACTTTTCAATTATTTGTACCCAAATAAAGAAATTGGTATGTCAACCTCAAATTCTGGTTAAAGCAAGAAATAAGTTTGGACAATAGCACCACCAAAGCCGGGGACACCGCGACCAACGGCTCCTGATGAAGTAACACAATGTAACCACGGTACAAAAACGGTATGTATGTGTTACAAGCTGCCACTCTAGCGTCGCCAGCGCGAAGTCGGCGACGGGAATGGCAGCAGGTTAGGTCGTTCCGTACGTAAGCAGAGACAGTGAAGAGATCAGAGACGTGTGTGGGGAAAAACAAAACTCTAGTGATATTGCAGCACGAGGAATCTAGTACAACACTTAATACCAACTAACAAAATACATATAAAATCAATAAATCAGCTTACAAGAGAGAAGTATTACAAACTACACAAAACTAACCAACAATAAAACTACAGATGAGAAAGTCCGAAGGTATAAGCAGGTGAAGGGATACCTGTGATGACCGGCAGCTTCGAGTCCACGACGATCGGATGCAAGAAGTCAGAGAGAGTTCTGGCACAACTGCGATGTCGGCGGTGTTGCAGCGCTGGTGTTTCCGGTAGGCTAGTGCTTGAAGCCGATCTCGGGCAGGTTGAACTTACTCGAGATTCAAGTACCGATGCCTACGTTACAGACGTTAATTTCGCGTCACAACTAGACGAATGGCTAAGTTTAGGTGGCCAGCCGATACGGAGCCACAACCACTTAAGGGATACTTCTTGATCTCCTTCTACACCATGTTGGTCAGCAACTAGACTGCTTAGCAAGGCGAAATCCTGCGCTTAAATCGACCTCCGTGTCCCCTCATTCTCGTCCTGGGGGAAAAGAGACCTCTACATGGGTCCAATCATGCACGTTTCATTGTTAGAAACTCCACCCTAAAAATATATTGACCGCGTCCCTTTTTAATTAGGAGAGGGTCCTCAACTGAGCGAGAGTGACAACCTGTTGGGGTTCTCTCATACGGCTTGTCCACAAGCAGTTTTGCCCGTGGGAATGGTCAGTTTCCTTGGTTTCAGCCGGTGCGTCTTGCAGTCTACAGCTGGTTCGGGGTGCATCGCGGCCTTTGACGACCCTGCCGACGCCGCCGTAGGTACAAAGGATCAAACATCGGCGACTAACGTTTGAAGAAGAACACCCCATTCAGTACTTCCCTGCACTAAAGACCAGTCTTTTCATGAGCGAACGGTTCCACCGGTCAGCGGGGGAGTGCGGCGCCCGTTAATTTGCCGTTACGCCGGGTCGCAAAAATGGCAGTCCGTGACAGTATGTATGCAAGCAAACAAACAAGTCGCCCGACATTCCGATCTTCTTGTTACCGTTCGCACATTCTGCTTGCTGGATAGTTTCCTCGTAATTGCGAAAGAATAGAAGGGTTGAAGCTTGGGCTAGCTGGGTTTAGCTTTTAATCGACTCTTGAAACATAGAGGGAAGTTTAAACGAGGAAGTTTTTCCTTCTCGGCAACTTGCAAAATTCTGTGAGGACTTGTTCTGGGGTCACTTGAAGTTCTCGATGGATGCTGAGCAGTGCTAGTCCGGTCAATCTGTCGTTGTTCATATGATTTCGAAGGTAGCTCTTCAGCCTTCTCAGTGTGGAAAAAGTCCGTTCCGGGGTCGACGTCGACACGGGTAAAGTCGCCAGGATAGAAAGTAGGCTGTGGATGTTCGGAAAAAAGTCGCGGTTGCACATCTCTAAGGCCTGTAAAGCACAAGCTGGGCGATTCTTTTCTTCGATCTGGCAGCATTTGTTCACCCACAGTGTGAACTCTGCTTCGATGACATTAGCGGAAGGAATGTCGCCAAGGTAAAACTGCACTGCATCATCAATATCAGAAAGGCTAGCCGATGCGCAGAATTTCGGCAGCAGCATGTTAAGGCCAACCACGACCTTCTTATGGGCATCGAACCGGTCTCTTAATTGATTTTCGAAGTCAGCCAGCAAAGGCAAATACACATTCCTCCGGTAGTACTCTTCGGGAGTAGCAGAAGGTACGTTGCTTCTTTGCATCTGCCTTCCAGTGATGCGTGGTAGGGCCATCTCAACATTTGTGATCTTCAGCAAAGAGAGCGACTTCAGAAAAATCTTATTAAATTCCGTTTCCGCACTAGCCCTTTTTGTGGAAAGAACGTCTATAACATTCTTTACGTGATCGCACGCTTGAGCCAAGTCACAGTCAATTTTTTGAAGAAACTTGCAAAGTGGCAGTGTCAAAGAGAAGAGGTCGCTACAGATCTGAAGCGAAACGACAAACTCGGGCTTCGTAATGGCATTGAGCAGTTGAGAAGCTTTTGATGAAGTATCAGATGACGCGGCCTCTTCTTCCAAATATTCGAGGAATTGTACAATAGGCACGTACAGTTCAAGGAAACGCTGAAGTGCATCGTGACTCTCTACCCACCTTGTTTGGCAAAAGGAGAGAACTGATTTTCTTTTTTCTTGTGTTAAATCTTCTACTTTGTCTCGCAGTTGGTTCGTCCTCTGTGGCGAAGCTCTCACAAACGTACAGGTTGAGGATACAGTTCCCAAACAGTTGCGGATGCTGGGGAGTTTGCATGCGTGAAGCAGAGCAAGGTTCAACGAGTGGGCGCTACAATGCACGTACAACGCTTTGGGCGCTGTTTGACGAATGAAGGCTTGAACACCGTTAAGGTGGCCGCTCATTGATGCCGCGCCGTCGTATCCTTGCCCGCAAAGTAGGTTCAGGTCAAAGCCATGACCTCTAAGGCTGTTCAGGATTGTGCTCGCCAGCGCCTTGCCAGTGAGATCGTACACGGGAACGAAATCTACAAAATCTTCTTTAAGTATGGGCACTCCCGACGTGTCGTGTCCAACGTACCTTACACATAGGGAAATGTGGGCGGTGCGAGATATATCAGTGGCCTCGTCAGCTAGAACTGAAAAACACGAACCTGAGTTGACGTTTTCAACTATCTTTCTTTGTATGATTTTACCACAGAGGGTGATCAACTCATTTTGAATTTTTGGGCTCGTGTACAGCGCATTCGCCGGAGATGTTTCCATGTGAGCTCTCAAGGCGGCATCTCCACATTTTGCTCTCATCCTAAGCAGTGCGCGGAAATTTCCATCATTTTTCAATGGCAGCACTTCAGACATATTTATCGGACCAGAGTCGTCTGTGCCGCGAAGCGGTACTTCTTGCCTGCCACAGAAAAGGATTGTTTCTATTATTGGCAGCAAGTTCTTGCGGTTTTCTTCCGCCTGCTTTTTAAGACCGTGGTCAAGTTGTGTTAAGATGTCATGCTGTGAGCGGGACCGGACTGCTAAAAAGTTCTCCGATAGCGTTGTTGACATGGCGTGATAACTGCTGGATGCGTGGCTCTTAAAGGCGTCCATGGCTTTCTTGTAATTGGTGAACTCCTTAGTTACAAAACAGCCCAAGCGCTGGTGCTCCCCTTTTCCTGCACACTCGCTTGCGAAGACTACGCAATATTTGCATAATGCTCCTTGAAGCTTCTCTGAATAAACAAGCCATGGGTAACGATCTACCCAGTGAGGTTGGAACTTCAGATTCCTTTTCCCTGTGGCTGGATAATCATAGTTAGCCGGAGGGGTCCACGGATTGAGCAGCAGCTTCTCCGTCGTCTCTGGATCATTTACATTATTGCTTTTCGAGACAAACAGTCCCAAGTCCAAAATATTCGCACTCGTCGCACAGAGGGGAGGCGAACCAGAATGTGTAGGTGCCATGCCACTCACCTTCCTTGGGCATTGCCCAGTGGTAAAGGCGTCACTTTGCCCAGCGTTGACTGTAGAACAAAGGTCACTTGGAGTTGCACTGCGGCCACCATCATTTTCCGGCGGCGCATGGGTGTCCTGCTTGTGTTCGTTCTCAGGTGATTCACATAAACCGGTGCATTCTCCTGAGTCGCTACAGAAGTTCCGACGCGCTTGGCTTTCCACCAGTGCTGAGGAGGGCGAAGTTTTATCCTTCGAAGGAGGCGGTTCTTCTCCGTCCGCTTCATCGGTTCGAACTTTCTTGAAGTAAGACGCAAGACTCCTTTGCTTCGTTGTTGCAGAGTGTCTTTTCATTTTGCTGCCGCAATCCTGTGCACGCACACAGAAGTGGCCAGTGGCTCCAAAAAGACGTTTGCGACTGCTTCGACTGCCTGGCGTGAACGGCGGGCGATGTTTTCTTCCTCTCTTATCCACTTTACAGTGGCTAGAATGTAGAAGTGTGATGAACGCGCCGGCTCCCGCGTGGCGCATGTGTTTTCTGAACGCCGCTACAGCTGGTGTGCATGCAGGACCATTATTGTACTCCCGCTGCAGCAAACTGGATTAACGCTACTTAAAGACCTTTTCACAGAAGACTCCATGGGCACTCCATACTCCCCTTAATATACGTGAACCCCCCAAGAATGCACTGCCGAGACATTTGCACTCCCGTGGTACAGTCCAGAAAGCAGGTGTTGCTCCGTTCCTGTGAAAAAGTCACCTTTTCACAGACGGCTCCCTGGGCGCCTGCATAATTCTCTCTGGGCTGCGCTAATTAAATAGCCGTGACCCCCCAAAAATGCACTTTGTAGGCTGTGACGTCAGCCTCTGTACTCCCGCGCGCAGCCCAGCTTGGCGGCGTTTTTTCTCTCCTGTGAAAGTTGACCGCTGGTGCCGGATTGTGTGCCGGCTGTATCCTCGCTTTGTGTGCTTTGTAGGGAGGCGCATATACCTTGTGTGTACAGAAGAGGTAGATTTCCTTGCGTGTGGTTAAGGTTGTTCGAAGTTGCTCGGATATGCCAGTCTTTCAGTAGATGTCATCTTCGATGATTCGTTTCGGTGGCGAAGACTACAGTTTGAGAAAAGTTTACCCTGCAGCCTGCGTCCTCGGAATGCGCCGCTGAGTTTTTCCGCTTAGGGGTTTCGTTCCCTGGCAAATTTGCGCACGTCGTGTTGGTGTTGCCGTTGCTGTCGAACTGTTTACTTTCACAGAAGGAGACGCGCTTTTCGTAGAAACCCAAAGCCGACACGTGCGGTCCGCACAGACGGATAACTTCTCCAGCGGCAATGCACAAGGAAAGCATCTGGAATCAATAAAGGAGCTGCTACGGGGTGAAAGACGAAAAAGAAAAGACTCGAAGGAACGCGAGGGCGAAGTGCAAAGCTGTACAAATAGGGCAGGTGCGCGTGCGGGGGAGGGAGCGCTGAGGTGTTCTGGTAGGTTTGAAGAAAGGAAGAAGAGGGAAGCAATGCCAGGAAAGTTGCAGTGTAACTTTGGCAGCTGGGGGTCGCTGTGAAGGCGTGTAAATATTTTAGTATCACCCGAAAAGTTAAAGCATCAAAAAAATTTCGGGGGGGGTCGGAACCCCCTCAACCCCCCCCCTAGTTACGGGCCTGTGTGGCTTTCAAAAACTGGACAGTGTCGACAATATTTTTCAAGAAACCCCAGAATTGCGATTCTTCCGCCACTCTTGTTGTGACAAAAAGAAAAGGGAGATGGTGACTTGGCAGACGTTCAACACTTTATGAACGCGCCTTATTCGCAATGCCCACGAACTATAGGTGGCGCGCCGTGCTTTTCAAGATGGCGCCAGGAGGAGGGTCAACCCGTTTGTTAGCATAGGAACAGATAGTACGCGCGGACGTACGGCCCGTGCCGCTTTCACCGGATGAAGTCATGAGCTGTGCTGAATTGGATATTAGACTAAACTACTTTCCCAAACCATAGAAAGTGCTAAGTACTCGCCACCTAATTATTTGCTGTGGTGTGAAAGGTTATATTTCAGCTCCATTACCGTGCATAACGATGCTTCGCGAAATCCTGTGCGTGCTACATAAAACTGCATAAACTAAAATTGACGTATGAGCAGAACGGCACTCCGAGGTAGTACGTACCGAGCCAACGTCTATAGATACGTTGTACCGAGCCTGCCCTACGGATTTGCCGCAGTAGTAGGCCGCCAGCGAGAAGCGCCACGCTGCTGCACGGGAGCGCACGTTTAACGTGGTGATGGTTTGCAAGCATAATACGCCGTCGCCATTACTTGTGCAGTCGGGAACGCGGAGTTACGTCTTCAACGGAACACAAGCATTTAACTTCCCATTCAGTAGCGCTGGTGTCACAGCCATGCTGAGACTCTAGCCGTGTGCAATTCACTTCACCCGCATGTTGCAGGCTCGATCAGCACAATCGAAACACGAATATCGAAAAGAATGCACACGTATCCTTTTCGCAACGTCGAAGAAGTTAGCCGAGAGGCGTGGATTGTGGCTGTGATTGCACGTTCCAACGCTCTAACCATTTCGCTTCTCTGGTCGAGCTCGAGCGTGTTGGCGGCATGCGGCGCTCCATAATATCCACAATAATTGATACATGCAATGCACAAGAGGAACTATGCTTTTATTTTGATGTCGCTCAAGGATATTATACATTAAATACAATCAAAGTGACTTACGAGCGTGAAAGAAAAAAGTCACAGTTTCGCCGCAACGGCGAAGCGATGATAGCGATAGCAATAAATTGTAATGTAACGCGAAGAACGGAAAGCAGCTCGAAATTGCCAGCGCGTCGCTCGAGCCCAAAGGACGCACGAAAAGAAAGCCCAAAGGACGAGCGCGAACTAATGCGCCACAGCTCGACACTTGAAGCGCACTGCTCAAACATAAAGCAGGACACACGAAACAAACGAGCAGGTACACACAAGACGAGCGCGAGCTAATTGTCACAGTTGTTACTTATTTCTGTTCGAACAGCGCGCTCCTTTCGCAAACGCGGCCGCTGCAGCGAGCGAAGCGAAGCACCTCACCGGCCGCCCCTTCTTACCTTGGGATAAAGCCCGAACCATATAGAGCGTTTTTGCCGGCGTTTCCTGGCGTTGCGTCCCTCGGCGTCGTCGCATCAACGTCGTCAGAGAGGGCGGCAAACCATATGAAGAGCGTTAGCTCAGCGTACAGCTCAGCGTCACACAGTGTGACCAGAGGGAATGAACCTGACACCTCGTAAAGCAGTGTACAGTTTCCGTCAATGGACCAACAAGATATATTCCTGATTATAGCTTTTATGTCTCATTAGCAGTTCTGTGGTGCAGAAAACGAGTCACAGTGACACAACGCCACCGAAAAGTCTTTTTTTATTATTTGACTTGTAGCGCCAGCTATTGGCATTAAGAAGAAGCACAAACTTGTAATATATGGCCTCTGAGCTTGAAGCTGCCGTACAGCTTTGAGGCCACGTATTCGGCCAATACACTCATTCCTGCTAAGCCTACCGATGAACTTGAGTACGGCACTCGGAAAGACTTCAAAGATATCACGATCGCTTTGCTGTCGAAGCTTCTAGGGAACAAGCTAAGTCAAATACAAGCATCAGTTGAGAACTTAAGGGCCACACAGTGCACGGCGACGACTTATTAGATCCGAGGCGGGCGGCAGCCATTTTGGCAGCAGCGACGACGCCGTTACGTAGCGGAAGTCGCTGCCAGCCGCACGCTGATTGGTTCTGCGTCCATCGAACTGCATCCGGCGTCGACGCTGCCGCCCGTGATGTCTGGACCGTCCAGAGGTGGACGTTTCGGCCACCGTCACCGGTAGCGTCGACGTCGAGGGACGCCGGCGTACGAAACGCCGGGAAAACGCCGGCAAAAACGCTCTATACACCTTTTCAAATTCTCACGCCAGGGAGGCGCCATATTGAAATGCGCGCCGTCTAACGTGCAAGATTGGCGAAATCGCCATCTTGGGCTGCGCGTACTCGAACCGGCGCGCTATCTGTTGGTGTGAGGTCCCTGCTAAAGCCTGTGTTTGCTGATTTTTCGTTTCTTTAAGCTGTTTTGTTTGGTATCGTCGCTGCCATTGACTTATTCGTCGCTGTCTGAACCGTTCAGCGGCGTGCATTCGCCCGTGCGACGCAAGAATTAGCTCCGCGTCTGCGAACGGCAGTGCTTCGTCGTCGGTACCATGCAGTAGCAGCCAGCGTAGTACCAGGTCGATCACGGCGTGAAGTGTTAATAATCGGTAACTAGAGCGTTCTTGCAGCTGTCTACCGCTTTCCTTTATTGGCGTACTAAATGTTTACGGATTATCCATCAGTTTCAAACCTCCGCGCATACTCGTTCGCGGCGCGTAAGTTTGTCAGCTGTAAACTGTAAACACCGCACAATCCTTCTTCACAGATACAGTTGACATACATTCACCCAGACGACGTCGAAGACTAGGTCGAGGAGACCTGTGAGTGGCCAGAAATACCGCGAGCGAACATTGTTTATATCTCGTTGAGGCGGATGCCTGGGGTCTTCGCCAGGTGTGCAACTACGAGGCACTGGAGTCGCGCAGCTACGTGCAGTTTGACTGTGTGGGTCAGTCGCTGGCGCACAATGTGAAGGAAAAAGTCGTGCTGGTGAAGGGGAATGTGACACCGTCGCAAGCCGTGAACAGTAGGCCCCATCGCGCGTGGGTTTCCGCGAGGCCGTCCGCTGAAGTACGGCGCGCGCAGGCTGCACATGCGTAACCGGGCAAGGTGGAGTTTGCAGCCGTCTCAGCCGCTGTGTTATGGACGACATGAAGTGTGAATCCGCAACATTCTCACGAGTTAGTAGGTGAGTCATCAGTGGCTTGCGTACCTTTCTTTCCTATCTAGGATGCTGCTTGGGAACGTTGTTCTCGTCGTTTTTTTCTTGCCGCCAACGAAATACCGGGAACAGAGGCGTGACCAGGGCGACACGCGCAAGTTCTTACTATTTAGCGAAGCCACCCACTGCTGCCGCAATTCAGGCGACGAAGGAAAACGATGCAGCGCGAACATGCCACGCTTGCACTCATCGCATGGCGTACATGCGCTGCGGACACACGATTGCACCTTAAATATTTCTCTTCCGCTGCTTGTTCGTTCACCCGTACACGACACAGTGATGACCAGATGACTTGCTATGCGAATGCAGTAAATTTTCTGCCATGGTAGTCACTTCGTATCGGACACAGGCGCATAACACAGTCACACAAACGCGTACCGAAGCAACACACACAGAGCACTGGCGCAGCCCAAAGCACGGAAGTTTTTCCGATTTACCGACGCCACCCATTTCTTCTGCAATTCCGGCGACGACGGAAAGTGATACAGCGAGAACGTGTCACACTTGCAATCCTCGCGCGGCGTGCTGTGCTGCGGGCACACAATCACGCCTAAAATGTTCCTTTTCCGCTGATTGTTCGTGCACCCGTGCACGACACAGTGATGGCCAGACGATCGGTTCTTTGAATACGCACCATTTCCGGCCATGACAATCGCTTTTTATCTCAAAGAAGGGCCTAATTCACACACAACATCCAAGCGTACCAAGCGTACAGATACAACATGCGCAGCCCAAAGCGCGATGGCAACACTGCAAACATACCCTCGACCCCAGCAGCGCACTGGTGCGAGCATGGGTGCGAGGGTGCTCCTGTGAAAAGGTGTATATGGTTCGGCCCTAAGCGCACGAAAGCGACGACGCCCTGTAGAGCGAACAGCAACGGCGTTCGCAGGGGCGGGGCGACGATCTTTAAAGCGCGCAACACGCGCGCACGTCGCGCCATCTATGTGGCCACTAAGAAAGCATGCTGAATTACATGGTATATATAAATAGCTCGCCTTTAGCAAGCTGAGAGACGGTGCTGTCGTGTCCTAACGTCTAACGCGGCGGGCTGCAAAGCGAGAGGTCGCCCGTTCGATTCCGCGCGTCGGAAAGAATTTCTTAATTATTTTTCTTTGTGGCCTTTCTATATATATGCATACTTATACATATACGGTGAATGACGGCGACGGGGACGGATATTTTCCAGCCGAGACTGTCCATATAATTGCTATCGCAATAATTAACGCACGAGGGGACGTGAAGTGCAACTCGCTCCACGTGAGTTAGCAGCTGATCGTTCACCGTCGCTGTCACTCTCGGTGCCTTCACAGTCTTCTACGTCCAGTGAAAAATCCTCGTCGTCAAGATGGTTTCTTTCACCATCACTGCTGAAAGCAATCTGAAGAATTTCCTCCGCCAAACAACTTCGACCATTCCGCGTCACCACGTTTACAATTACAGAGACGTCTGGGCGCGGAGAACATTTCACTCTCAGATCGGTAAACGAGCAAATCGCTTGCAGTGTGCTGCCACCTATCAACAAACGCACAAAAACAAGCGGCGCAGCGCTGGCTATGAAACCAACACACTGGCGAAGGACGGCGTGGAAAGCGTTCGCTCCACGAAAGGCGTGGAGCAGACGCGTCCTCGAATGATTGAAACGTCGCTCGCACGATTAGTAACAGCGCTTTGCTGACAAAGGATAGAGGCATATTTTAATGTATCGACAACTTGAGATCGCTCAGTTTTACAAGAGCACATCGCGAGCCGGCGCGACCTCCCGCGTACAGTGTTGTGGGATTCATGCACTACAAGAAACACTGACCAATGCTATATACAAGTAAAACAGGGTGAGCTTCAACTGAATATGTCAGACGATAACATTTAACTAACCTACGTGGCAACAGAAAGCCTCGCGAAGCTGATAGTATGCGTACGCTGTGGCCTAGCATTGAAAGCGCGAGTCGCCACGTATTTTCACGAAACCTTCGCGCCTCGCAATAACGAATGAGATTTTTCGTGTCACGGAGGGCCCGGTTTGTTCACTGATGCAGTGAACATGCCAAGTCGTAGTGTTCCTTCCTTGCCAACGCGTTAACACTGAGGTTAGCACAGCCGAACAAGGGAGCGACTGCATAGTGCTGCCATTTTGTCGTCTACTAACCCTCCTCGAGAGGACGCTCCTGAATTCCGCTTGGCAGCGCGACAGTCTATGGGCATTGCGAATATCTTTCACACATTCTCTCTCGCATGGCGCTCTCTGTTGGCGGTGTGGGTAGGTGGGGCGGAGCGGGGCGGTGCCGCCGTCCGTGAGAGGTGACAAGAAGTAATGCACGCGCGACATTTACTAGCGCTTACTCCGAGATTGCTCGCGATATCGGAGGTCAAGGTTAAAGCGTCTCGATACGAGTGAGGGACACTGGCCGCGCTGTCGTCACCGAGGCACCCTAGACGCAGTTACGTTCTTTGCCTTTCGCTTCGTGTTAGCGTGCGCCGGTTCATCGGAGTAGTGGAGCTTCCACATGCACCAATAGGATTTCTCCGCCGACGACTACCTCGATTGCGAGAGCAGCGACTAACAAAACTGCTGCAATACAAGTTGCAGAAAGGACACGATTTCCACGGGCGAATGTCGTGCCTTGGCCAGCGGGACGCACGCTTTTGCGGCTCAAGTTATGAACCTCTACGAACTAGCCGTCAACATGGGTGCATCCACACAATAAGCACATGGAGGAAGGAATACTAAGGAGAGGCCCTGACGTCACATTCGTGAAGCCTCCACATCGCAAACACCCGCATCGCCTCCTAGCGAAGGCGCAGCGAAACATTTCGCGATTTCCGTCGCGACGTTTGCAAGCGCATGCGCGCATCGCGAAACTTTGCAGTCTTTTTTTTTGTTTGTTTTTCGCCGTGCAAGCGGTGTAGTCGATTCACGCGTGCTGCTCCTTTTGTGTGTTCGTTAGGAAAGCTACGCAATGCCCCGCTCTTGCGTATACACAGTGCAAATCGCGTGCACTGCGGGCAGTATCGGCTGTCACTTTTCATGTGTACGTATACGTTCGCTTCAGTACTGATCACTAAGCCATGATATTTGCATGCGGAGCTCTCGGATGTGCGCTCTGTTGCTTCTTACTCGTTGTGGCAACTCGGAACACACGTGAAATTTTGTTTTTGGCGTCTGACGCGCCGTACATACCATGCGCTGAAGGCATCGTACGTTTTAGAGGCTGTGTCGTTCAAACGAAAGGGCAATAAACTTTTGTTGTTGTTATCGGACTACGTGATGTATGTATTGTGCGGTGTGCGCTCGTTGCGTGCGCACTGGAATTACAAACTTTACGTGCACGATCGCGTATACAATACAGTGGTGTTTTCTTTTCGACGTGAAGTTACGTCAACTACAGGTTGGCGTTGCGCTGAATAGCTACTGCGCTCACTCCATATACACGAGCAAATAACCGCTAATCGGGCAATAGATCTGGAAATCGGGCAAAAAGAAAGGAAAAGAAAGGCCTATACGCCCAGCAGAACACGTAAGTCACTGCGAGGTGAGTTCGAATACGATGAGGCAGAGGCTGAATGTTTTTGATTACGGCACGTACCGGTACTTTCTGTACTGTTGCACAAAAACGCTCCGCGAAGAATTTCAGCGCGCAGCGCTCGGGCCTGCCACGCACGAACAGCCTGGTAGACGTCTGCTTGCAACATTTTACTGCGTGCGAACCGCACAATACGCGCTAAGTTTACGCCGGGACTACAAATCCGAGCAGAAGCGAACCACCGCGGAGAGCACGCCGCAGGGCGTCTGCTGCTTTGTTTGCCCCATACCGGTTTGTTTTCCCCATAAATCTGACGTCACTTCCGCCACACTTTTCGCAATGCATTGGGATACGATAGGGCCTCTCCTTAGTTTTTCCTTCCTCCATGCAATAAGCACTACTTCTGTGAATACACGTTTCACTTTCGTGTTATAGTAAAACCTCGGTGATACGACTCTCGCGGGGCTACCAAAAATATTCGTACCATCTGAAATTCGTATCACCAGAAAACAAGGAAAATTAGTATGCGACAAAAGAAAGTTCGCATACGTTTTGATTTAGTGTTTCTCAGGGCCGCACCGACGTCATGAACAGCTCTGAATGACTGCCAGTAAAGTTTTTAGAAGTGATCGATCATGCTTGTACTTGTAAATATACAGTGCGTGCACGCGTGTGTAATTAATGAACCAGATGTGTTGTGACCCGTGACCGCCAGTAGCCCCTTTCTAATCTTACTACTTTTCTGCATGACACCAAAGTACTGCGGCGAAAGTAACTACAGAAGCACTTTGCACGCGATAGATGAAGGCCAGAAAATTTTAGAATCGCTGTCCTTTGTTGCTGTTACTTTCTTATCGCGGTGGTGTTGGGGGCGCTTTTCGGGAGACTTACGGCCGTGCCCGCACAATAGACCCTTTTAATAATCCGTAAGTTCTCTTCCCTGCGCTGCATATTTTCCCAACTAACGGCGGCACCTGCCCTGCTTAGAGAGGAGACGAGGTCCTAGTTGCACGTGCTGGGGCTTGTCTATTATGCATGTTTATGTCAAGAGAGCCGGGTCTACATTTTCCATGTCATAGCGTAAGCAGAATGCGCTTGAACACGCTGTTTGCAGAAAGTGACTAGCCGCGATTAGTTGGGCAAACTGCATATCAAAAAAGCTAGCTTCAGTATTGTGAAAAGGGTCTATTGGGAGGTTTGCTCGAAATTCGGGAGTCTCCCGTGCAAATGGGAAAGTTGGCAGGTGTGCGCGTACGTTGCGAGGCCTAGCTCTTTCGCCAAGACTGTCCGCTTCGTCCTTTGGGGTATTCGTCCACCTTTCATGGGACTTCATGATGGACCCGCAACCCAAGTTTCTGTCTTGTTTCATAGAACGTCTGATTGCGGGGACATGGCTTGCATCTACTTGGCAGGCACGTGTTAACGCAGTACAAAGACGCTGCTGAATCGAGCACAGCAGCACGCGTCAACGTGTTGAAAAAAATAGGAAAAAAAAAAGAAACGCGACGTCAGCGCCATCTGTAACCTAAACGCGAAGGCGCATAATGGCTTCCAATATTCGCGCGCACAATGGAAACAACACGCACCGCTGATGGTCGCGCGGCGCGCATGCCCGCGCCCGCGCGAGACTGCCGCGTCTTCCGTGACAGCGCGGGTAGCACCTGTTCGTACCTTTGCGCTAGCGTATGTACGTTCGTATCAAACGGCGCGGGGTGAAATCTGTTCGCAACACCCGCACTCCAATACATTGCAGGTTACTGGGCCTTGGCCGGGACCACAGAAAAATTCGTATCACCCCGAAATTCGTACGAGCCGTGATCGTATCACCGAGGTTTTACTGTATACCGATTCCCATGACGGATGGATCAGCCATGTTTTTTTTTATCAATAAAGCCCGTTTATTTTCTTCCCAATAATATCTGGGGTTTAACGTGCCGAAACCACAATATGAATATAAGGCACACCGTAGTGTAAAGCTTCGGAAAGTTTGACCATCGGGTGTTCTTTAACGTGCACTGACATCGCACAGTACACGGGCATCTAGCATTTCGCCTCCATCGAAATGCGACCGCCACGGCCGGGATCGAACCCACGACCTCCGGGTCAGCAGCCGAGCACCGTAACCGCTACACACCGCGATGGACTATTTTAAAGACGATAGTTGGAGAACTTAGACGCACAATTTTAGGCTGTCTTTCTGTCTGTCACTCGATTGAGCCAACTGGCCAAAGTAAGTGACCCACTTGCTGAACGCCCAATCATCTTCAACTGGTAGCTGAGTTCATATATACTCGTGAGAATTGTCGATCAAAAACAAATATTACGCATATTTGAGGCGCAACATCAATACGTAAGTATTAGGTGGTGTGTTCTTTTACTAGAAAATATATAGAAACGTAATTCTAAAGACCCTAGTGTTTCTTAGGTTGCGCTGAAAATGCGACGCTATGCACGAAGAGGCCCTCTGCCGACGAAAGCCCTCAGCACAAGCTCATGTTTCCCGACGTATTGCTAGATGGCGTCCCTATCTCACGCAGCGCCTCCTCTGTCGTCTTTCGACGACATTTGCAGCGAAGCACGCAGATACGCGGCCAATTTTTGTAGCGTTAGCTACACTGGCCTAGCCGAGCCAGTTTCGTGCGCCTCCTCAAGAGCCGTGCTGCGCATGCGCGAGGATAAGTGATGTCACGCAGCTGGCGCACCGGAGCCGCCGCCGCGCGCAACTCGCCGCCGCCGGTCTGCGCATTCCAGAGGAGTCACGTCGTAGCCAACCGTAGCCGTGGCAGACGCACTGGCGCCGGCGCGCGCGCAGCTATTCGCCTTCGCTGTACAGTCGCCGTCTGACACTGCGCTGGAGCCGCTTGATAGCGCCTCTGACTGGCGTTTGCCAGTGTGGTATAGCCATGGAGAAGGAGAGCGCAAATGCTGCTCGAAGGCGCAGAAGAGCGGAGAAGATGAGTTAAGCTCCTCCGCTCTTTTTCGAAGCGGCACTCATGTAATGTGAGCGCACGCAGCACCGAGCGGCCGCTGCTGCGGGTTTGTCAAGCGGGTGATCGCAAGACAAAGCTTGCTGAACCGTGACACCTGGCTGTGCATCTTTCGGTGTGGAGCTGCTGATTTGTGATTATGTCACGTACGAGTATTTCCGACAATTTATATGCAAGTTTCAGCACATAGCGAACGACGCGGCCGCTAGGCTGACTTGGTCACATTTGACGCCTTATAACTTGTTAGCAACATAAATAATGCAACGTTTTTTTTTATGCAGAATGGTAAATGACGTCTTTGACTTCAATCAGAGCGATTTAAAAAAATTAAAAATGGCCTTTTTGAGAAAACTATTTTCGAAGTGGCGTTTTTGGTAAATCACTTACATTTCAGCCTAATTATCGAGTAAACCGAAGGAAGATAAAACCACGAAAATTATTTTAAAAGAGAGCGAAGGTATGAGCGTTAATATACCGATTTTTATTATCCTCACTTCTACTTATTTGCAGCAATAAATTCCTGAAATACAGGTATTTTGTGCGATTTGCCAAATTTGTGATTTTTTTTCTTCAAAGTTGCTTCGACAAGCAAGAGAAACAATAGACTTTGTATTTCACTTGTTCTTTGAGGGTAATAAATATTGTGACCAAGAAGTGCACCGTTTTTTGCCTATGCGCGCTCAAAATTCAGAAATCGCGAAATTGGCGGTTAAGTGTTTTTGCGGCCAAAATTGATATATTTTTTTTCAGACGAACTAAATTTGTTCGCGAAACTAACTTCGAAACCATTGTTCTGTATTTAATGCCTAGACCTACAGTAAATTCCATCAAAATCGGGAATGGTGACTGGGACCTCGTGTTCGACCTTATCTGGACACACCCTAACGACGCCTTAGGGTCGGGGCTCTTGAATGTAGAATGTAGCATTCATCTAATGGCACCTAAATGAGCTCCCAGAGCGGAATCCAATGAATCCGTAAGCATCATAGAGAGACCCCAAACATTCGCAATGCGGTGTTGGCATGCCATGGCGGTACTACAGATACAACCGTACCCTGCGGTCGATACTGGCAATATCATAAGTGGCATTTCAAAACCTTTCAAATAAACGGCTTGGCGGACACTGCTCATGACTTGATTAAAGGATTGCTGCGCATGTGTTAGTGCAAACCCGCCATAGGGCTTCATGATTAGTGGAAGCAGCGGATAGGCTGGGTCGCCATATATCACGAAGTCTTTCCCGTTGACAAGGCGCTCCAGCTTTATATATATGCCACTGTCCCGAAGGATTCCTGCATAGAAAGGGAACGAATGGCTTGTTCAATGACAAAATATCAGTAAGTGAAAGTAGCCGCAAGCCAAGATGTCTGCAATCTCTATCCTGGGCAACCTTTGCAGACATGCCAATAAAAAGCAAGTAGCACATTACGGATAGCTGTAGCCTCAGAGTAGCATTTCAGTAAACACATCACCAACCTGCATCATGCCGCCGTCCCGGGTAGTGCCCATTTAATCGGCACACAATACCATTTGGGCACATTAAGGACTGATATTTGACACAGTGTACCCTTTTGTGGCCCGAAAAGTAGGCCTGCTGGTTCCGTTTTGGGCGGCATATCGGGCGAGCAGTGCCATCGATAAACGCCCAGCAGTTCTGTAGCGCCGCACCTTTTATTCTCACAGCCTGGAACAAATGGGAGCAGTTCAATATTCAGTTATATTCACGGTTGCCTCAAGGTTATTATATCAGGGTCAAACGACTCTTGAATAGGACGATGTTTCAGAGTGCACGAGCTATTTTCTCGAAAAGCGGCTTCTTTACATTTTCACCCCTAAGCTCATATTGTTTACACGCTACGTGGATGATTGCTGTTGCGTTTTGATGTCATTTGAGCTGTACAATGTGCTCGCCTAAAGACCCTAGATTTTTCACTTTTACTTAAGTAGCAACAACTGCCTCCCACCTCTCGCAAGTGCAGCCGGTATCTGCCGCCATGTTCTTCCTAATCTAAAACATTTACAAAGCCACGTGCGTTTAAGCACCCACGCAAATTTTAGCAAAATTTATGCGAAAGCGACGTGCATTTCTGCGTCCGCTAATCTCCCTTCCATAGGCGTGCGCACAGGGGGGGGGGGGGGGGCAGGGGGGGCGACCCCTCTATTCACCTAAGAGGGGGGGCGCAAAGTCAGCCCCACACATTGACATCATACGGAGGGGGACGCTGCGACTCGGGGGAGGGGGGGGCGCAATGTCAGCGCCATACATTGACATAATTGGGAAGGGGGGCGCTGCGACGAACCTTCGCCCCTTTCATTTAAGCAGTGTAGATAAGGTATTAAGCCAACTTGAAACAAGGAAGTTTTTTTTTTCTTTTTTTCCCCCCTTCGAGCCTGGTGGCAGACATGTCACCGCCCCGTTATAAAGGGGACGCTCATAGCATCCATCCATCCATCCCCCCCTGAAGGGGAACCCTGCGTATGGTGGCTAGCCCTGCGCACGCCTTTGCTCCCTTCATTAGAGCAGGGCACACGTGTTTCACCAGGTGCTCAAAAAGCTTTAGAAAGAACATGGCTACCGAAGACGAGCGATGCGATTCATCGGAGGCGCTCCAGTGGTTGTGGATACTGAACAAAGAAGAGATGAAATTATAGGAACTTCATGCTCGCCCACCCGAATTCCATTGAGCCGGCTGTGGTATCCCAAGCACACACTTTACAGCAGACATGAAAAGTGTTCGTCTCCCGTTCACGGGTGCCATCGTGACAGAAAAAAAACGAAAAAAAAAAACCAACCAAACTAAGCAATTCCATATATTCCAGGCGCCAGCTAACAATAACCCGTGTACTCCGAAAGGCAAGCGTAGAACTTGTTCATAAGCCTATCTTTACCAACGGCAGCTTGTTTTCTCGTCTTAAGGACGACACACCTGCAGAAAAAGCGCGAAATTTCGACGGTACTTCTTTGATCGAAATTTCGACCACAAGATTACTTTCACCGACTACCAATTTTTGCGAAATAATTTGTCATAACAGGAATGCTGTTCATTTCAGTGCAAAACTTTGCTCGTTATCGCAATCTAAATTAAAACTGTGCGTCATTTAAATAAACTCAGTCTTGTCATTGACTTCTGCTACTGATCTCGCCGACTCAGTGCATATGTAATGAGGAAGGCCAAGCTCTGGCCTACACATCGACCTAATAAACAATTGTTTTTGGGAAAAAAAAAACGGATGAACAACACGCGCACACATGCTCTTCCTTTTTTTAAAGGTACCGAGATATGCTGTAGATCTCGCAAGACCACCTAGTATTGTAGTGAGATGCAAAGTCCACTTCTGCGAAATCACTGAGGCAGCCTGAAGAAAGCCAGGAGTGGTTGTTCATGTCCTGTAACAAGTGCCCAAATGTCGCCGTAATGTGTTTTATCACTTGCGAGCTCACACTTGACATTACTGACGTGTGCAGCCCAAAGATTTCTTGCAGGTCACACCATCTATTAGGGTAGGCCAGCCTCCGGAGCAGAAGGCACAATGCGTCCCGTCCGGGCACCGCCACTTTTTGCGCACTAGATATCTTATCAGGGAGCAGCAATGCACGAACTAGTTCACTAACATCTCTTTTCTCGAAGCGGAATTGCTGTCGAAACAGCGTTGATTCCACGTGGTCCACATCGAGGAGTCCGTTGCGAGAGCGGTATCGCAGCAGCTCGGTTTCACGATCGAGCCTTATGCTATATTCTATGCCGTCGAGGCTGAAGTCGCCCTTCAAAAGCCTTCGCTCTCGGGTTGTGAGCATCAAATAGTCTATTTCTTCCCATGAAAGAGTGTCCCAAAGGCGGTGATTCGAAAGGATGCTTGACGGCATATTCCCTCCCTCGCAGCTGCCCGTCTCGTCTGAGTCGTCGCACCGTCGCCAGTCACCACAAATCACCTAAACGAAATTCGCGCCGCCGTAAAATCTTGGCTTGTCTCACGCCTTGACTCGTGTCAACTATGGTTGGCTATTGTAGTTTATTGCCTAGTCACTAGGTGGCGCCAAGTAGCACTCCAAGACGAAGGTGTTGACGCTTAGGTGCACTCCATGTTTCCGTTGTCGCGTACGCTAAACTAATACTGTAGGAAGCAGCCTCAGCTGTAACGTACGTACCGCGCTAGCCGTTGCGTACGTACAGGTTTGCGCGCGCTAAACTAAAACTCTCTAATATACATAGCGGCAGCTTGAGTCGCCGGGACATTGTCACACCATATTCCACCCGCAGTAAGACCCGCAGTAAGGCATATTGCACTGTCGTCAAACCACGCATTTCACGTCCAGCGACAACGAGCATGGCACAAAACGCGCACACACGGCCGACACAGCTGGGCAGTTCAGAAGCAGCGATCACAAGGCCAAGGTAATCCCACGACGGTTTTGCTTGGGCATCCCGCACGCTGCTGGGGCCAGCCTAAAACGACTCTCTTCTCGCGTTTCTTTCTTTATTGTTTTTTTTTTTCCTTCGCACGCGCACACGTCGCGATGCTTTCTCAAATCTCGCTTGTATTCCGACGCGTCTGATTGTCTGATTTTCTCGCTCTCGGCGACGAGCAGGCGGGCTGCAGCCTTCCGAAGGTCGAAGGGCATTTTATCTTGTTTTTTTTTTTTCTTTTGAGTCACGTTTTCTCAGCACGGGATTTTATCATTTTATTCCGTGCTTTGAGACAGGCCGCCTTGGCCAGGTCGTTATCTAAAAGCATATACTGTATAGTGCTCGTCAAATGAATCCCGAACACCGACAAGCCTTCGCACGGCGCCGTCCAGTTATCACCATGTGACCATGGACAGGCGCGCATATGCGCAGTGCGGTCAAACCCACTGACCAGTGGTCAAACCGGATGCGCGCCTATCAATGATGATAACTGGACGGCGCGCACTATACCGTGCGAAGGCTTGCCGGTGTTCGGGTTTCATTTGACGAGCACTGTACATGCCGTGCCAATCGGCTACATCTAGGGCTTGCCGGCTTTTCGTTTTAGTTTAATTTTGATTTGATAGAAAAACGACATAAGCGACGTGACGAAGCGAAGTAACGACAGCACCAATGCGAAGTATCAGTATCAATGCGACATGAGCTAAGTAACAACAGTATCAATGCAAATAGATCGCGTCGGCGCTTACAACCCATATGCAATAGAGCACTGGACTAGAGGTGTGCACGGGCTCCGGGTAGCCCGAAAGCCCGAGCCCGACCCGGCCCGCGGGCCGGGCTCGGGCGGGCCGACGTATTTTCACCTCGGGCCCGGGCCGGGCTCGGGCTACTTGAAGTTTTATCGGGCCGGGCTCGGGCCCGGTGCAAAGCCCGACTCAAGCCCGAAATACAGAGAATGAGCGGGAATTGTTTTCTAGCACGGATACAGCGCCTTTTCCGCGACCGCCCTTTACCGCTTTTCCTTTCCATTCGCTGCTTTAAACAAAAGGGGAGCAGGTAAACCACTGCCTCTGTTGCACTCCAACGAACAGAGAAGTAACACCAACTGAGCTAGTGACGGCGCCACCCGACCGTTCGCGTTAGATTTAAGGCCCAATCGCATATGAGTGAAAATGCACGCGACAGCGACGAGCGACCCGATGTAGATCGCCTTCGTGCAAGCTGACGCTTGCATGGGCATGCCGGCATGCCCCATACTCGTGACGGCTTTGGCGAGGGAACTCCATTGTTGCTGGCATGAGGCCGTCTACTTGTATGGCAAAAGTGCAGCGCTGTCGCAGGTATGCAATGCAGATAAGATATTTGTTGCACGTTGGTAAGTAAAACGCTTACCGTTGTCTTGCAGTACTTTTTATATGCACGTGGATAATTATTACGTTATTTGTTGGTGTACAGCTGATGTGCTTAGTACATTGCTTAGTACGTCGCTGATGTACATCCGGTTCGGGTGTTTTGTGACTTCCGGGTGATGAGCGATGGTTTCCAAATGTGAAAAAACCGAGCGATCGCGCGATTTCGAGCACGCGATACATCGCGCGAACGGCCCGTTTCGTCGCTCGTCGCTGTCGCGTGCATTTTGGTGCATATGGGGTTTGGCCTTTACTCGTAACTACTCTACGCGAACTCTGGCAGCACGCAACAAGAGTGGATGTGACTCGCCGGCTGTCTCGCGTTCCTCCATTTTTCCTCTGCCAGCCAAGCCCGGTAAAAAGGACAATAAAAAAAATTGCCTTCATTCTGTGAAAAAATCGCTCGATATAGAAATGCATTACCTGCTCGCTCAAATGTCGTTCAAAAAGCCGGGCCGGGCAGGGCCGGGCCGGGCCCGGGATTGTGTTTTCGTACGTCGGGCCGGGCCGGGCGGGCTCGCAGCCCTTTGCCGTCGGGCTCGGGTGGGCCTTCGACAAAGTCAGCGGGCCCGGGCCGGGCTCGGGCTCGGAAATACGGCCCGTGCACAGCTCTACACTGGACCGCGCCGCGCAGCGAGAAGCAGCCGACCGGAACTATTAGTTGCCAGCAGCAGCCGTCAACACCGCGAAGTTACGCGGAAAGGAAACCACACAACATTGAAGCGAGGTGACGTAATGCGCTGGGCGGGGCACCTCCACGGCGCTCCCTCTCTCCTCCGGAATGAAGCGAGTTGAGAGAGAGTTGAGGGGGTAAATATGGGATGGGGATCGCTCTATCTCCGGTCCTACTTTAGCTTTACGAAAAATCCTTTCGGCTTTATATATTCCTGAGAAGGGTCCGACTCATTCCCGGGTGTTTTTCACGCCAAGCCCGAGGGGTGGTTCATGACCCGTTTTTCGTGCCTGTTTCAAGCTAACCGTCAGCGGCGGATGCTCCGGTGAAGTCAGCCGAGCCGGCCGCTGCGTTGGCTCGGGCCGACGGAGCGTCTGCTTACAACGGCTGTGAAGTTCCCGCCCCCTCCGGCTTCACCGCGTGACTGCTGTTCTCAAGGACGCCCGCTGAAGAACGATAGGCGGATAGCAAAATGGCGCGTCGTCTGCTACAGCACTTCCGGTTCTAGGAACCGTCAAGGCTCAGCTCTTCGCTGCTTCAAGTTGTGTGCGGTTCAGTGTAATCGGGGAGGAGGCAAGATAACTGGTAACAACCGCGTCGCAGAAAGTACGCGTTTTCTCCCCGATTACACTGAACGGCACACATCTTGAAACAGCGAAGAGCTAGGCATCGAACCGGAAGACGTCATTTTGCTATCCACTGTTTACAACATTGCCACCGCTGAGCGCAATACACTGTAGGAGGAAAGGATGTATAGCAACAGCGCCGGGCGAGCGTGCTCAAGGCTTGAAGTCCACGTTGACGTCATGTAGTGTTTCCTGTGTTGGCGCCAAATGCGGCCGGTGAACTCTCTCTCTCTCCCATCCCTAATCTTGGCCGATGTCTACGTGCCAAGCACGTGCGTTGGAATCACAGCGGCAGCGCCCAAGTTACGGCAGTCGCCTCGTCGTTGCTGCCTCGTTCGCCTCGCAATGTTTTTGCTTAAAATATACAAGTTCGTATAACAATGTAGACGTGCATTTGTTTCTGTTTACTCGTGAATACGCAAAATTATCACGCAGACAACGCCCGCGACGTCTACAGATGAAACAGACACGGACACATGCGTACCCGTGCGTTGTTGGGTTTACAAAGCTATCGCTCCGCTGATCCCTGTTCATTAATGTATCCCTTCTGTCTTTCTTCCTCCCTTAATTTATTCAGTCGTTTCTTACTTGCTACCTCCATTTCTTTATTTGCTTCAGTGATCTGAGGCGAATTACACTCTTCATTTCATCATTCGTTTCATTTCTGTACTTAATCCGTCATTGATTTCTCTATCACGTTATGCATAGTTATATTCCTTATTTCTTATTTCGTTTGCTTCGTCAGTCGTTTCTTGCTACTTTACACAGAAGTGCTTCATGGCTGAAGTATCTCGGCGTTCCCGTTTAGGGAGCGTAGTTTTATACAATCAGTCAATCAATCAATCAATGTTATTTCACAATATACTGTAGAGAATAAGGATATACAGAAGGTGGTCCCACAGTATAAACTTAATTGGGACCTCCCGTACATTATAAACATAAACGTTTCATCGACAAGGGCGGTTTTGTTTTAACTGTTTGATCATTCCCACTCGACTTCATTCAAATTGATGTACAGTAATCTATACGAAATACGAGTCATGCGCACATAATTAGGAGGTATGAGAAACGATTACGAATTTTTATGAGCATCTAACGCCATGCGCCGCAGTCCCGCAGTGCACAGAACGCCATACCGTTTCATCGCTGTGCCAAGTGCGCAGGTAGGTTGAGCCACATTGCCTTATTTAGTGCACTCCGCGATGACATGTCGCGAGCAAGAAGAAACCGTCTCCCTAGCGCCTCACAACCTACGATTTGCACTCACTTGACACAATAGCCAATAAGCGGCTCATAGTTTATGAAGAGGCAGGGACATCACGGAGAGTCGAAACGCGATCCGTGAGAGGTGCACGGCATCGCGGACGACGCAACCGTTGCGCATGAAATCCGCGGAGCGAGTCCAACACGTCCGAGTGGAGCCCGTCCCAAGCAATAACTGAAATGATACCAACGTTACTGGCGTCCGCCAGGGTTGTCCTCGCCGCGCTCCTTCTCACCGGTTCCCTCCTCACTTGGCGAGAGGGAAACCGCGACGTCTATCTCTATAAAAAAAAAAAAAAAAACTCCGCGACAACTTTTCTTGGCACCACTGTGGAAGCTACAGAGCCAAAGTGCCTGCATGCATGCGCGCCAAGAAATAGTACCTATATTTATTTTCTAATTCGAAAAGTTACCTAGCTCGAATAAATAAAGATTTCTTCATTATAAAAAGAGAACGCGTATGGGAAGCCATTCGTGAAAAATGGCATTGTAACCTTCAACTTTGTTTCGGTCTTTATTTCTTGGACAGCACCACGTTTTCATCACGCCTGCACCACATTTCCTCACGCCTGCTCTCTCAGTGTCTCAGTAAACATGGCGTCAGCGATACCGCCTGTTCGTTGGCCTTACAGTGTAGTTGGCCTGAACCGTGTGCGGCCGCAAACTCGCCGTTTCGTTCTCCGAAGAAGCTGTACTCTAAATGTGACAGAAAGTGGCTATCAAGACCACGCAAGTTATCTGCATTGTCATCGCTGGAGTGAGCGCCGTCAGCGTGACTTGTCTGCAAATGCAGTGTGCCGGACAGTCGCCGAGCTCACCGGAGTGAGTGAGCGAACAGTTAAGCGTATCAAGGCTGAAGCTCTGCGGCCCCGACCGCGATGCGATGTTCCAGAAGCGCCACGATTGTTTTAGATCTTTCTGTTAAGATTGCGCGCGGTACGCGAATAGTCTTAGAGATTACGTGGCCACCAGCGATAACACTGGAACATTCGACAGAAGCCGACACGCTTTACGACTTGTCATAATTATTGACGGGCGACGCTCTGACTGACTCGTTTCCCGCCCACAAGTTTGGCCAAATAAAGAGTTTCATCTTCGACACACCGCTGCCTTCGTCAACGTAACAGCCACGTGACAATAAACAGTACAGTAGGTAGATGCATCTACGCACACTGATGTTCCCATTCTGCATGTAGACGTGGTGCTAAACGCTCTAGCGATGCGAGCAAGCGAAACCGAAACTGGAACTGAAATCGGCTGCAAGATGCCGAACTACTTGCGTACACAAATGTGCGGATGCCCCGCCTCCGTAGCCTTCGCTCCAATGCCAAGATAAGTTGTCGCCGAATATATATAAAGAACAAATAGTGGCGAATTTCGTTGGGAGAGCAGGGGTGCAATCGAGGAACGCTGCTACTTCCGATTCTATGCCATATTCTATGCTATTCTTATCATCCACCACTCGCGGCTCGCTGATCGCGTTGATAACGCGGACGGACCGTCGTTCTGACCAATGGCCAAGCGCGAAATGCACGAAAAGCATTGGAATAAAAAATAGAATCGTTCCGCGATAGCACCCCAGAAGTCACGTCGGAGCTGCGAACGAGGCGTGGGCTTTTGAGCTCCTTCGCAGTTGTCGGCAAACGAAGCTCAGCCGCTGAGGTGAGTGTCTCGGCATTGTGCGCGTCGCTTATTGGACGTACTGCAACGGTTGGACCAGAGACTCCGACGCTTCGGTAAAGATTCTAAAAAAAAAAAAAACCGAACACCTTGACGATTTTCGTGTTCTTTAAGTGTTTCTTCACTTTTTTTTTGCGTTCGCGGAGTGTAGAAGCAGTTGTACTTACTCGAGCTATAGGAAGACATTGCTTTTGATTTGTGGCCGCTGATACGGCGATTCTGGGGCGCTATTTTTAAGCGTTCTGTCACAGAACGGAGGTGGAGCGTTCTGTGAGCTGCACGGGATTGGTTGAGGCTCGTTCAATTCAAATTCAAATTCAATATGCATTGTTTAACGGTTCAAGACGTGAGAATAGCCTGGAAAGCCGTAGAACGGTCACGTGACAGCCACAGAACGGCCGGTGGCGCGATTTTGTACGCGTTCTTCCACGCACAGTAAAATGGCCTTAAACCTTGCCTAGGCATTTTTGAAATAAACATTAAACACTGCCTGCATGTTGCCCGCGTTTGATTTTTGCTGCCAGTATTACTCTCATTGAATAGCGTTACATCTAGCCGATTTGTAAACGAGTGCAAAAGCAACAATCACAAAGGTACAGTAATGGCGGTGCTCTTGTTGTCGGCGCTCTTTCAGCCCAGCCTTTCTTTCCTCTAGGGTGTGTCCAGATAAGGTCGAACACGATGTCCCGGCCACCGTTCCCGATTGTTATCAAATTTACTGTAGGTCTAGGCATTACACCCAGAACAATGGTTTCGCAGTTAGTTTTGCGAAAAAGAAATTCTGTTCGCCTGAAAAACAATATACAAATTTTGGCCGCAATAAACGCTTTTCCGCCAATTTCGCGATTTCTGAATTTTGTGCCCACCTAGAGAAAAAACGGTGCACTTCTTCGTCACAATATTTATTCCCCTTAAAGAACAAGTGAAATACAATCTTATGAGTCTATTATTTCCCTTGCTTGTCGAAGCAATATTGAAGAAAAAAATCACAAACTTGGCAAATCGCACAAAACACCTGTATTTCAGGAATTTATTGCTGCAAGCACGTTAAAGTGAGGTTAATAAAAATCGGTATATATTAACTTTGACACTTTCGCTCTTTTTTAAAATAATTTGCGTAGTTTTATTGCCCTCCGTTTTAATTGATAATTTTGTTGAAACGTGATTTACCAAAAACGCCGAAATTTGAAAATGATTTTCTCAAAAAGGCCTATTTTAATTTTTTTTTAAATCCCTCTAATTGAAGTCATGGACGTCATCTACCATTGTGCAGAAAAAAAAACGTTGCATTATTTTGGTTGCTAACAAGTTATAGTGCGTCAAATGTGACCATGCCAGCCTAGCAGCCGCGTCGTTCGTCATGTGCTGAAACTCGGATATAAGTTGCTAAAAATACATGTACGTGACATAATCACAAATCAGCAGCTCCACACCAAGAAATGTGCAGCCAGGTGTCATGGTTCAGCAAGCTTTGTCTTGCGATCAGCCGCTTGACAAACCCGCAGCAGCGGCCGCTCGATGCTGCGGGCACTCACATTACATGAGTGCCGCTTCGACTGCAGATGAGCTCCACTTGCGCGCCAAACTACGCTCAGAGGACAAACGAGAGAAGAAATGCATCACTGTGAAAGTTAAAGGCCGTTAAGTGACAACAAATGTCATAATATGCAAGGAAAACTCTGCCGGCAATTTCCCAGTGAGCGCCTTCAATACAGCACGGATGTATTTCTCCTCCTGCTGTTATGCCCGAAGCCGCACGATATCGTGATAAACGCTCGAATTTCGTTGAATATTCTATCTCCGGACGCACAACAATACAGTATTGTAAAAGCGGTTCTTTATTAATGAAGTAAAGGACTTGGGCACACTTCTTTTCACAGCCGACTGACACAAGTGTCCTGGCACGAGATGAACTGCAGTTTGAGTTGTTCGACCATCGCAAGCACGTATGACAGCTTTCTTTAGATGTCAATGGCTTTCTTTTGTGTCATATGTTGCTCATAGAATGAGCCTAATTATCTTTAGGCCATCAGAAGAGAGAAAGCAACACATGGGCGCACTACTGGACTCAGGGGCGTAGCCAGACATTTTTTTCGGGGGGGGGGGGGGGTTCAACCATACTTTATGTATGTTCGTGCGTGCGTTTGTATGTGTGCGTGCCTATATACGCAAGCAAAACTGAAAAATTTCGGTGGGGGTTTGGACCCCCCCAACCCACCCCCTTGGCTACGCCCCTTGGCTACGCCCCTGACTGGACTCTAGATAGAGTCTGTACTAACTATATGCCGGAGACCTCGTTCCGTCGACATCCTCTCCCCGTTCTATGGACAAAAATTGATACAAAACGGCCTCCGGACGACTTGGATTGGATCGAAACGTATGCGCGTGGGCTGGGGAGAGGAGGAGCGGCTTCACACGCTGACTGCCAGGGGCCGTATTCTGAAAAGGCGACAATCGCAAAAGTATCGCCATTGGTGCGCGCTGTGGTGCGATCTTGTACGAATTCCAAATAAGCACGGAGGCGTGGCGTTACACCCAGCCGTACGCAATTGGTCAATGCAGGGCCGTGACGTCTGTTGCGGTTCACATTGGCCATTCGCGTGCGGCCGGATGTAACGCCACGCCTCCGTGCTTATTTGGAATGCGTACAAGACCGCACCACTGATTGGCGGTTGACCAAAACAGGAAACGTGAGGGCGCCATCTGGTATTTCCGTCGACGTGACGGTGCTCTACGGCGCTCCTGCAATGCCTGGAATAAACGAACACACCTTATCAGCGTCGGTTGGTGGTGAAGACTAGCATTTCAGTGACGTAGGCGGTAGCTTCTAGTATTCAATCCTCGGTGGATGTACGCAGCATTTTTTGCGCTGAAGCTTTCAGCGAGCATTACCTTGGGGTGTTATCAGTGGTTTTTCTTTGACAGCGCCTGTTTTTTCGTGGTTTGAACGTCCCAGGAACATGAACCGTGCGTTGCTCGCGTGGCCTATCGCGAGCCGGCAACATGCGGAGATGTTGAGACGATATCGCTGCGGCGGCACACTACAGCTGAACTCTCCGAGTATGCCGTGTTAAACTCCCAACGAAAATATATTTCACGTAAAGTTGCATCCTTTAAATATTATACTGCGCATTAAACAATCGCACAAAAAATGTTGAAAGCACTTTCAACACGTTATATATTTCAAGTAGCCACAGCCAAGCCTGGCCACTGTGTAGAAGCCAGCATAGGCTCGAAAACGCCGCGCTCGGGTCGCTCTGCGCTCGTACGGTACACTCACTCCTGTGTTGTGAGACATTCATAACACCAACGGCCAGTGCAACAATGACGTCACAGGCAAGTGTTTTTTTTTACTTATTCAACGCATCAGATTCTACGTCACCAAACGCGATACCATCGCCTTTTGCGATCGTTTGAGAATACGGGCCCTGGTATCAGCGTTTTTAGAAACATTGACTGGTATTCAGCCATGTCCCTTTTGCGACAGTTTGCAAAAATGGCGTCTCCGTTCTCGTTTATACCATTTCGTGTCGCCTGCGTGGCTGCTGCAGTCACGCAGAACGAAGCCCCGAGGTAGAAGATGCGTTTGAGGCGATGACTGAAAATGGGTGCGGCACTTTCTTCTGAATAACGGTTCGAATGCTCGCGCTGTTCAAATATTACTACTAGTGGACAAATACTAGAAGCATTGGTTGGAACAGCGTAGTAGCCAGCGCCACTATGGACCGTCTCTCGAAACTGTGACACCACCTAGCCAGCGAACATCTATGGACGTCAGACTCTACCCAGGCGGCGCTGCGAAAGGCACCACCACTAGCGCCCTCATCGCAGCCCTGACGCTAACTGAGTAGTACAAGGAGAGCCATCCGCAAGCGAATGTGCATAGGCCACAATAGAACCCCCTCTTTCGATAGTGTCGGGGCGCAGTTTTCTGAAAATCAAGGACCTGGAAAGCTTCTTCCACCAATCCACGCTTCAAAGAAGTAGGGAGCTCATCAAAGCGAACTGCGGGTACAATGCAAAAGAAGTTTCAGTTATCCCGGCGCGTTGCAACTCGCAAGTACAAGCGAGCATCGCACGACATCGAGTTCGAGGCAAGCCCTCCGACATCCGTTCTCTAGCGGCTAAATGCGTTAAAATCGGGTATATACGTAATGCCAAAGCGATGAAGTACATACACGATTATTTTACTTAGCTATGTATGTAAGGATCAGTGGTACAAAGCTCGCTTTATCAGGTACGAATGGCCCCGGCGATTTTCGCCTTTTTAATTGCAATCTCCCATCTCGCTTCCTGTGGGTTGGACTCTTTTATTACGCATCCTCAAATGGTCTCTCGATGGTTGTGTTCCGTTTGTATAGACGATTTTCCGCAGCGGCGCATGGCCGCTGCCATGTTTTATCACGTGATCGTAACTGGCCTTCCCCCAGCCATTTGCCCCAGCCAACGCATTGGGCCAGCGAAGCGGCCGTGGCCGTACCACACAAGCTGGTTGCAGCAGGGTGTAAGCAAGTGACATGCTTGTGCAGCAAAACATATATAGTTCTACATGCAATCGCCTCAAAGTTGAAACGTTGAGACATTTGCGTTTGTTTGGTACGTACCACGCCACAACGATAAGCGATATGTTTAATCTACTTCGTATTTATGGTGTATGCCTTTAATTATTGTGTTAGCAACCGCCAGTACCTGGGGTTACAAGCCAACATGGCAGCACCCATGCAGAAGCGACAGCCCACTTCGATCCGAACTCGCGCTTGCTGCTCGCCCACTGTCCTGACAGCAATAAATAAATGGCAAAATCGGCCATCGCTTTGTGTCAGCTCATGCTGGAGAAACAACGTCAGGTATGCTTTGCCTTTATTATTGCGATCAGCTGTGTTTATTTAGCCATGCCTGCTAAGCCTTGTCTCGGCCAATATGAGAATGAATCTTGGAAGCATGCAAAATACCGATGACTACCTTGCTCTAGAAGCTTCAGGACGCGAATATAAAGCAAATAAATGCGTAGGTTTTGAACTTACGGGCCACACAGCGCAGGACGACGACGTGATAAATGCGAGGCGGAAGGAAACTGCATCCACAGGTGCCGCCATGTTTGCTTTTCCGGCACTGCCGTCAGCTTGCTTTTACTCGCGTGCGCGCAGACGCCGAGCAGACAACGACGCGGCCTCGAAGCGACTTCAGCGTACTACGTCAGGGGAGCAGCAGTTGGAGCCTGAAGGAGAGAAGGCGGAACTTGATCGGCTACCTGATCCCTGATGATGTTCTGGAGAGCGGGCACCAATGGAGAACTTGACTGGCCGTGAACAAGCGGCATCATCGAAAGCTGACGAGCAACTTCTTCTCGAACGAAATCCTTAATCTGTTGCAGCAGGGACGTATGATCGGGAGCAACAGCCAAGCCGGACATTGAAGTCGCGGGTGGCAGAGATTGGCGGGTGGCTGCACGTTGTTTGCGCAGTTCATCGAAGCTTTGGCAAAGGCTGACTAGGTCAGTGACTGTTGATGGGTTCCTCGCCGGCAGCATCTGAAAAGCATCGTCTTCGATTCCTTTCAAGATATGCCGAATCTTCTCGGCATCGGTCATTGCTACATCAAAGCGGTTATATGGGTCGAGAACGTCTTCTATGTAGCTTGTGAAATTCTCACCGCTCTGCTTCGTACTAGCACGCAAACGTTGCTCAGCTCGAAGCTTGTGAACGGCGGGGCGCCCGAATATCTCCGTCACGTGAGTTTTGAAGGCAGCCCATGTCGGGAGGTCACGTTGGTGGTTTCGATGCCACACGCTGGCGATACCGCTCAAGTAAAATGACAGGTAGTTAAGCTTTCCTGCGTCGTCCCAGCGGTTTATCACGCTCGCTCGTTCGTATTCAGCGAGCCAGTCTTCCACATCTTGCTCTTCTGCACCGCTGAAGATTGGTCGGTCGCGTTGAGGGAACGGACCAGGGCAGAGCATGGTAGTCACCGCGGCACCGGGTTGTTGGTGTTGCATTGGTCCTCCTTCCGTCATTGTAGAGGCGGGCTTGAGTTTCCCGTTGCGTAGTTCCAGATTTGCTTACCCAGCACCTCCACCACTTGTTACGGGGGGTTTATTCAGGATTCTACGCGAGCGACGATCGTAGCAGCAGCACGCAGGGCGTAGCCAGAGCGCGAATTGTCGGTGTGTGCCAGCCGATGGCGATGGGCCTCCGTGCTTGTCGATCTTCTTCTTCACACAGGAAACAAATCTTAAGTTTGACCTTATGCTTTTCACAGAGACTTGGCTATCAGATTGTGAACAACCGCCAGTTTTTCATGGGTATGCATCGTACAGTTTAGGGCGCCATGGAAGGAAAGGTGGTGGCGTAGCTATTTATGTTAGAGAATGCGTCAAGCACAGTCGCATAGATGAATTCTCAATCATAGAGGACGACGTGGAATGCCTAACCTTAAAATTTTCAAACCTTACTGTTTCTCTAATTTACCAGCCACCATCGGGATGAGAAAAAGAAAATGTGTTATTTCTTTGAAAATTTGCTACAGTATGGATGCTTTCATAACGAGCCATTTTTGCTAATGGGTGACATTAATGTTGATATGGCCGTAGATGATTTCTGGACATCTGAGCCGCATACAACGATGGCAACCTACGGCTGTAGTAAGCACATAAATACACCTACTAGAATAACAGAGCATAGTGCGACCATGCTTGATGTGTGTAAATCAAACCTGAACACAAATGACATTAGTACTGGTGTATTATCAGCTGAAATAAGTGATCACTTACCTGTTTACTGCCTTACAGTGCTTGGTCAGCCTAATGCCTTACAGTGCTTGTCAGCCACAGAGAAAGATAAACAACGTGTCTTTAAATGAATTCCAAAACCTCGTTCGAGCCTTGCATTGGAAAGATGTTTATAATGATGAAAATGCAGACATGGCTTACACTATGTTTTTAAACAAAATACGGACATGTTATGACCGCGCATTTCCGGTCTGGTACTTAAAACGGAAGTCTAATAACGCGCGAAAGCCGTGGATTAACCGCGAGCTAAAAAAAGAAATAAAGAAAAAACACGCCATGTGCCACACCTTCGTTAAGACCTGAGGAAAGCTTTTGACTCCATTGACCATGAGATATTATTAGCAAAGTTAGACAAATATGGCATCAGGGGGTAGCAAAACGCCTTATTAGTAATTATCTGAAGGGACAAAGGCGGACTATTCGTCTAGAAACAGTGTCATCATCATTAATGGAAATTAAACAAGCTGTACCACAAGGCTCGAAATTAGGCCCGCTGCTTTTCCTTGTTTATATAAATGACATAGTTGCTATTCCAAATTCGCCAGACATAATCATGTACGCAGATGATACCAATGTACTTTTGCATCAAATGACTTACATTAACTAGGAGACACGGTTAATACATACTTAATGTCACCATCGCTTTGGCTTAGTCAAAATAAATTGCAGTTGAACGTGTCCAAAACAACCTACATCCTCTTCAGACCTATCAGCAAAAAAGTTAACTACGAGACGTCTATTATGTTTGATGGAGTCATCCTCAACAGAAAAACAAAACAGAAATTTCTGGGAGTGTGGTTTAGCGAGGTCTTATCCTGGAATTGCCACATGAGACACCTCTACGACGATCTATCTAAAGTAGTAGGAACCATACACAGAATAGCACACTATGAACCGATTTCCGTAAAACTCTTACTCTATCACGCACTCTTTTATTCAAAGCTCTGTTGTAGAGCATTAGTATGGGGTACTACCACCAAATCTAACTGTTAACGACTCGTACGACTACAAAAAAAAAGTTCTCCGCCTTTATATAAATTACGCAGGGTCATTCATTAACATCGAAACTGCGTCGCTGTTCGTGAAATTCTCAATGATTCGTGCAGATCAGATGTATTACCTAAAAATGTTGCATTATATATACGAGCAAAAGCTGTACCATTTGATGAATCAGATCATTCTGTTAAGCACTCCCTCCGACACACACAGCTCCACACGCCACAAACGAGAACAAACTACGGCAAACAAACAATTTCCTACCAAAGTATGTATTTTAAACAAAACATAAGGCCAAGTGAATTACGAATGCTCCTCGTCCGTATTTAAAAAGCGAATTAAATCCTTGTTAATTACAACTGGGTTACATTTCGCTTTCCATTGATTTTCGAGATAAAAAGAATTTTTGCACTCTGTTGATGTATTCTATTTCTCTTATATTCATTTAGGGTTTGTTCGATGTGACATAGCAATGTATATGGTAATTATGTGTATATTGTTTGAATTCATATACAGAGCATTGTGTGTCTAGAATTTGGTGATTTCTGAGATTAGTTGTAAACTTTGTAGGCACCAAATACACGTCTGTAAGGCACACTTTGTTGACACGACTATGACGATGAAGAATTATGCCTCAGCCCTGGGTTTCTTAAACGGCCAGTTATATAATTTGCATTGGGTGACGCCCGGTTGCTATTTCCCTCTCCCGTCATGCTGTATAACATACGTTGACGTGGGAGAGAGACGGGGGGGGCGAAGAACTTTACTGAGACCTCGAGGAAATGATCATGCGCTTATGGGCTTCCTTGGCAACCAATACAAGTGCACTTGCGAGGAACCCAAACGCTATAAATCATTGTAATTTTACTGAGACCCCGAGGAAGTGGATCATGCGCTTATGTGCTTCCTTGGCAAACAATACAAGTGCGCTTGCGAGGAACCCACTACGCTATAAATCATTGTAATTTTTGAGAAGTAGGGCAGCAGGCACTGTGCCATTTTTCGCCATTCTACGGAGAGCGTTGGTACCTGCGCATGTAAGACATTATGCGCACTTTGTTGATGTTGTGCCTGATGACGATGAAGAAATATTGCAGAGCCCTTTGTAATGGGCTGGAAGCATTCAACAACCTACTCGTTGCGCAATTCGCATTGTGTGACGCCTGTTACAGAATTCGCGTTGTGCTACGCTTGGTGCTTATTTTACTCATCTACCACGCTATATTGCATACGCTAATGTGGTTCCTTCCCGACATGAAGCCTGTATAGGACCTTTTAGCAAAGCAGTTTCAAGCACCGGCATGGCTCAGAGGTTGAATACTGGGCTCCCACGCAGAGGACCCAGGCTCGAACCTCGTTCCATCCTGGAATTTTTTTCTTATTTAGTTTTTTTTTCTTATTTCGAGCGATACTGGTTACGGACACCGGCGGCGGCGGCGGCGGCGGCGGCGGCGGCGGCGGCGGCAGCGGCGGCGGCGGCGGCGGCGGCGGCGGACAACTACGGCGCCAAAAACGGCCGGTGAAATGATCTCATAACAGCTTTCGCTGTAAAATATGTAAATATTATGTATGCGCATATTGCCTATATTCAGTTTAAACATTGTTTATGTTTATGTTTGAGTACCGCTATGCCTAGTGTTTTAGTGTGATGTCTTGTAAAGATTGCCAAGCGCTGTCTGAAGTGGATGTGGCGGCGGGGACCCTCGTCAGGCTTGCAAGCCTTTAGTCCTCGCCCCCCTCTTGATTGATCAAGAAAATAAACGTTGAATTGAATTGAATAACACTGCAATCGGTTCACGACCTTTGAAACCGGCCCTCGTAATTCACTGCTCACAGTTGCGTACGTATCTCTGCAGAGTCTGCAGAAGGGCGGCGTATACAGCCTTTTCTCCGAGTTTCAAAGCTGCTGCGAGCAACTACGCACCCGGCAAACGGTGAGCATGAATTCAAGACGCAGCTTTGCACGGAAAGAAACTGCGGCGGTCGTCACCATGGCGTGCTCATTCATCGTCTCCTTGTCGACGGCTACAGGGCAAGGTTTAGTGCTACGAATATAAGGCTACTTTGAGTCATCATCATCATCAGCCTGTCTACGCCCACTGCAGGGCAAGGGCCTCTCCCATGTTCCGCCAATCAACCCCGTCCTGTGCTTTCTGCTGCCACGTTGTACCTACAAACTTCTTAATCTCATCTACCCACCTAATTTTCTGTCTCCCCCTCACGCGTTTGCCATCTCTTGGAATCCAGTCAGTTACCCTTAATGACCACCAGTTATCCTGCCGACGTGCTACGTGCCCGGCCTACTTTGAGTACGTAACGTTAATTTCACGTTATCGGAAAAAGACGGCATAGAGACATCGACATCAGCAGGATTTCGTCTTGAAGGGTGCGAACCCGTGCTGCATCACCCTTGGGGGAAGAGGGAGCGCTGGTGTGGCTTGGGTGGGAGGCAAATGCTGGCGTGACGCTGGGGTGAGAAGGGTGTGGTGGGGCAGGTGACCTTCTTGCAACTACTTGCCGACGCCATGCAAATAGATCCCCAACATGAAGTGTTTCACTGAAGTTCCTGTCCGTCGAAAATGCCTACAGCTTAATTTGCACATACATACATACATACATACATACATACATACATACATACATACACACACACACACACCTACATACATACATACATACATACATACATACATACATACATACATACATACATACATACATACATACATACATACATACATACATACATACATACATACATACATACATACATACATATTGATGTGCTTATTGTACACACGTACATGCGATTACAGTAACCTACCCACTCTAATATGAAAGCTGATCACTCTAGCCGAAGACAGGAGAACCTTTTATTTCAAGGCATTGTTGAAGCACAAATGTGCTTGAGCAATCACATATTCTGATTTGACTGCATAGTAGATATCGAGAAACAGGAGCCTCTATTTCTCGTCATTCTTTTTTTTTTTTTCAGTTGTTGACAGATGTGACCCGAGCTCGGTGACGGATTGCTACGTAAATTATATGGGCTTTTTATGGCGGGAGGAGCTTAAGCCTGGCCCAGAGGGCGATTACGACGAGGAGGGGCTCAAGAGAGGTTGCAGGTATTGTGTGGTTGTTTTATATATTTATTTCAGCATACGGCGGCAAGTTATCTTTTCGTCCACTTTGCTTCCTTCACATCTATATCACAATTATAACAATACACTTAAAGGAGTACAATTAACGTCCCCTATACTATCCTTGGCTTCATTATCTGCTGTTTTTCATTAAGGTTGTGTCAAACAATGAAACGAGCCCCCGAAAATCCCCTTCCTTGTTTTATATGTGTGTGTGTGCGTGTGTGTTTGTGATAGAGCGGATTTTTATAGTGCACAAATATCCACTTGCAGGCCTAACAACGAGCTTCCGTACGTCGCGTGCGGTGACGTTTAATGCTGTACACTGACCAAAGTTCGCTTATCATATTTTCAATCAATCAGTAAGTCGATCGCTCATACGAATTTGATGAGAGTGGGGTGAAAAATTTCTATCGACATCGCGACAATGGCTACCCTGCGAAAGCTCTGCAGGATGCTAATCTGTCGCTTTGCAATCTTTTTAAATTGCAGCCTCATCAAAGAAAAGCTACCGTGTCACCAACGTCTGGCCAATTGCTTTGAAGCGGCGACTGGTGACCACAGGACCCACGAGAGTGGATACGAGGAGATGCGCAACATTATCTGCGATGTTAACGCACTAGAAGGTGGGTGCATATGAAGTGGAAGGAAAAAAAAAAGAAAACCCAGAAAATATGGTTGCGAACTTCACTTAAGTGAAGTGTTTTATCATCATAATTATCCTCCTGATTACGCCCACTGCTGGGCGAAGGTCCCTGCCATGTTTTCTCAATTAACCAGGTGCTGTGCTTGCTGCGGCCACATTGTGACTGCAAATTTCTTAGGCCCGTATTTTGAAACGCTCCTTACCTCAGGCCTTTCCTTACCTTACGTGAGGAGTCCTTTATGCCTCCTTATTTTAAGGAGCTCCTTGAGGGGGCAGCGTATTCTAAAAAGCTTCCTTCAACCTTCCTTTGCAAACGACCGCATCAGTAAGGTAAAGCGCGTGTGTCAGAAGTCTGGGTTCGAGAGCACCTCTGATGTACTAACTAAACGCTCGCTTTAAAGTAGGAATAATATTTTTTATGCATATCGATCAATACTAACGTGTACACTGCTTTTTCGCAATGTTGGAGCACAGCCCTTTATTTAACTTTCCCCTGTTACAGCAGGTACAAAGACGATGGTCTAGCAACACTCGAGCTCAATCCTTTCACTGATGGATTTCAACGGCGCGTTATTTGGGAGTGAGTAATAAAGACCGTTTAAAGAATTCAGGACATGGGTGATAATGATTTTCAAAACCAAGCAGGGTTAAGCTTGCGAGATTTCTTCAGTATGGTGCAATTTTATCTCGAATGTACTTATGTAAAAGTAAATTATTTTGTTTACATTCAAAACTAGGGTGCGTCTATTGGGTCGTGCATCGCGCCTTTGTGGGCCGACCTTTTTTAAGCAATACGAGGCAGTCTTACAGCAGCGGTTACCAGGAACCAAAGTCCTGATAGTCTTCAGATACGTGTACGATTTCTTTGTAGGCTTACAGGGTAAGGCCTGGGGTTGCATTCTGAGTTGTGGCAAATGGTCAGAATATTTGAAGACTATATCTGTCCCCCCTGGTCATAACACATGGTATTCCATACTAGGATTACGTCCGGTTCCTCAACCTTGAGCTCGATTTCACCGTTGATCATATTTGCCGGATATATGAACCACGCTCGTACAAACAATCCTACTGTTCTAACCTGCGCACGGTAAACTTGTGAACAGGATTATTGTTCAGGGTTGCTTCTCCGAAACATTAAAATAGTCCTGCTGCGACAGAGTAGGCACCAGGTTTCAGGCGCGGGTCATTCACTTGTATCACGACGGATTGGTAATCTCAGTGGCTGATATCCGCAGAAAAGGAAAGGAGGGCTTCCTGGGCAAACATGTAACGCATGCGGCTGCACCCCTGGATTTGCTAAGACCAAGGTGATTTTCTCCTACCCGAATGACCACACCTGCATCATTGTGGAAGCAGCTCGCATGGCATGTGAAGAATGTCCATGCATAAGAAGCGTAGAAGACTGTAGGATTGGGCGTGTTGGTACAACATGATTATGAGTGCAAAACAGCGCAGCCGACTGGAGGGGACAGAAGAGGACACAGAGCGTTGAACTTCCAACAGTTTATTTCTTTTGAATGCCTTCGCTTTTATACAGTTACACACTGTTACACCAGCCATGCGCGGAACACAATGATGTTACAATTCATCACTTGGACAAACCTGAATGATCTTTTCCCTATCAGTGAGAGCGACAGAGGGGGTAATTGCACAATCATCCTTTAAAGAAAAATATCTTACCAGCCTCGATGAATACGCGTGTGATGCGATCTCTGCTTTTGGCGACAATGCTATACAGTCTGAATATCTTGGTCGACACCCACACGTGCTACAGTGAGCGGACAGCCACCCTTGCTTTGACCGATCAACATTGTACAGATGCTCTTTCAACCTTTCATTCAAACACCGATCCGTCTGACCAACGTAATATTTTCCACATGACAACGGCAGCTGATAAACTACGTTACATAGAGAATCTCTAAATATATTAGCGTGGTTTGTAGTACACGCCCGATTGGGTCTGGACGCTGGGACAGACATTTTGCACAAACTGCTCAATTTTTGTGGGGCCGAAAAAAGCACTTTCACATCCACTGAGAGATGAGACAAAGCGATAGCCGATTCCACCGCTTATTTACTGTTGTCCAAAATGTGGTCAAGTAGCAAGCGCGAGTTCGGATCGAAGCGGGCGATCGCGTCTATATCGGCGCTGCCATGTTGGTTCGCCATCACAATTATGAACAGTTACCCGTACAGTAATTAAACGCTTATGACATACATGCGAATCGTGATTAGCGCATCACGTACTGCTGTGACGTAGCACGTGCCAAACAAACGCAGTTTTCTTAACCTTCTCCAACAATAAAGCAATTACAAACAGACCTATGTTTTGCTGCGCAAGCTTGTGCTTTGTTTACACCTCGCAGCTTCCACCCTGCTGCAACCAGCTTGTGAGATGTAGTATAGGCTTCTGCCACGGGGTGCCGCGAAGTGCCTGCGGAGTGCTCCATAGTCTCGATGGAACCAAAATCGCACAGGACGAGGACACGTCTTATGCGCTTGTAGTTTCTATCATGTCTTACCAACATGCCTTAACAGTCACCCTAATGAACACCATAGTCTGCTAACATTACACGGTGAGCCACGCTGGCGCACAGGAATCGCAACGGGAAGGAATGATCACGTTTTATCACGCACAATAGAGGTCATCACACGCGTTACGTAACTTCTTTACCCCGTGTCATCTCCTCCCCGTGTAGCTTCCAGCGCGCGACAACCACTGTAACTGCGCTCGTTCTTGACGGATTCGAGAAATCTTTGCGCCAATCGATTGGCGAGGCGACAAACTCCGATAATGAGGCCAGCCGATGGTTACTTAGAAATGTTGTTCATAACCCCTTTAATGACGAGGAGTTGCCTCGCATGCTCGCTATATATCCTGCCCATGCGTATTTCTTCTTACTTGGAAGGGTAGCGCTAGTAGACACGGGCTAGAGGAAGACACACGGACACACAGACGGAAGCGCTTCCGTCTGTGTGTCCGTGTGTCTTCCTTTAGTCCGTGTCTACTAGCGCTACCCTTCCAAGTATGAATTTCCAACTCGCCCAAGAAATGGCACTCCTAGTATTTCTTCTTCTTGACTCCGACTAAGACTTCTTGATTTTTACTAAGTGTTTTAGAGTTGCAGTTTATTCGATGAATTCGTTGCAATACAAATTGCGAAACCATCGCGCGCCGGTTGTATCGCTCGAAGCCCGTTGCAGTACGGTGGAGCACGAGTGCAGTCACGTGGAACATTTATATTAAAGTACTGAGACTGGCTATGTGAATGTCCATTCATTCGTTTATTTGTATCGCTTTAGGATTGTTGGCACCTTTACGACGTGGCGCAGCATAGCCCAAGTCGCTTTTGCGGAAGCCCAAACAAACAAAAACTTTTACGACGACAAATATATCATGTAAGAAAAGAGTAGTAGCCGTGGCCGCACATATGTAAAAAAATACAAATCGGGGAGCTTACGAGGACGACACCCTGGAAAAGCTCGTTCACACCTGCGACTAGCACTGGTTGCACTACCAAGTTAGACGCGGAGCGACTACTTTGGCACAATCGCTCGCTGCTCGATTTTTCAGTCGGCTGACTGCAGTCGCAAACCTCTGAGCCAATCAGATGTGCAGGAAAAGGACGGGATCGAGCTTATTTTGCGGGGCAATAGCAATGTGAAGACATGAATTCTGTGTGCCCACGGGTATAAGCAGGACGCAGGTGTGAACATCGGTCGCCTTTATTCGCTTTTTGGTCGCCAGTCTCACATGGTCGTGTGACCGGTGCAAATCGCAGGTGCGAATGAGCCTTAAAAACACTAGTTAGTGCGGCGCACGATCAGGGGTGCTATGCGGGATGGCCCGAGTTTGGCGAAACTCGGAATTTTTCCGAGCTCTGGCGATACCCCCTTTTGAACGAGCTGACAGTACGAAAAGATCAAATCCATCCCACAGCGCGCGCTGCGTTTTATTGGTTACGATGGAACGCGGCGTCACGTCAAGAGCTGTCGACAAAGTTGGGTGGTGTCTTCAAACCCGAGGCATCTTCTTTCATTTGTTTGTCGTTCCACTGAGTGCAGAAGTGCACTCCTGCAAGAAAAGTGTCAAACTTCTGCTAACAATATTTTTTAGAGGTACAGGCTGTTTAAATTTTTTTTCAAGCGTCTAACGTCTGCACTGAGTATCCTTTAGAATAATCAGCACCGTGGCCTCTGAGATTAGCTCAGGCCGAGCGCCTTACGACCCCGCGGCCGGAGCTAATTGCCGAGGCTACGTGTGTAATCATCATGGTCGGCCTTTGGATTTTAGCGCGTTGCTCAGCCGGCGCGCAGTCTCCGTCCTCTTATTCATCGCCTGCTCGCTCCCCGAGCACGTGCGCCCCGCTGATTAGCTAATTGGATGGGCGGTATGCCTAGTTAGGTGAGGGTGTGCTATGACTGAGCTAATTAATCTACGTCTTACTGAGACCATGCTAATGAAGCCGTCTAAAGCCATGACGGAGGTAAATAAGACCATCGGCCCCAGACATGCAGCTGTTGCGCCTTTGGGCGGCCCGGCGCCGGGCTGAACTTGCTGCGGTGCGCAATCTTACGTCGATAGAAGCAAAAATTCAAATGCGGAGTATCGCGGCACAAGCTCGTCGGCATGAGCGAAGACTGGACAGAGGACGATGGCTAGATTGGTGCGCGTCTCTCGGACCCTCGTCACGCACAGCCTCTGTCTGGCGTACGTTTCGTGCCATGGAGAAGGGCCAACGTCAGCCCGACCCAACGGCTTCGGTGCTTCTAGCCACTGCGGATACCCCGTTGAATGCTGCACAACAAATCGCCCGGACGTTGTTCCCACACTATGATGTACTTCCTTCCCCTCTAAATGACCATGTGACCCTGCCTTCGACGATAGGCCAACAACCTAATCCAGAGGCAGTTACTGGAATCCAAGCACCATTCACAATGGCCGAGTTGATGCGTCTAAACGAGTTGACGCGTCTAAACCACGGACGGCTCCTGGACCGGACGGATTACCTTACGAGTTGTTCAAAAACCTAAATGAGACATCCTTGGCCTCGCTTCTGGATAACATCAATCACGTGTGGGCTGAAGGCGATATATATACCTGCTTCTTGGACGCACGCGGAAATCATACCGATACAGAAGCCAGGAAAAGACCCTACTAATATACGCAACCTGCGCCCTATCGCCTTAACAGCGACTGTCTGCAAATTAACGGAGAAAATGCTTTCTACGCGAATAACCTGGTGGCTTGAACAATTCAAATGGTACCATCCTGCACAAATTGGATTTCGCACGCACTTGGGCACAGAAGATGGACTTGGAGCACTTACTGGCATGGTCTTGGCAGGCAATAGGACACGCCGGGTCCGAACAATATTAGCCATGGAGGTGCACAAGGCATATGATGAAGTTAGCCACAGTGCCATACTTGCCATTATGCGTTGCGTGGGACTACCCGAGCGCGTGTGCACATTCGTACACAGGTTCTTGACTCAACGAACGTTTGCTACTCGTGTGGCGGGAAACGCAACCGGCACCTTTAACTCAAAACGGGGAGTGCCACAGGGATCAGTACTTGCACGATTGCTCTTTAACCTGGCAATGCCACCCCTCGGATGGGCTCTGGCAGCGATCTCGGACGTGTATTACATCATATTATAGAGTTTCATACAATACCCTAGAGAGGAAACTGGCGCTGCGATCGTTCAACCACCATGGGAATGATGGGAAGTACAGGCTTCGGATTGGATTTTGTTAGCTAGCGAACTGTCTACGGATCTTTTTCTACAGTTTCAGTTTGGTTCTTTGCGAGGCGTGGGTAGTGGGGTGCGTTTCAAAGCACTCAAGCAACGCCTTTGTTGTTCAAAGAGGCTGAAGACCGCTATATCTCTTGGTTTGCTGCGACGCTGCAGCTTTACAGGTTGTATTTCACAGTTTTAGCAAAGCGTCGTGCACTCACCGCTGCGCACAGATGTAGCGTCCCATGCCAGTGCAGGAAATTGCATAGAGTTCACGTTTTGTGATAAGCGCTACTTCTCAAAACTCCTTCAAATCGACCGCAAAATGACGGCGAAGCTAAGTAGACGCACCGTCACGCTCCCCTGACTCGACTTCACAACAAAACGAGAGATGTGTTGGAGGCAGGCCACTTGGACAGACGCACCTGGCATCGCAGCAGACGATAAGTTTAGTGTTTCTTACTCATTACAGTGCTGTTATTACCATAAATAGATAATGCGTACTTTCGAGGGAAAAACAAGCGTGTTTGTTTTCAAATGTTGTAAAAGAACAATTCATTATTTTGTGATGCCAAATCTGGAACACAATTGCAGAGCAATGCATACCCTGGTGGTTGAATTTGTCCAGGTTTCAGTTCCATCTCACGGTCACGCAAACTTTTTGCAATAAGTTTTACGTACAAAAGAATGAAGCAAGTTTTAATTGGAATTAACTTCATATCACTTTGTTTTACACTCGTCAAAGAAGCGTTGCGAATCTCAAGAACCTAATCCATCCGAAGCAAATCCGAAGCCTGTACTTCCCATCATTCCCATGGTGGTTGAAGCGCTGCTCAAGGAGCCCGCGTAGACACTAGCGCCAGATTCCCCTTTAGGTATTATTGTAAGAAACTCTATGCATCATATACGCCGACGATATCACAGTGTGGAGTGTTCACAACGACCTTCAACGACAGGAATCGGCCTTCGAGTGGTGCAGATGCATAGGATTGACCCTCTCAACAGACAAGACTCTCTACATGTCGGTTGCCAACAGCTGGGGCCGGCGACGACTTGTAAACACGCCTATTCAGCTGATATTATCTGGACGTCCTCTTACGCCAGCTACCCAGCTACGCATATTAGGCGTTGTCATTACGGAAAATGGATCTGGAAAAGCTTGGATTCGCGAAATTAAGCAACAAGTGCACCAGGTGCTCCATCTGATACGACGAATCAGCTCCAAGGCTGGAGGTGCCCGCACGAAGATTGCCCGTTTACTTCTTCGAGGAGTGCTGCAGCCTCGCCTTATTTATTCGGCTCAATTTCAGCACCTTACAGCGAGAGATCGGGCCCGTATACATCAACAGAGAAGCGATGCGCGTCGTTACCGCGGGCTTGCACGACGCACACCTATCGCGATACTTCAGGAAGAGGCGCAACTAAACACCATCGACGAGTTGATTTATCAACGCCGGCAAGCAAGGGAACTCAAGCCGTCATTTCTACCACCTGCTGCTGACTTAGCGGCATATATGGGCAATCCAGTGTCTGTCTCGCCCCCTTCAATAGTAAGCCTTCCACCGTGGGATCACCGGCAACTAACGGATAAAAAACCTATCAGCCGCCTCCGAAATCCAGTCCCTCGTCCAACGGCTACCTTCCGGCGCCACATTGAAGAAGCAGATGCCGCACTCCCGACAGGATCACTGGTGGCCTGTACTGATGCGAGCTGCACGGACACGCAGGCGGCTACGTCAATCGTGGTGCCGGGGCACCAAAACCTGTGTGTCAATCGATTGTACCTCCTGAGAGCTCCGGTTCCATCGGTCAGTGCTGAACTTCTGGCAATACGAGACGCAACAAAGTTGGTGCGCGCCGCTTCCGCATCGTCGTCATCCTTTACTATAATACGCACCGACTCTACATCAGCCACAAAGGAGCTCCGCAAGGTATATAACGCGCACACTTTCGCAGGCGATATACAGCGTATAACTGCACAGATGCCTGGCCAGATAAGGATACAGTGGATACCACAGGACACCGTTTCTGCTCACATACAAGCTGACACCGCCACCCACAGTGAGCTGCCACGTACTCTAGAAGCGCCTTTCCCGAGTGATCGCCGGGGTGAGTTCCTCCACCGCAAGGAGATTCTCCGCCGCACCACACGAGATTTAATTCCACCGTGTGGTTCAAACCTCCCAGGCGGGCTTACCCGCCAGGAGGAGGTGGTGTTGCGGAGACTTCGTGTGGGGGCGGCACTTACTCCGTCGGTCACATATGCCTGGCCACAACATCTGCATGGACCATTTGGGGATACTTGCCCATTCTGTGCCACTGAAGCGTTCGCGGTTACAATCAAACACCTGTTGTGGACATGCCCTGGCCTGAATCAGGTACGGCGGCGCTACCTGAGAACAGTGGGCCTTCAACCGACAGGACCACCGGATTATGCTTTGTGGCTCTATGGGCCCCACCATAGAGCATTGTTGATGTATATAGCGGAAGCCGGCCTCTACCTGTATATTTAACTATGTATGCTGTTGGGCAAACTCTCGAAATTAAAAGAAAATAACACTACGATAATTATGGGCGCGCTAATTAAGATCAAGCTAATTAGCGCTTGTCCCGTCCTCTTGTGTGCCTCGTCAATTTTGTGCGCTGCGCAAAGATGGATAAGTTCCAACTCGCCCGCCTATCAATCCTAATTAGGTCCTTTACCTAAGACCCTGCTAATTAGAATAGTGTTAATCATGATTGTGTTAATTAGCTCAATGCCAATTAAGACCTTGCTAGTAAACCTGAAAAAATAATGTCCTGTTAATTAGAACACTACCAATTGAGACAGACCTCTTCAATATAATGTTAATGAAGACCTAGCTAATTAACGCCATCAAAACTGACACCGAACTGACGTGGTCTTCACTCCGAAGCAGACTGAGTAGACGAGCCACGTAAAAGGCTGGAAGGACCTAGGCGGTCACAACCTCCTCCGATGGCTCCAGCCTTGCACAAGTAGCGCAAGCTGACCAAATTATTTTATATGCGAAGAATTTGCTGCTTAGCGCCCACCGCATGAAACGCTTAACAGGCACACCGGCACTATGACAGTCACGAGTTGAACTGGGGCCTTTTCAGAATCAACGAGTTTGTACCCGAGTTCGCGCGTCAATCAGCTTGATTGACAGACGCCCGAAGCTAAGATAGGGTCCGCCCTCCTCATCTGCTCTTGCCGAGGAGCAGTGCTCACGCCGTAACGATAGCGAGTGGCATGATTCATCTATGAGCTTAATCGCCAGACTATGCACACACGCACGAAGAACTAATATTATATCATCACTGAAGAGCGGTGGGACGCAGCTCTGCGCAGTCCGACATTAGAGGGACAATTATGGGCAGTCCAACGGGCCCGCGAAGCGGCCGAAAGACTAGGTCTTTCGGTCCCAACGTGGGAGCGGCCCGCTTCGGGCTAGGAAACTAGCACGACCTATTGGACCTCAATAAAGTTCTTTCATCCATCCATCCATCCATCACGTGGCTACAATGTCTCGCATTGAATTTCACCGCGCTGACGACGTACACTCACAGCCTGAAGCCCTTTGATGTTCGAAAGTAGCGGCGCTCTTTTATCCACGCCGCCGCACCCTCGCCGCGCCGTCAACCTCCTCTTTTGACACGCTGTTTTATGTCGGGGTCCACCCGACATAAAACATAAGTGTTTTATGCCGGGGTCCGCCAAGACTTTCATGACGTATTGCCGTCACGGAAATACGTCAGAAAAATGAACGACATCAGATGGCAAAAAAAAGAAAACGATAAGAAAAGGTTCCGCTGAAGAGAGTCGAACCCTTGACCTCTCGGTCCGCGACGACGGCTGGCGGGTGTTAATTCCACTGAGCTACCGCCAAACAGATTACGGAGGCTACATTAACGCCCCTTTTTTCTTTCACACTCTCCTCTCACAGTGCTCTTGGATGGATGGTTGGATTGATGCTATGCGCGTCCAGTTTAAAACGGGGCGGTAACATGTGTGCCACCAGGCTCGATAAAAAAAAAAAAAGAATGCGCCGTTGCTACGACTGTCCCATTCGGCGCGTTTCCAATAGAAGTGTAATTTCGTCAACGCTTTAACGCACCCGCGAAGCGGCAGATTTAGACCAAGCCTCGCTCATAGCATCCATTTATATCGAAAAATAGCTCTCCGATGCTCGCCTGGCTGTGGCACCGCGTTCCCCGCTCGTCCCGTGAGAATTAACGGCCAGGTGAGAAGGAAGACAAGGACGCGCGTAGCGTTTCTTTTCGAGTTTCACGACGCTTTGAAGGAGTTGTTATGACTGGCAGTCGGTGCCGACGCGCTGGCCATCAGAATCGGCGGGCGAGGCGTTCTCACACTGCTAGAACACCTGCATCCTTCCTGGAAACGGAGTTCCCGGGGCGGCAAGCGACCGACAATGGGCCGAATCTCGACCTCAAAGTCGGGAACAGCAAAGCCAGAGACAATGGGCCACCTGGGCTTGGCTTCGTGTGCTGCCGAAACGACCTGACCGGTATGTTTTGACAGGAGTCGCCGCAGACCCTTTTCTGCCTTCGGGGAAGAATCGGAGGAGCAAGCCCGAGGTACCTGTTGTCCTGCTTACCCCACGTGCGTGCCGTCGACCACCGGACCCTTGCTGTTTCAAGAGTGCAACGACCCCTCAGCAACAGTGAAATGGACTGTGCCATGGTGGGTGGGGTCGTGTGTGTGATTGGTGGTTATCGAGAAGGAGGAGCCGCCTGAGGAGTTAAAACGACGGTGCTAAGTGAGAAATGGGGTTCTGAGCCCTCGGTAACAGGCTCATCCAATTCGCTCGTCGCTGAACTCTGACCTTGTCACGATGTAATTGAGTGTACGAAAAGTGCCAGTAAACTTGTTATTATTTTCCCAGCTTGCTAGCATCAGTTCCTCAACCCGGAGACTCGACTACGCTACCAAACAGAGTCCGGGTACGACGCTGCCCTATCACAGCAACAACCTGGTTGCCGAGAAGGGACGGATCTAAATACCGGTCGCAATAACTGTTGCAGCGGTGGGATGGATCCAAATACCCAGACACGACAGAGTGCATATCGAGTATCCGCGTTTATTATGTGCTGTTGATGCCATCGTCGCGCGGGATTCACAATATGCGGTGCCCACAGTATATGTTAAGAACTTCAGCTACTCTAAGGCTTCAGTCATGATCATGGGCGTAGTCGTTGGTACGGAGATGAGACGAGAAAACCTGGGCCAGGGGGGCGCTGCTGCGCCTTTCAGAATAGAGTGCCTCGATGCGCGGGCATCAAGGCACCCTATTTCTGAAAAGCGACCCCCTTTTTGGGAAATCTCGTTATGCGGTCGCGCGCGGCGCTTCGCCGTCGGTTTGTTCACGTTGCGGCTGCGTGCGTTGTCTCGCTGCACGCGCGCGTGCTTTCTCTCTCTCCTCCCCAGGGTTTCTGCTCGCGTTACGAACGAAACTAGGGACCATCCTACGCAGCCGCCACCGGTGTCATTGCTCCCGCAGCGGCGACCAACGACAAGAAGCGTTCTGCCATCTCAGTCTTGGTGGCTAGCACTCACAGCGGCACTGGAGTTTCTGCCCTCCGACTTCGCCATTCGCCCGCTCTGCACTGCAGCGCTGGCCACCCAAACGGCGCTAACCCAGGATGGCGAGTAACCGTCTCCGTGAAACGAGGCCGCGCATACTGCAGTGGAACTGCAACTCACTGCGCCGCCGGTCTGGAATTCATTAAAAACTGGAATTCATTTAAAATATAACCCTTCATTCTAATTGACACTGTAACGTCTATTAGCACTTAAAAATTTCAGACTATATGATCCGCCTGACTCTTGGCCGATCCCCCTGAGTGGGTAGGGGCCAATCATCCCAGGAGCATCATCATCATCATCAAGCAGACACACAGGGGATCGTGTGACAATTAGGAGCTTGCTCCTTATGCTCGGGGCTTGTCCATCGCCGTAGCCGCTAGTTTTCATTGTAACACAGGTGAATTATAACCATCTCAGTACACGCTAGCGCGAAATAGAAGTCTTCTTCCTCTTGTTCTTCGAGTGCCTTTATGATGATATTACCGCAAGCAAAACCACATATAACATAGCCAGCTGTAGCATGCAACGCTCGCTACACTCCGGCGCGTGTTCTAGTTTCATAGAAGACCGCTAGAGGGCCACAACTGCACGCTTCCTTTCTCTTTCGAGAGTCGTAAGTCAGTGCGCTTCGATACTAATAACATGAATGAAGAAGACAAGGTGGCGGAGCGGGGGGCTCGCAAGGCAGCAGCAGCACGGGCTCACCGCCAAGACCCTGCGGTGAGAGCTCGCGAGGCCGCAGAGAGACGTCAGCGTCGTGCGGACCCCTAGATACAAGCCCGCGAAGCCGAAGCAGGGCGGAAGCGCCGGTAAGAGAACCTCGAAGAGGTACGGGCGCGGTATGCAGCGGCCAAGCGCCGAAAGCAGTCGATACGTCAAGTTGGTGGCGCCGACGCGCGCTTCAAGCGCGATTTCTTCAACCACACGTTCGGCCACAGCTGCAAGGTCTGCGACCGCTTGTGGTTCGACAACAACCTCACCACAATCGCTGCTATAACAACGTGTCACGTCTTTATAGGACAGTAGAGGAAATGTACGGAGCATTCATGGTTTACCCGATTATTTCCGAGCAAGTTCCTCTAACATCATTCACTTCGTTGATATGACGGGGACGTTTTTCCTTCGCCAGAAGCATTTTTTTCTGTTTTGCTATAGTTTTGTACACATTTTCAACTGGTTTATTCCCGATTTGAAGAAAAGCAGCACTATATGACTGGGCTAAAGAAATTGCACAGACCAAGGGCGCAGCTTTCTGCGTCCTCTCTCGTGTCCTGCCGCTTAGCAATTGCTTCTTTACTCTTTTTTGTTATTAATATCAACCACGTGATTGTCTAACGTACTCTTTCACCAATAAGGCCACCTGTCTATTGCCCTATGAGAGAAAGAGTATCATACTGATCATTATCATCGTCATTTCGTGTCATTTACAGTTACTTATTCACTCCACCTCTGGTCACGTGACCTGTGTGACGCTAATACTACTACTACTGCTACTACTACTACAGCGGCACAGGGTCGACTAAGAGAGCTCCGCTGTAAACGAAGCTATATATCATGTTGCGGCGCTGAGGCAGTTCTTTGTTATCACTCTTGTTCTTGTGGTTGCTGGTGCTATTATCATTGCTGTCACGATCTCCGCCATCTTCGTCAAGCCACGCGTAAATTTTTTTTATAATTTGCCTCTTTTCAATACACCTCGCAGCAACCCATAACGGCCTCCAGTGCTTAGACATGGAGAAGGTGGAAGAGTGCGTAAGAGCGTTGATGCCAGCGTCCAATCCACAAGATGCCGGGAAGCCGCCTGTCCCGACGCTTCGCTGCAAGTGAGTTTCGGCCCATCGCACTCGATCTTTCACAGACCCTGAATTGAACGCCATTTCAATATGCATTTACTTTGAGCTAAGAAACGCTTACATGGGTCAAGGAGACAGAGACGAAAGAAAAAGATAAAGGTAGTGAGGCTGCGTGGAAGTGGACTGTTGGACAGATTGTAGTACTCCCGCTTCTCACCTTTCCTTTTTTTTCTGTTTCCTTTCTGTTTGTTTTTGCGCACCTGCTCTTCTTTCCGCTCCTCTTTCCATCTTTATTTCACCTGCTCCCTAGTTTAGGGTAGCAGAGCAAATGTTTCAATTCTGGTTTAGCTCCACGGCTTTCCCTAATTTCTCTCTCTCTCTCTGGTTCGCTGTTGTATTATACTGGGTCAAGAGCCAGCTAGAAAGGCAAGATTAAAATGAAATAGAGCTGTACAAAGGGAACACGCGTACGATAGTACGCGTTGCCACTCAGTGGACATTGTATGCAGCCCTCGACAGAGGTCCACGTCGGAGCAAGCTTGAAGAGAGAAAGCCGGCCCCGTTGGAGACATCTTGGCAGGGATAACGTAAAAACCGGGACAGAAGAGTACGTTTCATGACCTACTATCGGTGTGTTTATTTGCACTGTTCCCTTCTGAATGGCACCGTAAGCTCAGAAGCCCTATCTACTTCTATACCAACCCAACAGGAACAAGCCCAGCGACTATTCGTGTTGCGGTGGGATAGAGTGAAAACTCATCACACAACACGAAAGCGTATTGATGAATTCGAGGAGCGAATTTAGCAAGTTTGTACGAACTCCGAAGAATGTTTGCAGAACTGTGCGGCAAACACCTTCAATCTTTTAGAATAATAATAATAATATCTAGGGTTTAACGTCCTAAAACCACGATATGATTATGAAAGACGCCTTAGTGGAGGGCTCCGGAAATTTCGACCACCTGGGGTTCTTTAACATGCACCTAAATCAGGTACATGGGCCTCAAACATTTTCGTCTCCATCGAAAATGCAGCCGCCGCGGCCGGGGTTCGATCCCGCGACCTTCGGGTCAGCAATCGAGCGCCATAACCACTAGACCACCGCGGCGGAGCAGTGTTTTACAATAAGATTAGTGAGTAGCGGTAGTGCTTAGGCGAAATTTTTGCTATGCATAACAATTCTCCGACTGTAAGACACAAAATTTATTTTTTTATTTATTTATTTTCAATACTGCTGCTCTCAGCTGCAGGGGCGTAGCCAGAAATTTTTTTCGGGGGGGGGGGTTCAACCATACTTTATGTATGTTCGTGCGTGCGTTTGTATGTGTGCGTGTATATATACGCAAGCAAAACTGAAAAATTTCGGGGGGGTTTGAACCCCCCCAACCCCCCCCCCCCCTTGGCTACGCCCCTGCTCAGCTGAGAGCGTAGCAGGAGGGCAATACAGAAAGTCAGTACAATATACGAAATGTTTACAGGATAATAAACTATGCAAACGAACGTAGAAAAAAAAGAGATTACAATAAAATATTACAACAACAAACAGCGGTTACATAAATACATACGACCAACTTGCATACATTTTATCAAAACACTCAGTGACACTGTGTTAAGGTTGAACACCATTTGTACAATGAAGCAGTAATATCACATCCCATGAAAAGTATTTTCAGACAAAGAGAAGAGGGAATTAGCCTGTATGTTTTCCTAGCTGCGCCAAGGGGAGGCAACCGACAAGTGCTAATGGGGGATAGGAGTAGGCAGTATGACATCTGATTGGGACAATACTAGTTGTGTGTACCTTCAATTTTATTGGCGAATTCCGAGAACGATTTGGTGTTTGTGATAGATGGGTGTAGTTGATTCCATTCCCTAATGGCAAGTGGAAAAAATGAATGTTTAAAAGTTTCATTACTATATGAATATTCTATTAGTTTATTTGCGTGCCTTTGACGCGTAAGTCGAGATTCGGAAATCGAAATGTATTTGGACGCGTTTATCCTGAAGTTGTTGTTAAGAATCTGAAACAAAAACTTTAGCCGGGCTTCTTTCGCTCTTTCTGACAGCGTTTTTAGACTGGATGCGTTTAGAAGGTTAGTTGGCGAGTCTGTGCGCCTGTACCTGTTGTGGATAAATCTTATGGCTTTTCTTTGCACTGCTTCCAGTTTTCTTAAGTTAGTCTTCGTATGCGGGAACCAAACCACATTGGCGTACTCTAAAATCGGTTTTATGTCTTATAGGCGAGCAGCTTAATCGGGGTAGGAGCTAGTTTTAGGCATCTTTTCAGAAAAAAATAATTTGCGTAGTGCTGCTGTGGTAATGTTATCGACGTGCTGGGTCCAATTAAGGTCTGCAGTAAGCGTCACACCTAAGTATTTATGGTCGTATACTCTGGTCAGTACGGTGCCGTCGACTGCATAAGCGAAATGGGAAGGATCTTTTCTTTAATTTGTCGTAATCACGGCGGATTTTTTTACGTTAATTGACATCTGCCATAGCTTACACTACTCGGATATTGTATTAAGGGAAGCACTCAGAGCAATTTCCTGGTATATAACACAGTCGTCGGCAAAAAGTGTAATGTTAGAATTGATGTTCATTGCAATGTCGTTAATATGCTTTTTGTTTCATCGAAATTGGTTAAATATGACAAACAATTACTAATAGAGAATTACTTTCCGCCGAGCGTCCCTCCATTAAATGCCTTGCACATTGCGACAGTCCGCAACAAGGAACCTCGCCACAAATTTTTCTCCGATGTTTGTTTCAGTGAAAATCCCTCGGAGATTGCCTCCTTCGACAAGGCATTCAACTCATCCTGCATCCTGTCGACGAAGACGGCCAAGGCAGCAGTGACCAGAGCTGTGAAAGCCGCAGCCCTACTCAAAGGCTACGAGTCATTTGCAAATGCAGTCGTGGCTTCCAGAGGGTCTCTTGTCCTGCTGGCTCTTCTACTTATTCTGAGTTGGTTCAGAATGTGACCAGCGAACTGACAGAAATTGGGCGGAATTTAACGTATGCTTTACGTATGCCTAGGCTTATGCCTATAGGCCTCCATTGCTTATGGTGCTGCACAATACTGGGCTATCATTGCTACCTGGATGTCCAGCCAGCCCGTATGCACTTCCCAATCTATGGTACGGTGTACTGAGTAACTTAAATGGGTACTGACACCAATTTTCAAAAGCGAGTTTACTCTGGCATCCTGTATACAGAGACGGCTCTGAGAGAGTGTAAAGCTGAGCGAATACTGATCAATATTTTATTTTGATATTAGAGCCAATTTTCTCATGGCGCACCTTCCAATATCGACACTAGCTTGACGTCAGGCTGCAGTACTAATTCTGGCGATTTCACGCAACGTTCTCGGTAGTTGTAATGGCGTCAGGAACCAATACTTTCAAAATGGCCGCCTGTGCATCACCAGCCGAGCCACGGTGCGTAGCGGCCGACTACGTGCCGAGGAGCTCATAACGCGTTGTGACGTCAGGGTGCAGTAGCAACCGAAACTAGCCTTTAAAGACGTACTGTAATTACTTTTTAAGGGTACACTCACGCTTAGCAGTGCATTTTCTAGGCTCTTGATGGCTTGGCCTTTCTTTCGACGCAAGAAAACGACAACTGAAAATTTTCGTGTCAGTACCCCTTTAAGGCAGCGTGTTCATGAATGGCGTCACGTTGTCGAACGTCTGTCTGTATTAAAGTTCCTTTACTGAAGCGTCGGGCCAGCGTGACGGATGCACTTTCTGTACGACGTAATGGCGACAACATAATGGCAGGCCTTTTTTGTGTGTGTGCTTTGTGAAATCTTTGTAGGTGTACATGATATGCCAAAGTGTGGCAATGAAGAAAAACAAGGTGTGGATTCTACTTCCGGCGACTTCTCAGTGCGGACACTCTGTGCCTGGCCCCGTTGGGCCGGTGATTGTGGCTCAATCGAGCAGCGGAAACAGGAACACTGATATGGAAGGTAAAGATGATCGTGTTGTCGTGCCGTGTAATACTTGTGAAGCTAACTGTGTGTCGTCCAGTGACTACCTTTTAGAAATGTTTGCGTTAGGCCCCAGACAACCAATGGGCGTTGTGGAAGCAGAACACTAAGCTACCTCACGTAGAAGTGTTCGTTAAGAAAATAAAACAGAGTATTCGACAGCTCCTAGCGATGAAGCACAGAAGTATTTCAGAAGCGCGGGAATGCTCTTACAAGGAAATAAAAAATTCCACCGCGATTGAGAGATCATCTGCGGTACATAGATAAGCATTTAGAAAGGCGAAAGTGCTTGAATGTCCACTTAATTTTCACTTGCCCCGCCACGGTGGTCTAGTAGTTATGACGCTCGACTGCTGACCCGAAGGTCGCGGGATCGAATCCCGGCCGCGGCGGCTGCATTTTCGATGGAGGCGGAAATGTTTGAGGCCCGTGTACTTAGATTTATGTGCGCGTTAAAGATCCCAGGTGGTCAAAATTTCCGGAGCCCTCACTACGGCGTCTCTTATAATCATATCATGGTTTTGGGACGTTAAAACCCCAGATAATAAATGCGAAGCATTTCTTAGCGAACCTTTGGCACTTTGAGAGTACTATATCTATCTATCTATCTATCTTCATCTATCTGCGGTCTATCTATCTATCTATCTATATATCTATCTATCTATCTATCTAATCTATCTATCTATCTATCTATCTATCTATCTATCTATCTATCTATCTATCTATCTATCTATCTATCTATCTATCTATCTATCTATCTATCTATCTATCGCCGCCTACGTCTGGGTGCTCTCATGATCGCCTCCTTAACTCGGTGTGGGCCAAAATTGGCATGGGAGGGTAAGAGGATTTGACGAATATGACTATCGGGCCATGACGTGAATAGCGTGAAAATCCTGTCGCCTACGTCGTCAAACCCTTTCCACCTGACACATGTGGCACATACCCGTATACCACGGGCCGCGGTGTACGGGTATGCGCCACAGGTGATTGACAGTTTATATGTACCCAGGAACGTTGAGAACAGACACTGGTAATTTAAATGCGAGAGCGTTAAGAAAAACCGACAGCGGCAGCGTTGACCTGAAGTACGGAAAGAATAAAAATTAAGATTTCAGCAGGAATCGAACTCAATCATACTGCGTGGCAATGAGGTATTCTACCACAGAGCCACGCCAGGTCTATAACTGGTTTGGAGAAACAGCCTATGCAGGCGTAATGGCCGGTGCAACGTCAGTTGTGGTTGTGGTCCTGGCTATCTAATTTACAAGAAAGCAATAAACACTACATATGTATTCCTACGATATAGGTGTCATATCAGATTAATGTATGTGGTTCCAGTGTTGGCTCCGCTTTTTATAGGAGTCTAATAAACATTACGTTCGTATTCCTATGATTCAGCAAGCTATATTGCAGCATTGCCCGACCCCGGAGGAATACATTACGAAAGTTACATATGATATTCACATCATCACACCGTAAAGCGCACTTAGTTTCGATAATACTGACGTATATGCTGTAACTTGAGGGCTGACGTTACGCTTCATAAGTTACCCGTTAAACGCCAGTGTTGTAGTCGTCGACGTGCCTAGTAAGCCCACGATGTGCACACAGCTACTAGACTTACAAAACACTTCAATCCATCGCGTAACGTTTGGGTCAATGCCATAAAATACAGCGTAGAATACTCACTGACTGCTTCGCATGAAACCGATTCCCACAGCGTGAGGATCTGCCGAATATTTATTATGATTAATTTTTACTCATCTATACGGAAAGTGCCTGCCCTGGTATCTTCTAAAAAAGAATTAAAAGGACATTTGGAAAACGTTGATGAAGAGAATATAAGGGTGCGTTTACACGTGCGCGCGCAGCAAGATTATGATGCCTGAAGAATCGGCAAAAAGAGCGTAAATAATTTGAAGAATACATTTCATGGTGATGTAGCCAAAAACGATAAGAACTGTTTACATGCCTACGTCGTCGATCTCTTCTGCGTGGTTGTATGTAATTACGAACTTTTCGTGCAAGGTGAGACGACAACAGGACAGCGGCTAGGTCGATTTATTCTTTCACATTTTTTCTAACCTTGTGAACTTTTGGTGTGTCGTACGATGCGTGGATGTGCAAGACGGCTTCAGTCCACTGTAGTGAACAATCAATCAAGAAACCGCTCATTCGCTTGCCCAGAATAGCGTTTCCTTGCACATAAATAATAATAATAATAATAATAATAATAATAATAATAATAATAATAATAATAATATAATAATAATAATAATAATAATAATAATAATAATAATATTTCATTGCACAAATCCATAAAAAGTACAGAAAACGGGCCTGTCGAAGCCTCCGAGGACTTGTGTGACTAGGCCTGGCAGGAGCCGGTTACACCGATGCGGTTACAAGGTCATAAATAACTTTTTCTGTTTTTCGTTTTTGCTAACGAATAGACGGATAATAGACACCAGTGCTTGTTTACTAGCAGTAACTAGAAATAGAAGACAGAGGCGACAAGAGCATATATTACATAGAAGTAGACCATACCCAATGTAATTTCACAGCTCAGAGAATAATTCTTCAACTGCTTTTTTGAAGTAGCAGAAAAAAAAAACTCTTGCGGTAGTTCATGAAGATTTTAGAGAGACCTCTGCACGCTTCTAGATATCTGGTAGAAGGCCTCGGTACAGTAAAACGCTTTTTTTTTCTCTTAGTGGTCGACGCGCAACGTACGGCACTTTGAAATCATCACACCAGATGTATCTCAAAATAACAGTTCCGGTGAACAAATCCTGGAACATACAAAATCCTAAACCATAAAAAATAGCATGGGCATCTAAGTTACTGCCGTAAGCAACAATTTTTAGGATATTACCAAGTAACTTTTTATGCGTGTTTCCCAGCGCTCTGAACAAAATGCGAAAATTCTAATACCATATCTCAGAACACTATATGCTAGCGCATGCATGAACTGTCATTTTCTTCTCTGACAGAGGCACCAAGCTCTTTATGTTAAAAAGCAGACATGCAACACTCTCAATTTGGAGCATATGAATGTCATGTGATGCTGCCAAGACGTACCACTGTGAAAAATGACGTCCAAATATCTGAATGTCTCAACATTTTCCACTGCAGTACATTTGCATGGATTGCAGTGTTCAGTATGAAGAAAAATGGGCATAATCTATTTTGATGTATTCTTAAAGGACTTCGAAAGCAGATGAGTTTGGTTTTCGTTTCATTAACAATTAAGCAGTTTTCTTCAAACCATTGCATTGCCTTACGCATAACACTCTGAAGAGCATGAATAGCTCCTTCATAACGTATGTGACGTGTAATAGCACGGCATCATCTGCATACTGATGCACATTCGCTTTACAAATTCCGAGGGAAGGTCATTCATACAATAAATTAAATAACAACGGTTACAACACCGACCCTTGTGGCACACCGGCGGTAACATATTTTCTATTGCTAATTACTTCTCTACTTTCCTTAACCACCTGTGACCTGTCTTGCAGATAATTATGGAGCACATCATAAAACCTCTGAAGCATAAACGAAATAGCTTTATTAATAAAATAGCATGGTTCACGGTTTTCAACGCCTTTGCCAAGTCATAGAACAAAGCGCAGCAAAAGAGGTTCTTGTCTAGAGCTGAATATATTTCATCACTAAGCTCTTCTAATGTTGTTATAGTACTGCGATTTGCAATGAATCCAAATTGGCGGGGTGTCAGTACCGAAAAATTTTGTAGAAAGGACGTCATACATTCAAGAAGAAATTTTCCTAATATCTGGGAGAGTATAGGCAAAATAGAAATTGGTCTGTAATTTTCTATATCATCTTTTTTTTCCTGCTTTAAACAACGGCTTAACAATTGCGGCTTTTAACTTGTCGGGAATAGAAGCACTGGCTAAAAATCCATTCAACATAAAGAGAAGTTTTTCCGCCAAGTTTCTCCGTAGCTTGGCAATAGCTGACCCATCGATTCCTGGTTGCTTATTCGGATGAAAACTAAAAATTATTCTCATAATAATAATAATAATAATAATAATAATAATAATAATAATAATAATAATAATAATAATAATAATAATAATAATAATAATAATAATAATAATAATAATAATATATTAATAATCACTATCATTACCATCATGAAGGGCGGGGAATTATATTTGCCATGGGCGCCGTCCTACCTATAGTTACGCCACTGTATATAGCGCTCGCTCTTGGCGCTCTTCCTTCATCTTTCGCCGGACATCACTCAGTGCACTTCGCAACGTCACTCATCATGAACACCGGCATCGCGAGCCCTCGCTGCTGCCGCCACCTCGGTGCTGGTAGTGGCTTGTGCTTGCTGTCGGCGCTGGCATATCTCTTCGGCCTCGGGATGCCGAAGCTAAACGGGCTCGTCGACAAGCGAACCAGGAGGCGGCATGGGCCCGCGAGGCCGCAGCGAAGCGGGCGCAAACACAAGCGGACCCCAAGCTGACCCCGAGCCCGCGAAGCAGAAGGGCCATTATACTAAAAGGAAAACGGTTCCCCCGAGCTTATGTGAACCGTAAATAAGCTCTTGAACAAAATGTATATACTGATCCATATGCAAATTTTTGTATATAGTGCATCGATATGTAAATTTTAAACATTGTGTATATAATGTGTATATACAATCGCACGACAACAACTCTCGTGTCACGTCTTTATATGATGATGATTGAGCAGATGTACAGAGGATTCACGGTTTACCGCGGATTTAACCTCTGGAGCAAGCTCCTTCTTCATCATTCACTTCGTGGATATGCTGTGATTTTTAAGACGATAGTCTTTCTTGGGGAACTTAAACGCAGAAATTTTGATCTGTCTTTCTGTTTGTCGGCACGTCAGTGACGTCACTCGATTCAGCCACCCGGCCAAAGTTGAACCACTTGCCCAAGGGCCAGCCATCTTGAACGAATGACTAGGTTCATACTTGTGTACATTGTTGATCAAAAAGCAAACATTAGGCATATCTGAGGCGCAACATCACTAGGTAAGTATTAGGTGGTGTGTTCCTTTAATAGAAAATACATAGATACGTAATTCTAGAGACCCTAGTTTCTTAAGCTGCGCTGAAAATGCGACTGCGCTGAAACTTGCCTTCCTCCGTGCCCTCTGAACGAGCTCATTGTTGTGTTTCGGTTTCGGTTCAGTATTGCACTGTACGAATGCCATGGGTGTGCCGCTCTGGCATTCCTGTTTTACCCAGGCGACGTGTATATAAAAGAGTGTGTGGAGAGTACTCGTTGAGTGCGGACGTTTCTTCTGCTTCGGCGCTTCGCGCCAAACCGCGTGTTCGGGCTGGCTGGCGTCCCCGCTGGTCGCGTTGGTCACCGCCGGTCTTTGCCTGCTGCTGCGCCGGGACTACCAGCCCGCAACACAGCATTCATGTTTCCCGTCGTATTGCCAGATGGCGTCCATATCTCACGCAGCGCCTCTTCTATCGTTCTTTAGACGACACTTGCAGCGAAGCACGCAGATACGCGGCCAATTCTTTTTTAGCGTCCTTCGTTGTGTTTGAGAAGCGCAGCGCGCAGCAAGTGTCGAGCTGTTACCGTTGTTAGTTCATGGTCATCCTGTGCGTGTTCTTTTCGTGAGTCTTTTGCGCTTGATGGGCGCGCTGCAAGTATCGAGCTGGTTGGTGTTCTTCTTGTGACTTCGTAATGCGTTGCTATCGCATTCATTGCTTCGCCATTGCGGCGAAACTGATTTTTTTTGCCATCTCTGCTATTTTTATAAACCTTCAGAGCAAGCGACACGTGAAGCTGCACGTGCACGGCGAGTGACCGGCTTTGGAAGAAAGTCGACGAAATGCGCGCGACGCAGTGCCCCCAGGCCGAGCTTGGGAGGCCTATACCTGCGTTAAGCCAAGCGATGACAGCATAGGCGTATCCACTGGGGGGGGTCATGACCACACACTGTAGGCTACCTCCGGTGCGGGTTGCCTATTCCAAGGTTTCGCTCCTTGCGCTCGAGCATTGCAGAGGACGCTATCACTCAGCAGGGGCTCTATAACATTACAGCAATCTGCCATGATTTTATTTTGTTCTTCCTGGCCTGAAATTTAAGTAATCGGCGACGCAAGTATGGGCGGTAACCAGTAAACCTTTTATAGCCCGATCAAATGCTCTCCTTTTTCAGGAACTTCAGTTTCTTTGAAAATGAATAGCATTGCCACTGTTCCATATTCAAGCTCCTGTGAGTGATGAGTGTGCAGAAGTGTCGAGTATTTCAGTTGTGCCTAGCCAGGACAGCTAAAATAGATTGCCACTTTAGTCTCCGATAAGCCTGATTAGTCGAATGGTAGCCTGCAGTGATCGCGGCGGCTTGTAACAAGGCAGTGTACTCGAGCACATTGAGAAGCCCAGCTTTCAAGTTTGCCCCGTTACTTGATCTACCTCACCAGGGAGATGATCAGCGTCCACGGTTTTTTTGGACTAAGAAGCCTGCCTACCTGCAAAGGATTGTGTCTGTCCTAATAATGTTTATTTCTCTCTCTACCTTTTTGTCAGCAACGCTGAGTTCACAGAGAGTTGTACACGCGCAAAAACAGCTCAACATCGTTATACTACAACTGAAAAGTATATATCATACACATATGAATCCATCTCGCCCGCTGCTATAAGCAGCCGCTGCCGATGTGATTGGCGGGCATCCTTCTTAGATTATGCTCAGAAAGAGACACTGTCTGGCGATTCCGAAAAAAATTAGTAATTGTTCAGCACAGTAATGTGCTGCTTATTGTGCACACTTCATTTTAACGCCGCGAGTTTTCACAGACTTGTGAGTTGTGACGTCGCATGACAAGGAGGCGATTTTATGGCACAATGAAAATTTTTGACGAATAGCGAAGAACCAATGACAAACAATACGCCGTATTGAAAATATTTCATTATTATGTTCATTAATATTATTATTATTATTATTATTATTATTATTATTATTATTATTATTATTATTATTATTATTATTATTATTATTATTATTATTATTACGTAGTCATGCGTACGTGGTAATTACGCGGTGAATCACTTACGCGTCATTTGTTGCGTCGTTTTACGAGCAGGTGCTGTGAACATGACCGAGAGAATTTCGACCAGTCATTAACAGCTAACGACCTATACGGAAGGAAACAATGCGGTGTAGTTTAACGTTAGAATCACCCAGATTTTTTCAAGGAAAATTTGAGCTTACACAGTTACGTGGGCTATTTACTTGGAGGAACCGGAGGGAAGGAGTGAAGGGCCACTTCACCGCATTTCCGTCACCCCCCACCTAGGCTAGGAAAAGTAGGAGGGCAAGGAACGACACCTAGTATATAAATTCGTAGTCATTTATAATCTTATAACTACACAACCAGCTCAATGTGGTTTGCTTCAATATTAATCGACTGAACTTCGTCTTCTTCTTAAAAAAGACTATATACTAGAGGGTTCTAACAGTAAAGAAATTGGCACTCGGCTTATCCTGAAGACTTCTGCGAAGTACCTTGCTTTGTCAGCCGCATGTTTTGTTTAATAAGTGAGAATTTAAGGTACTATAGAGTCATAGCAGGTTCTTCATACTCATCGTATCTACAACGCCAAACTAAGACTGGGAAGTTTGCTGATGCAATGCTCAGATGATCAGATTAAGTTTGTGTGTACTTTTAAACTTCGAGGTAACATTTCCAAATGTTATTAAACACCGCTGTGTTGTCGCGGTATAGGGCGGCCCAGCCTGCACAATCTGTTTGTGCAGATTCTTCCTTGGTTGTAAACAAACAGTTTTGAAAGCAAGTCATCTGATCAGCTCTATGAATATAAAAATCACCTCAAATTATATATATATATATATATATATATATATATATATATATATTATATATATATCACCTCAAAAATATATATATTTTTGGATTCTTCTTCTGTCCTATATATAGGAAAGAAGACGACTCTTAAGGGCTCGTTTTCTTTGTTAGGCACAATATTAATGAATGATAACTAACACCACGACCCTTTCGTCGAGGCTCCGCGAGGCTCTGCGGAGCTCCGCTCTTGACGAACAAACCTGGGCGACCCCAGCACGCCCGTGAGGCGGCGTTGAGGCAAGCCCTTGACGTCCCTCATGGGAGGCCTAGGCCCGGCCACTTAAACCTGCTGGTTTCCCTAATAAAGTTTATTCCTCCTCCTCCTCCTAACAGACAATAACGCCAAGGATATATATATATATATATATATATATATATATTTATATATATACGGCGGACAAAGTGAGCGACGCCAGCCCCCCACTCGCGAAGGAGTTGGTACGCCACTGGATGACAGCATACGACAGCCTGGGCCCCTAAAGTGCTCCACACTTAACAGAAGAAGGGTAAGAAAAAGAAGAAATTAGCGGTCAACGATATCGCCCCTATGTCAATTCTGCGGAGAATTAGAAAATATTGCACATTTATTTTTGTCATGTCGCAGATATTGAATTATTCGATCACGACTGCTCATTACTCCGCTTTTAAATATAGGCTTAAACTCAAGTGAAGAAATTGCACTAAGCTTCGGAGCCTCAGAGATGGGATACTGCCATAGGGATGTCTTCAATGCCGTGTGTAATTTCATGCAAGTCACTAAACGTGTGCCATTTAATCTTGCCTTCAAAAACAGTCTTTATTAAATGCGGTTAAATCTATCTAATCTCATCAAAATTGTTGTGATCAGGTTAATACGGTTGTCTGGAATACGAGCTCAATAGCATAATTTTTGAAGTCCTAATTTGATGAATTACTTATTATTGCAATTTCTACTCACTTTTTTTTAACAATTACACATTCTTCGAATAAGATTTTAAGTTTCAACTACATATTCTTGGCCATCCCCAGAGTGGGTATGTGCCATAGAACAGAAGGCAGAACAAAGAAACAAGTTTTCGCGTTTGATGAGGCATCTAAGGCTTCGCCTAACAGTTTAGAACGTGAGGTATACAATGGTGCCTGCTGCTTTGAGACGGGATCACAGCCCGATGCTACAAGTACCCCGCCTCTCCTTATTCATAGGTATAAGTTCGGTGTGTATTTTGGGATAACTTTGAAACATTTGGGGTGCTAGAAGCCGTCTTTCGTGCCCGTTTTAAGCTAACCGTCAGCGGCAGATGCTAACCGTCAGAGCTAACCGTCAGCGGCAGAAGTCAGTGGAGCCCGCTCGCTGCGTTGGCTCGGGCCGACGGAGCGTCTGCTTAGACTTGTGCTTCTGTTTGCTTCCACAGCGCGTGCTCACCCGTCTGGTCGAGCAAAGGCGGCGCGGTTTCCGCTCCCCTCCGGCTTTGCCCGGTGACTGCTCTTTCCTCAAGGACGCCAGCTGCGGATCGGCGCTGCTAATTATTCACACCGCGTCACAACAAAACGACAGCGTACGAAAACTTTACAGTGTCGCCAGCGCTGAGCGCAATACACTTCTGTACGAAAGGATGAATCACACACGGACGGACACATGCATACCCGCACATTGTTGGATTTTACAAAAGCTATCGCTCCCGTGATGCGTATTCATTCCTGTCTTCCCTGCTGCATTCTTTCCTCCCTTAATTCATTCAGTCGTTTGTTGCTCCATTCCTTTGTTTGTTCCGCGCTTCATTTCATCATTCGTTTCATTTAGGCACTTAGTCTGTCATTGATTCCTCTATCACCGTCTGTATAGTTTTATACCTTAATTCTTATTTCGTTTGCTTCTTCAGTCGTTTCTCGCTTCTTCACACGAAGTGCTTCACGGCTGAAATGTCTCGGCGTTCACATTTAGGCGACGTAGAGCTATGCAATCAATCAATCAATCAATCAATCAATCAATCAATCAATCAATCAATCAATCAATCAATCAATCAATCAATCAATCAATCAATCAATCAATCAATCATCCAATGAATCAATCAATCATTCAATCTTTATTCTTTCACAACAAACTGTAGAGAATAAGAGAGAGAGAGAAAGGTTAAGTGAAAGGCCGGGAAGTTAACCAGAAGATTTTCGGTTTGCTACCCTGCACTGGAGAAGGGGTAAGGAGTATAGAAAGGTAAGGAAGGTAAAAAGTGTAAAAAAAATAAAGAAATCTGGTTTGGAAGCCAGGCTAAATTGGGACAGCCTTTACATAAACAACAAACATTCGATTGACAAATGCGCTATTGTTTTTATAATTTGCTCATTCACGTTTGACTTGATTTAAATTTATGTACAGTAATGTATAGGGAATATGCGGCATGTGTCACTGATTACGGGGAATAAGAAGAGATCACGTGTTTTTGTGAACACCTCACGCCCTGCGCCTCAGGTCAGGTAGAGCTGTCCCTTTCATCGTATGCCAAGTGCGCACTGAGGCCGCATAGCCTCCTAGTGCCCTGGACGATGGTATGTCGCGAACAAAAAAAGACAAAAAAAACAGGGCATACTATAGTGCTCTACAAACTGCGACTGGCACTCACTTGAGAGAACATCCAATAAGCGGTTCATACTTTATAGTTTCAAAGGCCACTCGTGCGCATGTTTATCGCATTTGTTATCGTAAAATGAGACGAAATGATTCGTTTGTCATTCTCAGTGAGTCCTTGGGGATGTTGTAGTCTTGTAGTCGTTGGGGATGTTGTAGTTGGAGGCGAGAAAGCTCTATTTTCAGGAAGGAAGGAGTCTGGAGCTCGGCTATCGTTGGTGCGGTGCTACTACTCTGCAATGGGGACGGGGCAGAAAAGAGTAATCAGTGACGGTGGTAAGATAAAGAAGGGTAATTATAAAAGTCCCTCACGACGTGGAAACTTTTAGTGATAGTTACAGTTCATCACGTACAGGTAGGTAACACCAGAAGCCTTTTAAAGCTACAAAGTGATCAAGGCGTAACCTGCTACGAGTACAAGGCGATGAAAAAAACATGCACGTTTCTTTCGCTTACTAATGTATTTATACATATGTGATGCGATGTGTTTATGTCGCGAGAGCGCGCGGAGTACGACAGCATTGCCGGGACGCTGGCGCGGGTGAAAGTAAACACGACCGAGTGGAGCGCGTCCCAAGCAAAAATAACTAGGGGTGTGCGAATATTCGAGTTTCGAATTCGAATCGAATACTACCTAATCGAATAATTCGATTCGACTTTCGAATAGCTAGTATTCGAACTTTCGAATAATTCGACTGTACGAATATCTAAAACGCGACAAAGGCCAATGGTGCAACTTGGTGAAGGTGGGGTGGCTAAAACTAACGCTAAAGTCGTTACAATAGGCCTTTCGTTAAAACTTTCACCGATTTCCTGGTTCCAAAATGAGCGCATGTTTACTTTAGAGGAGATTATGTTATTTTTGCACGTAAAAAAAGAAAGACAACAAAGGTGGCAAGCCCTTCCCAACTCCGATTCCGGACTTCTTGCATAATTCGGTCGCATATGCCGCAAGGGCCGTAAAACATCCCGACTTTGGCCTGCGAAACCCTTGATGATTGGTTTCAGATGCGAAAATTTGTTCACGCTGCGCAGTCGCCACTGCCGCACTGACCACTCGTTCAAAAACTCCATTCTATCAGAAACTCCCATCGTTTCGGCGTGCAATCAAAACGCTGCTGTGAACGGGCGCCCAATGATTTTTGGACCCAGAGCACCCATGGCGATGGAGCACAATAACGTGACCATTGTCAGATGAGCCGTATTGCACGGCCACGGCGCTCTTTCATCCAGCGGCCGTGGCACGGCCATAGGAGAAAAAAAAAAAGCTATCTACTGTACCACCCTCTGTTACCCATTAGGAAGTTAAAAGTGGCGCTGCAGACTAGAATGGCTCTTCTATCAACATGGTTGCACGCCCATAAAAGCTGAAAAAAAAAAAAGGACTCCCGAACAAGCGCACAAGCTGTCACCACGCCGTAGCTTCCTCGATTTCTTTTTTTTTTTTTTTGTCTTGATGTAACTGGCGGTGCACGCTTCGATACTATTCGATATTCGATTCGATATTCGATATTTTCGGCCACTATTCGGCACTATTCGATTCGAATTCGATTCGAGATGAAATTTCACTATTAGCACACCCCTAAAAATAACCGAAATGTTTGTTGCTGGCGTCCGCGGAGGTTTTCCTCGCCGCGCTTCCTCTCACCGGTTACCCTTTCCTACCCTCATCATGCGGCGAGAGGGAAACCGCGACGTCTACGTTAGATTAACTCCTCGGCGGCTGTGTTTACAACGTGGCAGCTGAGTGACGCGCGGGGTGCCGAGCTAACCGCAGTATATAGTATCTTAACCCATCGCAGTGTCGTTACGTACTCGTTACGTACACGAAGGGCAGCATGTAGCGCCATCTGGCCCACACCCGTCGTGTGCGGGGGGCCTGGCCGCGTCGTTTCTGGCAGGGGTCTCCCTTTCCGGAGGTGCATTGAGGTACGGTGGTACGGGGGCGGAGTCACTTTTCTTTTTGTTGTTGTTCGTTTCCTGACGTCACTTCCGTTTTTTCTTTTTTTTTGCGTGGAGTGGCTGTATGTTTTCTGAAGTCATTATTTTTGTTTTTTGTTTTTTTTTTGCGCGGGTAGGAAGGACAACACTGCAGAGCATGGACCCGACTAACCCGACAGCGCCGACAGGCTGACACGATGTTATCTGCTGACACGGGCACATTTGATCGCTGCATCAAGGTCGGCTGCATGGTTTAATCGTTTAATCGCGATTTGGCTAACCTCAGAGCCAAACTCGATCCGTGTCGGCCCTGATTGCGATCAAGTGTCCGTACGACACCGGTATATGACACGGTGTGAAAGCAAGCTTGACGGCTCGCACAAGTTCGAGCCATCGTGGTGACCGCTGTTATGACGGTGGATACGCAGGTCGTTGAAGGCACACGGAATATTTCCAAGGTTATTGTCGTGATCGACTTGAACATAAGCCTCCTGTGTTCCCGAAGAATCTGACCTGGAAAGTGGACTCGCTTGAGCGCTGGCCAGACGTCAGCTGAGTTCAATACCGAACTGTCGACCGCATCCTGGATACGTTGGCTGTCGATCGCGATCAAAAGTGTCCGTGCGACACCGGTATTATGGCACGGTGTGAAAGCAAGCTCGACGGCACGCAGAAGTTCGAGCCATCGTGGTGTCGGCTGTTATGACGGTGGCAGTGATACCTTTCTCTATGGCGATACAATGATACACGGTTTGTTGCTTTTGTTCCTGCAACATTGCTCGATTTATTATTCGTGCGCCTGCGACGCGCGAGTAAAGATTGGATACGACATACGGCCAGCCCACGGGCCACCAAGTAGCTGTTTGGTACTGCAACGACGGCCAACGTAATAATCCAGGATGCGGTCGACATTAGACGCGTCCTCATTAAAGTATTAACATATTTAGCGCGCATTAACTAATGCTCCACTCACCCAGCCAACTCGTTCAGCAGTTTTTATTCCAGAGTTCGTTACTGAACTCAGCCCACGTCTGGCCAGCGCTCAAGCGAGTCCAGTTTCCAGGTCAGATTCTTCGGGAACACAGGAGGCTTATGTTCAAGTCGATCACGACAATAACCTTGGAAATATTACGTGCGCCTTCAGCGACCTGCGTATCCACCGTCATAACAGCGGGCACCACGATGGCTCGAACTTCTGCGAGCCGTCAAGCTTGCTTCATACGGTGTCGTACGAACACTTTTGATCGCGATCAGGGCCGACACGGATCGAGTTTGGCTCTGAGGTTAGCCAAATCGCGATTAAAGGTCTCTGCACAGTGTTGTTCCTACCCGCGCAAAAAGAAAAAAAAAAGACTTTTGAAAACATGCAGCCGCTCCTGGCCGCTCTACGCGAAAAAGAAGGAAAAAAAAGAAACGGAAATGACGTCAGGAAACGAACAACAACAAAAAGAAAAGTGACTCCGCCCCCGTACCTCAGTGCACCTCCGAAAAGGGAGACCCTTCTGGCAGTTGCGAGGTTGCGACTCGGCGGTGGAGCCCGGGCGGGGCCGCGAGGGGAGAGTGTGTGAGGAAGAGAGGAAGGACAAACGAAGCTCAGCCGCCGAGGTGAGTGTCTCGGCGCTGTGCGCGTCGCTTGTTGGATGTACAACGTTTCGACAAGAGACTCCGACTCTTCGGTAAGGACTCTAAAAAAAAAAAAAAAAAAAAAACGCACAGCTTGATGATTTTTGTGTTCTTTTAGTCTTTCTTCACCTTTTTTTTTTTGTTCGTTCGCGGAGTGTAGAAGCAGTTGTACTTACTCTAGCTGTCGGAAGACATTGCTTTTGATTTGTGGCCGCTGATATGGCGATTCTGGTACGGAAGCGCGGCGTAGGAGGTCAAGCTTGGCGTGAAAGTGAGTTTAGTGGGGGAAAGTAAACAGCAGACTCCAACGCAATTTTCGCACAATAGTGCATGTACTGCGCATTCGTTATGTTCTGTTGTTACTAGGAGAACGCTGTTTTATGTGTAATTTTCGGAGCCTGTATGTCCTATGCTTGACCCCTCTAGAAGTTAAAGAGTAGCCGGTGACTTAAAAGCCGACTGTGGATGATAGGCTCGACCTGTAGCTTTGAGCTTTTTGCGTGAAAAGGCTGAAAGCGACGCATGATGTTATCTTGAAGGTGAAATGTTGATGAGGAGGTGTGCGGACAGAAAAATACGGCACATACTGGTTGCGAGAGGCCTTTGCGAACACTGTGACGGCTTGGAAACTTAAGAGAGATACTTTGAACTGAGTGTCTACGGTCTGAAACTTTTGGGCCCGCTGCCAATAGGAGCCTGGCAGAAGTGCGCTTTAAAAGCTTTGAATTTTTTTCTCGCAGACAACGACATTATTGACCGTAACGCATTTAATATTTGTGTTGTTTTAACGTCATAGTGTATATATATTGCGCGAATGTTGTCTATGTTGTCTTGACATTTATGTTATGTCTGTGCGCATGATGTATGTGCCAACTACATGATGTATGTACCAACAGTTTAGGGAGTGGCAAGCTGGGCTAGTTGGTATTTATTCATAATAATAAACAGCGCGGAAACTTGTTTTTCGCGCTGTTTATTATTATGACCTTTAAGGCTTCTCACTCATCGTGGCGTCCTCTTGCTGGAGTTAAGTCAACTGTCTGTATTGGCATCTGACTTCAGGCAGTGCTTGCCTACGTCCATTTAGTGTGATGATGGCTATAGACTGCCGTTGCATGAAATAGGAAATATTCTTATTGTATCTGGAAATAAATTCATGGTAGTTACGTTCGTCCATGTAACAAGGCAATAATTTTCTTATATATAAAAAAGAGAGCAGCCTTAAAAACAACAAGTGAACAAAAAGACATTTTCACGAAATATGAATCGTGTCGTGCTTCATATAGTAAAACGAGGGGAGACCTTGTGTTTCGCAAATGATGAATGAATTTTTTTAATAATGTCGGTTCTGTGAATTTTATAAAATCAGATGACGAAGTACGACTCCACAGGAACACGTCACGAAAACAGGTTTTCTGAGAAGTTAAATTTTATCTAGGAGTGCGAGCTGGGCCTTAAAGGTGGTACTTTGCGATTGTATCATGATACGATAAAAGGTACACGGGTAACGAGTATTTGAAATGCACATACAAGCTACTACTGGCACAATGTATCCAATACGATGCATTCCATTTGTAGGCTAAGAACTTCAGTGCATTCGCAAATTTCTCATTTTAGGCATATATAATGTAACAGTGAACGCGTACGCATCAAAATTCACACTTGTAAATTTTTAACTTCGGCCAACCTTGTTCGATTCGAGCAAAATTTTAGTTAGTACCCCAAGTGTTTGTATTTCTTGTGGAAAGTACAATATGTTCACTCTGAAACAATTCATTACGGTTGCTGCATCTGCCCAGCGAGAAGCTTTTTATACGCTGCGCTGTCAGCAGTTTTTACTAGTTACCGTTCTAACTGATGTGCATTCCTGCTCTGCTTACCGACCAGCATGCGGGTCGGCAAGCAGAGACTGCGCGATGGAGAAAATACCTCTGAAAACAAATTACCGTTTTCGCAATATCACATCTTTCGACAGGCGTACAGCAGCAACAACACTGGTAGCAACATTCTTCGTGATGCATCGGGCACGCGGAGAATACATAAAGTTGCAGCAACCTTTCATATTATACTTATTCGCTCGCCTAGAGCGTTCATCAGCAAAATATTCAATGACGTCCAGTCCTTTAGCGATAATATTTTTTGCGAGAAAACATGTAGAGTCTAAAAACATTATATACTTAGTGGCACAAAGCGTCGCAGTACTCCGCCTTATTCGCACGCGCCAATAGAGGACTCCGGTTTTCTGGTTTTTTGTGACGGCACAAAATTTATGGGTAGGAACGAAAGAAAAATGGAAAGACGATTCCGTATCACACAAACAGAGTAAAGACGTAGAAACATAACACGGACGGCACCACTAAAAGTTGGACATTTAAGCATGAAGTATTGTCAACTTGTCCGTTAAATTCAGGCAATTTAAAATTCAGGGCCTCTGGTAAGTACCTCAATACGTCTCGTGTGGACGCTCATGACAAAGAGTGAGTATTTCGCATAATAATATTCCTCGCATCCCCTTCTTAACATTAATATGTTTCCTTATGTGTTGTAATACAATCTATATTTTGCTATTTCACTAAGTCGTGAGTATAAAATTTTCTACTGTATGTCCCTGTGCGCCAGACTACTTTGTAGTTTTTCACAACACCATTATGACCTAACTGAAGTGGAATTTAAATATGTAAACAGTAGACACGACGTAGACTGCTTACAAAGGCAAGAATAAAGACAAAAATTATTTTGGCAACTCGTTAAGAATGAAATGTTGCAGTGAGCATACTGGAAAACGATGCAGATGCCTAGTTAATATATGGGATACAAAAAATACAGCTAACAGAGCAGTTGTGTTAACAAATAAATTATGCTTTTATAAATATTGAATAAATATTGCAGCAAGAGAGATACAGTAGGCCAAGATAAGCTTTGTTAGGTAAATGCTTTTTTTATTATATTTAGCGTGAGTACCGGTGATAAAATCGCGTTTGAGCGATTTTAGAAGCAGCAGCTCCTCGAACAGACGAAAGGTTTTGAGAACGCGAGCCCAGAATCCAACACGCAAGGCTGACAGCTGCGTCAAGATTCTATGGATATGCAGTACTCTAAACGCACCTAAGCTAGCGGGCCGCAATCACGAAATTTAATACCGCGATGGGCCGGAATAGGGAAGAAGGTATGTAGGAGCGGGAGGGGGGGGGGGATTGGGGGGCGAACTTGAATAAAATGTCGCATAATGTTGCCATTTAAAAGAAGGCCTGTCCCATCGCTCATACATGGGTCATTTCTAAAGGAAATTTTACGTCAGTTTCTGAGAAATATATCGACACTGATCATTAAACTGACTGAAATCTGGGCGCCAATTCTAAAATATAGAGCTTTTGCCCCACGCTTATGCTTTAACACATGGTGACCGGATGGGGTCCCTCATGAAAAATATTCTTGAGCCAGTCCCGTTTGGGCAGCATGAATATACTTCTTAAAAATATATATAACTATGTGACGAAGACAGTCATGTGCGAGCTAGCGAAACGTTCGCGGGCCGCGTATTCGAGATTCGTGTTCTAACTTAAAGTTCTGTGTATGCAGTTTTGCAAGATTCCTTTACACTAAGGTATGAGTGCTATGACGCTTGCAAGGCAACTTGAAAATGAGCTCCTCATTTTCTTTGCTCTTATCCTTCTGAATGCTTCTTTCATTTTTGAGTTTTTGCGTTACAAGGATTACGTTTCTAAAGCCATAATATGGAAACAGCACTCTCTCTTGCCTTTCGTCACCGCAATTGCCCACATTCTGTCACAATATAATGTAGTGAACGTATGGCGGGGATGTTATGGACAAGGATGGGCGTTGACGGCGCGCTTGTCCCGGACTAACTATACAATAAACACGTAAAACGGCACCTACTCGCATTGGGCCACGAGCGCCAGTGCATGCGTATGACCGACAAGATAACACTGCAATCGGTTCACTACCTTTGCAACCGTCCCTCTTATTTTGACGGCGCACAGTGACATTCATAACTCTGCAGAGTCTGCAAAGAGGCGGGATATACAGCTTCTCCCGCGGGTTACAAGACTGTTGCAAGTGACTACGCACCCGACGAGCATGGAGTCAAGGTGCACGTTTGCTCTGAAAGAAACGGCGGTGATCTTCACCGTGGCGGGCATTCTGATCGTCTCCTTGTCGACGGCTACAGGGCAATGTGAGTGCTACGAATACAAGGCAAATTTGAACATGTAATGATAATTTCAGGTTATTGGAAGAAGACTGCATAGAGGCATGGGCGTCGGCAGGATTTCGTCTTGGAAGTTGCGAAACCATGTTGCATCGCCCTTAGGGGAGGAGGCAGCGCTGGTGTGGCTTGGGTGTGGGGGCAAATACTGGCGTGACGCTGAGGTGAGGAGGGCGTGGTGGGGCAGGTGGCCTTCTTGCAACTACCTGCCGGCGCCCATGCAAACAGATCCCCAACATGAACAAGTGTTGCGTTGAAGTTCCTGTCCGTCGAAAGTGCGTACAGCCTAATTTGCACATACATACATACATACATACATACATACATACATACATACATACATACATACATACATACATACATGCATGCATACATACATACATACATACATACATACATACATACATACATACATACATACATACATACATACTACACATTAATGTACTTATTCTTCACACGTATGTACGATTACACTCACCTACACACTCTAATATGGAAGCTGATCACAGTAGCCGAAGACAGCAGGCCCTTTAATTTCAAGGCATTGCTGAAGCACAAATGTTTTTGAGCAATCAGATATTCTGATTTGACAGTTGAATGGGTATCGAGAAAAGGAGCCTCTATTTCTCGTCATTCTTTTTTTCTTCTTTTTCAGCTGTTGACAGATGTGACCCGAACTCGGTGAAAGTGTGCTACGCAATGTATATGACCGTGTTATGGCGGGAGGAGTTTAAGCCTAGCCCAGAGGGCGAGTACGACGAAGAGGAGCTCAACAGAGGTTGCAGGTATTGTGCGGCTGTTTTATATAGGCATTTCTTTCAGCATACGACGGCATGTTATCTTTTCGTCCACTTTAATTTCTTCACATATATGGCACAATTACTAAAACTAACATTCCCTATACTTTCCTTGGTTGATTGTCTGTCAGTTCTCATTAATTGTGTGTCTAACAGATCTTTATAGTGCATAAATATCCACTTGAGCTTCCCTACGTCATGTGCGGTGACGTTTAATGCTGTAACTGACCAAAGTTCGCGTATCATATTTTCAATCAATCAATAAGTCGATCGCTTATATGAATTTGATGAGATATGAAAATTTGTAACTTCATATCGCGACAATGACCACCTTGCGAAAGCTCTGCAGGATGTTTATCTGTCGCTTTGCAATCTTTTTTTTACATTGCAGCATCATCAAAGAAAAGTCGCCATGACACCAACGTCTGGCCAATTGTTCTGAAGCGGTGACTGGTGACCTCAGGATCCAGGAGAGAGGATACGAGGCGATGCGCAACATTATCTGTGATGTTAACGCACTGAAAGGTGGGTGCATATGCAGGGGAAGGGAAAAAAAAGAAAAACCCAGAAGATACGGTTGCGAACTTCACTTAAGTGAAGTGTTATATCAACATAATCATACGCCTGATTACGCCCACTGCTGGACAAAGGTCTCTGCCATGTTTCCTCAATTAACCGGGTGCTGTGCTTGCTGCGGCAACGTTATCACTGCAAACTTCTTAGGCCCATATTCTGAAACGCTCCTTACTTCAGACCATTTCCTTACCTTACGTGAGGAGCTCTTAATGCCTCCTTATTTTAAGGAGCTGCTTGAGGGAGCCAGCGTATTCTAAAAGCTTCCTTCCACTTTCCTTTGCTAGGAGCCGGCTCAGTAAGGCAAGGCGCGTGTTTCACAAGTCTGGGTTCCAGAGTACTCCTGATATACTAAGTAAACATTCGCTATCAAGTAGGAATAAGGAATATTTTTTGAGCGTAATGATGAATAATAACGTGTACATTGCTTTTTCGCTATATACGTGCACAGCCTTTTCTGTTTCCTTAACTTTCAGCTGTTGCAGCAGGCAATGAGAGGATGGTCGAGCAACCGTGGAGCTCATTGCGTTCATTGATGCGTTTCAACGGCCTGTTATGTGGGAGCGAGTAAAAAAGATCGTTTAAAGGATTTATGACATCGGTGAAAATGATTTTCAAAACCAAACAATGTTAAGCTTGTGAAGGTTCTTCAATTTGGTGCAATTTTATCTCGAATGTACTTATGTACAGGTAAATTATGTTTACATTCAGAACAAGGGTGTGTCTTGGCACGTGCATCGCGCCTTTGTGGGCCGACCTGCTGCAAGCAAAACGAGACAGTCTTACAGCAGCGTTTACCAGGAACCCAAGTCCTGGTAGTCTTCAGATATGTGTACGGTTTCTTAGTAGGCTTACAGTGTAGGGCATTGGGGTTGTATGCTGAATTGTCACAAATGGTCAGAATATTTGAAGAATATCTATCGTCCCTGGTCATAACACGTATGCCACACTATGATTACATCCGGTTCCACACTATGATTACGTGCGGTTCCTCGATTTAACCAGTGATCAAGTTTGCTGGACATATGAAGCACGCTCGTACAATCAATCTTACAGTTCTAACTTGCCCACAGTAAACTTGTCAAAAGAATTATTGTTCAGGGTTGCTTCTCCGAAACATTAAAATAGTCCTGCTTCCACGGAGTAGGCGCCAACCTTCAGGCGCGGGCCATTCACCTGTCAACTGACGAATTGCTAATCCCAGTGGCTGAGATAATCCACAGAAAAGGAAAGGAGGGATTCCTGGGTATACACTGTAGCGCATGCGGCTGCACCGCTGGGTTGCTAAGACCAAGGCGATTTTCTCCTACCCGGACGACCACACCTCCATCATTGTGGAATAAGCTCGCATGGCACGTGAAGAATATTCATGCATAAGAAGCGATCGTTAGCCTAATCCAATCAAGATCTGTCATTCCTGGAAGACTCCGGAACGAACGGTGGGCGATGAGGGGGCCTTTCTCTATGTACTGTTTCGCATTCCTTGTGTCCATAGGTTGACAAACTCACTTATGAGTCGACTCATTCAGACTCACTCAGACTCAGATCGAGCCGTGAGTCTGAGTGAGTCCGAGTGAGTAATACTTTGGTGACTACGAGTCCGAGTGACTCCGGTTGAGAAAAATTTTAGTGAGACTGAGTCCGAATGAGTCCGGTTGAGGAAAATTTTGGTAAGTCTGAGTCAGTGTGCCCTAAGCGTCAGGGCGGGCGTTGTAGCGGTGCAAGATGTCGTTGTGAAGGACGAACATCTGTATGGAGCGGTCAGGCTGTGGAGATTGCAGACCATCTATAATAGGCCGCAAAGACGAGTCGCGGCGTTGCTCAGCAGCCATGTTGACGAAGTCTGCAATGGAGAGAACGAGTGCTTCATGGTCATCTTCCGTCGTTTCAGGGGGATCGACTGGGTGCCGAGACAAGCAGTCGGCATCCTTGTGAAGTTGTCCAGATTTATAGGATACAGAAAATGTGTACTCCTGTAAGCACAGCGCCCAGCGACGGAGGCGTCCCGTGGGGTCCTTGAGCGAGGAGAGCCAACAAAGCGCATGATGGTCTGTAATAACCGTGAAGTGTCTGCCATACAGGTACGGTTGGAATTTCGTGATAGCCCAGACAAAAGCTAAGCACTCTCGTTCGGTGATCGAATAATTTTGTTCCGATGGCGACAAAAGGCGGCTTGCGTACGTGGCGACGCGGTGCATGCCCTGTTGCTGTTGTGCAAGCACTGCGCCTATTAGAGCTGTGCACGGGCCGTATTTACGAGCCCGAGCCCGGCCCGGGCCCGCTGACTTTGTCGAAGGCCCGCCCGAGCCCGACAGCAAAGGACTGCGAGCCCGCCCGGCCCGGCCCGACGTACGAAAACACAATCCCGGGCCCGGCCCGGCTTTTTGAAGCTTCGCTGCGAAAACAAAACATCGTTTTCCGGTAATTTGGCGTTATATTGAGCATAGCAAATGTGATCAGACGACACACGACGAACAGTCTTTGTTACACAGATTACAAATTGTCGTGCAAAAACAGCAAGCAAGTAGACGGCCTTATGCCTGCAACAATAGAGTTCGCTCGCCAAAGCCGTCACGTGTATGAGGTATGCCCATGCAAGCGTAAGCTTGCACGAAGGCGATCTACGTCCGGTCGCTCGCGCTGTCGCGTACATTTTCACTCATATGGGATTTGGCCCTAAATGTAACGCAAACAGTCGCGTGGCGCCGTCACTATCTCAGGTGGTGTTACTTCTCTGTTTGTCGGAGTGCAACAGAGGCAGTGCTTTACCTGCTCCCCTTTTGTTTAAAGTAGCGAATGGAAAGGAAAAGCGGTAAAGGGCGGTCGCGAAAAAGGCGCTGTATGCGTGCTGGAAAACAATTCCCGCTCATTCTCTATATTTCGGGCTTGAGTCGGGCTTTGCGCCGGGCCCGAGCCCGGCCCGATAAAACTCCAAGTAGCCCGAGCCCGGCCCGCGCCCGAGGTGAGAATACGTCGGCCCGCCCGAGCCCGGCCCGCGGGCCGGGTCGGGCTCGGGCTTTCAGGCTACCCGGAGCCCGTGCACACCTCTAGCGCCTATACCGTGGCCACCAGTACGAAGGTCCGTAGTGGCAGAAGGGTCGAAGTGTGCCAGAACTGGCGGGTTGGTGAGGATGGAAACGAAGGATGAGAAAGCGTGCGCTTGTTGTTGGCCCCAAGTGAATGCGACGTCCTTTTTCAGTAGGCAGGTCAGAGGATGGGCTACGTCGGCGAAGTTCTGGACAAAACGACGGAAGTAGGAGCACAGTCCAAGAAAACTGCGGACGTCCTTGGCCGAGTGGGGAGTGGGGAAACTGCTCGGACTTTCCCATGGTCTGGTTTCACGCCCGCAGCGTCAACAAGATGGCCGAGTACGCAGATTTGGCGTTGTCCAAAGGGACATTTCGACGAGTTGAAGGTTAGCACATCGGAAAACATCAAGCACTGTGGACAGGCGAGTAAGATGGTTTTCGGAGGTGGTGGAAAAAACAATAACATCGTCCAGATAACAAAGACAGATGGACCACTTCATGCCTCGAAGGATAGGGTCCATCATGCGCTCGAAAGTCGCGGGAGCATTACACAAGCCAAAAGGCATCACCTTAAACCGATAAAGTCTATCAGGGGTCACGAAGGCAGTCTCCTCTCTGTCTTGATCTGCCAGTACCCTGAGCGCAGGTCGATTGACGAGAAATATCTGGCGCCGTGCAAGCAATCGAGTGCGTCGTCGATACGCGGGAGAGGATACACATCTTTCTTGGTAATATGGTTGAGATGGCCGTAGCCAACACAGAATTTCCAGCTATTGTCCTTCTTTTTAACAAGGACAACAGGGGAGGACCAGGGACTGGAAGAGGGTTCTATTATGCCCTTATGAAGTATTTTATCCACCTCCCGTTGTATAATAACACGCTCCGGTGTTGACACACGGTATGGCCGTCTGTGAATGGGTCGAGCATCAACGGTATCAATGCGATGGGTGACCACGGATGTCTGGCCCAAATTACGGTCGTCGAAGTCAAAGATGTCCTGGTAGGAAACGAGGCCTCGGCGGAGAGCAGAGACTTGCTCTGAAGTGAGCTCTTCGGATATCATTGGCGTGAAGCGGTCGCAAGAGGAACGTGAAGCGAATGACGGCATTGAAAAACCTGGTGGCGCATCTGTGGTCAAAGCGGAAACTGTATGGTCGGCCAGTGGTGTCAGATGTGCAAGTGACATGCCGCGAGGAAGCACTTGCGTCGAGAAGCCAAAAGTGAGGACGGCAAAAGAAGTTCGATTGGCGGTAACTGTCACCAACGTGTTGGGGAGTGTGACATTGCGCGTCATGGCGACGTCGGGAACCGGGACAGCAACATAATCACCATCGGGTACTGGTGGGAATGGCGAGAGACGGACTTGGACTGCGGCTTGCGGGGGAAGTCGAAGGACCTCGATGGATCGTAGACGAGGCGGGCCGGCAGGAGCGGTATCTGAGAAAGAAGGGAGTTCTAGCCGAAGAAGTCCTGCAGAGCAGTCGATAAGCGCAGCGTGTGTGGTCAGAAAGTCAATGCCAAGGATGAGGTCATGAGGGCAATTTTCTAGTACAGCAAACAGAACTGACGTGTGATTATCAGAAATTGTGATTCGCGCAGTGCACATACCCTACACTGGGGGATAGGGGAAGGGGAATAGAAAGACGAGGAGTACAGCAGGAGTACTCCCATCGGCTATACGGACGGTGGGAGCAATCGCGGGCGTCAGAATTTTTTGGAGGCGGCGGCGGAGGTTTGAGCTCATGACAGATATTTGTGCACCATTATCAATGAGAGCAGTGACAGGTATACCATTAACGAGAATGTCAAGAAGATTGCATCGCTTGTCAGGAGTAACGAGAGGACTTGCAGTCCAAATCGTGTATGCAGCGTCACCTCCGGGGGCTGCACCGGCTAGTTTCCCGAGTGGCGGTCAAAAGGAGACCGAGAACGGCGAGGTTGGGGCGAGCGGGACTGACGGCGCTGGGGTGATGCGAGCGGGACCTTAGGTGAGCGGCTGGCCCGATGTTCCGACAAACGCTCCGCACTTGTCTCAGCGCGGAAGGACGGAGCATATGGCGCACGTACGGAGCGGGAACCCCAATTGCTGAAGCTTGGCCGAGGTGATGAGGTCCAACGGCTGCGGCAATGGCGGGCTATGTGTCCTATCCGATGGCACGTGAAACATATGGGCCGATCATCAGGTGTACGCCATTCGGCAGGGTTTCTTCGCGGCGTGGAGGGAAGGGTCGGAGTAGCAGCAGCAACGACTGGAGAAGCCGTGTATCATTATCAGCAACATCATTTCGCATCATCATCATCATGATTTCCAGCATCATCATCGTCATTTTGTTTCATCTACAGTTCTTTATTCACTCCCCCTCTGGTCACGTGACCTGCGTGATACTACTACTACTGCTGCTGCTACTACTACTACAGCGGCACAGGGTCGACTAAAAGAGCTCCGCTGTAAAAGAAGTTATGTATCATGTTGCGGCGCTTAGGAAGTACATTGTTGTCACCCTTGTTCTTGTCGCAGTTGCTGGTGCTGTTATCATTGTTGTCACCATCTCCATGAAACCACGCGTAATTTTTTTAAGTTCGTCTCTTCGCAATACAATCACTCGCAGAATCTCATAACGCCATCAAGTGCTTAAACGTGGAGAAGATGGAAGAGTGCGCAAGAACGCTGATGCCAACGTCCAATCCACAAGATGCCGGGAAGCCACCTGTCCCGACGCTTCGCTGCAAGTGAGTTTCGGCCCATCACAATCAATCTTTCACAGCCCCGGAATTGAACGCCATTTCAATATACATTCACTTTGAGCTAAGAAACACTTACATGGGTCGGAGAGAGAGAGAAGCGAAAGAAAAAAATAAAGGTAGTGAGGTTGCGTGGAAGTGGACTATTGGACAGATTGTAGTACTCCCGCTTCTCACCTTTCCTTTTTTTGTTTCCTTTCTGTTTGTTTTTGCGCACCTGCTCTCTTTCCGCTCCTCTTTCCATCTTTATTTCCCCTGCTCCCTAGTGTAGGGTAGCAGAGCAAATGTTTCAATTCTGGTTTACCTCCCCGCCTTTCCCTTATTTCTCTCTCTCTCTCTCTCTCTCTGGTTCGCTGTTGTATTATACTGGGTCAAGAGCCAGCTAGAAAGGCAAGATTAAAATGAAATATAGCTGTACAAAGGGAACACGCATACGATGGTACGCGTTGCCACTCAGTGGACATTGTAGGCAGCCCCTCGACAGAGGTCCACATCGAAGCAAGCTTGAACAGAGAAAGCCGGCCCTGTTGGACACATCTTGGCAGGGATAATGTAAAAACGGGGAAAGAAGAGAACGTTTCATGACCAACTATCGGTGTATTTATTTGCACTTGTCCCTTCGAAAATGGCACCGTAAGCTCAGAAGCCCTATCAACTTCTTTATAAACCCAACAGGAATAAGCCCAGCGACTTGTTCGTATTGGGGTGGGACAGCGAGCAACCTCAACACTAGAGACCGGATTTTAGGCAAATGCCTACTTTGTTCCTTACGTTCGTAATAATAATATCTGGGGTTTAACATCCCAAAACTACTATATCATTATGAGGGAAGCCGTAGTGGAGGGCTCCGGAAATTTCGACCACCTGGGGTTCTTTAGCGTGCACATAAATCTAAGTACATGGGCCTCAAACATTTTCGCCTCCATCGAAAATCCTTACGTTCCCATCGCCCCATTTTGATATATGAGCATGAATTAGAGGTTAACTATTTAACCTCAAATTTCGCTTTCGAGTGCCATTTGAGGCCGTTATTCATGTCACCAGGCAACAGTGACACTTCGGAACTCTATGGGGTTCAACCTCGTCCTCTGGTTCAACCAGCTTCTGTAGAACAAGCGCTAGCAGCAGTGAAATGGGACGCGCCGGCCACCATAAGCCGCCGCGCTGGCATGGCGCTTGACGAATGCGAAATTGCGGAGCCGTCAGGGGAGAGGAGAGCGAAGAACAAAAGAAAGAAAAATGTGTTGTACACGCGGCTTTTGTGTTGTTTGTAGACTTAATTCGCTTTTGATTTGGACAACTTTCGGTTTCGGTTTCTGAGCGCCGAGGTTGGGCAGTGACGTAGAAGTGTAGGAGGCGTGGTCACGTGACCACACAAGGCTGTGACGCACATAGCCAGGAAGCGATCGAAACTCGGGGAGTGATGTAGCAACCGATGCTTTGCCGGTACTACAGTGAACTAGAATGTATTCTAGTTCATTACAGCCGGTACGTACGTTGCGGAAGTGGCAAAGGTCCGGAGGTCACTCACGTTACTACAGCAGATTTGGTGTGACGTCACTACAACTTTCGTTGCCCATCCTACAGATCTACGTCACTGTTGGCGCGCTAGCGATGGGTTTCGATCGGGAGAATGAGCATTTAGGTACACTTTGGAAGTGAATTAAAATATATTCTAAGCGTTTGCTGTGTCCAACCCTTCGTGTGGAATGTCCTTGCATACAGAGGAAACCCACAACAGGCTTGTTATAGCCTCGAAATTTGATGGCACCATAAGGTGTTCACCGACATGGGAGATTTGACCCTACGACATTAGATCCGGCCAATACGAGGCGTCCCTCCCTTCTGGTCTTTTAGCGGTCTGGCTACCTGCTCCCGTGCTGCCCTTCTTAGCCCTGCCGAAAAGAAAGAGGCCCAGGAGTGTTTTGATTCGACAGTGGACAGTTGACTCACTATCCTACTGAATAAAAGGAGTGACCGAATTCTGCGAGCCGCGCGGAAAAAGGACAATTGTACGGCTATGTTCAACTGTTGGCGCCTTTGTGCCATGATAACGAATCACATTTTTTTGCTTTCCTCTCGTAGATAGAGGTCGCGCACGTGTTTGTTTTGAAATTATTTGAATTGATGTGAAAATTTACTGTGCCTACATTAACGACGTTGGAGGCCTAAAACTTGGGTTGCCTGCCTATTTTCGGCGTCTAAAACGTTGTATTGCCTGCCTATTTTTGGCGCCTAAAACGGGCTTTCTTAATGATTAAAAATTCGGCCTCTACTCATCACAGAACATGAAAAGCTTATTGACGAATTCGGGGAGCGAATTTAGCAAGTTTCTGCGAACTCCGAAGAATGTTTGCAGAAGTGTGTGGCAAACACCTCCAATCTTTTACAAAAAGATTAGTGAACAGCGGAAGTGCTTACGCGAAATTTTTGCTATACATAACAATTTTCCGAATGTAATAAACAAAATGCTTTTTGTTTCATCAAAATTTGTTAAGTATTACAAACGATATGAACAATGAATAGGGAGTTACTTTCCGCTGAGCATCCCTCTATTAAATGCCTTGCACATTGCGATAGTCCGCAACAAGGAACCTCGCCACAAAATTTTCTCCGATGTTTGTTTCAGTGAAAATCCCGCGGAGATTGCCTGCTTCGACAAGGCGTTCAACTCGTCCTGCCCCCTGTCGATGAAGACGGCCAAGGCAGCGGTGACCAGAGTTGTGAATGCCGCATCCCTACTCAAAGGCTGCAAGTCATCTTCAAACGGAGTCGTGGTTTCCAGAGGTTTTCTCCTTCTGCTGGTTGTTCCCGTTATTCTGAGTTGGTTGAGAACGTGACCAGCGGACTGAAAGACAGAAACTGGGCTAAGTTCAGCGTTTGCCTTGCCTATGCTTATATGCCTATACTTATGGGCCTTGTCGTGCCGGTGTATTTCGATCCATCCCGTCTCGGCAACCATGCTGTTGCTACGATAGGGCAGCGTCGTACCCGGACTCCGTTTGGTAGCGTAGTCGAGTCTCCGGGTTGAGGAACTGATGCTAGCAAGATGGGAAAACAATAACAAGTTTACTGGCACTTTTGAACACTCAATTACATAGTGACAAGGTAAGAGTTCAGCGACGAGCGCATTGGATGAGCCTGTTACCGAGGGCTCAGAGCCCCATTTCTCACTCAGCACCGTCGTTTTAACCCCCTCAGTTTGGCTCCTCATTCTTGATGACCACCAATCACACACACGACACCTCCCACCATGGCACAGTCCATTTCACTGTCGCTGAGGGGTCGTTGCACACTTGAAGCAGCAAGGGGTCCGGCGGTTGACGGCACGCAGGTGGGGGAAGCAGGACAACAGGTTCCTCGGGCTTCTCCTGCAGTTCTTTCCCCGAAGGCAAAACGTGCTTGCTCCTGCAGTTCTTCCCCGAAGGCAGCAAAAGGTTTGCGGAGACTCCCGTCCAAACATACCCGTCAGGTGGCGTCGGCAGCGTGGTAGTGGTGCTGCTAGAGGACGGACGTGTTTTTCGTGGGCTCCGGAATGACAGCGTCAGATAAGTGCTTTTTTTTTTTGCATGATTCGAGCTTGTTTCTTTAGTTAAGCCACTAGATTGCAGCTTAATAGAGCTTACAACTTTGTGCTGTTGGTACAAAGTGGTGTGACAGTCGCTTCGGGTGTTTTTTTTTTAATATTTGTTTTTTTTTGCCACCACGTGGCTGAAAGGTGCACAGGTGCTTTGAAGTGTAACATACTTGCGGAGTTTTGTGATATCATTTGGCTTTAAGTGTATCTAATCTGCCGCGTGAAGGCTCTATAGCCATGGTCAAAAAGACCGTAAAGTGTTCAGGATGCGGAATGGGGCGGAAAATAGAGGTTTGTGAGGATGAGACGACAGAGAGAGCTGACGCCAAGTGTAAGCAATGCGAGTTAGAGGCGAAGATGGAAATAATGATGGCCGCCCAGAATGAGCTCAAGGTGAGAATCTCCGAGCTGGAGAAAGCGGTAGCGACAGAGCGGGAAAAAACGATGGCTACGGCGGAAAGGCTTAAGTCAGCCGAGGAGGGATTGGCAAAGGTAGCCATGCCAGCAAATGTAGCCACGGGGAACAGGGAAGCAGGCGACAGCGGGGAAAAATGGGGCATCGACCCCACAGTGGTAGGCGCGAAGGGGGAAACAGGTTTGGAAAAGACAGGTGCAAGGGACACAGGACCCACCTTCCGCGAAGTAGTCTTGGGAACGGGAGGGGACAAAACAACAGCAGTAGCACGCGCTAGTAACAGGGGCAGTGGCCAGGTGCGGGAGAGTCCACCAGAAAAGTCGGATCACGTGATAATCGCCGGGACTCGAATTTAGCTACATGCGCAGAAGCAGTCAAGGAAAGGGTGAGAGGCGACAAACGAGTTTTAATAGGAAAGTTCCCGGGCCATAGGCTGGGATCAGTGATGAGACAAGCTAACGCAAAACTCGCAGCTAAGTCTAATGGACGTAACCTCGTGATAATCGCGGGAGGTCTAAACGACGTCTTGAGTAACGAATCAGCCGAACTAGCGACCACATTGGCGAAAGGGGTCGATGAACATGCGCGCCATTCCCCTCAGGTGCAGATAGTGGTATGCACAATACCGGAGGTACCGGTGCGTGACGGCAACCTGCAAAGAGCGGTTGTCGACGCAAACAAACAGATATGGCAGATGAGTAGAGAGAAAGGCATCGAGGTAGTGGAAATAAACAGAGAGGTGCACAGGTGGGGTGGTTTTTCGAAGAGACGGAAATACACTTCGATAGGAGGCTTGGCCATGAGGTGGGGTTGGCGTCTTGCAGGACGCGCAGTAGCTTTTTTGGGGGGCACGCGGGCCCTTCGGTGCCATGGGTAGCTTGTAATGAGGAAAACACCAGGGGACTCTTTGACAGGTAGTATAGCGAAAAAACAGAGAAAAGGTAAAAGAAGGGAGAACGGCGCGTGTTGCAATTAGTTACATTAACATGCAGGGTGGCAGAAAAAAGGCAAAATGGTTAGAGATTGAGGGACAGTTAACAAGTAACAGATAGGTGTTTATGCGGTTACAGAAACACACCTTAGAGACTTGGAAGAGCCACCACATATTGAAAATTATGTTTGGGAAGGATGTTAAACAGGATCACATCAGAAAGGAGAGGTGGGGGGTTTGAATGCTAATTCATAGCAGAACAAAATGGGAGAGAGTGAAAAAACGTGTTCAGAGCACATGGGGTTTCGGGCACAGTAGGTGGAAAGAAAACGTGGCTAGGTGTAGCTTACTTGTGGACAGGCAATAACTGCAGAGAAAAGAATCTGGAGATAGTGAAATGCATAAGCACCGATATTAAGAATTGGTCATGATGCCGAGATAATCCTTCTAGGGGACATGAACGCTCACATTCATGACCTTGACGGATATTCAGACACCAATGGCAAGTTATTGCTAGATCTCTGCGAGCAACATAGTCTTGAGATAGTTAACGTGGGGCCTAAGTGTGAGGGGCAGATCACGTGGGAAGTCAAACAGGCAATCGAGCATTGATTACTGTCTCATGACAGAAGGAATATATGACAAACTTAGAGAGATGAGAATAGACGAAGAAGGCATTAACAGCTTAGGTAGTGATCATAAACGCATAATATACAAATGGGATATAAAACTGAAAATAAGAACATAGAATCAAAGTTTGGCAGCTCGTATCTAAATGACAAACAAATAACAAATATAGCCGCAAGAGTCGAGAAAAAGTAGACGAACTACCAGGCAAAGACTGGAATATAGTGAGCTGCTACATGTAATCACGAAAGAAATGGAAATAGAGAAGAAACTATTTGTTGGAAAGGAAAGAAAAGCCAAAAAGTTTGGTGGAACAAGAAATCCTGAAGCGATCGAGATGCGACGTCAGGCATCACGGAGCACAGAAGGCAAAAAAAGAGAAGCGGCCACAGGACGAAGTCAACCAAATATGGGAAATATATTTAGAGCAAAAATCCATGTGCAGAAATTAGTCGAGGCAAAAATTAAAGGTGAAAGTGAACGCTGGATACAGAGATTCGCGAAAGAAGAAGGCCGCGCCTAGGATATTTTGGAGCCACCTAAAAGCGCTGGGGTAGG